>NC_092099.1:2696250-3300000 GCF_045679555.1 Salvelinus alpinus | reverse complement strand
CAGAATGTGATACAATTCAGAATACCTCATCCTAAAATAAGTACAGTGGATTCGGAAAGTATTCAGACACCTTGACTTTTTCCATATCTTGTAACGTTACAGCCTTATTCTAAAATGCATTAAATTATTTATTTTTCTCATCAATCTACACACAATACCCCATAAAGACAAAGGGAAAACAGGTTTTTCGATATATTTCCATTTATCATTCTTGAGATGTTTCTACAACTTGATTGGAGTCCATCTGTAGTAAATTCAATTGATTGGACATTATATGGAAAGGCACAAACCTGTCAGAGCAAAAAACATTCCATGAGGTCGAAGGAATTGCCGTAGAGCTCTGAGGCAGGATTGTGTCGAGGCACAGACTTGGGGAAGGATACCAAAACATTTCTGCAGCATTGAATGTCCCCAAGAACAAAGTGGCCTCCATCATTCTTAAATGGAAGAAGTTTGGAATCACCAAGACTCTTCCTAGAGCTGGCCGCCCAGCCAAACTGACCAGGAACCGATGGTCACTCTGACAGAGCTGAAGAGTTCCTCTGAGATGGGAGAACCTCCAGAAGGACAACCATTGGACAACACTCCTCGGTCAAAGGCACTTGACAGCCCGCTTGGAGTTTGCCAAAAGGCACCTAAAGGACTCTCAGACCATGAGAAACAAGATTCTCAACTTTTTGGCATGAAGGCCAAGCGTCACATCGGAAAGTAACCTGAATGTTATTGAGTCGCCCAGCCAGAGCCCGGACTTGAACCCGATATAACATCTCTGGAGAAATCTGAAAACAGCTGTGCAGCCACGCACCCCATCCAACCTGACAGATCATGAGAGGATCTGCAGAGAAGAATGGGAGAAACTCCCCAAATACAGGTGTGCTAAGCTTGTAGCGTCATACCCAAGAAGACTCGAGGATATAATCGCTTCCAAAGGTCCTTCAACAAAGTACGTTAAGGGAGTTAAGGGTCTGAATACTTTTGTAAATGTGATCTTTACCTTTTTTTCTTTGTTTAAATTTGCAAAATGTTCTAAAAAACTGTTTTTGCTTTGTCATTATGGGGTATTGTGTGTAGATTTAAAAAAGGGGGAAAAACGATGCAATCAATTTTAGAATAAAATTTGGAAAAAGTAAAGTGGTCGGAATACTTTCCCGAAATGCATTGTATATTAACGGTCTTCATTGAACATTTTGGTATAAAGACTACGTTCAATAATGCCTTTATCACCTGGAAACATAATTCATCAATCCACAAGCAAAATAAGCTCAGCCAACGCATCACAGCATATCTTACATACTGGTATCATTGTTGATTTGTCTTTGTTGATATTTCTCCATTCACGTTATTGCTCGAGTTCATTTCTGTTCCCGAACAAGTCATTTTACATGTAACAACCAACCTCCCTTGTGTCTAATTATCAGGCATCTCCATCGCTAAGTGATGTTTCACCGCTAACAATAAAACCGATATTGTGCTTTTTTCCACTGTGGAAAGTTTACAAAGAAGCCCTGTATCCAAACCGCTCATGTCGGATCCATTTGGCTGACAAATCAGTGACTAGTAAATCCAGTAATTCATATCACAGTGTGCCAAGGTTGCCTCCTACTGTGTTACATGAAGGAGATCTGAGGCGGAGTACTGCTCTGGGCTGAACTGTCGGCTGGCCCTGTCCCCAACAAGTCCCTGTTTGAACCAAAATTGTTTCCACATCATTTCAACAAAAGAAATGAACGCGATGGAGTTGAATCAACATGGAAAACTGACTGGATGTGCAAAACATCATCATTCTAAGGGAATTTCGTATTTATTTCAACCAACTTTGAACCTAAATCCAATGGCATGGGGACATTTTTTGTTACACTGAATTCACATTAGTTGATAACTCAACCAAATGTAAATCTTGGGCCTCACTCCCCCCTATCTGAGATATCTATTGCAGCCCTCATCCCTAGGTCGCTCGTTTTTTCAGTTCGCTGCAGCTAGCATCTGGAACGAGCTGCAACAAAAACTCAAACTGGACAGTCTTATCTCAATCTCTTCATTCAAAGACTCAATCATGGACACTCTTACTGACAGTTGTGGCTGCTTTGCGTGATGTATTGTTGTCTCTACCTTCTTGCCCTTTGTGCTGTTGTCTGTGCCCAAATGTTTGTACAATGTTTTGTGCTGCTACCATGACGTGTTGCTGCCATGTTGTATTGCTACCATATTGTTGTCATGTTGTGTTGCTACCATGCTGTGTTGTCATGTGTTGCTGCCTTGCTATATTGTTGTCTTAGGTCTTTAGTGTTGTGTTGTCTCTCTTGTCGTGATATGTGTTTCTGTCCTGTATTTATTCATTTATTTGTATTTATTTTTTAATCCCAATCCCCATCCCCACAGGAGGCCTTTGCCTTTTAGTAGGCTGTCATTGTAAATAAGAATGTGTTCTTAGCTGACTTGACTGCAGTGGTTCTTCCTTTAAAAGACCTAAGACAACAACACAGCGAGGCAGCAACAGATGACAACACAGCATGGTAGCAACACCACACGACAACAATATGGTAGCAACACAACACGGCAGCAGCACAAACACTATGGTACACTATTTAAGTGTCAGCCATGACGCAATTTACCACAATCTGCCACCATCTACCACAAGCGGTTGCGGCATAAGCTCAAAACTTTTAAAGGAAGGACCACCGTAGTTAAATAAAGGTTAAATAAAACTAGATGTTGAACTAACGTCTGTGCCCAATGGATGGTCTCCTATGTGTTTGTGTGTGTGTGTTACTAGGCTGGTGTAAGGGCAGGGACCCTCCTAGAGACTGTAACAGTAGTACTATTGTGGTTGTGTTGAGCTTGTGATGCTGCTTCTGCACGAACTGAGGAAGGAGGAGGAAGGAGACGCGTTCTGTCTCCTAGAGATGAACGTACTTTGGTGCGAAAAGTGCAAATCAATACCAGAACAACAGCAAAGGACCTTGTGAAGATGCTGGAGGAAACAGATTCAAAAGTATCTATATCCACAGTAAAACGAGCCCTATATCGACATAACCTGAAAGGCCGCTCAGCAAGGAAGAAGCAACTGCTCCAAAACCGCCATAAAAAAGCTAGACTACGGTTTGCAACTGCACATGGGGGAAAAATCTGGCTTTTTGGTCAGTCCTCTGGTCTGATGAAACAAATATAGAACTGTTTGGCCATAATGACCATTGTTATGTTTGGAATATGTGGACAACTATAAATACCTAGGTGTCTGGCTAGACTGTAAACTCTCCTTCCAGTCTCATATTAAACATCTCCAATCCAAAATCAAATCTAGAATCAGCTTTCTATTTCACAACAAAGCCTCCTTCACTCACTCCGCCAAACTTACCCTAGTAAAACTGACTATCCTACTGATCCTCGACTTCGGCGATGTTATCACAAAATAGCTTCCAATACTCTACTCAGCAAACTGGATGCAGTCTATCACAGTGCCATCCGTTTTGTTACCAAATCCCCTTATACCACCCACTACTGCAACCTGTATGCTCTAGTCGGCTTCCCCCCGCTACATATTCGTTGCCAGACCCACTGGCTCCAGGTCATCTATAAGTCTATGCTAGGTAAAGCTCCGCCTTATCTCAGCTCACTGGTCATAATAACAACACCCAACCGTAGCACGCGCTCCAGCAGGTATATCTCACTGGTCATCCCCAAAGCCAACACCTCCTTTGGCCGCCTTTCCTTCCAGTTCTCTGCTGCCAGTGACTGGAACGAATTGCAAATTTCTGAAGCTGGAGAGTTATATTTCCCTCACTAACTTTAAACATCAGCTATATGAGCAGCTAACTGATCACTGCAGCTACCTACCTCATCCCCATATTGTTTTTATTTACTTTTCTGCTCTTTTGCACACCAGTATCTCTACTTGCACATCATCATCTGCTCATTTATCACTCCAGTGTTAATCTGCTAAACTGTAATTACTTCGCTACTATGGCCTATTTATCGCCTTACCACCTCACGCCATTTGCACACACTGTTTATAGACTTTCTTTTTTTCTATTGTGTTATTGACTACGCTTGTTTATTCCATGTGTAACTCTGTGTTGTTGTTTGTGTTGCACTGCTTTGCTTTTACAGTCGCAGTTGTAAATGAGAACTTGTTCTCAACTATCTTACCTGGTTAAATAAAGGTGAAATATATATTTTTTTTCAATAAAATAAAAAATCAGTAAGGAAGATAAAGCTTGGTCGCAAATGGGTCTTCCAAATGGACAATGACCCCAAGCATACGTCCAAAGTTGGAGTGGCCATCACAAATCCATGACCTCAATCCTATAGAAAATTTGTGGGCAGAACTGAAAATGCATGTAAACCTGACTCGGTTACACCAGCTCTGTCAGGAGGAATGGCCCAAATTCACCCAACCTATTGTGGGAAGCTTGTGGAAGGCTACCCGAAACATTTGACCCAAGTTAAACAATTTAAAGGCAATGCTACCAAATACTAATTGAGTGTATGTAAACTTCTGACCCACTGGGAATGTGATGAAAGAAATAAAAGCTGAAATAAATCATTCTCTCTACTATTATTCTGACATTCCACATTCTTAAAATGAAGTGGTGATCCTAACTGACCTAAAACAGGGATTTTTTACTAGGATTAAATGTCAAGAATTGTGAAACTGAGTTTAAATGTATTTGGCTAAGGTGTATGTCAACTTCCGACTTCAACTGTACATGTTGCATTTATATTTTTGTTCAGTATATATATTCACAGACGGGCCCCCAAACACAAAAGCATATATATGTCTACTCCGCTGGCCCAGTCCCTCTCTCAGGCTGTGCGGGTCTATCAGCCCCCTCACACATTCCCCTCGCCTTACGACACCGTCACACACCTGCCATGTAACGCCCTGTGACAGCTATTCTGAGAATAGAATTATGGCGGGGAGGGGGGTGTGGGGAGGTGGGGTTGTTTACCCCTGTCACCATAGTTACTGTGTCAAGGACCATGTCTTGGTTCAGGGTCCTTCCAGCTCTTTCAAGGCTGAGATAGCCCAAGTGTCATAGAGAAAAAACATGTAAACTTGAGAGTGAGGGAGACATGTTACCCAAAGCATTGAGCAGGTGTTCCAGTAATTGTCCTCAGATCAGATGACAACTGTTGCTTTTCATGCCCTGTGAAATAAAAGCCCTGTGTCTTTTGGTGTATTTCACCAATCATCCCCTCCTTAACTTCTACAGTTTGACAATCACTGGTTTGACAATCACTGGTGGCATAGTGTCTCTAATGGTATAATAACTAACAAAAAACTCAGTCATTTTGGTTCTCCCTCTCCCCCACTGATGCAGCAGGATCTGGGTCGGCACTTTAAACTTAGACGTTCGTTTGAAGCCTGCTCTCCTGTCAGAGAACTGACTCGTCTATTATTCAAAACACTCTCCTCTGGTCTGTTGGCGCCGCACTGACAGTGACAGGGGGTAAAGCCAGCCGTTGTAATTGCATCTGATTGAGCTGTGCCAACTGTCCCGTTTGATATCGCCCCAGACAGACGACCTTTCACTCAGCCACACGGGTCAAAGGTCAGGCTTCACATACACATATGCACACACGGCCACACACACATACACACACAGACCAACAACATCTCATACGTTCGCTTCAAAATTCGATGTATAATGGATTTTTGACACATTCATTCTGCGAGATTACAGAGTTAAAACAGAAACAACTCGAAAGGTTAACAGGCATTCATTCCGCGTGGTTAAGGTTAGGCCTGTGGTTTGGGGAAGGCTCTGCGAACCAACCGACCTCATAGCATCAAGTATCCTCAAGTATTCTCGCGGCTTTCTAGAGCATTGTGAACTGCTGTAGCACAGCGGTGTGAGCAGTGAGCTTGTTCTTAAAGCATCATGAGTTCACGCCCAGTGCTGGGATTGTTTTTCTTTATTATTATTTTTTGCTGAGGAAGGCATATATCGACGTTCTCAGGATCTTTTCAAAGTTCTGAGTCTATTTCTAGTAATCAGGCTGTACACACACACACACACACACACACACACACACACACACACACACACACACACACACACACACACACACACACACACACACACACACACACACACACACACACACACACACACACACACACACACACACACACACACACACACACACACACACTCCATTGAGCATGGCCAGGTGACTGGGAGATCATGTGACGTGAGAAATCAGCTTGGACAGTCACTCTAGGGAGGGGGCAGGGGGAGGAAGGATTGTGGGGCAGATGGGGTGTACAAGGTGATAGTGATTGATTGGATAAATCACCAGCAGGTTATTTTAGGTTTTAATCAACCTCCCCTACCACACACACGCATATACACACACGCTGTGTGAAGAAATACTGTAAGGCTATATAAAATAAACTTGATTAAGGCTAGCTGTGTTAGCCTCTGTCATTGAGCTCTCTGTTAGAAGCCATGGAGGTTGAACGTATTCAAGTGGCAAAGCCAAAACTGTCACACAATTAACAAAGAGATAATGTGTTTGTTTATGGTTATGATATTGAAATGTAATCTGTGCCGTACGTGTTGTTTATAGTTCATTTAATTCACACAGAACGCCTTGAAACACGGCCACAAACACAGCAATACTTCGACTTGAGAGGCAGGGGGGTGCATATCTTACGTCTGGAGAGCTTTATTAGAATTGAAGAGGATGAACACAAGTGTCATCCTTCACTGCATCTTGTCTCTTTAACATCGGACTGGTTGTATTTTTAGATCTACTGGCCGCTTGAAATTCCTCACTGTAACTAAACAGACAGGACTACTGCTCACAATGACAAATACACCGGTGTCGGTTTTCACAACTCCACACGCAAACTGTCAGACAGACACACACACATGCACACTGAGAAGAGAAGAAATGCATCTGTCTATATATATGTCAATTTCTTCTACTTCTCATTTTCAGGAATATCAGTGGTCATTATATGCCAGAGTCAGGGTGGAACGTTTAGATTTGTGACCTACAGCAATATAGACATGCGATCCATGCGAACACAATTCTTTATTGAGAGATAGATATATTATTTATTAAAACCACTAAGAACAGGAGGGTCAGGCAGTATGGGACTACCACATTACCATGCCCCTCCACTGTGCCCCACGTACATCTGACAGACGGGTACTGTAGAACATGGGCAAAATCAAAGGGCTGAATAAGAGATGAGGAGAGGTGCCCCCCTGACTGCCAACCCTGCCAGGAGTGGGTCTCAGTGGACTGCATAGGGTTGCAGAGGACATTTCCTTAAGAATATAGCATATGGGCATTTCTAAGCCCCCTGTTCTGCTCTATTTCTGCTCATTGTATCTACAGTACCTACTCACCTGTCCATGTACATGTCTCTCTCTCTCGCTCTCTCTCGCTCTCTCTCTCGCTCTCTCTCTCGCTCTCTCTCTCTCTCACAGAAACAGAGGGACAAGATGGAGAGAGAGACACTACACATAGAGGTAAGAGAGAGATACTGGTAGAGCGAGCTGGGAGGAAATGGAGAACGAGAGAGATAATGACCTATCTGATTGATAATCGATGGCCTCTCGCTCCCCATGTCTCGTTTTTCTGTTCTAGGGTTCTGTTTTAATGTCACTCCCTGCTTCGCTGACCTCATTAAAAGATCTTGTTACCCTCAAACAGCTTTTTAATTTAGCCTAATGAATTTTTGCATAATATATCAGATACATAGTAAGCCCTCGGGAACAGGCCTTCCCTTCAAGGTGCCTTTATAGTGAATAGAGCTGAGGTTTGGGAGATTGTTATTGTTTTCTGTTTGTTGTTGTTTTGTGGGGGGTTTAGAGAATGGGGAGAAAGTACCCCCCACCCCCAACTCCTGCACAATCACACACGCACATCCTCCAAACACAAAAACCACCCACCTCCCCCTGCGCCTCACTACCACATACAGACAGTGATATACTGTAAATATTAAAATGTCATCCTTCTATACAGTAATCTAAACACCGCAATTCATGTTGTTAAGTAAAAAAAAAAAAAAATGCTGACAACATTCCAACCAATGAGGGTTCGGGAACATTAAAGCCAATCATCTTGTTGCAGATACCTCATAGTCCCAAGCTCTCTAGGACTTGTAAACAAGCCTTCAGCAGTCACATAATGCGCGAAAACAGAATTCAATCTTCATTTGACAGAAATGTCTTGAGAGATGTGTTCTGTTGGCGGGGAGTAAAATGCAGCCGACTGCTTTCACCCACACTCAAACAAAGTCATGCAGGTAACTCAAATTCAATTTCATGGAAATGCCTTGAAAGATGCCCATACGTTCTATCTGAGCTGGGTGAAGTGGAATCTGTGTAATATGCAGCCAAATCCTCAAGCAGTATTAAGGCACATGCACACACCCACACACACACACACACACACACACACACACACACACACACACACACACACACACACACACACACACACACACACACACACACACACACACACACACACACGTTTGTTTTACTATCCTTGTGGGGACCAAACAATTGATTCTCATTCAAAATCCAATTTTCCCTAAACCCTACCCCTAACCGTTAACCTAACCCAATCCTTAACTCCAAATCCCTAACCCTAACCCTATACCCTAACCGTAAAGCTAACCCCTAAACCTAACCTTAATTATAACCCTAATTATAACCCCTAAGCCTAAAATAGCCTGTTTCATTGTGGGGACTGGCGAAATGTATCCACTTGTCAGAATTTTCTTGTTTTACTATCCTTGTGAGGACTTCTACACACACACACACACACACACACACACACACACACACACACACACACACACACACACACACACACACACACACACACACACACACACACACACACACACACGACACGCACACACACACACACACACAGAGACACAAGACACACACACACACACACACACACACGCACGCCCATCACCGACATGATCGCTGGCTGTCATTAGTGTGTTACCATATTAATTATTTAACCGTGCACATGTAAGGAGTCGTCTAAACACAACAGACTCCACGCCAGGCAAAGCACTTTCATGTGCCGAGCGACGCACTGGCACAGTGGCAGAAATGGGGAAACGGACTCTTGGAATGAATGAATAAGTAAATCGATCAGATTAATAAATAAACAAAACAAACAAAAAACAAGCGGGTGGGAATGACAGCGTAATTTAGCCCTCGGCTTCAATCCCTACAATAGCATTGATGTGTTCTTGTTCTCTCTATCTGATAGGACTGTGAAACGGTGGAGGCAATATGTCTGACAATCTCTGTATTCCCAGTCTAGCCTAGCTGTCACTCAAACTGAGCCTTGTTTCCACTGGATCTATTAGAGAAGCTCTTTAGGGGAACTGATGGCTTTCAATGGAGAAGAGTCTATCAGGGCTTTGTATGTGTGTGTTTGTGTGAGAGGGTGTGTGTCTGTGTGCTTGCCTGCGTGTGTGAGCATGTGTGCGTGTGAGCATGCATGCATGTGTGCATGCATGTGTGTGTGTGCATGTATGTGTTTGTGCATGTATGTGCACGTGTGCATGTGAGTGCGTGTGTGTACAGTATGCATGTCAGAACTCAAGAGTCTTGTAATCACCAGTGAGTGAATGCTCAACAAGGCTATTCCCCACCGCTGAGCATTGTGAAGCCGCGACAGCCGCTACTTAAGACAACATCACACACAAAGTGGGTAAACACAGTTTGACATGTTTTCAATATGATTACATTAGAACAAGCAGCGTTTGATTGAAAAGCTAATATTCAAGCCATGCAAATCATCAATCACGGGGAAAGGGCCTATTAATTATTCAATAAAACAGTCTAATTCAAGAATCAATGTTGGGGAGCGGCGGAGCAAGGGATGAGGGGGCTCCCAGCAGAGACCGTGTGCGGGTAATATAAAGGAATAGGGAATTACCCCTTCTCTCTGAGCTGTGCCTCGCCTCGTCCCGAGCTGTCAAAAACAACTGGCGCTCCATCGTTTCATCTTGCCAAGTTTAAAAGATGACTTTGGAAACACTTCCTTTTCCTTCGCCAAACTCGTTAGCTCTTTGTTGCTCATTAGTTCATGGGTTTTTTCTATCTCTCTGTCTCTCTGTTACCCCTTTTCTCTGTGTCGCTGTGTCTCTCTCCTCCCTTTTGACCCCTATTTTCCTCCCCTCTTTTTCTTAGAAGTCGTAGTTACGGCTTTAACGGCCGCCTCGCTCTTACGCCGGTTTGAAGTTTGGAATTGTGCACTCTGATCTTCAGCAATTACCAACTGGGCCAAATCTCTTTCTTGGGAATTCATTATTTACGTTCAATTAAACAAATTCATCAATGGACTCGGCAGCCCAGTACAGTATGTGGTCTCTCTCTGCCATAACGAAGCCGGAGAGTGGAGACACGACATTGGCTCTCTCAATCAGGCGTAATACAAAGACTCCGACTGTTTGCCCGTACCAGGCCAGCCAGCGCACCTCATAGTTGCACCTTACACGTCTCCGTTATACTTAGGGAACTTAACAGGTCCCGAAACCAGCTTCAAAACTCATTCATATCCATTATGAATGTATTTAATGGGTCTAGGTCAGCGTTCAAAGTTTCGAGCCCCGTGTACAGTAAATTCATTTGGAACTAAGTGACAGTGAGCTCATTGTCTCTTGAGTCAATCCTAGCACAGGCCTGTGGTATGAAAGTGATAGAGGTAAGATGGTGTGTTGAAGCTTTTGCTGCCAGTGCTTCATGGTGTTTCCACTGATGAAACTCAGTACGGCCTGATCTCTAAGGTGTAGTTTCGATCCGTAGTGCTGAAGATCCACGCTTAAGCACAATTTAAATGTAAAAGCAATGTTTCCACGATTGCGGAGACGGTAAACGCAGCATACGGTATGTCGGCTCAATCGGGAAATGACCTTGACATTTCAATCGCACTATAACGAGGGTCGTCCCGTGCAATGGATTGAATCCGGGCCTAAGTGTTTCAACCACCTTATCCACAGTTATCTGATAACAACAACTGCGGTTCAATAAAGAGATCCTTTGGTACTTTTGTGTACTTTTCTAGCCAGTGATTCTGAAAGTAGCTCTCACGAGGCAAAAAATGGCGTACTACGTCTTACATGTGCAGACGTACCTCACGTCATTGCTCTCTCTCTCTCTCACTCTGCTGTGTGTCCATCTTACTAGCTGTCACTCAAATGGTGAGGGGCTTAAGCTTATTGACTGGAACTAGAATTGTTAGGGGGCTGGCCCACGTGGGGTAACATTTTGGGAAAATGGCACTGCACAACTTGCAGTAAACAGTCACTTTCAAACTAGGGATTTCGTGGCTAATTGAGGTAAAACAGTAATTCTGCTCATAGATTATGCATGTATGAACTACACATTGAGACATCCAGCTCAATGCGGGAGGTTTAAAAATACTTAGTAGTCGCCAATGTTCCGGAGCATGTCTTTAGGGATACAGTCAATAACTAGGAGAGAGAGAGAGATTTTTCTTCCTCCACACTAGCAGCTGTAAACCTGGGGAGAGATTGACAAAATCCTCACTTTCACTTTCTCAGATTCACAGTCCCCTGATAACCACCAGAGAAATAAACAAAGGGATGTCCCTGGCCTCACCTCATGAAAGTTATTTATTTTTTATTTTTAAGGAGCGTTCGATATTGTGTTGACAGTGAACACTCTTCCTGTCATTCTGTGGATGCAGGTAATGCTTGTCAACATAGACTTTGTGAGGACATAGGACAGGTCAGACAGGTGAAAGAGAGATGACCAGACAAATATAGAGGGCCTTGAGAGAACCACGCAAGGAAGAGAAAAACAAGAGTGAAAGAGCTGCCTTCTTCGTTAACTGCCAGGGTCAGAGAGAGAGAGAGAAAGAGGGAGAGAGAAAGAGAGAGATTGAGAGAGAGACAGTGCACATAACTGAGTGTACCATCTAACGAGAGGGAGACAGCGAGCAAGGCCAATAGATCACTGAGAACCAGATCATTGTGTGTGTGTGCGTGAGTCCCAACATAGTGGTGTGAACTGTAACACCTTTCCCTGTAAATTTACAGCATTATACTGGCACCAGAGTTGCTAGCATACTACTGTAATTTACCTTTACAGCAGAGATGCTGTAATATATTTTAGAGTACTATTTTCCTTACTGTAAATTGTATTACAGCATACAGATTCCCTGCTGTAAATTTACAGCAGGGATGCTAAAAACAAATGCAGAAAATCAGTATTGGCTAGCAATACAGAGGGTACAGCGTACCTACCCAGCAGGGTACCTACCCAGCAGCTGCTGAAAATATTCTTCCACTTCACCACAGTTTCAAGAAGATATTTATTTAAACAGTCTGAGCTTCATGTGTCTCACCCAACAGCATGAGGTTGGCACCTGAAACTGATCATTTGAATCTACAGTAGGCTTAAGATATTGCTGTAAATAAATACAGTATGTTCGAGTACCTTGTACAGGAGGCTTCCAATTACAGTTAATAACAGTATTTTCCTGCATTTTACCCATCTACAGTGTTTTACCGTTAAAATGACAGAAACGTCTTTACAGTCTGTCCACAAACTTCAGAGTTTCAGAGAGTGAGATGTGCACGTGTGTATACTAATTCAGGGTTTCAGAGGGACAGTGAAATGAATTTGTGTGTGTGTGTGTGTGTGAGGAGAGTCCAAAGACTATATCCATTAATATGAGGGTATTGGTAAAGTCCTCTCATCAGGCTGGGACACACACACAAATAAATGCACACACACACACACACACACACACACACACACACACACACACACACACACACACACACACACACACACACACACACACACACACACACACACACACACACACACACACACACACACACACACACACACACACACACACACACACACACACTAGCATGCACGTACACACACACACACACACACACACACAAACAAACACACACACAGAGGATCCTGCAACACAACACCAAGGGCCCTCTATCTGCATGTTAAACAATACTCTGACTGTCAACAATCAGACATAAATTAGCAGCCGCGGCCTCCACTGTATTTATTCTTATAATTACCTCCCAGGAGGGCTCCATGAGCAGGCTCCACACACAGCATGACACGACACACACTCAGCACACAGGCCGCGTTGCCTCGCAGTGTACGTGGATTCACGCATGTCTGTGTGTGTGTGTGTGTGTGTGTGTGTGTGTGTGTGTGTGTGTGTGTGTGTGTGTGTGTTTGTATGTGTGCCCCTTACATGTTTGAGCTGCGCCATACAGACACCCCATCGAGTATAAGTGTGTGTGTAAGTAAACCCGTCTGAAAATGCATTATTTTTATTTCTGTAGCAGATGAATTACTGATTATGAAAACTGAAAATGGTGGTTTTACAGAAGACAGTACATAAAATAATGTGATATAGTATTGATGGATAGATGGACTGATGGATTGATAGATGGAAGGAGAGCGAGCGAGAGAGCGAGAGATAGATAGACAGAGCTTTAGAGAGAGCAGAGACTGAGGGAGAACAAAGAGAGAGAAAGAGAGAGAGACAGAGAGAGACAGAGCGATGAGATAGAAACAAGAGAGGGTGAAGACAGGGAGAGGAGGGACAGAAAGAGGGAGGAGACAAAGAATGGGGAGACATAAAATTGAGAGACGGAGAGACATGGACATGCAGGCAATGACAGCCACGAGAAATCTCATCTACATTTTTGACAATGGGGGAAATATCTGAAGAGCGAAGAACAGAGGGAGGAATTTAACCGCTTTCATCTTGTCATAATTATCTCCAAGAAGAGACATGAAAGGGGAATTTTTTGTTTTTTTTGTTTATAAATTAGAGAACAAGGACATTTTCGGTGACAACTTTGATGGCGTTCTTCATCTGTACATCGCAGAAGAGTCCCGGGCTAATGATCTCGTCTTGTCTTTAAGCTCTGGTTCTGATAAAGAAAAAAGCCCTGCAATAAAAACAACACTAAATACAATTTAACAAATGAACGAGGAGCAGAAACGTCACTTTTTTTTAACGAAACATGATTATCCAAATGTGTAGCTGCAGTTATGCTCATCGTAGAATTCAATTGAATTCCAAGCACTACGCATCATCTTCATCCAACAGCTCCAACTAAAACTCCCCTTATCCAGCAATATACACTGAGTGTACTAAACATTAGGAACTGCTCTTTCTATGACATAGACTGAACAGGTGAATCCAGGTGAACGCTATGATCCCTTATTGAGGTCACTTGTTAAATCCACTTCAAATCAGTGTAGATGAAGGGGAAGAGAAAGGTTAAATAAGGATTTTTAAGCCTTGAGACAATTGAGACATGGGTTGTGTATGTGTGCCATTCAGAGGGTGAATGGGCAAGACAAATGGTTTAAGTGCCTTTGAATGGGGTATGGTAGTAGGTGCCAGGCGCACCGCTTTGAGTGTGTCAAGAACTGCAATGCTGCAGTTTTTTTTAACGCTCAGCAGTTTCCTGTGTGTGTGTGTCAAGAATGGACATCCAGCCAATTTGACACAACTGTAGGAAGCTTTGGAGACAACATGGGCTCTGTGGAATGCTTTCGACACCTTGTAGAGTCCATGCCCTGACAAATTGAGGCTGTTTTGGGGGCAAAAGGGGGTGCAACTTAATATTAAGAAAGTGTACCAGTTGATCCAGCGCTTTTGTTGTTGTGATTCAGACCTTAAAGCCCAAATTATTTTTTTTATCATCAATGTAGTCTTGACCTCCTTCGACTGATCGACAAATGGAACAAATGAAAAATGAAAACAAAGCCAGCATCGATCAATATTTTCCTCTGAGAAGGACCAGAACATTCTCTGTATCCATCAATATCAAAGATTTTGACAGTAAATGAACCACAGGAAGTGAGCCACAAACTCAAAGTAATGTCTTGCCATTTGCTCCTGAGCAGAGCAGAGCAGGCAGCAGCCCAGCCAAGTCTAGCCTGCCTGTGATTGGCTGTTCAAGGTAACCCTCTGGTGGTGTGGATGAGATGTGGTAAGGGGCCAGGAGTTGGGAATGCTTACAGATATAATCTTATAATATCTCTATCGGCGGGGTGACAGAAGATAATTTAATGCACCTATAACAGATCTACATTCAAATAGTATTTGTTTCCTTCAAACGTTGCATGTTTGATTAAGTCTGGCTCGAATGCCAGATGGCCAGGGTTTGCACTTTTGTGTCTATTCTCTTGGTTCCATTATGCCAGGCAAGTTCAATCAAACAGAGCTGAAGTATTTGAAAAATATGTATATACATTTGAACCCAGGTTTGATCCATTATGCATTACACACAGGTGGTGCATAGAAAGTCGTACTGCCATTTCTGTAATAGACCAGGACCAGTCCAGTCAAGCATGCCTCTGAGTCTGATGGGCTCCCCCATCAACCACGGCTGTGAATGAAGCCTGGAGCTCACTGAGGCCTAGTTAAACTGTTTATAAAAACTACCATCTATCATCCTACACACACACACACACACACCCTCCACCCTGCATTTCTAATTGGTTTCCGGTTCCTGCGTACTAAATTTAATGTGTCCTTTCTCCTGCAGCTGAAGCGTTGCAAATGTTGCAATCAGTGGCCCAGGGCCCGGCCTAATGTGGCCAGAGAGAATATGAGGCCCAGCCAAAACATGCACATGGCATTCCACACACTATTAATGTTCATTAAAAGTTAAAGGAGGGAGAAGGGCAAGGTTGCCTAGTGCTGAAGCATTCCTGGGGCCTGTTAAGTCAGGCAAAGCCTGGTTGAGGTTTAAAGCCAGACCAGACTTCTGTCTTCACAAAGTCATGGACTCCACTTGATTTGTGTGGTATCTCGACAGCAGCAGCCACAGCTGATCCACGTAGAATGGGACTGTGTAAAAAAAGTGCTGTTTATTTTGGTCTGTTATTTCCTTTTCCAGCCTGTCAAGTAATAATAGTAGCTGTCTTCTTTTCATAATCACATAATAGCATTGGAATGATGCTTTTGGGGATCCAAATAAACAAATAATGAACTAATACAAATACTCCAGGCAAAAAATATTCTATTTGTGATGAAAATGTTGAGTTCTTCACTAACGTAACTTTTAGATTCGTTTGACCCGAACACGGCCTTAGAGAAACAGCGGGAGAAACATTTAAGGGTATAACCTACATTAAATGCAAAGGAAACATATGAGAGGTTGAGTGTAGGGAACTACAGCCAATGCCCACTGTGGTGGCTTGCATGGCCATGAAACTGGCATTGGCTTTGGTGACACTAAGTGGTGTTTGACACTAAGAGAGGCCTGGTGTTCTGGTGTCAGTGAGAACACATGAGAGAGCACCAGACCCAACCATATGTTCTACACACAGTCATTAGGCAGCCTGACCACCACTCATCAATCACAGCCTAGTTAGAGAAAGAGGGGGGAATGAGGCCAAGAGAGGGAGACGGCGGGAGATGGGAAAGAGAGAGGGAAAAAAGGAGGGAGAAAGGGAAGAATGAATGAGATAAATTGAGAGAGACACAAGCTACAGTACACGTTGGTTACAGATCACAACATACAGAAAACAACTCAATTTACTACAAGAGTCCCCCCCCCAAAAAAAATATTAATCTTTCATCTCTCTGTGTTTTCCTAATTTTCCTTTAATTTGCAAGTGGCTGAATCTATCTCATAGGAGAAATCATCCGAGCGAGGGAAACAGCACCCCTCTGTCTCAGTATGTGTAGCCCATGTGTCTGATGTTGTCTGGCTAAAAAGAGTATAACATGTTGCAGCCGTAGCATTTGATTGTTTGATGCCGGTAAGCATTTGGCCTCTGTTGATAGTTTTATAAATAAAATAATTAGCCAATCAGCATTGGAATGAGGTCAACTCTGGGTGGTCTTGGCGCAGCAAAACGTGACTGGCCTCCTAGGGATTTGGCGTTACACCAATCAAATCACATTTAAAGCAAAAGCAAAACGTAACGGTCTGCTGGTGACATGTTGTTGTCCTGCAGTAGCTCGCTAGCTAAATCAGCCCTTTCCTAAGCAATGGATTGAGATGGGGATTTAGACGTGGTTTTTACTTAATTATCCATACAGGCCAATTATTATAACGGTGATTCTGATTTAAAACATGAATTCATACATTGTGCTACTGGCCTGAGACGATTGAAGTTCAATATGTAAACCTAGATGTAAAACTAACTAGCTAACATAGCTGGTTCATTGTTGCCTATGCGAGGAAGATATGCTAGCAAGCATTCTAGCCAGGTAGCCTAGTCTAGGACAACAAAAACTAAAAGTGTGTAGTCTACTACTTTATGACAGTCATAGTACGTTTTTCCAACATGAAAGAGAGGAGGATGGCATTGGCGTTCAAGTAATAAGTAGGGTGAGTCAATAACATGTTTTTTAAACTTGCGCACGCACATGCTCGCACACACACACACACAGACAGAAATCGGTACCATAGACAGCCACATGATATTTAGCAACGTTGATTCTCCGTTGTTCTAAACAAGTAGTAGTTTAGTAAACCATTGAAAACATTAACTTGCCTGACCATGTTGCATGCAATATGTGACCCGTTTCAGGAAACTAGGTATATGTCGCTGGTTACTACTTCACAGGAGAGCTAGTTTAACAGATTTCTTTTTTTTTATTAATTTTTGGGGGGCAGAAATGCCTTCTCGAACATGTGATCTTTCATGTGCCTTAATAACAAACTTGCATGCCATCTGTAAATACAAAATAAAATTGTTAAATTACGAGCCTAGTTGGTTTAGCCACAGAAAAAGTGCGCAACCTTCCGACTAGCCATGATTGGCTGAGATAATGAGTGGGCTGGACATGCCAAGACATGAGTTTGGATTGGTCTGCCATATAACATGCTTCTGTCTATTTGACCTGGTCAGTATGTCTAGGTAATCCTGTCTAACGCAACTTTACATTTATTTATTGTGTATTGAAACTGCATAAGCGTTGCTCTCCACTTTCTGGGGGACAGAGTTTTGAAATTAGTGGAATTTGAGTATGATAGCTAAGGAGATGGAGAAAACATCTGTTTCCGGATTACATCTACAAACTAAGGGCAACCATGGCATCCGACAGGAGACGCGTCCATCCATGAATGATGTATACGGAAGATAGTCTAGCTAGCTATCTTTTAAGATATTATACGTTTCTAATTTTGACAGAGCCATTTGCTTGGCTAGCTATAGCCTAATGTTAGCTAGATAACATTGAACCTGGTTGGTTAGCTACCTGCAGATTCATGCAGGGTAGTAACGTCATGAGTTGTGATTGTGGTTCATTGTTTACCTATCTAGCTAGCGTTAGCTGGCTGGCTGGCTCGCTAGCTAATGTTACGTGTATGACCTTATTATTCGTATCTCAGAGCCATTTGCTTAGCTAGTTATAGCCTTATGTTAGTGTAACAGGTGTAAAACATACTTTATGTATTTCACCGAAAATCCATAATTTATTATTTGAAGGTTATTTTGAAGTGTATTACACTACTTCAAGAGCAAACTCTTTTGTTGTATTTATTTTCTAAATTGTTTTAATGCTGTGATGTCATCAACAGGAGCCATGCTTTTACTCCTTAGTTTGCTCAAAGTGTGATGAGGAGAAGTATGTGTTTATGTATGCTCCGGTCTTTTGAATGCACATGTTCGCAAATATTCCCAAATACCAAAAAAAGACAAGCAAAAATGATATCGTCATTGACATCGTGTTGCACTACTGTTTGTAGGAATATTATTAGTGTGAATAGGGATAATGTTCGAGTGCAACTTTGATTGCAACTTTGCAAGGCTAGCCCAGCACCTTTGTTGCGGAAGAGGGTTTCTCAGGTGCAGACAACGTGAGTTTTCTGACGATTTTCTCACGGGCATTCTGCACTCTTTTGTCTTTTATCAGGCAAATATACTTGTGTATGGGAGACCAGGTGGCAGCATCAACCTTTGCCTTGTATTTGTGTCCATTCCATGCAGGTATGTTGTGAAATGTGACAATTTTGTATTTCATGTTTAATTTGCCCAGTTAGCTGTCGTTCATTTTGTTACCTGTCCGGCCATGTAAAAAATGGCATTATTGCCTCATTAGTATACCTCAGATAGCACTTTTAGCAAATGATTGGTGTACAATATTTGTAAAATGAAATGTGAGTCTTTTGAAAATATGAACATGTACATTTTGTACAATGCATTTTTTGTTGATGTGAGTTTACTCAGAGCGTGATGAGGAGAGGCAAATATACTTGTAGATGGGAGTCCAGACGGCAGCCTTAACCTTTGCCTTGTATTTCTATCCATTCCATACAGTCATTAAAAGCGAGACAACAGGGCAGAATTGTGTCCAGAGGCTTGTCTTCCTCCTACACCTCACCATAACACAAAGCAGAAAGGTACCGGTACAGTGTCGGTTACAATAGCTAGCTAACATTGAACCTGGTTGGTTAGCTACCTGTAGATTCATGCAGGGTAGTAATGTCATGCGTTGGGAATATGGTTCATTGTTCACCTAGCTAGTTAGCTAACATTAGCTAGCTGGCTCGCTTGCTAACGTTACGTGCATGACATTATTATTCGTATCTCAAAGCCATTTGCTTAGTTAGCTATAGCCTAATGTTAGCTAGCTAACATTGAACCTGGTTAGTTAGCTATCTGCAGATTCATACAGGGTAGTAACGCTATGAGTTGGGATTATGGTTCATTGTTTACCTAACAAAAGACTCCACTATGCAAGTAACCATTTCGGTTGCGTTTGTAAATTCAGTCTGGCCATCTACTCTCGTCTGAGTGTGACAAAGTGCAGAATAACTGATGAATTGACGAACGCTCAACACCCATTGAATATGGCCAGTGTCATTAAACGTTGGTAAAAAAAAGCATAATTAAATTGTTTCCAGCAGCACAGTTACAGTCACCAACGCTCTGGATAACATGAAAACAGCCTCAGAGTGGGATGTTCTCTCATTATGTGTCTGGAAGTAGCTAGCATGCTAGCCAATGTTAGCCAGTTAGCTTGGGTGCATGACTGCTGTTGTGAGGTCAAAACATTCGGATCAACCCTACTCGTCGGCCAGAGCCCTGAATGCTCAAAGAGCTAAAAGGTTTTGAATTAACGAACGGACAATCTGACAGCACAGTTGCAGTCACCAATGCTCTGGATAACATTAGAGCCTAACCAGCTCTGCTAGGGTGAGTATGTTCAGTGAGCTGTTCTGTCATTTGCGTCTAGAAGTAGCTAACAAGTTAGCTTGGGT
The DNA here is from genome assembly GCF_045679555.1 of Salvelinus alpinus. Taxonomy (NCBI): domain Eukaryota; kingdom Metazoa; phylum Chordata; class Actinopteri; order Salmoniformes; family Salmonidae; genus Salvelinus; species Salvelinus alpinus. The sequence continues at coordinate 3,279,752 of NC_092099.1, read as the reverse complement.
GCTTGACTGCTGCTGTCAGTACAGAACTCTCAGATCAAACCTTAAAGAGATGGGATGGTGTAGACAAAGCAGAGCTTTCCAATAGTAGTACCAAAACATTGTTTCTCAACTGTAGTGTATGATACACCATTTTGTAGCTATGAGTCTCTACTTTTATCCAATGTAAAAAAAAACATATTTTGCTACATATGACCGATTTGATCCATATGACCGATTTGCTTTGTGGACTTCTTGAGTTTTGTGGTGACAAACATACACTACCGTTCAAAAGTTTGGTGCTACTCAGAAATGTCCTTGTTTTTGAAAGAAAAGCAATTTTTTTGTCCAATAAATAACATAAAATTGATCAGAAATACAGTGTAGACATTGTTCATGTGTCACGTCTGCTCCTTCTCCTCCCTTCCGGCATACAATGTCGCCAGAGTACTAACTACCAGTCCTGGGATTCATCATTACGCACACCTGGCACTCAACATTACGTGCACCTGTGAATCATTATGATTATGAATCATTATGATTCAAACCTGGACTCCATTACCTTCATAATTTCCACCCTTTTATATGTCACTCTCCCATGTTCACTCACCAGTTGGTATTGTTCTTGTGTATCGGCGTACTGCCTTATGTTATTGTCATGTTCTTGGTTTTGTTGTTTTCTTAAAACGTTTCATCTACTTCCGACTCACTGCCCCATCATGACAGAATACCAACTCAAAATATGGAAGCAGCAGGACAACCGGACATCTCCCAGACAATCAATGAACAATGTGACCTTCTTCGTCAACACCATGATAAGCTGGCTCAACTGGGGACGGCCATGGAAGATGTTCTCCGCAGTCTACAACTTCTCAACAGCGGAGGATATTCTAGACCCAACGAGTCAGCACACCAGCCCATTCAGCAACCCGCTCAGGTCAGCGATGTCCGTCTATCCCTCCCAGAGAAATATGACGGGACACCATCCAAATGCCGTGGCTTCCTCCTTCAGTGCTCCCTCTATTTCGCACATCAGATGGGAGCTCCCACCACCGAGAGGTCTAAGGTTGCCACGGTTATTTCTCTGCTGACTGGGAAGGCATTGGAATGGGCTACGGCCGTCTGGTAGAGAGGAGAGGATGAGCTTGAGTCTTATGAGGGGTTCATGGCTTTGTTTAAATTTATTTTCGATCATCCCGCGGAGGGCAGAGCGGGAGGTGAGCATCTGCTTCAGCTCCAGCAGGGGAATCAGATGACTGCTGAGTATGCGCTTACCTTCCGGACAGTAGCAGCTTCTAGTGGATGGAATGAGCCGGCGCTCAGCGCGTTATTTAGACGAAGTCTGCGTGAGGAGGTAGAGACGGAACTGGCCTGCCAAGATGACAACCTCACCCTGACGCACTCATTGCGATGGCCATCCGTCTGGATAACCTCCTCCGGGAGCGTCGGCATCTCCATCGCTTCTCTCCCTCCTTCGGTGAGTGTTCGGGATCAGAGCCTGAACCCATGGAGGTAGGGGTCACACGCTTTCCCGCGGCGGAACGACACAGATGGATACAGCTGGGGCTCTGTCTGTACTGTGGCCAGGGAGGGCACAATCGTAGCGGTGTCCGTTACATCAGAATCCGGGATCCACTAGGGCAGGGGGACGGTCACGTTATGTTACATCCCCTGGACCAGGAGTGAGTATTCCATCTACTGCTCTTCCTGTTAGACTCTCTTTAGTACCCATCACTCTGGCTGACTGTCCCTCAAGCCCTGTGTCTACAGCTTTAGTGGATTCCGGCGCCACAGGGAACTTTATGGATCAGACCCTTGCCGCCTCTCTCGTTATTACTATCTACCCGCTCACCTCTCCTTTTCAGGTTCAAGGTCTCGACTGTCGGCCTTTAGGATCCGGAACCATCACACACATCACCAAACTACTCACCCTCACCGTGGAGCCCAATCACCAGGAAAACATCACCTTCATCACCAGTGCACCAATTCACAAGATCATCCTCGGCCTACCTTGGCTTCAGCACCATAATCCTACCATCTCATGGTCGAGGATGAGAATCACCGACTAGTCACCTGAATGCCGGAAGACCTGCTTTCCTGTCCCCTGTGGTTCCACGTCGGTTGAGAGTGCTGTGGTTGCCCCCCAGCCCAACATCCTGGAGGAATATCTGGATCTAAGGAAGGTATTCTCCAAGACCCGCGCTACCTGTCTCCCTCCTCATCGCCCCTGGGACTATGCCATTGACCTGTTTTCCGGTGCTACACCTCCGCGCAGATGCATCTACCCTCTGTTGGTGTCTGAGACCCAGGCCATGGAGGACTACATTCAAGAAGCGCTCCGACAGGGTTTCATCTGCAGGTCTACGTCCCCTGCGTTGGCTGATTTCTTCTTCGTGGCCAAGAAGGAGTGAAGATTACGCCCTTGTATCGATTACCGTGGACTCAATGACATCACCAAAAAGTATCGGTACCCTCTCCCGCTGGTGCCATCAGCCATCAAGCAGCTCATTGGGGGCTGGTTCTTCACCAAACTGGATCTGTGGAGTGCCTACAATCTCATTCACATCCAGGAGGGGGGATGAGTGGAAGAAGGCGTTCAGCACAATGTCTGGTCACTATGAGTACTTGGTTATGCCCTTTGGCTTAGCCAATGCTTCGTCAGTGTTCCAGGCATTCGTCAACGAGGTGTTCCGGGACATGCTCGGACGTCAGGTGATTGTGTACATCGATGACATCCTGATCTTCTTGACCAACCTGGAAGATCACATCACTCACGTTTGAGCAGTCCTGGAACACCTCTTGGCTAACCACCTGTTCGTCAAAGCGCCAATCCACCAAAGGGCTGTCTCGTTCTTGGGCTACCAAATCAGCCCGCAGGGAGTGAGGATGGAGGACAAGAAGGTAGAGGTCATGGCCCGTTCTAACCACCATCAAGAGGTTACAATGGTTTTTGGGGCTTGCCAACTTTTACCGCCGCTTCATCAGGAACTTCAGCGCCGTCAACACCCCTCTCACCTCCCTCCTCAAGGGTGGGCCTCGTAGGTTGGTTTGGTCTCCAGCAGCTGACGAGGCCTTTTGTCTCCTCAAGGAGCGTTTCACCTCCACCCCCTTGCTAAAACACCCAGATCCCACACTACCTTTTGTGGTTGAGGTAGATGCATCGGAGGTGGGTGTGGAGGCAGTTTTGTCACAAAGACCCACTAAAATTGTATCCTTTTGCTCTCTTCTCCAAGAAACTGTCCCCCACAGAGAGGAATTACGACGTTGGCTATCGGGAGCTCTTGGCAGTGAAATTAGCATTAGAGGAGTGAAGACACTGGCTGGAGGGTGCCAAGGAACCATTCGTCATCCTCACCGACCATCAGAACTTTGAGTACATACGGACAGCGAGGAGACTGAATCCGTGCCAAACCAGGTGGGCCCTCTTCTTCACCAGGTTTGACTTCACTATGACCTATCGCCCAGGTTCTAAGAACATCAAGGCCAATGCCATGTCCTGTATCTACAATTCGGGAGAGGCTCCTGTCCAGAGGGCACACATAATCCCATCCTCCCGAGTCGTGGGTCCAGTGGTTTGGGACGTAGATGTGGACATCCGCCAGGCTCTAGAGAGGGAGCCCGCACCCCAGAATTGTTAGGGATAAGGAATCGGCTGCTGACCTGGGCACACACAGCTGTCATGGCTGGACATCCAGGTATTTCTCGCACCTTTCATTACATCACTGAGAAATACTGGTGGCCCACCTTGGTGCAGGATGTTACGTGGTATGTCAACTCCTGTTCTGTGTGTGCTCAAGCCAAGTCCCCCTGGAATGCTCCAGCAAGAAAGCTCCTGCCGCTTCCCGTGCCTCAGCGACCTTCGTCCCATCTATCCATTGATTTTGTTACTGATCTTCCCCCTTCTGATGGTTTGACCACCATTCTGGCTGTAGTGACACCAGTTTCAACGTCAACAGTGAAGAGGCGACTCCGGAAATGCTGGCCTTCTAGGCAGAGTTCCTCCGTCCAGTGTCTGTTCTTTTGCCCATGTTAATCTTTTCTTTTTATTGGCCAGTCTGAGATATGGCTTTTTCTTTGCAACTCTGCCTAGAAGGCCAGCATCCCGGAGTCGCCTCTTCACTGTTGACGTTGAGACTGGTGTTTTGCGGGTACTAGTTAATGAAGCTGCCAGTTGAGGACTTGTGAGGCGTCTGTTTCTCAAACTAGACACTCTAATGTACTTGTCATCTTGCTCAGTTGTGCACCGGGGTCTCCCACTCTTTCTATTCTGGTTAGAGCCTGTTTGCGCAGTTCTGTGAAGGGAGTTGTACACAGCGTTGTACAAGATCTTCAGTTTCTTGGCAATTTCTCACACAGGAATAGCCTTCATTTCTCAGAACAAGAGACTGTAATCGAACCCACAAATGCTGATGCTCCAGATACTCAACTAGTCTAAAGAAGGCCAGTTTTATTGCTTCTTTAATCAGAACAACAATTTTCAGCTGTGCTAACATAATTGCAAAAGGGTTTTCTAATGATCAATTAGCCTTTTAAAATGATAAACTTGGATTAGCTAACACATCGTGCCATTGGAACACAGGAGTGATGGTTGCTGATAATGGGCCTCTGTACGTCTATGTAGATATTCCATAAACAATCTGCCGTTTCCAGCTACAATAGTCATTTACAACATTAAGAATGTCTACAATGTATAGCTGATCATTTTGATGTTCTTTTAATGGACAAAAAAATATATTTTCTGTCAAAAACAAGGACATTTCTAAGTGACTCCAACTTTTGAACAGTAGTGTATGTGCGGTGGAATTTATTCCACCACTGTGACTGTTGTCGTTTAGTTGTCTCGGCCTTATTGTATATCACGGTGGCGTATGAACGAATGGGTTATAGAGCAAACAAGGCAATTATCACAACATTTGTAACATGGCTTTTTTCCTAGCTTGGCTTCCTCAGGGATTTTACCCACGCACTGCCACTGCAAGAGTCCAACATGTCTGTCCCTCTGTTCTGTCTGTCCTCTCTGATCCGGTGGTCCTTTTTACACTTGACCTTTCACAGGGCTCAACTAACAAAAGTAATTCTTCTCATCTGTGGGTAGTCTTTTCGGAAAACCAGGCACGCACGCACGGATACACACAACACACGCAAACAAATACGCACACAAGCAGAAACTACTTTAACTGTACAAATGTGGGTAAATAACACTGATCAGAGATCAGTTGCAAGATTTTCATTTGTGAGAAAAGTTGTTGTTATTTGTGTTTGCTAATGGTTATACAAGTCTGATCCACTCTTCAGCCAGCAGTCTTCAATAGTTCATTGGAGAACTTGTCATGATACTGATGATGATCATGTCCTGTTGTGCAGGTAGGATTCTGTTATGCACATTCTGGTATGTTTTAGTGCATGGAGTGCTCCTCCACGGGTAGCGCCAAGTTCACACAGCTGGCCTGATCACGTGATCTGCCGGTCTGATCACATGACCTGCCCCGAACTGATGAAGACAGTCGAAAGACAGCTGAAATTGAGGACGCTTGGACGAGCTGTAGAATAGCAGCACTGAGGAAAATTGTTGTCTCAGCTTGCTTGCCAGTGCGAATTTTCTATGGTAAGTAGCTAGCTAACAAAATAATTTTGAGAAAAGTATTAGCTAGCTACACTATACCATACATTTGACATACTCTTATTTTGTAGCTAGCAAGCTGCTGTAAATCCGATTACTAGCCAACCAACTTAGCTAATAGTAACAGTAGTGCTAGCTATCTAGCCTGCTTAGCTAGCTAACTAGCTAAGTTAGCTAACGTTACCACTGGAATATTGGAAGCTACCCCTTGCCACCGAAACTAGTTGGCAAGTTATCAGTCTAAATATTTGTTTTACACAGATAGCTAGCTTTAGCTGATGTTGATTGTCTAGCTACCTCAAAATGATCTAGCTAGCTCAGAGCCACATAGCTGTATATTATAGTTAGCATCTCAAAGCAATAAAAGTCCAAGTGACAGCCCAAATTGGCAATAGTATCATAAGAAATTGGCTATCATCAGTCACTTATTTTGTCCACACTCCTGCATCCACAAGAGGAAACAAACAATATGCCAGCACTTGGAACAAGCATGTAAGGAGGAGATCAATATGGTAAGCACAAAACGATAGATAAAAGATTGATGCTCATCTGAATTGTGGTCATGCATGTCAGATGATGCACCTGATGTATTATGGCTATATCTTCTACTGTAGGAAGCACAGCCGACTGTAGAGGGGAGAATTGTATCTTTCAAACAATACCAAATGTATGTTCGTAGGACAGATATTCAAGGAGTACCTGTTGATTGCAACATGAGAATCTTGACATTGAGAGAACACTCACTGACGCGGCAGTAGAAATACAAACCCATAAACTATGTGCCAGTTAAAGCTGGTCTAAATCATTTGATATAATTGTAGTTAATAGTAAAGCCTGTAGCAAGGTAGCTAGCATTATCACTAGAACTACACTGTTGGCTAGAACTAGACCTAATGAATGGCATAATTTATTTTCTCAAATCATCCTGCATTTTATACATCTTCATGTGCATCTAATGCCACCTTGTGCTGTCAAGTGGAATTACAACAAAAGAGATCTGGGTTTTACCTCATTCTTTCAGTCTCTGTTTGTACATTGCCTTAACAGTAGGCCTACTGTGGGTTAATCTATACCGTATAGCAGTGTCGTGGAAGTGATTCAAAATATGTATTTCTATGATTCATGAGGCAATTTATTACTAGTGCAGTCCTCTTGGCTTTACAATCATACCTGCTCATCAAGAATGATAGATGAATTAAACAATATTTCTGTATTATTGCGATTCACAGTAGCTACATTAAGTATTGTGATTTACTGATATTTATGCATTGAATTAATCATCACTTTTCTCTGTCTTTGTCTTGTATTTGCACGTAACAAGTTGGATTTAACCAGCAGTGGAATCTTGGAGAGTGCTTGCAGTTGTCAGAGCGAGCCAGCATCTTCTGTAACACATCAAACTACCACATGATTTCACACATGGTTTTGTGATTAGAAGCTGCTCTATACAAGTTTTATTGACCTTTCTATGGATTAAAGTAGTCAACAATAAGGCCTGAGAGGTCATGGTAAATGAGATAGAAAACTGCTATTGCTTTTATGAAACGGTTACCAATTATTCAGAACAAGATTTATGAAATGTTTTTATGTGAGAATTTACCTAATAAAGCTCTCTTTTGTTTACCTTTCAGAATGGACAATCTCAAGGAGTTTGAGTCTTTGTTGGAGGGACACACTAAAGATGATCTGTACATCAACAGCCATGTTGATAGTGAGGAAAAGTGCACAGCGTGTTGGAACTGTACAATTGGAGAACTTCAACTTTTAGTACACAGACCTCGTCATCTTTCAGTTTCAACCCTAACTACATAGACAAGACAACTCTCTTCAAAAGAAATATCCAGTTCTCCAAAAGCGACAATCCCAAGATCGACTATGATGGTGTTCCATACATGCTTGGGGGTCAGAAGATTACGGAAAATCATTGAGCACACACCTTGCTCAGTAGATATGGGGGAGGGGAAGAAAAGCTGCAAGATTCAAAGAACAAGGGCTGTGAATAAACCATATCAGTCTAACAGATACTGTATGTACAGTGCCTTCAGAAAGTATTCACACCCCTTGATCTTTTCCAATTTTTTTTGTGTTACAAAGTGGGATTAAAATGGATTCCATTGTCATTTTTTGACATCGATATACACAAAATACTCTGTCAAAGTGTTTTAATTTTTTTTTTTATGGAAAATAAATATACATTGAATAGGTAAGTATTATACAACGGGTGGGTCTAATCCTGATTGGTTAAAACCACATTCCAGCCGGTGTCTATTCCACAAGTTTCTACCGGCTAAATCTATGATGTTAAAATGCCTATTTGCTCAGTGCCACAAAATGGTATATCATACACTGCATTTGAGGAAACAATGGGAAAGTAATTCTGCTTTGAAAGTTGATCAACTTGTAAACTCACTTTTGAGAAAACCGTCTTTCAATGTTTTGGTACTACTATTGGAGAGCCCTTCTTTGTCTACACCCATTCAGCATTGTTCACTCCCTCTTAAGCTGTAGCTCCACCCATCTCTAAGGGTTGAGCCGAGCGTTCTGTACTAACTTGCCAGCAACATCCAGACTAAGAGAGAAAGAACAGCTCACTGAACATTACTCGCCCTAGCAGAGCTGCTTAGGCTGTTATGTTATCCAGAGCATTGGTGACTGCAACTGTGCTGTCAGATTGGCATTAGTAAATTCAGAGCGTTTTGCGTTCTGAGCGCATACTGGACGCTCTGGCCAATAACGCTCTGGTTGATCCGAAATCTCTGACATCACGACAGTCAAGCACCCAAGCTAACTGGCTGACATTAGCTAGCTACTTCCCAACACATAATGAGAGAACACCCCACTCTGACCATTTTACTCACCCTAGCAGAGCTGGTTAGGCTGTTTTCATGTTATCCAGAGTGTTGGTGACTGTAACTGTGCTGCAGACAACAATTGATTTATGCTTTGTTGCCGATGTTTACTGACACTGGACATATTCAACGGGTGTTGAGAGTTCAAAAATGAATCAGTCATTCTGCGCTCTGGCACACTACGACAAGAGTATTTTGATAAGAAATGTAGCTAGATAGCTAGCTAGGTAAACAATGAATCCCAACGCAGTACGTAATGTTAGGTAGCAAGCCAGCCAGCTAATGTAGCTAGCTACCTACCAGTACTCTTACTTGATATGAACATACTTTGTCAAAACTAGAAACGTTTAATATCTGAACATGTAGCTAGCTAGTCTATCTTACCCGTGGTCTGAAATTGAAGTAGATAGAGCGAAAATTACCAGCTAGTGGGTCTATAAATAAGAACAATCCTAAATTTATTTTTGATACTGTTGCAAAGCTAACTAAAAAGCAGCATTCCCCAAGAGAGGATGGCTTTCACTTCAGCAGTAATAAATTCATGAACTTCTTTGAGGAAAAGATCATGATCATTAGAAAGCAAATTACGGACTCCTCTTTAAATCTGCGTATTCCTCCAGGGCTTAGCTGTTCTGGATCTGCACAGCTCTGCCAGGGCCTGGGATCGGGAGAGACACTTAAGTGTTTTAGTACTATATCTCTTGACAAAATGATGAAAATAATCATGGCCTCTAAACCTTCAAGCTGCGTACTGGATCCTATTCCAACTAAACTACTGAAAGAGCTGCTTCATGTGCTTGGCCCTCCTATGTTGAACATAATAAACGGCTCTCTATCCACCGGATGTGTACCAAACTCACTAAAAGTGGCAGTAATAAAGCCTCTCTTGAAAAAGCCAAACCTTGACCCAGAAAATATAAAAAACTATCGGCCTATATCGAATCTTCCATTCCTCTCAAAAATTTTAGAAAAAGCTGTTGCGCAGCAGCTCACTGCCTTCCTGAAGACAAACAATGTATACGAAATGCTTCAGTCTGGTTTTAGAACCCATCATAGCACTGAGACTGCACTTGTGAAGGTGGTAAATGACCTTTTAATGGCGTCAGACCGAGGCTCTGCATCTGTCCTCGTGCTACTAGACCTTAGTGCTGCCTTTGATACCATCGATCACCACATTCTTTTGGAGAGACTGGAAACCCAAATTGGTCTACACGGACAAGTTCTGGCCTGGTTTAGATCTTATCTGTCGGAAAGATATCAGTTTGTCTCTGTGAATGGTTTGTCCTCTGACAAATCAACTGTACATTTCGGTGTTCCTCAAGGTTCCGTTTTAGGACCACTATTGTTTTCACTATATATTTTACCTCTTGGGGATGTCATTCGAAAACATAATGTTAACTTTCACTGCTATGCGGATGACACACAGCTGTACATTTCAATGAAACATGGTGAAGCCCCAAAATTGCCCTCGCTAGAAGCCTGTGTTTCAGACATAAGGAAGTGGATGGCTGAAAACGTTCTACTTTTAAACTCGGACAAAACAGAGATGCTTGTTCTAGGTCCCAAGAAACAAAGAGATCTTCTGTTAAATCTGACAATTAATCTTGATGGTTGTAAAGTCGTCTCAAATAAAACTGTGAAGGACCTCGGCGTTACTCTGGACCCTGATCTCTCTTTTGACGAACATATCAAGACTGTTTCAAGGACAGCTTTTTTCCATCTACGTAACATTGCAAAAATCAGAAATTTTTACTGAAGACTTATCTCTTCAGTAGGTCATATGATTGAGTGTAGTCTGGCCCAGGAGTGTGAAGGTGAACGGAAAGGCTCTGGAGCAACGAACTGCCCTTGCTGTCTCTGCCTGGCCGGTTCCCCTCTCTCCACCGGGATTCTCTGCCTCTAACCCTATTACAGGGGCTGAGTCACTGACTTACTGGTGCTCTTTCATGCCGTCCCTAGGAGGGGTGCGTCACTTGAGTGGGTTGAGTTACTGACGTGATCTTCCTGTCTGGGTTGGCGCCCACCCTTGGTTTGTGCTGTGGTGGAGATCTTTGTGGGCTATACTCGGCCTTGTCTCAGGATTGTAAGTTGGTGGTTGAAGATATCCCTCTAGTGGTGCGGGGGCTGTGCTTTGGCAAAGTGGGTGGGGTTATATCCTTCCTGTTTGGCCCTGTCCGGGGGTATCATCGGATGGGGCCACAGTGTCTCCTGACCCCTCCTGTCTCAGCCTCCAGTATTTATGCTGCAGTAGTTTATGTGTCGGGGGGCTAGGGTCATTTGGTTATATCTGGAGTACTTCTCCTGTCTTATCCAGTGTCCTGTGTGAATTTAAGTATGCTCTCTCTAATTCTCTCCTTTTCTCTTTCTTTCTCTCTCTCGGAGGACCTGAGCCCTAGGACCATGCGTCAGGACGCCCGGGCATGATGACTCCTTGCTGTCCCCAGTCCACCTGGCCTTGCTGCTGTTCCAGTTTCAACTGTTCTGCCTGCGGTTATGGAACCCTGACCTGTCCACCGGACGTGCTACCTGTCCCAGACCTGCTGTTTTCAACTCTTAATGATCGGCTATGAAAAGCCAACTGACATTTATTCCTGATTATTATTTGACCATGCTGGTCATTTATGAACATTTTGAACATCTTGGCCATGTTCTGTTATAATCTCCACCCGGCACAGCCAGAAGAGGACTGGCCACCCCTCATAGCCTGGTTCCTCTCTAAGTTTCTTCCTAGGTTTTGGCCTTTCTAGGGAGTTTTTCCTAGCCACCGTGCTTCTACACCTGCATTGCTTGCTGTTTGGGGTTTTAGGCTGGGTTTCTGTACAGCACTTCGAGATATTAGCTGATGTACGAAGGGCTATATAAAATAAACTTGATTTGATTTGATTTGATTTATCAACAGTTGCAGTGACATTCTATTGAAATGGATACTTGCATAGTGGAGTCATTTGTTAAGACATGCAGCTAGCTAGCTAAACAATAGACCATAATCACAACTCATGACGTTACTACCCAGCATGAATCTACAGGTAGCTAACCAACCAGGTTCTAAGTCTATAACTAGCCAAGCAAATGTGTCTGAGATACGAAGAATAAGATCATACACATAACGTTAGCTAACGACAGTACACTTGAAATGAAACCATTTTCTTTCAAAATTAGAAACGTGTAATATCTGAAAATGTAGCTAGCTAGACTATGTTACCCGTATACATCATGGTTTGACGCGTCTCCTGTCTGATGCTATGCATGGTTGTCCTTAGTTTGAAGATGTAATCCAGACAGGTGTTTTCTCTTTAGCTATCGTACTCGAATTCCACTGATTTCAAAACTCGGTCCTCCAGAAAGTGGACAGCATACACATAACGTTAGCTAGCGATACAACCAGCTAACATTAGCTAGCTAACAGTACACTTTAACTTTAATATTAGGATTATGCCGTTTTACTTCACGATACATTTTAAAATATCCACGTTTAACACAATTACCTAGACATACTGACCAGCTCCAATAGACAGACGCGTGCTATATGGCAGACCAATCCAAACTCATCTCTTGGCATGTCCAGCCTACTCATTATCTCAGCCAATCATGGCTAGCGCGAAGGTTTCTCACTTTTTCTGTGGCTAAACCAATTAGGCTTGTAATTTAACAATTGTATTCGTATTTACAGAAGGCATACAAGTTGGATATTAAGGCACATGAAAGTTCACATGTTTGAGAAGGCATTTTGAAAAAAAAAAATTACGTTCAAACGGCTCTACTGTGAAGTTGTGACTTGCGACATACACCTCGTTTCCTGAATTTGGTCAGACGAATCGGGTCAAACGAAACGTAGCTAATTTGCAGTCTTTACAGCTTCAGTTTGAAGTAATTGTATTACTGTATCTGTGTTGTTGGCTAGCTCCTCTGAACAACAGTGTCTTGATGAGTGAGGACATTTTCTATGCCAGGCAAAATCGTGCCTCATTAGCTCATTGTTATGGATCATTATTTGTCACATGTGCCGAATACAACAGGTGTAGACCTTACCGTGAAATGTTTACTTACAAGCCCTTAACCAACAATGCAGTTCAAGAAAGATTTAAGAAAACATTTACTAAATAAAAAAAATAAATAAAAATAACAATAACGAGGCTATATACAGGGGATACCGGTACTGAGTCAATGTGCGGGGATACAGGTTAGTCAAGGTCATTTGTAAATGTAGGTATGAGTAAAGTGACTATGCATAGATAATAGACTGCATAGCAGCAGTGAAAAAACAAATGGAGGGGGGTTTGTCAATGTAAATAGTCCAGGTGGCCATTTGATTAATTGTTCAGCAGTCTTATGGCTTGGGGGTAGAAGCTGTTATTAAGGAGCCTTTTGGTCCTAGACTTGGCGCTCCGGTACCGCTTGCCGTGCGGTAGCAGAGAGAACAGCCTATGACTTGGGTGACTGCAGTCTTTGACAATTTTATGGGCCTTCCTCTGACACCGCCTAGTATATAGGTCCTGGATGGCAGGAAGCTTGGCCCCAGTGATGTACTGGGCAGTACGCACTACCCTCTGTGGCGCCTTACGGTCAGAGGCCGAGCAGTTGCCACACCAGGCAGTGATGCAACCGGTCAGGATGCTCTCGCAGGTCCAGCTGTAGAACTTTCTGAGGATCTGGGGACCCATGCTAAATCTTTTCAGTCTCCTGAGGGGTAAAAGGTGTTGTCGTGTCCTCTTCACGACTGTCTTGGTGTGCTTGGAACATGATAGTTTGTTGGTGATGTGGACACCAAGGAACTTGAAACTCTCAACCCGCTCCACTACAGCCCAGTCGATGTTAATGAGGCCTGTTCGGCCCGCCTTTTCCTGTAGTCCACGATCAGCTCCTTTGTCTTGATCATATTGAGGGAGAGGTTGTTGTCCTGGCACCACACTACCAGGTCTCTAACCTTCTCCCTATAGGCTGTCTCATCGTTGTCGCAGATCAGGCTTACCACTGTTGTGTCATCAGCAAACTTAATGATGGTGTTGGAGTCGTGTTTGGCCACGCAGTCGTGAGTAGACAGGGAGGATCAACGTGGCAGAGGTGTTGTTGCCTACCCTTACTACCTGGGGGCGGCCCGTCAGGAAGTCCAGGATCCAGTTTCAGATGGATGTGTTTAGTCCCAGGGTCCTTAGCTTAGTGATGAACTTTGTGGACACTATGGTGTTGAACGCTGAGCTGTAGACAATGAACAGCATTCTCACATAGGTGTTCCATTTTTCCAGATGGGAAAGGGTAGTGTGTAGTCCGATTGCGATTGCATCGTAATTAGACAGTGGTGGGCCGTCAGGGCCTGCAAGGCCTTCTCTGCTGGCCTAAACATCATCAGAATATAAAAAATATATATATATATTTTCCCACAAATATGTATTAAATTATTCCCCAGAGTAAGAGTTATACTCTTCATTTCATAGCTTTCCTCTTGGTTGCACTGCTTCCAGCCCCAGGTTGAGATTTGGAGGGCTGATCTTTTATCCAATCATATTCAGCCATCATGTGTTGCCAGGGGTCTAAAATCTGCCCTCAGGCCTTCAGAATCAACAGTGCGGGCGCTTGTAGCTTATAGTGAATGGAAATGAAAATTTAGTGTCAACCAATCAGCTTTAGAGTTGGCTATTGTACGCCTGCTGGCTGGCTCCAGTGTTACACAGGAGCCAGCTAGCAGGCGTAGTGCGTGCATGTCTTTTGATTGGATTACCAATATTGAGAGGCAGGTCCTATGGGCAGGTCTATGCAGAGCTAGGAAACTGAATTTGATAAACGAATTAATTTGCGTACTACTAAGCTGTTTTTTCAACCCACAATGGCGGAAGGAGGAGAAGATATCGATTTGGTCGAGGATATAATTATAACGCCATTCTCAAGACGAACTTTTCAAGAAAAGTTAGACATTGTAAGGAGAGGTCACCCGACGCCACAAAGCCTGTCACAGGCGGGAAAGGGTTTCGTTCGCTCGCCACTTTCAAAGTTTCAACTACGAGCGCTGTCAATGGCTCCGAGAAGCACTGCAAACTGTACTGCTGGGAATGCCTATTATTTGCAAGTGATCGATTTGGTGTTTGGAGCCACACTGGCTTTGCAAACTTGAGTTGTCTAACCAAGGCAGCAACGAGACACCAAAGTACGGCTGGGCACTTACAAGCAATGGTGCTTTTGAAAACTTTTGGGGACACCGGAGTGGATCTACAGTTCAAAGAACAAGCGCACAGGGCAACGGAGCTGCACAATGAAAAGGTGAAGGGAAATATTGAAAAGACTCATTGATTGTGTCATGTTTTTGGGTAAACACTGTTTACCCAAAAATGTCAATTTGTCAATTTCAAGGTGACGCAACGCCTGGTTATACTGCGTTTCTGTCTAAATGTATAGTGTCTAGAGCCATGGCATCATAATGATGGTAATAAGAGGTGGATTAATTCGGGTGGGACTGTGTAGTACCTCACTGAAGGCCTAGGCCCCAGGCCCACGGCACGCCACTGTAATTAGACCCCCTGAGTCAATACATGTTAGAATCACCTCTGCCAGAAATTAAAGCTGTGAGTCTGTGGGTAAGTGTCTAAGAGCTTTGCACACCTGGATTGCACAATATTTGACCATTATCTTTAAAAAATCTTCAAGCTCTATCAAGTTGGTTGTTGATCATTGCTAAACAGCCATTGTCAAGTCTTACCATATATTTTCAAGCCGATTTAAGTCAAAACTTGAACTAGGTATCACACCCTGATCTGTTTCACCTGTCTTTGTGCTTGTCTCCACACCCCTCCAGGTGTCACCCATCTTCCTCGTTATCCCCACTATTACTTTAGTGCCTTTATGCAAACAGGATGCATGTTTTGGAATATTTGTATTCTGTACAGGCTTTCTTCTTTCCACTGTCATTTATGTATTGTGGAGTAACTACAATGTTGTCGATCCCATCCTCAGTTACAGTATCTCCTATAACAGCTATTAAACTCTGTAACCTCATGTTGTAATCCCGGTGTGGTTTCCTTCCTCTCCGGTTAATTTAAGAAAGGTGCCTGTATCTTTATAGTGACTGGGTATAATTAATAACTGCACCATGCTCAAAGAGATATTCAATATTTATATATATATATATTTGTATCTACCAATAGGTGCCCTTCTTTGCGAACCATTGGAAAACCTCCCTCGTCTTAGTGGTTGAATCTGTGCTTCAAATTCACTGCTCGATTGAGGGACCTTACAGATAATTGTATGTGTGAGGTACAGAGATGGGGCAATAATTCAACAAATCATGCTAAACATTATTATTTCACACAGAGTGAGTCCATGAAACTTGTTGTTATGTTAAGCACATTTTTACTCCTGAATTCATTTAGGCTTGCCATAACAAAAGGGTTGAATACTTATTGACTCAAGATATTTCATCTTTCCATTTTTTATACATTTTTAAACACTTATAAAAGCAAATCCACTTCAACAATATGGTGTATTGTGTGTAGATCAGTGACACAAAATCTCTATTTAATATATTTTAAATTCAGGCTGTAACATTACACATATGGAAAATATTCAGGCTGTAACATTACAAAATGTGGAAAATGTCAAGGTGAATACTTTCCGAAGGCACTCTAGGTTCCCTGATTATGCAGCGACAACAACAAAAATGCATTGACTTGGCTAAAGTCAGGCTGAAGTCTGCTAAACGACAGCACAGGGAAAAGAAGTGGGAAGAACAGGTTTAACATCACCCTGCCTGTGGCCAGGGAACATACCATGCACGCAATTGGATGCCTTTCAGGAATGGCTTAGACCGTACACCCACGAATAATACAGTGGATTGAGAAACTGGTGAGAGCGGGAATGTTAGATGCTGTCGAAATTCAAGCCACACAGGCACTACATCAAGACCAGGATGTCCAATGCTGTTCCCAACCCGATGGACAGGGCATACTATCCCCCGTGTTTCTGACATCAGAAATCACATATACCGGTCAGGCAGGCAGAGGACATCCAAACTTAACCAAGAAAATCTATGTCTAAAGCTCAGTCCCTATAGAGCACAAAAGAACACCGAACCCCCACAGACAGACCAAAGCAGGCAGACAGACAGGAGCAGAAAGACAGACCGGAGCAGAGTCAGACCAGACCAACCTCCCTTTTTTGAGGACAGAATCAGACAACGAGCAATATGATGACACCCTCCTCTTTGTCCACAAGGAAAAGTGACAATGAGAAGAGAGGGAGAGATACATCAACACCATCTGTCTTATTAATACCCCATGTAAGACCACAAAATATGACCGTGCTCCCTTGTTGATATATTTCCAAACCAACTGTGGGTACATTTCTGTTGCATCTGTTATCATCCAGTCATAGAAAGCACAGTACATTGAGGAACTCTTACGCATCCTGAAGAGCATGAACCCCACCTGGGAACCTCCATTCTGGATGTGCGACTACAGGTATGCGGAGTGCAACGCTCTCTTCATGCTGCACAGAGTGCTTTCATGCTGCACAGAGTGCTTTCATGATGCACAGAGTGCTTTCATGCTGCACAGATTTATCTACAGTTGAAGTCGGAAGTTTACATAGACTTAGGTTGGAGTCATTAAAACTCGTTTTTCAACCACTCCACAAATTTCTTGTTAACAAACTATAGTTTTGGCAAGTCGGTTAGGACCTCTACTTTGTAATTCAATTCCTTTGGGTCAGAAGTTTACATACACTAAGTTGACTGTGCCTTCAAATAACTTGGAAAGTTCCAGAAAATGATGTAATGGCTTTAGAAGCTTCTGATAGGTTAATTGACCTCATTTGAGTCAATTGGAGGTGTACCTGTGGATGTATTTCAAGGTCTACCTTTAAACTCACTGCCTCTTTGCTTGACATCATGGGAAAATCAAAGGAAATCAGCCAAGACCTCAGAAAAAAAATTGTAGCCCTCCACAATTCTGGTTCATCCTTGGGAGCAATTTCCGAATGCCTGAAGGTACCACGTTCATCTGTACAAACAATAGTATGCAAGTATAAACACCATGGGACCACTCAGCTGTCATACTGCTCAGGAAGGAGACGCGTTCTTTGGTGCGAAAAGTGCAAATCAATCCCAGAACAACAGCAAAGTATTGTCACGTTCTGACCATAGTTCTTTTGTGTTTTCGTTGTTTTAGTGTTGGTCAGGACGTGAGCTGAGTGGACATTCTATGTTGTGTGTCTAGTGTTCCTGTTCGTGTGTTCATCTGGTCTGTGTTCACTAGTTCGGGACTGTAGCGTCTTCGGTTCTTTCTGTCAGTTTGTTGTTTTTGTTCGTTGTTTAAGTAGCCTATAAAAATATGGATTATCATCACGCTGCAGTTTGGTCCTCCTCTCTTTCACCCGAAGACAGCCATTACAAGTATGTATCTATATCCACAGTAAAACGAGACCTATATCGACATAACCTGAAAGGCCACTCAGCAAGGAAGAAGCCACTGCTCATAAACAGCCATAAAAAAGCCAGACAAAGGTTTGCAACTGCACATGGGGACAAAGTACTTTTTGGAGAAATGCCCTCTGGTCTGATGAAAAAAAATAGAACTGTTGACCATAATGACCATCGTTATGTTTGGAGGGAAAATGGGGAGGCTTGCAAGCCAAAGAACACCATCCCAACCGTAAAGCACGGGGGTGGCAGCATCATGTTGTGGGGGTGCTTTACTGCAGGAGGGACTGGTGCACTTCACAAAATAGATGACATCATGTGGAAGGAAAAGTATGTGGATATATTGAAGCAACAACTCAAGACATCAGTCGGGAAGTTAAGGCTTGGTCGCAAATGGGTCTTCCAGATAGATAATGACCCCAAACATACTTCCAAAGTTGTAGCAAAATGGCTTAAAAGTCAAGGTATTGGAGTGGCCATGAAAAAGCCCTGACCGCCATCCTATAGACAATTTGTGGGCAGAAATGAAAAAGCGTGTGCGAGCAAGGAGGCCTACAAATCTGACTCAGTTACACCAGCTCTGTCAGGAGGAATGGGCCAAAATTCACCCAACCTATTGTGGGAAGCTTGTGGAAGGCTACCCGAAACGTTTGACCCAAGTTAAACAATTTAAAGGCAATGCTACCAAATACTAATTGAGTGTATGTAAACTTCTGACCCACTGGAAATGTGATGAAATAAATAAAAGCTGAAATAAATCATTCTCTCTACTATTATTCTGAAATTTCACATTCTTAAATAAAGTGGTGATCCTAACTGACCTAAGACAGGGAATTTTTTTTAAATATCAGGAATTGTGGAAAAACTGAGTTTAAATGTATTTGGCTGAGATGTATGTAACTTTCCGACCTCAACTGTATGTAATTTCCATCCGGAGCAGGCTTGGACTTGCTGGATAAGGAACAGCAAGCACAAACTGACATCTCAGTGTGAGACACAGATAAAGAAGCTACGCAGATTTGCCTGTGCACCACCAGGAAAATAGAGCGTAGAGGGAAACTACAGGCTTTGTGTTGAGGAGGTGAAGGCATCTGCTTTGTGGGAGAAAGCAAAAGTTTGATCATGGCTGGAAACCAAGGGATTATCCATTCCTGGGAGGAGGGCCAGTGCCTATCAAGATAACACTTGCCATGTAGCAGTGGACACCAATAATGGGGTGGAATCTCAGAACAAGGTACTGAAACACATTTACCTGAGAGTGAAAGGAGACAAGACCCTCAGTAGCATTGTGTGCATCATTCTGAAAAGGCATCTCCCTGCACAACATGAGTATGTGTTCAAGCAGTACAGATGCTACAGTGCAGATGTTCCAGCCTTTCTTCACAACAGGCCTACTTCAACCATCAAGCGGTGCCTCTCAAACATGGAGAGTGCTGAAGCCATTGAAGAGAGTGATGTCCATCCAACTGACATTGAAATTGGTATCTTTCAAGTAAAAGGAATAGGAGATAACACATACCATCTTACCTTTGGAGACACGACAACATGCCCCTCATGCAGTTGTTACTCCTTCTCAAGAACTAGGATTCCTTGCTATCATTTCTTTGCATTATTCCTGCACCATCCCAAGTGGGGATGGGACCGTTTTCCACTGTGCTACCTTAATGGCCTTTATCTGTCTTTGGACAACCAAGCCATCGACAGAGAGGTAAGCGACGATGAGACTGCCATTGACATTGACATCCTGTTGACTGCAACAACAACTATGAGGACACCATACCAAGACCACAGGTTAGAGTACTTGTTTTACAGCTATAAAGAATAAACAGTTAACAAACCTGTGCATGCATTTTCATTAGCTGAACCTCGGGGGTGATCGTAAACGGTTTGGTATAAAACATTTATTAATAATGAATACAATGTTGGGCTAACAGTATTATCGTTAATCATCTTTTGGGGTGACATTTGGCTGGAGGCAGAGTGAGTTTATGCAATTCTATAAAATGCTTGATTACTTGTTTCTTTCAGAGACCTTCCAGTGAGTCATCATTGACCATGAGCAGAAAAACAGCTGCATGAAGAGTTAGAGGTGTTGAAGAGCATGTCCTTCCTCTGCATAGATGCCCCTGAGCTACAACGCCTGACAGAAAAACATCAAAGCTTTACAGGAGTCTGGTCAAGTATTGGAACTGTCTGCTGAAGGCTTGGCATTGCTGCCACAACCCTCTTTCTCACAGAAAACAAGACATGAACAGGGAATACCAAGTCAACACCTCTACCTCTAGCAAAGAAAATACTTATGGACACATGGACGCACACAGCCAGGCACACACACACAGACACAATATTTACATTCTGTAATGTTTTTATGCAAAAATTTTGAAAGTAATATTGTCCTGATGCTTTTTAAATTAGTCTCCTTGTCACCCAGTTTGGTAACTGAAAATCCTGGTTCCTGGTTGATTAGTTATTTTGCACTAAACCAGTTGAAATTTATGCACCTAGCACCTAGCTGACTTTTCAAACACCTTGCCAACCGGATCAGTTGTTAAATGTGGTTTCCATGCTAGTTATTTATGATTATGTATTAATGTTATGTCTAATATATTTCTCAAATCAAATTATATTTGTCACATGCTTCGTAATCAACAGGCGTAGACTAACAGTTATTGAAATGCATAGTTAATATAACATTCAATTGTTGGCTTTCTTCATAGGCTAGTTATTTACGGTTATGTATTGATGTTACGTCTAATGTATTTTTAAATTTTTTTAATTGAATTGTCAGCACGGTGATGTGTTTTTACCAGTGCATTGGACTCCACTTATACTGATCAGATGTGTGCAGGACGATTTGATCACTTTAAGCAGTTAATGATCTCCATGTTCATTGTTTTAGATTGTAAAAATGTATATGTTCAATTCCATAGATTAAAAAAATAAAACAACCCGAATGAAAACATTAAACGGATTGTTTGATCCACGAACAGTTAGCTATGCAGAGGAAGTGGCTCACGAACAGGTAGATGAAAGCTCCTCTAGTATATTTTTACTAACATTACAGTGAATACTACAGTAAAGTCCGCAAAAGAACTACAGTATTAGTATTTATTCCATAGTATTACTTTCATGTGGGACAGATAAGCCTTATATATTGTAAATTGCATATGTGAGGCGTATTGATATACTGCATAAAAGGGTCCTTCCATAAATTAGGGTGCCAGATTAGGGTGCCAGTAGGGATGTCCTATAATGGAGAACTTGTTAATTTTTTTAATTGTTTATTTAACCTGGCAAGTCAGGTAATAACAAATTCTTATTTACAATGACAGCCTACCGGGAAACAGTGGGTTAACTGCCTTGTTCAGGGGTAGAGTGACAGATTTTCAGCTCGGGATTTGATCCAGCAACCTTTTGGTTACTGGCCCACCGCGCTAACCACAAGGATACCTGCCGCCCCAAAGCTATTAATGGATAGTTTGAGATGACAACTAAGCCCATTTTTCTACTTACCCAGAGTCAGATGAATTCATGGATACCATTTGTATGTCTCCGTGTGCAGTTTGAAGGAAGTTGAAGGCAGTTTCTGGAGTGATTGCTGACTAGCGTTAAAGCAATGACTGGAAGTCTATGGGAGCAGAAAATCTTGAACTATCCCTTTAAAGTAATTGATTTAACAGTTAAATGACACAATATCTTTGCATTTATTGTAATTAACATGGTTCTTTAACAATATCTCAACAATTCCCCATGTTTGTTGAATGTGCATTTGGTCTTAGCTGTGTTGATTCATCAGAACATTTTCCAGCATCATCACCTAATACAGGAAAGGATCTTCTAAATGTCAGTCAAGTGACAAACAATTTGTAGCACGCAATGCAAAACAGACAACATGGGAAATTACAGTGTTTGAAAGAAATTTCAGTAGTCTAATACAGTGTTGCAGTCTCATCTATTCCACTGACCAAGGCACAGTGGTGTAAAGGACTTAAGTAAAAAATACTTTAAAGTACTGCTTAAGTAGTGTTTTGGGGTATCTGTACTTTACTTTACTATTTATATTTTTGACAACTTGTACTTTTACTTCACTACATTCCTAAAGAAAATAAGGTACTTTTACTCCATACATTTTACCTGACACCCAAAAAAACTGCCAAAATGCTAAATGCTTTGCAGGACAGGAAAACGGTCCAATTCACGCACTTATCAAGACAACACATGGTCTTCCCTTCTGCGTCTGATGTGACGGACTCACTCAGACAATGATGTCTGAGTGTTGGAGTGTGCACCTGGCAATCCATCAATGTTAAAAACAAGAAAATGGTGCCACCTGCTTTGCTTAATAGAAGGAATTTGAAATGATTTATACTTTTACTTTTGATACTTAAGTATATTTGACCAATTACATTTACTTTTGATACCTAAGTATATTTAGAACCAAATACTTTTAAGCTTTTACTCAAGTAGTATTTTACTGGGTGACTTTTACTTTAAACTTGAGTAACTTTCCATCAAGGTATCTATACTTTTACTCAAGGATGACTATTGGGTACTTTTTCCACCACTGCCAAGGCAGTTAGGATATGTGTAGCTAGGCTAGGTCCTTTGCAATTTGATGGTGACATTTGATGTTGTCTGTTTCATTTACAGCAGAGTTTGTTAGATTTAGCAGAGAGAGCAAGTTAATGAGCAAATGTGTTCATTTTATTGCTGCATCTATGCATGAACAAACTACATCTGTAAAATTAAACCTTTGCTGTTCAGAGTGGTGTGGAGTCTAATCTGGAGTCTGTGTTGTTTAGAGAGAAAATGTGAACTTTAGCTACGAAGGCTTTGGGAAACCCACTCCAGATTAGACATACCAAAATCACGCAACACAGTTGATACTGAACAGGAAATGTGTGTTAAGATAGATAGCTTATTGTATTACACAATTATTTTCCTCTTTGGACCTAACGAATGCTCCTCCCACTTTTCAGAGATTAATGGAGCTTCTACTCTGTGGCCTACTGTAAAGGCAGCCTTCCTCCTCTTCACGAGAAGAGAGGGTGTAACAGGGATCGGACCAACACGCAGCGTAGCCAGTGCTCAACATGTTTAATAAAACGAAACAGTGAACACTTACAACGATATACAATTACAAAATGTGGCAAACTGATACAGCCCTATCTGGTGCAGAGAAAAACACAAAGACAGGAAACAACCACCCACAAACCCCAACACAAAACAAGCCACTTATATATGATTCCCAATCAGAGACAACACAAAACACCTGCCTCTGATTGAGAACCATATTAGGCCAAACATAGAAACAGACAAACTAGACACACAACATAGAATGCCCACCCAGCTCACGTCCTGACCAACACTAAAACAAGCAAAACACACAAGAACTATGGTCAGAACGTGACACCTACATTGGAAAGTGTGTCTCATTTACCTTGATGATGTGTTGGTTTTCAACAGGACCTTGTGGAACACCTACAGACTCGCGAAGAAGTGTTCATCCGCAGCAAGTGCCATCTTCCTTGCACCCAAGTCACGTTCCTTGGACATGTACAGTGGCGATTTTAGCATGTAAATCTTGGTGGGGCAGAAAAAATACAAAGTGGAATGCATGCTAGCAAAGGCACAACACAACACTAAACAATACATTAATTGCACTATAGCGGTGACAAATGGTGCCCACAAACTGTTAGGGCCTACATAAAGCTCCCCTAACAGCAGTGCTTACACACTGCTACACCTGGCTATGGAGCCTTGTCTGTCAGTGAAACAGTTCATTCAGCCTCATTTACTGCCTTTAAAAAAACACAGCTGATATGGCTGACTCCCTTAAGCGAATGTGGTTTCTCATGACAATTGAGATGTACAAACTATGATATAAGGGCACGACAAGCGGATAAGAGGCAATCCGTTATTTCGATTAAGACAATGAGCGAGCTAAGACGGACGTAACATTAGTCAATATAGCTATTTGTTTAGCACTTTTGAAATGTAACGCGACAGAATTCAGAACATTGGCCGTTCTTAAAGTGCTCTTGCTCTGTACACCAAGTTTGAACCGTAGGATAAATAAAGGGGGCATATAAGCAGACAATGAAAGCTCTTACAATATTCGATGATTACATTTCTCTAAAACAGGCTAAAGTAGAACAGTAGGCGAAATGAAGACGGGTAAATAGACCAAATTATTAGATTATTACATGGGCTACTAACGTCTTACTACCCAACATACACTTCGTATTACTTTCTTAGCGACAGTATACATATCTCCCTGGCATACAGTGTTACATCATTTATGAAGCATAGAATACATATTTGGACTCCCATTGCTGTGCTCACATGAACAGGATGGTGGCGCGGCGGTCCTCCAAGTTAACAGTTGTTTTGAGCACGGCACAAATCATGCTTTATTGACAGCATGGCCAATGTTGAAAGTTTATCATTTTAAACTTTGAAAATAGCCCATTAATCCTATATTTGGGACTACACAGCCACTATGACTGATTCCTTTCGAACCACTCGTTGAAGTTGCGATTTCCAACTTGTGTAATATTTATGTCCAGTGGCCGATGAGCACCGATATGTTTTATCGATAATTTCTCTTCATTATTTCTCTTCGTATGACAAGGATTAAAAAGGATTTGCCAGTAGATTGTGGAA
Source organism: Salvelinus alpinus (assembly GCF_045679555.1). NCBI lineage: Eukaryota > Metazoa > Chordata > Actinopteri > Salmoniformes > Salmonidae > Salvelinus > Salvelinus alpinus. The sequence continues at coordinate 3,255,238 of NC_092099.1, read as the reverse complement.
TTGATTCATGATGATGACTGCTAGCTAAGATTTTGAAAGTATGATGTTGACATAATCAGTCCAATCAAAGCTACTCTACATATGTGATTTGACATAATTTTATCTGTGGCCAATGACCTTGAGCCTTCTTGGATGGGCAGTTCTATGGCATCAGCCGAAGGGCTAGAATGTCCAATGTCTCCTCTTACACTTGGCAGTGACGTAAAGTCCCCATGAGTGACAGAACACTGAGCCAATCACAGCGCAACACTCCGTATTTTCTGCTGGCTTGCCCCACCACCACAGAAAGCACTGAGCTAGGCTGAAACACCTGCATTTTGGAGCTGCCTTACTCAAGAAAACAAAAAAGAGACCATGTTTGTATGCGGCCTTATTAACTCAATGATATATACTATTTGTACATTGTTTGCAAACTGATGTGACATGTATTAATGCCAAAATAACATTTGCTAAAAATGTGGCTAAAACTTTAGCTCTGCCCCACCTGCCCTGAATGATGGGTCGCCACTGGACATGTCATATCCAAGTATGGCCTGCAGCCTGACTCGAAGAACCTGGACAAGGTCAGAGACTGGCCCACACCCAGAACACCTACTGAAGTGCGAGCCTTTATAGGTTTGTGCTCCTACTACAAAAGGTTTCTTAAGAACTTTGCTACTCTTGAGGCTCCATTGAATAATCTGACACAGAAAGGGATTCGATTCCACTGGAGCTCTGAGTGTGAGGAAGCATTTCACACACTAAAAAAACGCTCTCACTAACCCACCTATTGTGGCACACCCAGTGTTACCAGAGCCGTACCTACTCTACACTGATGCATCACAGGCTGCCGTTGGGTCAGTGCTTGCACAACACCAAGACAACCGGGAGTGTGTCATAGCATACGCCAGTCACACACTCTCATCAGAAAGAAAGAAAGCGGGCCACCTATAACCGTGAGTTATGGGCTGTTGTTAGCTCTGTCAGAAATGTTAAGCATTTCCTGTCCGGCAGTTCATTCACAGTTATAAAAGACCACAATCCTTTACTCAGCCTTAAGAAATGTCCAGTGGATAGTGACCCCACGGGAAGGAGAGGACATTGGATCTTGGAAATGGATGTGTATGACTATATCATGGTACACAGGGAGGGAAAACAGCATGCAAACGCAGACACCATGTCACAGAGACCTGAACAAGCACACAAATCAGCAAAGAGGTACCGTGTTTAATCACCCACCCCAGCCCTGGGTCTGAGCCTCCTCCTCTGCCTACTCACCCCCCCCCCCCCCCCCGCCCCCTTCCTCCATCTGATGTTCTTCATAACGCTGCACACCCTGCTCCTATTTCAGACACTTCTGAGACACTAGCCATTGTCTTGGAGGAGCTACGGAGACATGTCATGGATGGACGCAGAGGGACATAGACCATCACTGGGGTACCTCAAACATTCATCTGCAGCGGAGACATGTCACGGAAGGACGCAGAGGGACATAGACCATCACTGGGGTACCTCAAACATTCATCTGTAGCGGAGACATGTCACGGAAGGACGCAGAGGGACATAGACCATCACTGGGGTACCTCAAACATTCCTCCGCAGCTCTGAGGAAACTCTGGCATGATTTTCCCTGCTTGACAATACATAGTGGTGGCATATGTAGGAGCGTCCCAGCTCTCATTCAGAGAACAGTCACCTACCAGGTAGTGCTTCCAGAAGCACTCATCCCTAAAGCTCTGACTTTCCTGCATAGAAATGTGTTCAGTGGACATTTAGGTGCTGAGCGTACTTTGCTGAGAGCTCGTAAACTGTGTTATTGGCCCTACATGTGTGGTGACATTCACTAACATTGTGCAAACTGTCTCCCATGTCAGACCCCAGCTCTCCAACTCCCACTGCTGCAGTCCATCAATACTGAGTGGCCATTCCAGAAGGTCGCAGCTGACATCACTGAGTTGCCCGTCACCTCTTAAGGCAATAGGTATAGTTGAAGTCAGAAGTTTACATACACTTAGGTTGGAGTCATTAAAACTCGTTTTTCAACGACTCCACACATTTCTTGTTAACAAGCTATAGTTTTGGCAAGTCGATTAAGACATCTAATTTGTGCATGACACAATTAAGTTCACTGTGCCTTTAAACAGCTTGGAAAATTCCAGAAAATTATGTCATGGCTTTAGAAGCTTCTGATAGGCTGATTGACATCATTTGAGTCAATTGGAGGTGTACCTCAGGATGTATTTCAAGGCCTTCCAACTCACTGCCTCTTTGCTTGACATGGGAAAATCAAAAGAAATGAGCCAAGACATCAGAAAAAAATTGTAGACCTCCACAAGTCTGGTTCATCCTTGGGAGCAATTTCCAAATGCCTGAAGGTACCACGTTCATCTGTACAAACAATCGTACGCAAGTATAAACACCATGGGACCACGCATCCGTCATACCGCTCAGGAAGGAGACGCATTCTGTCTCCTAGAGATGAACGTGCTTTGGTGCAAAAAGTGCAAATCAATCCCAGAACAACATCAAAGGACCTTGTGAAGATGCTGGAGGAAACAGGTGCAAAAGTATCTATATCCACAGTAAAACAAGTCCTATATCAACATAACCTGAAAGGCCGCTCAGCAAGGAAGAAGCCACTGCTCCAAAACCTCCATAAAAAAGCCAGACTACAGTTTACAACTGCACATGTGGACATAGATCGTACTTTTTAGATCGTACTTTTTGGAGAAATGTCCTCTGGTCTGATGAATCAAAAATAGAACTGGCCATAATAACCATCGTTATGTTTGGAGGAAAAAGTGGGAGGCTTGCAAGCCGAAGAACACCATCCCAAATGCAGCATAATGTTGTGGGGGTGCTTTGCTTTTCACAAAATAGATGGCATCATGAAGCGGGAAAATGATGTGGATATATTATAGCAACATCTCAAGACATCAGTCAGGAAGTTAAAAATGGACAATGACCCCAAGCATACATCCAAAGTTGTGGCAAATTGGCTTAAGGACAACAAAGTGAAGGTATTGGAGTGACCCTGACCTCAATCCCATAGAATATTTGTGGGCAGAACTGAAAAAGCGTGTGCAAGCAAGGAGGCCTTCCACCAGCTCTGTCAGGAGGAATGGGCCAAAATTCACCCAACTTGTTGTGGTAAGCTTGTGGAAGGCTACCCGAAACGTTTGACTCAAGTTAAACAATTTAAAGGCAATGCTACCAAATACTAATTGAGTGTAAACTTCTGACACACTGGGAATGTGATGAAATAAATAAAAGCTGAAATAAATCATTCTCTCTACTATTATTCTGAAATGTCACATTCTTAAAATAAAGTGGTGATCCCAACTGACCTAAGACAGGGAATTTTTACGAGGATTAAATATCAGGAATTGTGAAGAACTGAGTTTAAATGTATTTGGCTGAGATGTATGTCAATTTACGACCTCAACTGTAAATGTTAATGCCAAAGCCACACCAGAATGTCTTTCCAATAGTGTTCCTGAGTGGTCTAGCCTCCGTGCTGACTTGATAATCAGAGACAAGTTTTGAATGTTGCTGTCCATAAATGATTCCCAACCAAATATACTGAGCTTTAGAAATTATGACAAAAACAATGGAGTGTACAACACATTAGGAACACCTGCCCTTTCCATGACAGACTGACCAGGTGATTCCAGGTGAATGGTATGATCACTTTTGATGTCACTTGTTAAATCCACTTCAATCAGCCTTGAGACAATTGAGACATGGATTTTGTGTGTGTGACATTCAGAGGGTGAATGGCAAGACATAAGATTTAAGTGCCTTTGAAAGGGGTATAGTAGTAGATGCCAGGTGCCCTGGTTTGAATGTGTCATGAACTGCATTGCTGCTGGGTTTTTCATATTCAACAGTTTCCCACGTGTATCAACAATGTTCCACCACCCAAAGGACATCCAGCCAGCTTGACACAACTCTGGAAAGCATTGGAGTTAACATGGACCAGCATCCCTGTGGAATGCTTTCAACACCTTGTGGAGTCCATACCCCGACGAATTGAGGATGTTCTGAGGGCATATTTTTTTTGTACACCCAGTGTATGTTGCCCTGTGAATCTTAAAGTAGAATCTTATTCCAAATAATTCACAGCTGTAATTGCTGACAAAGGTGATTCCACCAAGTATTAACTCTGAACTTTGCATTCTGAGAAAATGTTCTATAACTTTCTTTGACTTTGAAAATGTGGAGTAGTTGTGTAGATTGGTAGGAAAACAATCTAATTTAATCCCTTTTAAGATGACATTTTAAGGCAGCAAAATGTGAAGACTGTGCACAGGGTGTGTAGACTAGGCACTGTATGTAAGTAAAATCAACATATCTCATGAGGACTATGAATATTCATCAGATGTGACGAAGTCAGCTCGATTTAGTAAATCCACCCCAATGATTATGCCAATGTCATGTGGCAGACGGAAAACCATTCCCTTCCTTCCAAATTTCAAACGATGCCATGGTCAACTGCTCTAATCCATCCTGAGTTGTGCCGAGCCTCCTGAAAAAATAAACTCAGTTATTCTGAACTTGAAAAATCCTGTTTTCATTGGAACCACTAGTCACTGAAAGTCAATTAATTGTCTACGCACGCAGAGCTATCAGCGGTGAGAGCTACACACCCCCAGCATGTATTTTTTAGGTGGATCTGAAAGGTTGTATCTGAATATGTGTAGTTACTGTTTTTATGTTTTACAGTGCTTGTATCCAAATTTGAAAAGATGCTCTCATCGCCATAAACGGAACACTGTTATTCCATCGGGATTAAGCTACCTACACAGTTCCTCGACTGATAGTAATCAATCATACAGGACAAAGAGGAATACCAGTATGGATACTAAACACTCTATCTACCCTTACCAGATATTTTTTGATAAGGTGGTCCCTGTCTTCACCCACATGAGGGAATTCAGGATGCAGCCTCTTCGGGGGTTGATGCCATTGTTCTAAATAACACGAATTATGATATGTAGGCTACAAACATACTCAAATCCTCTCTGCTAAAAAAATATATAAGAAAAATACAGTCTGTATGCTAGCTAAATAATGTCCAAAGCAGACAGTGGCAACAACAACAGACGTTATGAATTTATCGTAAGGTTGCTCTTCTACAGCATAGCTTCATAGTTGTCACTTCATAAACAACTATTCATATCCATCTAAATGTCAGATATAAAACACATTGTTAACAGTAGGCCAGGGGTCTCCAACTCTGATATTGGGAGAGCAACTTGCTGTGCAGGTTTTCTTTCCAGCCCAGTAGTAACACACCCGATTCAACTAATCGTTGTCCAGACTAAAGACCATGATTCTTTGAATGTGTGTTAGTGACGGGCTGGAGGACAAGTCTGCACACAGTACCTCTCAAGGACTAGAGTTGGAGAACCCTGGTGTAGGCTATAACTTACAGTATTTGTTCTTGACAGCAGCAGACGTGGATAATAAAACACTCGAAACTCACTCAAAACTCATGCATGCTTCTTCCCTCCATTTCAAAGCCAGCACCTGATGACAGCACATGTATAACACTGTATCTGCTATTTATCTAGATCAGACTATTTTTTTTTTTAAGTTGACATTATAAGTTAACTTCTTATGGCTGCAGGGGCAGTATTGAGTAGCTCGGATGAAAGGTGCACAGAGGTGCCCAGAGTAAACGGCCTGCTCCTCAGTCATAGTTGCTAATATATGCATATTATTATTAATATTGGATAGAAAACACTCTGAGGTTTCTAAAACTGTTTGAATTATGTCTGTGAGTATAACAGAACTCATATGGCAGGCAAAAACCTGAGAAAAAAATCCAAACAGGAAGTGAAAATTCTGAGGCTGGTCGATTTTCAACCAAGATCCTATTGAAATTACAGTGAGATATGGATGAGTTTGCACTTCCTACGGCTTCCACTAGATGTCAACAGTCTGTAGAACCTTGTCTGATGCCTCTACTGTGAAGGGGGGCCGAATGAAAGGGGAATTAGTCAGGTCTGCCATGACCTGATCATTCTTTGACCATGTGCGTTCACATGAGAGGGAGCTCTGTTCCATCGCTCATCTGAAGTCAATGTAATTCTCCGGTTGGAACGTTATTCAGGATTTATGTTAAAAACATTCTAAAGATTGATTCAATACATTGTTTGACATGTTTCTACTGACGGTTACGGAACTTTTGGACAGTTCGTCAGTTTTTAGTGAACGCGCTTCCTGACGTTGGATTTGTTTACCAAACACGCTACAAAAATAGCTATTTGAAAATAAATGATGGACATTACCGAACAAAACAAATATTTTTTGTGGAAGTGGGAGTCCTGGGAGTGCATTCCGACAAAGATCAGCAAAGGTAAGTGAAGATTTATAATGCTTTTTATGAGTTTTGTTTGCACACTTTGGCGGGTAATGGCTTGCTTTTGTGGCTGAACGCTGTTTTCAGATTATTTAATATTGTGTTTGGCCGTAAAGCTTTTTGAAATCTGACACAGCGGTTGCATTAAGAACAAGTGTATCTTTAATTCTATGTAAAACATGTATCTTTCATCAAAGTTTATGATGAGTATTTCTGTTAATTTCTCCAGATATTTTGGAGGCATTTCTGAACATGGCGCCAATGTAAACTGAGGTTTTTGGATATAAATATGAACTTTATCGAACAAAACATATATGTATTGTGTAACATGAAGTCCTATGAGTGTCATCTGATGAAGATCATCAAAGGTTAGTGATAAATTTTATCTCTATTTGTGCTTTTTGTGACTCCTCTCTTTGGCTGGAAAAATGGCTGAATTTTTCTGTGAGTTGGTGGTGACCTTTGTGGTGCTTTCGCTGAAAAGCCTATTTGAAATCGGACAATTTGGTGGGATTAACAACAAGATTACCTTTAAAATGGTATAAGATACATGTATGTTTGAGGAATTTTTATTATGAGATTTCTGTTGTTTGATTTTGGCACCCTGCACTTTCACTTGCTGTTGTCATATCGATCCCGTTAACGGGATTGTAGCCATAAGAAGTGTGTAAAAACCTACCCAACCCCTTTGTTCTTAGTTTAGGATATTGTCAGTTGAATAGCTCATGATATCCACCAACCTAAAACATAGGATTGTTCAATATAGTAAAAATATGGACCATCATGCCAAAATTATCTGATTCTCTATTTTAGAACACCTGGGGGTATCAGAATCAAATGTGGAAAACATCTTTGATAAGACTTTTGAATTTGGCCCGACTGCCTGTTCTGCCACGTTCAAGGTTTATATACACTTTGACGCTAAACTACAGTACTGTTTTGCTATCACAGACTGGAACATATTCCGGGATTCTTCCAATGGCATTGAGGAGTACACCACATCAGTCACTGGCTTTATCAATAAGTGCATCGAGGACGTCGTCCCCACAGTGACTGTACGTACATACCCCAAACAGAAGCCATGGATTACAGGCAACATTCGCACTGAGCTAAAGGGTAGAGCTGCCGCTTTCAAGATGCGGGACTTACAAGAAATCCTGCTATGCCCTGCGACGAACCATCAAAAAGGCAAAGCGTCAATACAGGGCTAAGATTGAATCATGCTACACTGGCTCCGACGCTCATCTTATGTGGCAGGGCTAGCAAACTTTTACAGACTACAAAGGGAAGCACAGCCGCGAGCTGCCCAGTGACACGAGCCTACAAGACGAGCTTTTACACTTCTATGCTCGCTTCGAGGCAAGCAACACTGAGGCATGCATGAGAGCATCAGCTGTTCCGGACGACTGTGTGATCACACTCTCCGTAGCGTGAGTAAGACCTTTAAACAGGTCAACATACACAAGGCTGCAGGGCCAGACGGACTACCAGGACGTGTGCTCCGGGCATGTGCTGACCAACTGGCAGGGGTCTTCACTGACATTTTCAACATGTCCCTGATTGAGTCTGTGATACCAACATGTTTCAAACAGACCACCATAGTCCCTGTGCCCAAGATCACAATGGCAACCTGCCTAAATGACTACACGTCCGTAGCCATGAAGTGCTTTAAAAGGTTGGTAATGGCTCACATCAACACCATTATCCCAGAAACCCTAGACGCACTCCAATTTGCATACCGCCACAACAGATCCACAGATATAATGCAATCTCTATTGAACTCCACACTGCCTTTTCCCACCTGGACAAAAGGAACACTTATGTGAGAATGCTATTCACTGACTACAGCTCAGCGTTCAACACTCCCTCTGAAACTGGATCCTGGACTTCCTGACGGGCCACCCCGAGGTGGTAAGGGTGGGTAACAAGACATTCGTCACGCTGATCCTCAACACAGGTGCCCCTCAGTGCACTCCTTTACTTCCTGTTCACTCACGACTGCACGGTCAGGCACGACTCCAACACCATCATTAACTTTCCCGATGACACAACAGTGGTAGGCCTGATCAATGACAACGACAAGACAGCCTATAGGGAGGAAGTCAGAGACTTGGCTGTGTGGTGCCAGGACAACAACCTCTCCCTCAATGTGATCAAGACAAATTAGATGATTGTGGACTACAGGAAAAAGAGGACCGAGCACGCCCCCATTCTCATCGACGGGGCTGTAGTGGAGCAGGTTGAGCGCTTCAAGTTCCTTGGTGTCCACATCACCAACAAGCTAACATGGTCCAAGCACACCAAGATAGTCGTGAAGAGGGCACGACAAAACCTGTTCCCTCTCAGGAGACTGAAACGATTTGGCATGGGTCCTCAGATTCTCATAAGGTTCTACAGCTGCACCATCAAGAGCATCCTGACTGGTTGCATCACTGCTTGGTATGGCAACTGCTCGGCCTCCAACCGCAAAGCACAACAGAGGGCAGTGCGTACGGCCCAGTACATTACTGGGGCCAAGCTTCCTGCCATCCCGGACCTCTATACCAGGCGGTGTCAGAGGAAGGCCCTTAAAATTGTCAAAGACTCCAACCACCCTAGTCATAGACTGTTCTTTCTGCTACCGCACGGCAAGCAGTACCGGAGCATCAAGTCTAGGTCCAAGAGGCTTCTAAACAGCTTCTATCGCCAAGCCATAAGACTCCTGAACATCTAATCAAACGGCTCCCCAGACTATTTGCACTGCCCCCCCCCCCCCACGACTTTATTCTGCTGCTACTCTCTGTTATTATCTATGCATAGTCACTTTAATAACTCTACCTACATGTACATATTACCTCAATTACGTCGACTGACCGGTGCCCCCGCACATTGACTCTGTACTGGTACCCCCTGTATATAGCCTCGCTATTGTTATTTTACTGCTGCTCTTTAATTATTTGTTACTTCTATTTATTTTTTATTTTAGGTATTCTCTCTCCATCGTCAACAAACGCAAAGAACGGAACACGCCAAAACTCCCGAAAAAAATTCAATAATCTGATTAAACTATATTGAAAAAACATACTTTACGATGATATTGTCACATTTATCAAATAAAATCAAAGCCGGAGATATTTGCCGTCTATAACAAAAGCTTTTCAGAAGCCAATGCGGAAGTCCTTTCCGCGTCTTCCTGAACAGAGGAAATTGGGGTCCTGTCATTCCAAGCTGTCTCTTTTGACCATAGAAAGAGCTAGAGACCCCATTTCACCTCTCACAGCCTATTGACATCTAGTGGAAGGCGTATGAAGTGCATGTATACTAATAGAATTCAAGCAAACGATTAGGGAGGCCCTGGAACAGAGCCTCGAGTTCAGATTTTTCACTTTCTGACAGGAAGTTTGCTGCAAAATGAGTTCTGTTTTACTCACAGATATAATTCAAACGGTTTTAGAAACTTGAGAGTGTTTTCTATCCAATAGTATTAATAATATGCATATTGTACGAGCAAGAATTGAGTACGAGGCCGTTTGAAATGGGCACCTTTTATACAAGCTACTTAATACTGCCCCTGCAGCCATAAGAAGTTTTAAGGGCTTGTAGGTAAGCATTCCACTGTAATGTCTACACCTGTTGTATTCGGCGCATGTGACAAATACAATTTAATTTGATTAATATATAATTCACAAGTGACTCTGTACCAGTAGCCCCCTGTATATAGTCTCAATATTGTTATTTTACTGCTGCTCTTTATTACTTGTTACTTTTATTTCTTATTCTTATTCGTATTTTTTATTATTTTATAATTTTTTATTAATACAACAGGTTGTATTCATCGCATGTGACTAATAAAATTTGATTTGATCACCAGTTCCCAAATTTTCTTTGATCATGTTATATTCTTTCTACCTTAAAAAAAACATATTTCTGAAAACGGATGTGTTCTCTCCTTCAGTGTCGAACTGCATGTAACTGTTTTGACAGTCATTAGGCAGTTTTCCATTCACCCACAGGTTTATTCAACAAAAGCAATGTCACAACAAAAAAAATGATGGCGACCTGTAATGGAAAGGGCAGATATCTTCTTGCAACTATAGGGGGTGCTGTTCCGCATTAGCATTTTTTGGTCTCCAAATTAAACTGCCTCGTGCTCAATTCTTGATCGTACAATATGCATATTATTGTTATTATTGGATAGAAAACACTTTCTAGTTTCTATAGCCGTTGGAATTTTGTCTCTGAGTGGTACAGAACTACTTCTACAGCACTTTTCCTGACAGGGAGTCAGATTTCAGAAATTTTGACCCCTGATCTGGGGTCGGTTTTAAGGTGCCTGTAAATGCTATGGAGAAACCGACACTGCCTACGTCTTCCTCTGGGTGTCAGTACGTCATGACGTTTTGAATGGAGTCGATTGCGCAATCAGAGCCACTATAAAACATCAAAACGTGGAAGTACTGTTCTTTCCCTTCGTGCGTCTCACGCAAGATGGACATCGGACTTGCCTCCTTCCAAATGGTTGTTTAGCCAGCAATATTTCTCCGGTCATGTTTTTACTCGTTATAGTTGTTAAAAACATCATAATGTAGTTAATTTGAACCGTTTTATAGCAATTTATATCCGTTTAGTGCGATTTTGAGGAATTTCTTTGTCGTGCACTTTGAAGCTTTGGGCACGTTTCGGGGTCTCGGTCGATGTTAGTGGACATTTCGAAGGACAGAGGACATCTATCGACCAAAAGAAGATTAGACCCAAGAAAGGATACATTGCCCAAGAATCTGATGGAAAATCACCTCATAGTAAGAAATATTTAATATGATAAATCGTTGTTCTGTCGAAATATTTTAAACGCATGTTCCGCCATTTTGTTTGTTATCGCTTCACTTGGCGAACCCTGTATTGCACAGTAAGGATAATTTTAGAAATGTGAATCAGCGGTTGCATTAAGAACTAATTTGTCTTTCGATTCCTGTCAACCCTGTATTTTTTAGTCAAGTATATGATTAGCTTTCGATTAAACTAGATCACTCTGAAAGATGACGTCCGACATTTTGAGGCTTGATTTGCTACTATTTTCATTGTATAACCACGGTTTTGTATGGCTAAATATGCACATTTTCGAACAAACTCTATATGTACAGTGAGGGAAAAAAGTATTTGATCCCCTGCTGATTTTGTACGTTTGCCCACTGACAAAGAAATGATCAGTCTATAATTTTAATGGTAGGTTTATTTGAACAGTGAGAGACAGAATAACAACAAAAAAATCCAGAAAAACGCATGTCAAAAACGTTATAAATTGATTTGCATTTTAATGAGGGAAATAAGTATTTGACCCCCTCTCAATCAGAAAGATTTCTGGCTCCCAGGTGTCTTTCATACAGGTAACGAGCTGAGATTAGGAGCACACTCTTAAAGGGAGTGCTCCTAATCTCAGTTTCTTACCTGTATAAAAGACACCTGTCCACAGAAGCAATCAATCAATCAGATTCCAAACTCTCCACCATGGCCAAGACCAAAGAGCTCTCCAAGGATGTTAGGGACAAGATTGTAGATCTACACAAGGCTGGAATGGGCTACAAGACCATTGCCAAGCAGCTTGGTGAGAAGGTGACAACAGTTGGTGCGATTATTCGCAAATGGAAGAAACACAAAAGAACTGTCAAACTCCCTTGGCCTAGGGCTCCATGCAAGATCTCACCTCGTGGAGTTGCAATGATCATGAGAATAGTGCGGAATCAGCCCAGAACTACACAGGAGGATCTTGTCAATGATCTCAAGGCAGCTGGGACCATAGTCACCAAGAAAACAATTGGTAACACACTACGCCGTGAAGGACTGAAATCCTGCAGCGCCCGCAAGGTCCCCCTGCTCAAGAAAGCACATATACATGCCCGTCTGAAGTTTGCCAATGAACATCTGAATGATTCAGAGGACAACTGGGTGAACGTGTTGTGGTCAGATGAGACCAAAATGGAGTTCTTTGGCATCAACTCAACTTGCCGTGTTTGGAGGAGGAGGAATGCTGCCTATGACCCCAAGAAACCATCCCCACCGTCAAACATGGCGGTGGAAACATTATGCTTTGGGGGTGTTTTTCTGCTAAGGGGACAGGACAACTTCACCGCATCAAAGGGACGATGGACGGGGCCATGTACCGTCAAATCTTGGGTGAAAACCTCCTTCCCTCAGCCAGGGTATTGAAAATGGGTCGTGGATGGGTATTCCAGCATGACAATGACCCAAAACACACGGCCAAGGCAACAAAGGAGTGGCTCAAGAAAAAGCACATTAAGGTCCTGGAGTGGCCTAGCCAGTCTCCAGACCTTAATCCCATAGAAAATCTGTGGAGGGAGCTGAAGGTTCGAGTTGCCAAACGTCAGTCTCGAAACCTTAATTACTTGAAGAAGATCTGCAAAGAGGAGTGGGACAAAATCTCTCCTGAGATGTGTGCAAACCTGGTGGCCAACTACAAGAAACATCTGACCTCTGTGATTGCCAACAAGGGTTTTGCCACCAAGTACTAAGTCATGTTTTGCAGAGGGGTCAAATACTTATTTCCCTCATTAAAATGCAAATCAATTTATAAAATTTTTGACATGCGTTTTTCTGGATTTTTTTGTTGATATTCTGTCTCTCACTGTTCAAATAAACCTACCATTAAAATTACAGACTGATCATTTCTTTGTCAGTGGGCAAACGTACAAAATCAGCAGGGGATCAAATACTTTTTTCCCTCACTGTATGTTGTAAAATGATGTTACAGGAGTGTCATCGGAAGAATTCTGAGAAGGTTAGTGAAAAAATTAATATATTTTGGCGATGATTACGTTATAGCTCTCTTTGGCTTGAATCGATGCTCTGGTAACGTTTGCACATGTGGTATGCTAACTTATCGATTTATTGTGTTTTCGCTGTAAAACGCTTAGAAAATCTGAAATATTGTCTGAAATCACAAGATCTGTGTATTTCCATTGCTATGCTTTGTCTATTTTTATGAAATGTTTTATGATGAGTAAATTGGTCATACACGTTGCTCTCTGTAGTAATTCTAGTCGAGTTGTGATGGTCGGTGCAATTGTAAACTGTGATTTCTACCTGAAATATGCACATTTTTCTAACAAAACCTATCCTATACCATAAATATGTTATCAGACTGTCATCTGATGAGGTTTTTATCTTGGTTAGTGGCTATTTATATCTTTATTTGGCCGAATTAGTGATAGCTACTGATGCAGGAAAAAAATGGTGTAGTTAAAAAAGTGGTGTATTTTGCTAACGTGGTTAGCTAATAGATTTACATATTGTGTCTTCCCTGTAAAACATTTTAAAAAACAGAAATGATGGGTTTATTCACAAGATCTGTATCTTTCATCTGGTGTCTTGGACTTGTGATTTAATGATATTTAGATGCTACTATCTACTTGTGAAGCTATGCTAGCTATGCTAATCAGTGTGTGGGGGGGGTGGGGGGTGATCCCGGACCCGGGGTAGAGGCTCATGAAAGGTTAAAGGATACATTTTCTATTTTAATCTGTTCAACATGGGTGGATTTTTCTTTTGTCTAACTTTATTGTGACACATGATGATAGAAACCGTTTTTTTTTCAAATAAATTATGGTTGCCAAATCATTTACGCAGATGATGTCATCATGTACAGTGCCTTAAGCAAGTATTCATACCCCTTGACTTATTCTACATTTTGTTGTATTAAAGCTTGAATTCAAAATGGGTTAAATAGTTTTTTTCACCCATCTACACACAATACCCCATAATGACAAAGGGAAATTAAATAGAAATGTTTTTTTGCTAATTTATTGAAAATGAAACACAGTAATATCTCATTTGCATAAGTATTCAACTCCCTGAGTCAATACATGTTAAAATCACCTTTGCCAGTGATTACACCTGTGAGTCTTTCAGGGTGGGTCTCTGAGAGCTTTGCATGCCTGGATTGTACAATATTTGCACATTATTCATTTTAAAATTCTTCGAGCTCTGTCAAGTTGTTTGTTGATCATTGCTCGACAGCCAAAACTGTAACTAGGCAACTCAGAAACATTCAATGCCGTCTTTTAAGCAACTCCAGTGTACAGTCGTAGCCAAAAGTTTTGAGAATGACACAAATATTAATTTTCACAAAGTCTGCTGCCTCAGTTTGTATGATGCCAATTTGCATATACTCCAGAATGTTATGAAGAGTGATTAGATGAATTGCAATTAATTGCAAAGTCCCTCTTTGCCATGCAAATGAACTGTATCCCCCAAAAAACTTTCCACTGCATTTCAGCCCTGCCACAAAAGGACCAGCTGACATCATGCCAGTGATTCTCTCGTTAACACAGGTGTGAGTGTTGACGAGGACTGGAGATCACTCTGTCATGGCTGGTGATCACTCTGTCATGCTGATTGAGTTCGAATAACAGACTGGAAGCTTCAAAAGGAGGGTGGTGCTTGGAATCATTGTTCTTCCTCTGTCAACCATGGTTACCTGCAAGGAAACACATGCCATCATCATTGCTTTGCACAAAAAGGGCTTCACAGGCAAGGATATTGCTGCCAGTAAGATTGCACCTAAATCAACCTTTTATCGGATCATCAAGAACTTCAAGGAGAGCGGTTCAATTATTGTGAAGAAGGCTTCAGGGCACCCAAGAAAGTCCAGCAAGTGCCAGGACCGTCTCCTAAAGTTGATTCAGCTACAGGATTGGGGCACCACCATTACAGAGCTTGCTCAGGAATGGCAGCAGGCAGGTGTGAGTGCATCTGCACGCACAGTGAGGCGAAGACTTTTGGAGGATGGCCTGGTGTCAAGAAGGGCTGCAAAGAAGCCACTTCTCTCCAGGAAAAACATCAGGGACAGACTGATATTCTGCAAAAGGTACAGGGATTGGACAGCTGAGGACTGGGGTAAGTCATTTTCTCTGATGAATCCCCTTTCCGATTGTTTGGGGCGTCCAGAAAAAAGCTTGTCTGGAGAAGACAAGGTGAGCGCTACCATCAGTCCTGTGTCATGCCAACAGTAAAGCATCCTGAGACCATTCATGTGTGGGGTTGCTTCTCAGCCAAGGGAGTGGGCTCACTCACATTTTTGCCTAAGAACACAGCTATCAATAAAGAATGGTACCAACACATCATCCGAGAGCAACTTCTCCCAACCATCCAGGAACAGTTTGGTGACGAACAATGCCTTTTCCAGCATGATGGAGCACCTTGCCATAAGGGAAAAGTGATAACTATGTGGCTGGGGGAACAAAACATCAATCTTTTGGGTCCATGGCCAGGAAACTCCCCAGATCTTAATCCCATTGAGAACTTGTGGTCAATCCTCAAGAGGCGGGTGGACAAACAAAACCCCACAAATTCTGACAAACTCCAAGCATTGATAATGCAAGAATGGGCTGTCATCAGTCAGGATGTGGCCCAGAAGTTAATTGACAGCATGCCAGGGCGGATTGCAGAGGTCTTAAAAAAGAAGGGTCAACACTGCAAATATTGACTCTTTGCATGAACCTCAAGTAATTGTCAATAAAATCCTTTGATGCTTGTAACTATACTTCAGTATTCCATAGTAACATCTGACAAAAATATCTAAAGACACTGAAGCAGCAAACTTTGTGGAAATTAATATTTGTGTCATTCTCAAAACTTTTGGCCACGACTGTATATTTCATCTTGCGTTTTACGTTATTGTTCTGCTGAAAGGGGAATTTGTCTTCTAGTGTCTGTTGGAAAGCAGACTGTACCAGGTTTTCCTCTGGGATTTTGCCTTTGCTTAGCTGTATTCTCTTTCTTTTTATAAAAAGAAAACTCCATAGTTCTTGCCAATGACAAGCATACCCATAACATGAGCTTTTTGCAGGTTTACTTTAGTTGTCACGCCCTGACCGTAGATTGCTTTGTATGTTTCTATTTTTTGTTTGGTCAGGGTGTGATGTGGGTGGGCATTCTATGTTTGTAGGTCTAGGTTTTGTATTTCTATGTTTGGCCGGGTATGGTTCTTAATCAGGGACAGCTGTCTTTCGTTGTCTCTGATTGAGAACCATACTTAGGTAGCCTGTTTTCCCACTGTTAGTTGTGGGTGGTTATTTTCTGTTTAGTGTTGGTTGCACATTGCAGAACTGTTTCGGCTATTATTTTTGTTATTCAGTGTTCAGTCAGTTAAGCGAATAAAGATGAACACGTACCCCGCTGCATTTTGGTCTGACGATTCCTCTTCTTCTTCCGACGAATGCCGTGACATTAGTGCCTTATTGCAAACAGGATGCATGTTTCTTAATATTTTTATTCTGTACAAGGTTCCTTATTTTCACTCTGTCATTTAGGTTATTATTGTGGAGTAACTACAATGTTGTTGATTCATCCTAAGTTTTCTCCTATCACAACCACTAAACTCTGTAACTTTTTTAAAGTTACCATTCGGCTAATGGTGAAATCCCTGTGCGGTTACCATCCTCTTCAGCAACTGAGTTAGGAAGGACACCTGTATCTTTGTAGTGACTGGGTGTATTGATGCACCATCAACAGGATAATTAATAACTTCACCATGCTCAAATGGATATTCAATGTCTGCTTTTGTTATATTTACCCATTTACCAATAGGTGCCCTTTTTTGCGAGGCATTGTAAAACCTCCCTGGTCTTTGTGGTTGTTGTGTGTTTGAAATTCACTGCTCAACTGAGGGACCATACAGCTAATTGTATGTGTGGAGTACCAGATGAGGTAGTCATTCAAAAATCATGTAAAACACTATTATTGAACACAGAGTGAGTTCACTTATTATGTGACTTGTAAGCACATTTTCATTCTTGAACTTATTTATGCTTGCCATAACAAAGGTGTTGAATACTTATTGACTCAAGATATTTCTGCTTTTCATTTTGAGTTGATTTAAATAATGTATTTAACTTCTAATGGCTGGGGGCAGTATTGAGTAGCTTGGATGAATAAGGTGCCCAGAGTAAACTGCCTGCTACTCAGGCCCAGAAGCTAAGATATGCATATTAGTAGATTTGGACAGAGAACACTCTGAAGTTTATAAAACTGTTTGAATGATGTCTGTGAGTATAACACAACTCATATGGCAGGCAATAACCTGAGAAAAAATCCAACCAGGAAGTGGGAAATCTGAGGTTTGTAGGTTTGCCTATCCAATATACAGTGTCTACGGTGTCATATTGCACTTCCTAAGGCTTCCACTAGATGTCAACAGTCTTTAGAACCTTGTTTCAGGCTTCTACTGTGAAGGATGAGGGAATGAGAGCTGTTTCAACCAGGTGTCTGGCAGAGTGCCATGAGCTCACTCAGGTGCGCCCCCGTGAGAGGTAGCTGCGTTCCTTTTCGTTTCTAAAGACAAAGGAATGCTCCGGTTGAAAAATTATTGAAGGTTTATGTTAAAAACATCCTAAAGATTGATTCTATACATCGTTTGACATGTTTCTACGAACTGTAATGGAATTGTTTTACATTTTCGTCTGGCCTGCGCGTCATGAATTTAGATTTTTGAACTAAACACACAAACAAAAAGGAGGTATTTGGACATAAATTATGGACTTAATCAAACAAAACAAACATTTATTGTGGAACTGAGATTCCTGGGAGTGCATTCTGATGAAGATCATCAAAGGTAAGTGAATATTTATAATGCTATTTCTGACTTCTGTTGACTCCACAACATGGCGGGTACCTGTATGGCTTGTTTTTGTGTCTGAGCGCCGTACTCAGATTATTGCATGGTGTGGGCTCCGGGCAGCCGTAGAACAGGGCTCCGGGCCGTAGAACAGGGCTCCGGGCAGCCGAGCGGAAATGGAGGAAAACTCGCCTCCCTGCGGACCTGGCATCCTTTCACTCCCTCCTCTCTACATTCTCCTCTTCTGTCTCTGCTGCTAAAGCCACTTTCTACCACTCTAAATTCCAAGCATCTGCCTCTAACCCTAGGAAGCTCTTTGCCACCTTCTCCTCCCTCCTGAATCCTCCTCCCCCCCCCCCCGCCTCCTCCCTCTCTGCGGATGACTTCGTCAACCATTTTGAAAAGAAGGTCGACGACATCCGATCCTCGTTTGCTAAGTCAAACGACACCGCTGGTTCTGCTCACACTGCCCTACCCTGTGCTTTGACCTCTTTCTCCCCTCTCTCTCCAGATGAAATCTCGCGTCTTGTGACGGCCAGCCGCCCAACAACCTGCCCGCTTGACCCTATCCCCTCCTCTCTTCTCCAGACCATTTCCGGAGACCTTCTCCCTTACCTCACCTCGCTCATCAACTCATCCTTGACCGCTGGCTACGTCCCTTCCGTCTTCAAGAGAGCGAGAGTTGCACCCCTTCTGAAAAAACCTACACTCGATCCCTCCGATGTCAACAACTACAGACCAGTATCCCTTCTTTCTTTTCTCTCCAAAACTCTTGAACGTGCCGTCCTTGGCCAGCTCTCCTGCTATCTCTCTCAGAATGACCTTCTTGATCCAAATCAGTCAGGTTTCAAGACTAGTCATTCAACTGAGACTGCTCTTCTCTGTGTCACGGAGGCGCTCCGCACTGCTAAAGCTAACTCTCTCTCCTCTGCTCTCATCCTTCTAGACCTATCGGCTGCCTTTGATACTGTGAACCATCAGATCCTCCTCTCCACCCTCTCCGAGTTGGGCATCTCCGGCGCGGCCCACGCTTGGATTGCGTCCTACCTGACAGGTCGCTCCTACCAGGTGGCGTGGCGAGAATCTGTCTCCGCACCACGTGCTCTCACCACTGGTGTCCCCCAGGGCTCTGTTCTGGGCCCTCTCCTATTCTCGCTATACACCAAGTCACTTGGCTCTGTCATATCCTCACATGGTCTCTCCTATCATTGCTATGCAGACGACACACAATTAATCTTCTCCTTTCCCCCTTCTGATAACCAGGTGGCGAATCGCATCTCTGCATGTCTGGCAGACATATCAGTGTGGATGACGGATCACCACCTCAAGCTGAACCTCGGCAAGACGGAGCTGCTCTTCCTCCCGGGGAAGGACTGCCCGTTCCATGATCTCGCCATCACGGTTGACAACTCCATTGTGTCCTCCTCCCAGAGTGCTAAGAACCTTGGCGTGATCCTGGACAACACCCTATCGTTCTCAACTAACATCAAGGCGGTGACCCGTTCCTGTAGGTTCATGCTCTACAACATTCGCAGAGTACGACCCTGCCTCACACAGGAAGCGGCGCAGGTCCTAATCCAGGCACTTGTCATCTCCCGTCTGGATTACTGCAACTCGCTGTTGGCTGGGCTCCCTGCCTGTGCCATTAAACCCCTACAACTCATCCAGAACGCCGCAGCCCGTCTGTTGTTCAACCTTCCCAAGTTCTCTCACGTCACCCCGCTCCTCCGCTCTCTCCACTGGCTTCCAGTTGAAGCTCGCATCCGCTACAAGACCATGGTGCTTGCCTACGGAGCTGTGAGGGGAACGGCACCTCCGTACCTTCAGGCTCTGATCAGGCCCTACACCCAAACAAGGGCACTGCGTTCATCCACCTCTGGCCTGCTCGCCTCCCTACCTCTGAGGAAGTACAGTTCCCGCTCAGCCCAGTCAAAACTGTTCGCTGCTCTGGCACCCCAATGGTGGAACAAACTCCCTCACGACACCAGGTCAGCGGAGTCAATCACCACCTTCCGGAGACACCTGAAACCCCACCTCTTTAAGGAATACCTAGGATAGGATAAAGTAATCCTTCTAACCCCCCCCCCCCCCTTAAAAGAGTTAGATGCACTATTGTAAAGTGGTTGTTCCACTGGATATCATAAGGTGAATGCACCAATTTGTAAGTCGCTCTGGATAAGAGCGTCTGCTAAATGACTTAAATGTAAATGTAAATGTGTGCTTTTTCCGTAAAGTTAAAAAACAAATCTGACACAGCGGTTGCATTAAGGAGAAGTTTATCTAAAGTTCCATGCATACACTTGTATCTTTTATCAATGTTTATTATGAGTATTTCTGTAAATTGATGTGGCTCTCTGCAAAACTGGATGTTTTGGAGGCAAAACAATTACTGAACATAACGCGCCAATGTAAACTAAGATTTTTGGATATAAATATGAACTTTATCGAACAAAACATACATGTATTGTGTAACATGAAGTCCTATGAGTGACTAATTTTATCTCTATTTCTGCTTTTTGTGACTCCTCTCTTTGGCTGGAAAAATGGCTGTGTTTTTCTGTGACTAGGTAATGACCTAACATAATCAGATGGTGTGCTTTCGTCGTAAAGCCTTTTTGAAATCGAACACTGTGGTGGGATTAACAACAAGTTTATGTGTGAGGAATGTTAATTATGAGATTTCTGTTGTTTGAATTTGGCGCCCTGCACTTTCACTGGCTGTTGTCAAGTCGATCCCGTTAATGGGATCTCAGCCGATCTCAACCGTAAGAAGTTAAATAAATGAGATATTTCTGTACTTAATCGATCCTCACAGTCTCCAAGGCAAAGGGCCTTGGAGCCCTGACCTTAGAGATCCTTTTTATGTCTCTATTTTGGTTTGGTCAGGGTGTGAGTTGGGGTGGGTATTCTATGTTCTATTATTTGTATTTCTATGTTTTGGGTTCTCAATCAGGGACAGCTGTCTATCGTTGTCTCTGATTGAGAACCATACTTAGATAGCCCTTTTTCCACCTGTCTTTGTGGGAAGTTGTCTTTGTTTGTTGGCACTATAGCCCTTAGCTTCACGGTTGTTTTCTCATTTGTTGTTTTGTTGGTGTCATTTCTTATAATAAAAGAAAATGTACTGACAACACTGCACCTTGGTCCACTTCCTTCAACAGCCGTGACAATTCTATTTCCTGCAGTGGTGTGTATTCATGTATGCCAAAGGAAGCCAGGCTTCCACAAATATTTGACCAATAAAAACATTTAAATTATAAAATAATGTATCTTTCGTCTCTCTGTGTTTTCATAATTTTCCATCAATTCACAAGTGGCTGAATCTCACCAACGAAATCATCCAAGCAATGGAAAAAGTGCCCCTCTGTCTCAATATGTATAGCCCATGTATCTGATTCTGTCTGTACCAAAAGAGTATAACATGTTGCCGCAGTAGCATTTGAATGATTGATACCAGCAAGCATTTGGCCTCCCTTGATAAAAAAAAATATGAAATAGTTTGCCAATCAGCGTTGAGTTGAGCTCAACTGTGGGTTGTCCTGGTGCAGCAAAAAAAACACAAGGGAAGCTAGTTTGGATTTGGCTTCACACCAATCAAATCGCATCCTAAACAAAACATCATTGTTTCTGGTCTGTGCTGATGTCATGCAGTAGCTAGCTTGCTAAATTGCCCTTTCCTAAGCCATGGATGGAGATGGGGATTTGGACTTGTGGTTTTGACTTAATTCTCTGTACAGGCCAATGATTATTACCGTGATTCTGATCTAACCATAAATTCATATACTGTGCTACTGTCCTGAGACGATTGAAGATCAACATGTAGGCAGCCTATGACAGCAAAAACTAAAAGTGCACTGTATGCCAGAGCCATAGACCATTTGCTATCATGAAAGAGAGGAGGATGACATTGGCGTTCAAGTAGTCTACAAGTAGGGTGAGTCCCCCGAAAAGGTTTGCACTTGCATGTGCACGTACACACAGAGACAGAAATCAATACCATGGAAAGCCACATGATATTTAGCAACATTGATTGGACTAAATTGTTATTGGTATCTTTAAAGGTGTTTTCAGTGTATTAAACTAAGCATATATAGCCTTGTTGATTTGATGATGTTTAATTGTTTAAGTTGGAATGGTGCTGGAATAGCGGAGGCAGTGTGCCTGTGGTCTTTGTGCTGACTTGCGGTAACTCCGTGGTTCTAAATCAGTAGTTGTTTAGTAAACTGTTTAAAACATTAACTTGCTTGACCATGCTGCAGGTCATATTTTGTTACATGCAATATTTGCTTTGTGGACTTCACGGACAGATGTTGCTCTCAGGTTTTGTGATGAAACAAACATACTTGTAGTTGAATTTATTCCGCCAATGTGTGACTGTTGTCTTTTTGTTGTCTCTGCCTTATTGTATATCACGGTGGCGTATGAACGATTGTGTTATAGAGCAAACGAGACAATTATCACAACATAGGTTGTAATATGGCGTTTTGACTGGCTTGGTCTGGATTCCCTAATGATTTTACCATTCACCGCTACTGATTTCCTGTGATCTGTTCTCTGCAAAGGGTTCAAGACAACTCCACACCACTCAATTCATTCCCGTTGTGGTAACTTGACAAGGAATGTCCACATGAGTTTCAATGTTAATTGCTTTAACTCGCAAACCTTTAAATAAAAAGGTGTACAGCAAAGTACAAAAGATAACAATACAGGACATCGTCCATAGCCAACTCAATATGTTGTAGTGCAGCGTTCTACTACCCTGATGACATCATCAGAGGGGAAAGGTTCATGTAAATGTCAAATACAAATCCACACATGATTAGCAATACTATAATATACTACTACTATACTCAATAGTAATTATTTACAGTATACCGTATAGTGAACACACTTTAACCCCAGAGCAAGGCATCAAAATATTGAAAGAAATAGAGATAATCGCATCGTGAGAGAGAGATCATTGAGAGACAGCTTGAGATGTGCTAATCAAGTGGAGAACAAGGAAAAAAGACTTGTCAGCAGATGTTATCTCCAAACACACCACAAAACACACCAGTAAAACAATAGGAGAAAGTTAGAAGTTAGAAGTGAGAAATTATACAAACAGCCAGAGAGCAACAAGATGAGAAAGCTCAAGGTCTGTCTGCGCTTCACTAGGTCGCACTCTTATGTTACTCTCTCTCCTTCGTTCGCCCCTTCGTTTTTAGCCTTAATTGTACTTTACAAGGAAAGGGTAATCACTTGTGAAGCAGGGCGTGCGTTTCTTTCGCCAAGAGTGTGAATCCTAAGCAGGTAGATCGCCCGGACCATCTCTCCATCTTTCTGCTATCAGCATCCTAATAGCGGAATGGAGAGAGCAGAGAGAGAGGAGAGAAGTGAGAGAGGCTGACAGCAGGGCTTGACATGGGCATTAAATCATCGCCCGGAGGAATCCTCCATGCCTGGGCAACTGACAGGCTTGCTGTCATCTGGCCGGGGCCACTTCCTATGTCTCTTGACAACACGGGAGCAGAATTAGTCACGGCATCAGATGTAGATTGGTGCTGTTCAAGGAGTATAATGAGCACCAAGATACATGTCGGTGTCGTTGACACAACGGCATTTTGATTCGGTCACCTCACCTCAGCACCACCGCTTCCTGGTCTATTATGTCTAATGGAATTCAGGCCGAGGTGGAGAGATGGGGGGGATGGACGGGAAGGAGAGAAAGTTTGTTTTCAGGTGATCAGTTGATACACGTTGGTTTAGTGTATTGGTGTGGGCTGGAAAGGGTAGCCAGAGTGGATGAGGTACTGAAAGGGTCAGTCAGCTGTCTTTACCTGTCCACACATCGGCTGACAGAATTCAGTCCAAAAGTCAGTCTATCTCTCTCTTCTTCTCAATCTCCCTCTTTTTCTTTGTCTGTTTATCTGTCTCTCGCCCACCCTTGCTCTCTTTCTTTCTCCATCACCCTCTCTCCCTCCTTCCTTCTCCCGCTTTCCCCTGACATTGAGTGACATTGAGAATGACTGGCCAACAGTGTGAAACTACACTGGAGCTCCTCAACACAAAAAAATAATGAAGAATGACCAGTACTCATATACAGTATCACAAACCTGCTCCATAGCAGACCTGGGTTAAAATAGTACTTGGAGTCTTTCAAATACTTTGAGCGTTGGATTGACTCTGCCTGGAGAGCAATGGTCGGAGCTTCCATTTCTGTGACTACTCCATTGGTTCCACTGTGCCAGGTAAGCTCAAACAAGTATTTGAAAGTGTTTGAAAGAAAAAAAATACCATCTGAACCCAGGTCTGTTCCACAGGTCCCAATGTCTGTTCTATGATTCAACTACTGCTTTCTGGCAACACTTGTTTGAATTCCTTCAACATGTACTACTAATGTGAGGAAGCGTTTGCTAGAGTAGCAGGACATTGGTTGAATTTCATTTGTTCAATAAATTCTTTGAGAGCAGATTTAGTTACTTGTATTCATTAAAGGGAGGCCAATTGAGACCAGTGTCTCATTTGCCATGGTGCCCTGAGGACAAAAATTCCATCAACACTATAACAAAAATATGAAAACTACAAGACAGATATAACGTCATTACATCAGGTTATTATAACAAGTTATAATAGTAAATTGAAACAATTGCATACTTCAGTAAACTAATTTAACTTCTCTAGGGTAGGGGGCAGCATTCGGAATTTTGGATGAAAAGCATGCCCAAATTAAACTGCCTGCTTCTCGGGCCCAGAAGATATGATATGCATATAACTAGTAGATTTGGATAGAAAACATTCTAAAGTTTCCAAAACGGTTAAAATAGTGTCTGTGAGTATAACAGAACTGATTTGGCAGGCGAAAACCTGAGAAAATCAATTCGGGAAGTAGTTTTTGGGGGGGGTTTTGTAGTTTTCTATTCAATGCCATTACAGTATCCATTGACTTAGGACTAAAATTGTAGTTCCTATGCCTTCCACTAGGTGTCAACAGTCTTTAGAAATTGTTTCAGGCTTGTATTCTGAAAAATTAGGAAGTAAGAGTAGTCTGAATGAGTGGACCCTAAATGCAAGATAAAGATAAAGATAAAAAAATAAATACAGGATGGAGATGAGGTAGATAGATGGGCTGTTTACAGATGGGCTATGTACAGGTGCAGTGATCTGTGAGCTCCTCTGACAGCTGGTGCTTAAAGCTAATATCGGAGATATGAGTCTCCAGCTTCAGTGATTTTTGCAGTTCGTTCCAGTCATTGGCAGCAGAGAACTGGAAGGAAAGACGACCAAAATTTAATCCGGATTACCACCACTGTCCAATACATAATTCAATAATATGTTTCTAACCAGAGACATACCTTCATTTCGCAAATGTCTGAAGGACTGCCAATGAGTAGTAGAATCAGTTTAGCTTTAGCCCAAGCTACAGTACCAGTCAAAAGTTTGGACACCTACTCATCCTAGGGTTTTTCTTTATTTTTACTATTTTCTACATTTTTGAATAATAGTGAAGACATTAAAACTATGAAATAACACATATGGAATCATGTAGCAACCAAAAAAGTGTTAAAAAAATCTAAATATAATGTATATTTGAGATTCTTCAATGTAGCCACCCTTTGAGCCAATCAGTTGTGTTGTGACAATGTAGGGGTGGTATACAAAAGATAGCCCTATTTGATAAAAGACCAAGTCCAAATTATGGCAAGAACAGCTCAAATAAGCAATGTTGTGACTTGACTTTAACATTAACTGATGACTATGTTTAATTGTTACCCGATTAAATGAATCATGTAACAATTAACTCATCAGGATCTGGGGCACCACGAGAGCGGTTCTTTAACTTCTTCGGGATAGGGGAAAGCATTTTCACTTTTGGATAAATAGCGTGCCCAATTTCAACTTCCTTCTACTCATCCCCAGAATATAAGATATGCATATTATTAGTAGATTTGGATAGAACACACTCTGAAGTTTCTAAAACTGTTTGAATCATGTCTGTGAGTATAACAGAACTTATGTAGCAGGCAAAACCCCGAGGACTAACCATTCAGATTTTTTATTTTTTTTAGGTCACTGTCTGTTCAATGAGTTTTCATTGGGATACTAGATTTCTAATGGACTTGTTTGCAGTTCCTACCGCTTCCACTGGATGTCACCAGTCTTTGGAAATTGGTTGAGGTTATTCCTTTGTGGAATGAAGAAGCACGGCCATCTTGAATCAGAGTAACGTTATGTCTACTGTTTGAGAGTTGCGCAAGTCTAGAAAAGTAGCGTTAGTTTGTTGTCCTCCTGTAATGAAAACAGATAGACCCGTCTTCAATTTGATCGATTATTAACGTATAAAAATACCTAAAGTTGTATTACAAAAGTAGTTTGAAATGTTTTGGCAAAGTTTACCGTTAACTTTTGAGATATTTTGTAGTGACGTTGCGCAAATTGGAAGCTGTTTTTTTCTGGATCAAACGCGCCAAATAAATGGAAATTTTGGATATATATGGACGGAATTAATCGAACAAAAGGACCATTTGTGATGTTTATGGGACATATTGGAGTGCCAACAAAAGAAGCTCGTCAAAGGTAAGGCATGATTTAAATTTTATTTCTGCGTTTTGTGTTGCGCCTGCAGGGTTGAAATATGCTACACTCTCTTTGTTTACTGTTGTGCTATCATCAGATAATAGCATCTTATGCTTTCCCCGTGAATCCTTTTTGAAATCAGACATGTTGGCTGGATTCACAACATTTGGTGTCTTTCATGTGTGATTTCATGAAAGATTGATTTTTAAAGTAATATATTTGAATTTGGCGCGCTACATTTTTTCTGGCTTTTGGCCAAGTGGGACGTTACCATCCCACATATCCCAGAGAAGTTAAAGAGTTACCATCTCTCGAATTAAACACTAAAAGGTATTTACCAATCACATCTATAAACAGTCAACGTATTAATCATAGCCTTGTATCATATCATCATTCTGAACAGTCGTAACATCCTTGCATCTGCAAAAACCCGAGCCTTACCTATGATTCAGTACTACACAAATTAATTATTTATTTAATAGCTAATTAAATGGTAACACAGAATAAACATACACACTTAATACTTTAAAAACAGGTCTGTAGTGGAATGACAACAATATGGCTGCTTGTTATAAAAGAGATGGAGAGGGGGGGCAGAGAGGAACAGAGACACTTAATCTTGGTACTTTCAGAAACTACTCTGACTTACAGTATTCATATACTTTGCACACGAACCGCCGACCTCTTTGAGTGAGAAATCATGAATGTAATTACGTGAAATGTTGGATCTCTATCGGTGGACAGGGCCTTGGAAAGGGGGTTGGGCCTTTTCGCATCACGCTTGTAAGGCTCTGATTGTCCCAAAATGGTTCCGAACAAGTATTCTACTGTTGTTCTTCTCTGTAGTTGTCCTGTATCCGGTGACTTGTCATGTAGTCCTGAACAGAACTACAGAGTTGATTTTCCTTCCATTCGCTCCTGAAGATGCCTCTTTGAAGATAGGCTAGCCAGTCGTGTCAATGGTTCCCAGTGGGGTGATGAGAGTAGCGTAATACGATGGTTTGAGCAGAGTAGTAGAATGGCCCACTTCAATTCATTTTTCTAGATACTTTACCTAGGACAGCTAAGCAGCCGTACCAGTGATTGTCCGGGAAGTGAGTTTATCGTTTCTACCTCGTGTTGAGATTCAAAGTTCAGACCAATTTAAACGTGCAGTTGCAGCTCAACACTTTTCTGGTCTGATGTGTTTTTTCTTTACCCATCATTTTATACAGTTTGTTCAAAATGGGCGGTTCCGTCCGGCTGACACGCTCTCTGACCTCACTCAGGGGCATGACTTGTCACTGTGCAAAGCTTATGTAAAACAATTATCTACTATAGCTTTGGAAATCACATCACAAAATAACAAACTACATGACATTAGTGTTCTATTAATCGCCTCTGACCATTCCCCACGCTCTACGTTAGAAATATTGTTCAATTATTCGCTTTAGAACGTGTTAGAGTTTCAGCAGGAAAAGGTCTGTTGAAACAAAGGACCTACCTCTGGTGAACATTGGAGAGGAAGACCTGAATCTTCTCCTATTGATTGAAGACAGGGCGTGAGTTGTTAACCCCCACCAGTCCCGTCCCCCCCCCCCCCCCACACTCTGCGGGGGAGAGGGTCTGAGTGAAGTTATTCATTGCAAACCTGATCTGACTTATTTGGATTCTCGTAGACTGTCATGACAGCAAAGAGAAACAACAGTCCATCATTACTTTGAGACATGAAGGTCAGTCAATACGGAACATTTCAAGAACTTTGAACGTTTCATGTGCAGTCGCAAAAACCATTGAGCGCTTTGATGAATCTGGCTCTCATGAAGACCCAGAGTTACCTATGCTGCAGAGGATAAGCTCATTAGAGTTACCAGCCCCAGAAATTGCAGCTCAAATAAATGCTGAAAAGAGTTCAACTAACAGACACATCTCAACATCAACTGTTCAGAGGAGACTGCGTGAATCAGGCCTTCATGGACGAATTGCTGCAAAGAAACCACTACTAAAGGACACAAATAATAAGAAGAGACTTGCTGGGGCCAAGAATCACAAGCAATGGACATTAGACCGGTGGAAATATGTCCCTTGGTCTGATGAGTCCAAATTTGAGATTTTTGGTTCCAACCGCCGTGTCTTTGTGAGATGCAGAGTAGGTGAACGGATGATCTCCGCATGTGTGGTTCCCACCATGAAGCATGGAGGAGGAGGTGTGATGGTGTGGGAGTGCTTTTCTGATGACACTGTCTGTGATTTATTTAGAGTTCAAGGCACACTTAACCAACATGGCTACCACACCATTCTACAGCGATACACAATCCCATCTGGTTTAAGCTTAATGGGACTATCATTTGTTTTTCAACAGGACAATGACCCAACATACCTCCAGGCTTTGTAAGGGCTATTTGACCAAGAATGAGAGTGATGGAGTGCTGCATCAGATGACCTGGCCTCCACAATCACCCAACCTCAACCCGATTGAGATGGTTTGGGATGAGTTGGACCGCAGAGTGAAGGAAAAGCAGCCAACAAGTGCTCAGCATATGTGGGAACTCCTTCAAGACTGTTGGAAAAGCATTCCAGGTGAAGCCAGTTGAAAGAATGCTAAGAGTGTGCAAAGCTGTCACAAAGGCAAAGGGTGGATACTTTGAAGAATATACAATATATTTTGATTTGTTTAACACTTTTTTGGTTGCTGCATGATTTCATATGTGTTATTTCATAGTTTTGATGTCTTCACTATTATTCTACAAAGTAGAAAATAGTAAAAATAAAGAAAAACCCTGGAATGAGTAGGTATGTCTAAACTTTGAATGGTACTGTACATTTCTTTCCTGTAATTTCTCAGTCAATTCATGCGTGAACCGAGAATTAGATTTGCCTTTTATCCTTAGCCTTTTTTTGCGGCGCATGTTTATCTGCAACAGAGTTAACCTTTACTTAACACCCATCCCGTATCCGGGAGCATCCTCATCAGTAAAAGCTGACTAGCATAGCCTAGCATAGCGCCACAAGTAAATAATAGCATATAAATATATTAAATCACAAGTCCAATACAGCAAATGAAAGATAGAAGAAAGGAAGATTTTTTTAATGTTTTACAGCGAAAACACAATATGTATTTCTATTAGCTAACCACAATAGCCAAAGACTCAACCGCATTTATTTATGTTTTGTTCGAAAATGTGCATATTTGAGGTATAAATCATAGTTTTACATTGCAGCTACCATCAAAAATATCACCAAAGCAGCCAGAATAATTACAGAGAGCAACGTGAAATACCTAAATACTCATCATAAAACATTTATGAAAAATACATGGTGTACAGCAAATGAAAGATAAACATCTTGTGAATCCAGCCAATATTTCAGATTTTTTAAGTGTTTTACAGCGAAAACACAATATAGCATTATATTAGCTTACCACAATAGCCAAACACACAACCGCATTTATTCACCGCATAGATAGTATTCGCAAACACCAGCAAAATATATAAAATTAATCACTAACCTTGACCAACTTCATCAGATGACAGTTTTATAACATCAGGTTATACAATACACTTATGTTTTGTTCGAAAATGTGCCTATTTAGAGCTGCAAACCGTGGTTATACATTGTGAATATGTAGCATCGATTCACCAGAATGTCCGGAGCTATTTTGGACACTCACCTAATCTGACCAAAGAACTCATCATAAACTTTACATAAAAATACTTGTTGTATGGCAAATGAAAGATACACTGGTTCTTAATATGTCATGACGTTGCCTGTTTAGGTACATAAAGCCCATTCCCCTCTCCCTGCCACTCCCTGCCTCCCCCTTTCCTCCTTCAACCCATGCTGTGATCACAGAGAGACGTCGTAAATTCCTGAGAATCTCCTCATGGCCAAACAGTATTAGAGAGAGGGTAAACTTTCAGGACAAAGAGGTTTCTTCCACCTCACAGAACTTGAGGTACGAACAGATTTCATGTTCCGGAAAAAGCATAAAAGATCGGTGAAGAGTCCAGCTATTAACATGTGGGAAACTCATGAGAGACGGTGTGGCTACATTACCATACCGCTGTTTATATAATAACCTCAGATATGAGGTTTACATCTGTTTGTTGTATAAAATGAATGAGTGAGTATGATACTGTTTGTATAATTGTGTAATATGATTTTGGACTGTTTAATGAAGAAAAATACAAATCCCTTTTGATTGCAACCGCCGTGTTAGATTTTAAAAAATAACTTTAACATAACAAACAGCTTGCGTTATTGCGAGACAGCGCCCGCCAAAACGGCAGAGAATAGGAGTAACATTTTCCACAGAAATACGAAATAACATCATAAATTGTTCTTACTTTTGTTGAGCTTCCATCAGAATCTTGTACAAGGAGTCCTAGATCGAGGATAAATCGTTGTTTGGTTTTAGAATGTCCTTTTCTCCTGTCGAATTCGTGCCACAATGCTAGCCAATGTTGATGACGTTCCCAGTTTCTCTCGACGCAAAGAACGGAAAACTCCAAAAGTCCCAATAAATGTTGAATAAACTGATGAAACTCGGTTGAAAAAACCTACTTTATGATGTTTTTCTAATATGTATCAAATAAAAACAGAGCCGGAGATATTAGCCGTGTATACCGAACGCTTATCATAAGACAATATGGAGGTACTTCCCACGCCTTGGTAGACAAAGGAAATTCTGGACACGTCATTCCAAGAGCTCTTGTTCGACCTCAGATCAAGCTAGACACCCCATTCCACCTTCCACTGCCTGTTGACATCTAGTGGAAGGCGTATGAAGTGCATGCATATCGATAAATATTAGGCAATTGAATAGGCAGGCCCTGAAACAGAGCCTCGTTTTCAGATTTTTCACTTCCTGTCTGGAAGTTTGCTGCAAAATGAGTTCTGTTTTACTCACAGATATAATTCAAACAGTTTTAGAAACTTGAGAGTGTTTTCTATCCAATAGTAATAATAATATGCATATTGTACGATCTAGAATAGAGTACGAGGCAGTTTAATTTGGGCACGATTTTTTCCAAAGTGAAAACAGCGCTCCCCTATTGACAAGAAGTTAACCCATAACAAATCAAATCAAATCAAGTTTATTTTATATAGCCCTTCGTACATTAGCTAATATCTCGAAGTGCTGTACAGACACCCAGCCTAAAACCCCAAACAGCAAGCAATGCAGGTGTAGAAGCACGGTCTAAGCCCTTTCTAAGCCGGGGGAGGGGGGTTGTACTGTACTAAGCTATATGGAATTGTTTTAAGAAGGTATTACCAAGGATCATTTTGCTATTTGATTTTGAATTTGATTTTATTAAAAATATATATATTTAAGCCCTATATTAATGCCCTTATCGTTGCGGGCCCCGGGCTAGGGACCCTCGTTGCGGGCCCCGGACTGGGGACCCTCATAGCTGGCCCCGGACTGGGCACCCTCGTGGAGGGCCCCAGACTTGGCACCCTCGCTGCGGACCCCGGACTGGGCACCCTCGTTGCGTGCCCCGGACTGGGCGCCCTCGTCGCTGGCCTTGACTTGGCACCCTCGCTGCGGACCCCGGACTGGGCACCCTCGTTGCGGGCCCCGGACTGGGCACCCTCGCTGCGGGCCACGGACTGGGCAAACTCGTTGCGGGCCCCGGACTGGGGACCGTCGCTGGAGACTCCGGACTGGGGACCGTCGCTGGCCCCGGACTGGGCACCCTCGCTGCGGGCCCCAGACTTGGCACCCTCGCTGCGGACCCCGGACTGGGCACCCTCGTTGCGGGCCCCTGGGATCATCGCTGGAGGCTTCTTGCCATGGATCATCACTGGAGGCTTAGTGCCATGGATCATCACTGGAGGCTTCTTGCCATGGATCATCCCTGGAGGCTTCGTGCCATGGATCATCACTGGAGGCGTTGTGCCATGGATCATCACTGGAGACTTCGTGCCATGGATCACCACTGGAGGCTTCGTGCCATGGATCATCACTGGAGACTTCTTGCCATGGATCATCACTGGAGGCTTCGTGCCATGGATCATCACTGGAGTGGAGAGACACACAGGAGGCCTTGCTCTGGGAGCAGGCACAGGACTCACCAGGCTGGGGAGACATGCAGGAGGGTTAGGGCTTAGCACAGGCACAGGACTCACCAGGCTGGGGAGACATGCAGGAGGCCTTCATGCAGGAGGCCTTGTCCTTGGCCGAGGCACCGGATACCCTGGGCCGTGGAGGCGCACTGGAGGTCTCGAGCAAAGAGCCTGCACAACCCTTCCTGGCTGTATGGTGACTTTGGCCCTGTACGTGCGGGACGCAGGCACAGGAAGCACTAGGCTGTGCAGGATAACCCGGGCCGAGGAGACGCACTGGAGGCCTGGAGAGCAGGGCTGGCACCCTCCATCCTGGCTCGATGCCCACTCTCTCCTGGCCGATGCGAGGAGCTGCGATGTGACGTACCGGGCTGTGAACGTGCACTGGAGACACCGTGCGCTCCACCGCATAACACGGTGCCTGACCAGTACGACGCTCCACCCGGTAAGCACGGGGAGTTGGCTCAGGTCTCCTACCTGACTCCGCCAATCTCCCCGTGTTCCCCCCCCAAAAAGATATTCTGGGGCTGCCTCTCGTGCACACCTCCTCGAGCCAACTCCTCGTAGCGTCGCCGCTCTGCCTTAGCTGCCTCCAGCTCCTCTTTAGGATGGCGATACTCTCCCGACTGTGCCCAGGGTCCCTTGCCGTCCAGGATTTCCTCCCATGCCCAGGAGTCCATTACACCACGCTGCTTGGTCCTTTGGTGGTGGGTAGTTCTTTCATGACTGTTTGAAGAAGGAGAAGAGGACCAAGGTGCAGCGTGGTAAGTATTCATAATACTTTTAATAAATACGAACACTTGAACAAAACGACAAACGAACAGTTCTGCAAGGTGCAATACACAAAACAGAAAACAACTACCCACCAAGCACAGGTGGGAATGAGGCTACCTAAGTATGGTTCTCAATCAGAGACAACGATAGACAGCTGCCTCTGATTGAGAACCACACCAGGCCAAACACCTAGAAATACAAAACATAGAACAAAACATAGAATGCCCAACCCAACTCACACCCTGACCAAACCAAAATAGAGACGTAAACAAGGAACTAAGGTCAGGGTGTGACAGTTTGTTTCAGTGAATGGTTTGTCCTCTGACAAATGAACTGTACATTTCGGTATTCCTCAAGGTTCCGTTTTAGGACCACTATTGTTTTCACTATATATTTTACCTCTTGGGGATGTCATTCGAAAACATAATGTTAACTTTCACTGCTATGCGGATGACACACAGCTGTACATTTCAATGAAACATGGTGAAGCCCCAAAATTGCCCTCGCTGGAAGCCTGTGTTTCAGACATAAGGAACTGGATGGCTGCAAACGTTCTACTTTTAAACTCGGACATAACAGAGATGCTTGTTCTAGGTCCCAAGAAACAAAGAGATCTTCTGTTGAATCTGACAATTAATCTTGATGGTTGTACAGTTGTCTCAAATAAAACTGTAGTAACCTCGGCGTTACTCTGGACCCTGATGTCTCTTTTGACGAACATATCAAGACTGTTTCAAGGACAGCTTTTTTCCATTTATGTAACATTGCAAAAATCTGAAATTTTCTGTCCAAAAATTATGCAGAAATATTTATCCATGCTTTTGTTACTTCTAGGTTAGACTACTGCAATGCTCTACTTTCTGGCTACCCGGATAAATCACTAAATAAACTTCAGTTAGTGCTAAATACGGCTGCTAGAATCCTGACTAGATCATATTGTCTCATCGTTGTTGGTGAAACTTAATGATGGTGTTGCCTGGCCATGCAGTCATGAGTGAACAGGGAGTACAGGAGGGCACTGAGCACGCACCCCTGAAAGGCCCCTGTGTTAAGGATCAGTGTGCCAGATGTGTTGTTACCTACCCTTACCACCTGGGGGTTGTCCAGGATCCAGTTGCAGAGGGAGCTGTTTCATCCAAATGAGCTTCGATGCCATACAACACTCCTTCCGTGGCCTCCAACTGCTCTTAAACTCTAGTAAAACCAAATGCATGCTTTTCAACCGTTTGCTGCCCGCACCTGCTCGCCCATCCTGGACGGTTCTGACCTAGAATATGTGAACAACTACAAATACCTAGGTGTCTGGCTAGACTGTAAACTCTCCTTCCAGACTCATATTAAACATCTCCAATCCAAAATCAAATCTAGAATTGGCCTTCTATTTTGCAACAAAGTCTCCTTCACTCACGCCGCAAAACTTACCCTAGTAAAACTGACTATCCTACCGATCCTCGACTTTGGCGATGTCATCTACAAAATAGCTTCCAATACTCTACTCAGCAAACTGGATGCAGTCTATCACAGTGCCATCCGTTTTGTTACCAAAGCCCCTTATACTATCCACCACTGCAACCTGTATGCTCTAGTCGGCTGGCCCTCGTTACATATTCGTCGCCAGACCCATTGGCTCCAGGTCATCTATAAGTCTATGCTAGGTAAAGCTCTGCCATTTCTCAGCTCACTGGTCACGATAACAACACCCACCCGTAGCACGCGCTCCAGCAGGTATATCTCACTGGTCATCCCCAAAGCCCACACCTCCTTTGGCTGCCTTTCCTTCCAGTTCTCTGCTGCCAGTGACTGGAACGAATTGCAAAAATCGCTGAAGCTGGAGACTTATATTTCCCTCACTAACTTTAAACATCAGCTATCTGAGCAGCTAACCGATCGCTGAAGCTGGACTTAGTCCATCAGCAAACAGCCCACCCAATCTACCTTCCTCATCCCAATATTGTTTTTATTTACTTTTCTGCTCTTTTGCACACCAGTATCTCTACTTGCACATCATCATGTTAATCTTCTAAATTGTAATTACTTCGCTACTATGGCCTATTTATTGCCTAACTCCTCACGCCATTTGCACACATTGTATATAGACTTTCATTTTTTTCTATTGTGTTATTGACTGTACGTTTGTTTATTCCATGTGTAACTCTGTGTTGTTGTTTGTGTCACACTGCTTTGCTTTATCTTGGCCAGGTCCAAGTTGTAAATGAGAACTTGTTCTCAACTAGCTTACCTGGTTAAATAAAGGTGAAATAAAAATAAAATAAAAATCCCAGGGTCCTGAGCTTAGTGATGAGCTTTGAGGGAACTATGGTGTTGAATGCTGAGCTGTAGTCAATAAATAGCATTCTCACATAGGTAGTGTTCATTTTGTCCAGGTGGGAAAGGGCAGCGTGGAGTGCAATAGAGATAGCATCATCTGTGGATCTGTTGGGGAGTGGGTCTAGGGTTTCTGTGATAATGGTGTTGATGTGAGCCATGACCAGCCTTTCAAAGCACTTCATGGCTACAGACGTGAGTGCTATGGGTCAGTAGTAATTTAGGCAGGTTACCTTGGTGTTCTTGGGCACGGGGACTATGGTGGTCTGCTTGAAACATGTTGGTATTACAGACTCGGACAGGGAGAGGTTGAAAATGTCAGTGAAGACACTTGCCAGTTGGTCAGCTCATGCTCGGAGTACATGTCCTGGTAATTCGTCTGAATGTTGATCGGTTTAAAGGTCTTACTCACATTGGCTGCGGCGAACTGATGTTCTCATGCATGTTTCAGTGTTACTTGCCTCAAAGCGAGCATAGAAGTAATTTAGCTCGTCTGGTAGGCTCGTGTCACAGTATTACATTTTCTTCACATCATGCTTCTTCGGACCTGTCTAAAAAAAAGATGCATTTATTGTGAAGGTGTAGGCTATATATTACATGGATTTATTAGACTTTTTTAAATGTAGATGTTCCAAAGATCAGCATCAGTAGGCTATGTGTGGAAGCCAGGAAATGCTCAATGTGTTTATGTTAATTAATGGTAAATTACGTGACCGCCACAGCCCTAATAATGCATGAGTCAGATTTAGGTAATTTAACATCTCTTATGCAGGCAATGGGACAATGGTCACTGAAGTCATTAGCAAATATCCCATAGGCTTTAAATTTGTTAGGGGCATTTGTTAGAATAATATCCAAGAGTATATTTTTCAGGGTGTTTAAAGTTGAGGCGAGTTGGTTTAGTTATCAGCTGAGTTGGATTTAGCTCTGTACAAATATCTTTCAGCCTATCAGATACTGGCATCAACCAATCCAGATTAAGATCGCCCATTATTAATCATGTGTATTTAGCATGGTTAGACAGCAGGTCAGACAATTTGCTAAGAGCACATAAGGAGGCCGAGCGAGGGCGATAAACTCCCACTGACGTTAGTTGGGCATTATTACGAAGGCCCACATTTATGACAAGACATTCAAATTGCTTGGGGACAGATGTGGTAATACACACAGCAACATTCAAGTTGTTCTTTATGAATATGGCAACATCCCCCCTTCTGCCAGCTCTGTCAGATATATAAACATGATATCCATTCAGAGACACATCAGAGTCTGGCACACACTGATGATTCAGTGTGTATAGGCACAGTCCTCCCTTTCATCTAATCTGGTCATTTGGCCTTAACTTCATACCTGTTATTGCAACTGAATATTCCCATTATTTCCCAATCCTTTTAATATGCATGTGTATAGCTAAGCTAGTAAACATTACAGTTACCAATATGCCATCTCCTTGCTGTTGTAGTGCATCAGTCATCTGTGAAAGCCATTGGATGTTCTGATATTTTATCTGTCGATGTTCATAGCATAATACAGTAACAGTTGCCAATGTACCATTATCTTGCTATTGTATTGTATCAGTAGTATGCATATCGCTAGCTGACATTAGTTGCCAATGTACCATTTCTCTGCCCGTGCGATGTATGAGCCAGAGAGCTGCCCCAGATGCATACATTTCCCATAATGAGGCAGGTGGCCTCGACAGACGGCTCGGTTGTGTGGGTGACACCCAGTACACGGCAGCTCTGGGCATCTGACTGACAGACACTGCCAGTCCTGTTTGTGTGTGTGTGTGTGTGTGTGTGTGTGTGTGTGTGTGTGTGTGTGTGTGTGTGTGTGTGTGTGTGTGTGTGTGTGTGTGTGTGTGTGTGTGTGTGTGTCTGTGTGTGTCTGTGTCTGTCTGTCTGTCTGTCTGTCTGTCTGTCTGTCTGTCTGTCTGTCTGTCTGTCTGTCTGTCTGTCTGTCTGTCTGTCTGTCTGTCTGTCTCTGTGGTGTTTGTCTGTCTGTCTGTGTCTCTGTGGTGTTTGTCTACCCAATGCTTCTCTATGGGCTTTGGGTAAACTCCTCCGTTCCACAGTAATTTCATATAAAGATAGCTGAAGGACATTAATTGAGCTGCTGCTGCTTTAACTGGGTAAAATACACTGTAATTAAAAGAGTATAAATAATTGATCATATATTTTTCTGTAATTGGTTCCTCGTTATCACTGTGCGGGCTGAATACTAATTAAGGCAGGGAGTTAATTATCATTCCACTATGAGGTAATGATGCTCTCCATAGAGACTGTGTAAAACCAGGGGCCTTCCAAACATAGCCATTATAGACCAATAGGTAACAAGGTCAGATTCTAAAAAGACAGAGGAAAAAGACAAAGAGAAATAGAAATGGGCAGAACTTTACTCAGAGTAATGCGAAGACTCCCCTGCAAGCGTACTAATTGGGAGTGTTTAGCGAACAGGCATGGGAGGCGGTAAATGGCCAGGAAGAAGCCAGGGGCTCTGTAGGAACTATTAGCATTTATTCTCAATAGCCTGATGGTGTAGACTCAAAATTGAGTTTTTTTCACTGAAATGGTTACCAACTACATTACAATATATTTATCAACTAGATTTTACTTTTTCGGATAAACTATTATTGGCTGCTTGAATATAAATGTCACAGAGAGCATTCTTATCTGAGGACTTTCAGTCAGTACATACTGTACTATAAAGATTGTTGCACCTACCCCAGGGGTGCACAACATACTTGTCAAGGATGCCAGTTTCAGATATTGATTTTATTTACAGGGCCAGAGAATGGTTTGTTATTGATGTGCAGATAAGGTGGCTATCCAAACATCTTGACTTGCTTATACTTGAGACCAAGTGACTGTAGTAAGATATAATGGATTGCGCTTCTTAAAACTTCTTCGGGATCAGTGTTCCTTCCACAGTATGGTTGAGCCTACGTAGGCTAATGCGATTAGCATGAGGTTGTAAGTAACAAGAAAATGTCCCATATCTGATATCGGCAGAAAGCTTAAATTCTTGTTCATCTAACTGCACTTCCCAATTTACAGTATCTATTACAGTGAAATAATACCATGCTATTGTTTGAGGAGAGTGCACAATTTTGATCATGACAAGTTATTAATAAACAAATTAGGCACATTTGGGCAGTCTTGCTACAACATTTTGAACAGAAATGCAATATTTCATTCGATCAGTCTAAAACTCTGCACATACACTGATGCCATCTAGTGGCCAAAATCTAATTGCACCTGGGCTGGAATAATACATTATGGCCTTTCTCCTGAATTTCAAAGATGATGGTACAAAAAAATACAAAAGAACGGTTGGTTTTTTCTTTGTATTATCTTTACCAGATCTATTGTGTAATATTCTACTACATTCCTTTCACATTTCCATTATCGTCAAAGTGTTTCCTTTCAAATGGTACCAAGAATATGCATATCCTTGCTTCAGGGCCTGAGCTACAGGCAGTTAGATTTGGGTATGACATTTTAGATGAAAATTGAAAAAAGGGGGTAATCCTTAATAACTAGGTTGATTAGCAGGTGATTAGGCAAGACATGTTTAGGCAACTTAAATGGAGTACTCTATGTACAGTTGAGCACATTCAGAAACATTTGCCAATGAGAAACTAATTAACATGGCTGCAACTTAGCATACTATTCTGTCGATTATTTCTTCGAACATTCAAAAAAATAAGGTCTTCCTGCAGAAAGATATATATACAGTACCAGTCAAGAGCTTGGACACACCTACTCATACATACAGTAGTAGAATAATAGTGAAGACATAAAAACTATGAAATGACAAATATGGAATCATGTAATAACCAACAAAGCGTTAAACAAATCAAAATATATTTTGGATTCTTCAAAGTAGCCACCCTTTGCCTTGATTACATCTTTGCACACAATTGGGGATTCTCTCCCCCAGCTTCACCTGGAATGATTTTACAACAGTCTTGAAGGAGTTCCCACATATGCTGAGCACTTGTTGGCTGCATTCCTTCAGTTTACGGTCCAACTCATCCCAAACCATCTCAATTGGGTTGAGGTCAGGTGATTGTGGAGGCCAGGTCATCTGATGCAGCACTCTATCACTCTCCTTCTTGGTCAAATAGCCCTTACACAGCCTGGAGGTGTGTTGGGTCAATGTCATTTGAAAAACACATGATAGTCCCACTAAGCGCAAACCAGATGTGATGGCGTATCGCTGCAGAATGCTGTGGTAGCCATGCTGGTTAAGTGTGCCTTGAACTAAATAAATCACAGACAATGT
Source organism: Salvelinus alpinus (assembly GCF_045679555.1). NCBI lineage: Eukaryota > Metazoa > Chordata > Actinopteri > Salmoniformes > Salmonidae > Salvelinus > Salvelinus alpinus. Next base: position 3,215,294 of record NC_092099.1, on the reverse strand, counting down.
CATAAGCAAAGCACCCCCACACCATCAGACCACAATCATCAAGCCCTTGACTAGATGAATCAGGTGAGTTCGTTCTGGGCTACAACAAAATTGTGAAATGTCTGGCGGTCCCAGAGGAGAGGTTTGAGAACGACTGGTTTAAGGGACGAGCGTTGCCTAGGAGTGGCAGCACCTGTGGCAAGACAATGGCAATTTTCATAATCACCTTAGTCAATGTATTACAATAATCATTGCAGACTTAAATGAAAAGTACATACAGTGCATTGGCATCACACATGTAAGCATACAAGCAAGTTTTACCCACTTATGTAAGCAAGTCTGAATGGTGTGTAAGAAAGCCAATCCGGGCAATCATCTCTGTTTATGTGTGGCAGTTTTCTGTCTGTATTCCTGAAGACACTCCAATCCCGACTGTATGCTGATTGTTTTCATCTATCGGCATCTGCATTGTGTTGCTCCCACAGTAGTGAACAACGCTTTTCTGATTTTTGAATGTATTGTTTTTCAGTCTTTGAACGCTCCATCCCTGGTGCCCCCCCGCTGTTTTCTGCATGTTTAACGCATTTGTCACTCAGGTGGGGAGTGACTGGGATGGCAATGTCTTTTAGTAGAGGAGAAATTCACTCTCTTCCAACTGTGGCGTGGGGTGTAACTGAAATTGACATGTCTTTCGATACATGCAGGAGGTATGTTATTGGAGGAGACGTATTTTATTCTCCAGCCTTTAATCGCACACATACTCACTCGTGGCCGGGCAGACTCATCAGCTCTTTCTATGGTGGGAAGGGGATGTGTGTGTGTGTGTGTGTGTGTGTGTGTGTGTGTGTGTGTGTGTGTGTGTGTGTGTGTGTGTGTGTGTGTGTGTGTGTGTGTGTGTGTGTGTGTGTGTGTGTGTGTGTGTGTGTGTGTGTGTGTGTGTGTGTGTGTGCGTAATAAATAAACTAAAAGACAAATCGATCAAGCTCTAACTTTAACAAACTTTCACAAACTATTCAACAACTCCATATTATCTACTTCATGAAGAAAATACACTTCAAATAACTGACTCGATACTTGCAGAAACCTAAATTCAGTTTTCGCCTACTTTATGAACCGTGAATTACAAATTATTTTTGAGTCTGTGTTGATAAGTTAGTAGGCCAACTCATTGATCCATCTTCCATAAAGCACATACCCAGGCTCGGGCCTCTTTTCGTAGGCAATGAGCATGGTGAGAGTGCCCTGGGCCCTGAGGCTCCAGCCAACCCTGCTAACATCTGGACCAAGGCCTGGTTAGCCTTCGGGGAGCAGGCAGAGATACAGGTGAGAAAGGCAGGAAATGAGAGCACAGTTGAGCTGGAAGAGCAAAACAACCTGTATGTGCCCGAGTGTGCTACAGTACGTGCTAGTGCATTTGAACGGAGCTTCACCTACCCTCTCGCTATACACATTGGCTTCAAACAGGACCTGCTCTGTGAATCTGGCCTGGCCTGGGTTAGTTTGAACACGTTTTGACCTGGCTTGATGAGTTTGAATGTGGTCCTGTGAACACAGCACAGTCTGAACGAGGGCCTGAGCTGCCCCACCTCTCTCTCTCTCTCTCTCTCTCTCTCTCAGCTGGAGCCTGCATGCCTGATGAGGAGTGCCAGGTTGGGCAGAGACTTAGATGCTGATACAGGAGAAACTAGCTCCCTGGCTTTAATGAGTGTACACACAGGCATAGACACACACACACATTTCTACTGTGCGGCTATTAGACGCCAAAAATGCAGACAAAACTATTTGAAAGTGAATTTTAGATTTCCGGTCATGGCGCTTTGCCTGGGAGTGGCAGCCATGCAGGGGCCTAGAGGCACACACACCTCGCTGTCTCAGCTCCGGGTACCCCTCTCACTTGCACATGGCATGATCAAAAGAGACCAACGGCTGCCGACCATTATGCCAATGACACTTTGAGTAAGAGTCCGGAGAGTGCCGCGACATGACAGCCATTAGAGCTTGAAAGTGGGACTTTAAAGGGGGGCTGAGGGATGACTGTCAGTGGGGAATCAAAGAGAGAAAGTGAAATCTTCATAATATATCACACCAAAGAAGAAGAAGAGCTCTGTCTCTGTCTCTTGGTCTCCGCTACACACACAGAAAAAGTTTCACGCAAACTAGCTCCGCCACTCGATGCTCACGTCCAAAAAAACATGAATCGGCCAGGAACAAAGGAGTTCAGCGCAAGCGAGTCTGTAAATGAAAGAGTCCAGAAGCGGGATGGGCCATTGAGCAGGGTGGTGATAGATAGATCATTAGGGACTGGACTGGGTTGCAGTCAGAGGTATAAGGACTATACTAGCCTGCTAACAACTCTACCACCGCTGATCTGTGTTAGACTCTGGGTCTAAAATGAGCTGACAATGAGGTGCAACTGTTAGAACCCGAATGGCAGCGCAATTATATGACATTCCTAGTGAAGGCTACAAAGGGAATGATTCCAACCAATCTTTGTCTTCAAAAGCAGCAGAAAGTGTTTTTTGTTACTCTGGCTCCCAAAACATTTTATATTTCAAATCAATGACTCAAGGATTAAAGGGGCAGTGCAGTTAAAAACGTGTTTTCCTGGTTTTTTTAAATGATATTTCCACACTATTAGGTTGAAATAACACTCTGAAATTGTGAAAATTATGATAATGCGCTTTTTGTGTAAGAGCTGTTTGATGCCTGGAAAAAAATGCCTGGAATTTCAGCCTGTGTGGGTGGGAGGTCATTTTGGCCCGCCGCATAACGTCACCGGACGATCTGATTATAATAAACTACCTGATTATAATAATAGACTACTAGTTTTGGTTCTGGTCCCGCCCAAAAGCAAGAGAGATTGTGCAGTAGGGCTGCCTTTGCACTGTATTCCATCCAAACAATCACTTCATCTGATCTATCTTGTCTTTTTCATGTTTGTGTTTTCTTTGATTGTACAAAATAAAATGCTCAAATTGATAACTTGACGATTATGTGTCGCTAGGCATTAGAGCTAAAACGAACCGGCTTGTGATTGAACTTGTAGCTACCAACCTGCCAGCCAAAAGAAAGAGAGGGTAGATATTATTATTATTAATTATTAGCTAGCTAGATATCTCATTAGGTGTGTATCTGTGATATGATTCCTAAAAAATGTAAGCCTTCTAGCTGTTAAATGCAAGAATGAATGTATAAACCTTAAGATAGATCTAATGACTTGTGAAAGCTCAGGTTGGAGGTCTAGTTGGTTTGACTTTGCTATAGGCATACATGATCATATCATTTCAGTTAGGGACTGAAGTTAGGGATCAGATATGAAATTATGTTACGTTTTCTCAAATTTGAGAGGGAAAACCTTATAAAATGTAACTTTGTCACCTTGCCAACAGGTTGATAACTTGTAGCTATACAATTCCCTTCCATTCATGATCCCCTTTCTTATGCTTTTTCTCCATCCCTAGCAAACACAGCTGATTAAACGAATTGCATTCTAAACTGAAGATCATAATTAGTTGATTATTAGAGTCAGGTGTGTTAGCTGGGGCAAAACTGTGACACCAATCAGGTCCCCGAGGACTGGAATTGCCCACCCCTGTGCTAAAGGGTCATCGCTGAGGAAGGTCTGCAGGATGAGGAAGACCATGAGGTCATGGAATTCTTGGAGGAAGACGCTTTTGATGAGGAGCTACTTGGTGGAGACTAGGACAAAGAGTATGAGACTCACACACACACACACACACACACACATAGACAGGACAGACAGGGGAATATTGACTGGCAGAGAAGCAGCTGAACGGTTTCCCCTCCTAACTCTCTTAGGTTGATGCTGCTGTACACACCAAGTTTGCGGTGCAGGAAGAAATGCTATAGCCTGGTCCCAGATCTGTTTATGATGTTTTGCTAACTCCTAATGTATGATAGTTGTCATTCCATGTGACCACAGTCGTTGGCTATACATAGCAGTGGACTATGCAGCACAAACAGATCAAAAACCAAGCTAACATTTGAGTGATGGTCAGAACAGAAAGAGTGAAACTTCAATGTACTGTACTTGAAGACTACTCTAGAAATTAGTTGGCTTTGTTACAGTAAAGATGGAAAGGAGAATAGGACGCGGTTTGCTTGTGTGGCACCTAAACGCAAGGGCAAGAGTGTGTGTATGATGTTATGGTTATGATACTTTCAATTTGTTTTCAGGTTTGAACGAGACAATGTATTCCCCGAACCTTATTCTTTCAAGGAAGTAATTGTTTTATTAATATTATATTACTTGTGTATGTCGTTCCTTGTCATATGTAATACTCAATGCTTTCTGTAATTTGCTTTGGTGCGGCTGTGTTGACTTTACTATCCGGATAAGAAAGTGTCTGATCACGGAACATTCCGTGTCATTTTTTTAAAGTACCATCAGTCACTAAAACAGGTTTTACTGTGAATAGGTTATACCTTCCAGGTGTAGAACAGCGACCTGAAAAGATACAGTACATGCCATGATCATGACTTTCATTATAACCTTATTTACCACATAAGATACATACGTAGATAGGTTTTACTTACAGAAATACATGTGCCACAATGCAGCACTTTGGCAGTCTACAAGAAAGAAAACTGAATTGCAGCGCATCTGTTAATTATGTTATGTGAATAACTGACACGAGAGTTTACAGAGAATGACAACAACCATTCATTGCATTCTGGTTTCTTTATTTACTTTTCAACAACAGAATTCAAAAGTGTTTACTCATTAGAAAAAGTTAAACACGTTATATTCTCCAGTATCATCACAAAGTCTATTTGGCAAAATTATGAAATAGACTTTGTAAGGATTCTGAAGATTATACGATGGGCCATTGCATCTCAGAGGCCTAACACAGCAAGTAATACTAAGTATACTTAGTATTGCTTACTGTGTTTGGCCTCAGACGCAGAGACCTGTAGTCTGCCCTGTAGATAATCATGGCATTCTGTAATGTATAGCCAGCAGACAGGGTATAGACCAGGATGGACCACCACGCAAACAGGCTATTCTGGTCCTGCATCTTCAGCATCTTCTGGTGACCTATTGAAACAGTACATCAATGATATAGCAAGTTAAGATGCATTATGTATGCCTTTTGTTTTGATGACAAAACAAAGTAGCCTACACACCTGTAGAAGTTTGTCGCTTTCATGGTCCAGCTCCAACTGACAGGTATCATGTGCCTTTGTTTTGTTGTTTTTTAAGGGGTAAGGGGGTCAAAACAACGGATTGGTCAAAGCAAGCATTGCGATTGGTTGAGACGCGTTCTAAGCCATACAAAAAAAAAATAACATTTAGCACGGGTAAGCCTACAACGCAAAAAATGGGCATATGGTTTTCTGTTCCATCTGAGAAATCCCTGCTCATCCACTGGCCCATCAGCCCAGACATCCAATTCATTAACTTGATATCCACTGTTAAAAAAAGCACCTAGACGTTATTGGCCCTTGCTTCTAGCCTAACATTTTGTTTGCAACAACGGGGGTTTGTACAAACGTTGCTGTCTGTCAGTCGACATTTGCAACATTGTTTCAATATTGTAATTCAATCTCCACTGTCTGATTGAATTAACATGTCAGGACAAGATGGACATATTTTCTCAGCCAGTCGAAATCATGAATCGGCATCCTTTTTATGGATATATACAAAGAAATGTCAACAGAAAAACAGGTCAAACAACATAAAATGCAGCTAGTTTGCAGTCTATCCAGCTTCAGTTTGAAGTGATTGTGTTAGCTGTGTTGTTGGCTAGCTCCTCTGAACAGTGTCCTGACGAGAGAGCACATTTTCTATGCCAGGTGAAATTGCACATCATTAGCTCATTGGTATGGATGTATCCAAAACAGCTTAAGCAAACGCAAATGCAGCTACTTTGATGTTATTACAGCTGCACTGTTTGACCCGCCAGTGTTAGCCATAGTTGGCTGGCTAGCAAGCAAGGGATAAGAGCGTGGCCAGCCGGCATTGCAACGTCACATTTAGAACGAACGACTGGGTCGCGTCCACAGACATAGAAGAAAATACTTAACGTCTGGGTCATGTGTCTGGCAACCCTAAACTGATAGAATAAACGGCCAGCTGGCTTGCCTAGCAACCATGGCTGTGTTTTTGGACTGGGCCTATATTTTCGTTGAGGGAGGAAATAGACAGTAGAGGCTCCGCCTTGTACCTATAACCGCAGCACAGCCTTGCTAAAAAACGTTGTTTATCACGCACTCTCGTGTACAATTGTTTTATTACAAATGGGGGGGGGCTTTAATGCTTTAATGCATTAGAAATATTAAGCAAAATCCTTCTCTTTTTCAGTTTACTGTATGTGTTGTCCTCTCTTAGCTGACTTAAGTGTTGACAAAACAGTGGGCTACTTTCCCCGGTATGTGGAGCTCCTAAATCCTTCCCCAGTGAAACAGTACTCCGTGCCAATAAACAGGGCCTGATCAGCTGGCCCTGACCAAACGACTCAGCACTCTCTGGCAGAAAGCTGCCTCTAATTTGCCTCTCTGTCGCATAATCAAGGATTTTAGACGATAAATCTTTGATCTGGGAGAGAATTTTCTGACTGAATAACCTCCCATACCCCAACACAAAGACACACAGACACCCACCCACGCACACAGACAGACACACGCGCACACCCACACACACACGCACACGCACACGCGCACACACACACACATACACGCCCAAGGACACACAGATTCATGCACACGCAAGAAGACACGCACACAGAGACACACTCACACACTCCTCTCTGAGAGGCCCTGTGATCTCCTTCCAATTCATGTCAAATGAATGTGTTTACAGGCTCATTAGATCACTGCTGCAGTGGCAAAGCACCGCCCTACACCGCCTGACACACACACACAGACAGCCTGGCCATCTTGACATAAGAGAGACGCATGGCAGAGCACCAAAGCACGAAAGTGCCACTGCTGCCACTGTCCTAGCTACAGCCAGGTACATTTAAAGCCATGGTGGCACACACACACACACACACACACACACACACACACACACACACACACACACACACACACACACACACACACACACACACACACACACACACACACACACACACACACACACACACACACACACACACACACACACACACACACACACACACACACACACACACACACACACACACACTGCTACGCCACCAGATTTGACCTGTATTTCCACACTTTGTACTTCAAAGTAAATCTCAGCTTTGTTAAAAATTCAGGAGTAATATTAAAACATAATAATATATCCCACCAACATTAGACAACTATACAGAAAACCCTACAATTGCTGAAATAAATCAATTAAATCAATGATGAGAGAACAGTCCGATTTAACTGATCACTAAAATAGCAGTGCAGATGGCGCTCTTTTGCTAAGTGCAAAGATGCATTATAGGTGCTGAGTGTGTGGGAAATGCTACAGACTTTGTGAATACACGTGACAACATGTAAAGCAACATGTGACAACGTGAAACTACACGTGACAACGTGGGCCCATCACATTTGAAAACATGAAAACAACACAGGAATGCAAAGTTTCGACATGTGATAAAAAATGTGATAAAAAATTAGTTGGTGAAGAGTTCCAAAAACATGGTTTCACATGTAAAGTGTTCTAAAAACACATTTTGACATGATTTGTGAACTCATGTGATTTCTATGTAAGGGTGTATCCTGTGTGTATCCTGTCATTGATCATCAATTGAGGTGTATCTTCAACTTGATTGGAGACCACATGGGGTAAATTCAATTGATTGGACATGATTTGGAAAGGCACACACCTGTCTATATAAAGTCCCACAGTTTATAGTGCATGTCAGAGCAAAAACCAAGCCATGCGGTCAAAGGAGCTCTGAGACAGGATTGTGTATAGGCACAGATCTGGGGAAAAATACCAAAACATTTCTGCAGCATTGAAGGTCCCCAAGAACACAGTGGCCTCCATCATTCTTAAATGGAAGAAGTTTGGACCCACCAAGACTATTCCTAAAGTTGGCCATTCGGCCAAACTGAGCAATCAGGGGAGAAGGGCTTTGGTCATGGAGGTGACCAAGAACCCAATGGTCACTCTGACAGTGCTCCAGACTTCCTCTGTGGAGATGGGACAACAGTCCAGAAGGACAACCATCTCAGGCCTTTATGGTAGCGTGGCCAGACAGAAGCCACTCCTCAGTAAAAGGCACATGACAACTCGCTTGGAGTTTGCCAAAAGGCACCTAAAGATTCTCAGACCATGAGAAACAAGATTCTCTGGTCTGATGAAGCCAAGATTGAACTCTTTGCCCTGAACCCAAGCGCCACGTCTGGAGGAAACCTGGCACCATCCCTACGGTGAAGCATGGTGTTGGCAGCATCATGCTGTGGGGATGTTTTTCATCGGCAGAGACTACAAGACTAGTCAGGTTCGAGGATGAAGATAGAGGATGAAGATGAACTGAGCAAAGTACAGAGAGATCCTTGATGAAATCCTGCTCCAGAGCTCTCAAGACCTCAGACTGGGTGAAGGTTCACCTTCCAACAGGACAACGATCCAAAGCACACAGCCAAGACAACGCAGGAGTGGCATCGGGACAAGTCTCTGAATGTCCTTGCGTGGCCCAGGCAGAGCTCGGACTTAAACCTGATCGAACATCTCTGGAGAGACCTGAAAAAACCTGTGCTGCAACACTCCCCATCGAACCTGACAGAGCTTGAGAGGATCTGCAGAGAAGAATAGGAGAAACTCCCCAAATACAGCTGTGCCAAGCTTGTAGCGTCACACCCAAGAAGACTTGAGGCTGTAATCACTGCCAAAGGTGCTTCAACAAAGTACTGAGTAAAGGGTCTGAATACTTATGTAAATGTATTATTTCAGTTTTTTATTTTTATTAAATTGGCAACCATAAAAAAAAACTGTTTTTGCTTTGTCATTATGGGGTATTGTGTGTAGATTGATGAGGGAAAAAGACAATTTAATCCCTTTCAGAATAAGGCTGTAACCTAACAAAATGTGGAAAAAGTCAAGGGGTCTGAATACTTTCTGAAGGCATTGTACACAAGACAAATCATCAGAAATAGGGGTATTGTAAAGCAGTTGGATGTTGTACAAACGTAGCACGTATGCCATTTCTTCCCCATGCAACATTGTATAAGATTAACTTTTCCAAGTGAATTGTCAACTGGTACAGTATCACCTGTCTCTCTGCTTGAAATTCAACAGCTTAAAGTGTGTCAATGAAATTCAGATAATGAGTGGAATATATTTAAGCAGTAAGGCACGAGGAGGTGTGGTATATGGCTAATGCTAAGGGCTGTTCCCCAGCACGACGCAACGCAGAGTGCCTGGATAAAGCCCTTAGCATTGGTATATTGGCCATATACCACAAACTTCAGAAGTACCTTACTGCTATTATAAACTGGTTACCAATATAACTAGAGCAGTCAAAATAAATGTTTTGTCATACCCGTGGTATACGGTCTGATATATCATGGCTGTCAGCATTCAGGGTTCGAACCACCCAGTTTATAATGTTAACTATACCCAAGAATTTTTGCAGTGCATTGTACACTACACTACACTACACTACACTACACTATATCATTCCAAATGGCAGCACATACGTACTCTACAGAGTGACTCTTTCTACTTTGTCCTATTGAATCACACTTGCTGATGGAGAATGATGATGTAGAATTTACAGGAACATCCATATATGATTTGGTTTTACCTTCCAACATAAATTGATGTCAAATTGATACATTTACAGTATGAGGTAAAGTGTTCTGCAGTTATCAAACTAAACTCAGCAAAAACAGAAACGTCATCTCACTGTCAACTGCGTTTATTTTCACAAACTTAACATGTGTAAATATTTGTATGAACATAACAAGATCCAACAACTGAGACATAAACTGAACAAGTTCCACAGACATGTGACTAACAGAAGTGGAATAATGTGTCCCTGAACAAAGAGGTAGTCAAAATCTAAAGTAACAGTCAGTATCTGGTGTGGCCACCAGCTGCATTAAATACTGCAGTGCATCTCCTCCTCATGGACTGCACCAGAGTTGCCAGTTCTTGCTGTGAGATGTTACCCCACTCTTCCACCAAGGCACCTGCAAGTTCTGGGACATTTCTGAGGGGAATGGCCCTAGCCCTCACCCTCCGATCCAACAGGTCCCAGACGTGCTCAATGGGATTGAGATTCGGGCCCTTCGCTGGCCATGGCAGAAAACGGACATTCCTGTCTTGCAGGAAATCATGCACAGAACGAACAGTATGGCTGGTGGCATTGTCATGCTGGAGGGTCATGTCAGGATGAGCCTGCAGGAAGGGTACCACATGAGGGAGGAGGATGTCTTCCCTGTAACGCACAGCGATGAGATAGCCTGCAATTACAATAAGCTCAGTCCGACGATGCTGTGACACCGACACACCGCCCCAGACCATGACGGACCCTCCACCTCCAAATCGATCCCACTCCAGTGTACAGGCCTCAGTGTAACGTTCATTCCTTCGACGATAAACGGGAATCCGACCATCACCCCTGGTGAGACAAAACCGCAACTCGTCAGTAAAGAGCACTTTTTGTCAGTCCTGTCTGGTCCAGCGACGGTGGGTTTGTGCCCATAGGCAACGTTGTTGCTGGTGATGTCTGGTGAGGACCTGCCTTACAACAGGCCTACAAGCCCTCAGTCCAGCCTCTCTCAGCCTGTTGCGGACAGTCTGAGCACTGATGGAGGGATTGTGCGTTTCCGGTGAAACTCGGGCAGTTGTTGTTGCCATCCTGTACCTGTCCCGCAGGTGTGATGTTCAGATGTACCGATCCTGTGCAGGTGTTGTTACACGTGGTCTGCCACTGCGAGGACGATCAGCTGTCCATCCTGTCTCCCTGTAGCGCTGTCTTAGGCATCCCGCAGTACGGACATTGCAATTTATTGCCCTGGCCACATTTGCAGTCCTCATGCCTCCTTGCAACATGCCTAAGGCACGTTCACACAGATGAGCAGGGACCATGGGCATCTTTCTTTTGGTGTTTTTCAGAGTCAGTAGACAGGCCTCTTTAGTGTCCTAAATTGTCATAACTTGGACCTTAATTGCCTACCGTCTGTAAACTGTTACGAATCATTTTGAAAGACAGGGTCCTGAGAAAGGGACGTTTCTTTTTTTGCAAAGTTTAAAAAGTTTGATCAAAGGTTTGGACATACAGTTGAAGTTGGAAGTTTACAAATACCTTAGCCAAATACATTTAAGTACAGTTTTTCACAATTCCTGACATTTAATCCAAGTAAAAATTCCCTGTCTTAGGTCAGTTGGGATTGCCACTTCATTTTATCTTCTTATGGCTGCAGGGGCAGTATTGAGTAGCTTGGATGGAAGGTGCCCAGAGTAAACTACTTGCTCCTCAGTCCCAGTTTCTAATATATGCATATTATTATTAATATTGGATAGAAAACACTCTGAAGTTTATGAAACTGTTTGAATGATGTCTGTGAGTATAACAGAACTCATATGGCAGGCAAAAACCTGAGAAGAAATCCAAACAGGAAGTGGGAAATCTGAGGTTGGTCGATTTTCAACTCATCGCTTATCGAATACACAGTGGGATATGGGTCAGTTTGCACTTCCTACGGCTTCCACTAGATGTCAACAGTCTGTAGAACCTTGTCTGATGCCTACTGTGAAGTGGGGCCAAAGGAGACAGGAATGAGTCAGGTCTACCGTGACCTGACCATGGTCTGACCATGCGCGTTCACATGAGAGGGAGCTCTGTTCCATCGCACATCTGAAGTCAATGGAATTCTCCGGTTGGAACGTTATTGAAGATTTATGTTAAAAACATCCTAAAGATTGATTCAATACATCGTTTGACATGTTTCTACTGACTTACGGAACTGCCTCCAAAATATCCGGAGAAATTGCAGAGCCACATCAAATAACAGAAATACTCATCATAAACTTTGATGAAAGATACTTGTTTTACATAGAATTAAAGATACACTTGTTCTTAATGCAACTGCTGTATCAGATTTCAAAAAAGCTTTACGGCAAAAGCACAATATTCAATAATCTGAGAACAGCGTTCAGCCACACAAGGAAGCCATACAGTTACCCGCCAAATTGTGAAGTCAACAAAAGTCATAAATAGCATTATAAATCTTCACTTACCTTTGCTGATCTTTGTCGGAATGCACTCCCAGGACTCCCACTTCCACAAGAAATCGTTCGTTTTGTTCGGTAATGTCCATCATTTATGTCCAAATAGCTATTTTTGTTAGCGTGTTTGGTAAACAAATCCAAAGTCAGGAAGCTCGTTCACTAAAAGCAGACGAAATGTCAAAATATTCCGTAACAGTCAGTAGAAACATGTCAAACGATGTATTGAATCAATCTTTAGGATGTTTTAACAAAATCTTCAATAATGTTCCAACCGGAGAATTCCATTGTCTTCAGAAGTGAGATGGAACAGAGCTCCCTCTCATGTGAACGCGCATGGTCAGAGCATGGTCAGCTCATGGTAGACCTTAGTCATTCCCATCTACTTCGGCCCCACTTCACAGTAGAAGCATCAGACAAGGTTCTACAGACTGTTGACATCTAGTGGAAGCCGTAGGAAGTGCAAACTGACCCATATCCCACTGTGTATTCGATAGGCGATCAGTTGAAATCTTACAAACCTCAGATTTCCCACTTCCTGTTTGGATTTTTTTCTCAGGTTTTTGCCTGCCATATGAGTTCTGTTATACTCACAGACATCATTCAAACAGTTTTAGAAACTTCTAAGTGTTTTCTATCTATAATAATAATAATATGCATATATTAGCAACTGGGACTGAGGAGCAGGCAGTTTACTCTGGGCACCTCTGGGCACCTTTTCATTCAAGCTACTCAATACTGCCCTGCAGCCATAAGAAGTTTTAAGCCATTTTGCCACAACTTTGGAAGTTTGCTTGGGGTCATTGTCCATTTGGAAGACCCATTTGCAAACAAGCTTTAACTTCCTGACTGATGTCTTGAGATGTTGCGTCAATATATCCACATCATTTTCCTTCCACATGAAGCCATCTATTTTGTGAAGTGCACCAGTCCCTCCTGCAGCAAAGCACCCCCACAACATGATGCTGCAACCCCCGTGCTTCACGGTTGGGATGGTGTTCTTCGGCTTGCAAGCCTCCCCCTTTTTCCTCCAAACATAACGATGGTCATTATGGCCAAACAGTGCTGTTTTTGTTTCATCAGACCAGAGGGCATTTCTACAAAAAGTACGATCTTTGTCCCCATGTGCAGTTGCAAACCGTAATCTGGCTTTTTTATGGCTGTTTTGGAGCAGTGGCTTCTTCCTTGCCGAGCGGCCTTTCAGGTTATGTCGATATAGGACTCATTTTACTGTGGATATAGATACTTTTGTGCCCGTTTCCTCCAGCATCTTCACAAGGTCCTTTGCTGTTGTTCTGGGATTGATTTGCACTTTTTCGCACCATAGTACGTTCATCTCTAGGAGACAAACCACGTCTCCTTCCTGAGCGGTATGACTACTGCGTGGTCCCATGTTAACAATTGAGTACTATTGTTTGTACAGATGAACGTGGTACCTTCAGGCGTTTGGAAATTGCTCCCAAGGATGAACCAGGGGAGGTCTCTCCTGACTTGGGGAGGTCTACAATTTTATTTATGAGGTCTTGGCTGATTTATTTAGATTTTCCCATGATGTCAAGCAAAGAGGCACTGAGTTTGAAGGTAGGCCTTGAAATACATCCACAGGTACACCTCCAATTGACTCAAATGATGTCAATCAGCCTATCAGAAGCTTCTAAAGCCATGACCTCATTTTCTGGAATTTCCAAGCTGTTTAAAGGCACAGTCAACTTGTGATACAATGAATTATAAGTGAAAAAATCTGTCTGTAAACAACTGTTGGAAAAATTACTTGTGTCATGCACAAAGTAGATGTCCTAAAAGACTTGCCAAAACTATAGTTTGTTAACAAGAAATTTGTGGAGTGGTTGAAAAACGAGTTGTAGTGACTCCAACCTAAGTGTATGTAAACTTCCGACTTCAACTGCAACTACTCATTCAAAGGGTTTTTCTTAATTTGTAATATTTTCTACATTGAAGAATAATTGTGAAAACATCAAAACTATGAAATTACACATATGGAATCATGTAGTAACCAAAAAAGTGTTAAACAAATCCTAATAATTGTTATATTTTATATTCTTCAAAGTAGCCACCCGCTTTGATGACAGCTTTGCATTCACTTGGCATTCTCTCAACCAGCTTCACCTGGAATGCTTTCCAACAGTCGTTGAAGGAGTTCCCACATATGCTGAGCACTTGTTTGCTGCTTTTCCTTCACTCTGCGGTCCAACTCATCTCAAACCATCTCAATGGGTTGAGGTCGGGAGATTGTGCAGGCCAGGTCATCGGATGCAGCACACCATCACTCTCCTTCTTGGTCAAATACCCCTTACACAGCCTGGAGGTGTGTTGGGTCAAATTAAATAAAATGTTATTTGTCACATACACATGTTTAGCAGATGTTAGTGCGTGTTTAGCAGATGTTAGTGATATTCCCACTAAGCGCAAACCAGATTGGGTGGCATATAGCTGCATAATGCTGTGGTAGCCATCCCTGTTAAGTGTGCCTTGAATTCTAAATAAATCACAGACAGTGTCACCAGCAAAGCACCACCACACCATCACACCTTTTCCTCCATGCTTTACGGTGGGAACCACACATGCAGAAATCATTAATTCACCTACTCTGCATCTCACAAAGACACAGTGGTTGGAACCAAAATTCTCAAATTTGGACTCATCAGACAAAAGGACAGATTTCCACCTAATGTCCATTGCTCGTGTATCTTGGCCCAAGCAAGTCTCTTCTTATTATATGTGTCCTTTAGTAGTGATTTCTTTGCAGCAGTTCGACCATGAAGGCCTGATTCACAAAGTCTCTTCTGAACAGTTCATGTTGAGATGTGTCTGTTACTTGAACGACTGCCTGCCATTCTGGACCTTTTGCACCATATCTGGATTACTGACCTCTGCCTGCCCTTGACCTGTCATTTTGCCTGCCCGTCTAATAGTAACAGACTTTCGTTACTTCGACACTGTCTGCATCTGGGTCATACATTAAACGTGATACAAATGCCTGATTCACACAGTCTCCTCTGAGCAGTTGATGTTCAGATGTGCTTGTTACTTGTGAAGCATTTATTTGGGCTGCAATTTCTGAGGTTGGTAACTCTAATGAAATTATCCTCTGCAGCAGAGGTAACTCTGGGTCTTCCTTTCCTGTGGCGGACCTCATGAGAGCCAGATTCATCATAGCACTCGATGGTTTTGCGACTGCACTTGAAGAAACTTTAAAAGTTCTTGACATTTTCCAGATTGACTGACCTTCATGTCTTGAAGTAATTATGGACTGTTGTTTCTCTTTGCTTTTTTGAGCTGTTTTTGCCATAATATGTACCTGGTCTTTTACCAAATAGGGCTATTTTCTGTATACCATTACTACCTTGTCACAATACAACTAATTGACTCAAACGCATTAAGAAGAAAATAAATTCCTCAAATTAACTTTTAACAATGTTGAGTAAATGCCAAGAATGTACAAAGCTGTCATCAAGTCGAAGGGGTCTACTTTGAAGAATATAAAATATACAATTTATTTTGATTTGTTTAACACTTTTTTGGTTACTACATGTTTCCATATGTGTTCTTTCTTAGTTTTGATGTCTTCACTATTATTCTACAATGTAGAAAATAGTAAAAATAAAGAAAAACCCTTGAATGAGTAGGTGTGTCCAAACGTTTGACTGGTACTGTACATTAACTAGGCACTACGTTACTTTGTTGAAATGTTGTTTGTTGTACTCAGTCAATGTGAAAATGTGCTTTGAAACATGAGCCATTTTGATCATCTGTTTAGATTTTTGTGCTTAGTTGTACCACATACTTGTGAAAATTGTAAACTATAATTTCACAGCACCTGAATCCTGCATGTTTTCACATAAGAGTAAGCAATGCCATAGACCCAGAACTGCTAGAGAACATAGTGGAATTCATATCCTATTTTAGGATATGTCTATTTGTCTTTCCACACTGTGTGGATAAAGATTTCATGGTAGAGTGACACACACATACGTGTACACAGATATGCATACACACACACACACACAATCTGTCATAAAGTGCAAGCTCAGCATTTAAACACCCACAGATCCGCTCTAAACACAACACAGAGCCTTTAGGAAGGCCGATGAACAGACACACACACACAGAAACCTCCTTATCGATGGCTAGCTAGCAACTTATTTGGTCCGATTGTGGATCACAGGCATTATGTTTACCGTCACAGGCTAGCAGCGGTGCTTGCTTTCACGTCTGGCACCGCCTGTTTTTGCCTGTCTTTTTTTCTCTCCTTCCTGTGGTCCTCTCTTATCTCGTTACACACTCTTCAGGCTTTGTGGTTAAATTATGTATTAAGGTCAATGTCAAAACATGGAAGATGTGTAATCTGCAGGGATTTCCCTTTTATTTATTATTACAGTGAAGGCTGAGCACAACTGTCAGCCAGCCGCCAATGTGCTCAGCATGGAAGCTTGTGTGCTCAGCAGGGCCCCTCAAAGCCCCTCTCCCTCTCTCTCTCTCCTCCTCTCCCTCGGCTCCATCCTTCCCTCCCATCTCCTGGTCGGACCCCTGATAGATTTACCCAGCTAACCCGTCTCACTTAAAGAACTCTCTCTTCTGCTGCGCCAATTTGAGAGCTGTCAAGTGCACCTATACGCCCATGTCATAAATCTGAGGGAAAACTTGCATGCTCAATACCAAGGGGGAAAGGAGGGAGGGAGGGAGGGAGGGAGGGAGGGAGGGAGGGAGGGAGGGAGGGAGGGAGGGAGGGAGGGAGGGAGGGAGGGAGGGAGGGAAATAGACAGGTTTGGAGAGGGGGATGCCATGCCATCCTCTTGTAGTATGGAGGATATATCTAATCCACAATCATACCAGAAACAGGGAGGCTAAACTAGTAGTATAGGCACTCACTCTGAGAAAGAGAGAGAAAGAGAGAGGAAGAAAGAAACAATGTTGTCAGTGTTACGTACCTCTACCTCAGCCAGGTCACCCGTGATACAAGTCATTATTCGACATCCATCCATGTCTGAGGATGTCGGGAGATGATGTGGAAACTGGCCACTAGGGGCAACAGTGAGAGCTATTACCTTCAAGTGGGTTTTGGTTTTGCTAGGGTGTTGTGGACGGGGATGGCGGATGGGCATAAGCATCTGCCTCTGATTCCAAAGGTTCCATGTTGAATCCAGTGATATTTTGGATTAAGCCTATCCCAAAGCTTAACCCTTACCTTAACCATTCGGAGTTAATGCCTAACCTTAAGAATTTGTTTGAGAAACATGGATAAACGTCTAATTCTGGCGTGAAACTGTGAGAGGTTTGCTGCTCTACCTACCTCTAGTTAAAGGTAAACAGACGTTTCGACGTTTAGTGTTGACGGGACAACGTATCATTTATTTTTTGTCTTTTGTCTGACGTCCAGAGGCATTTTGTGGCAGCAGTGGGATCTTCCCCTAGCTATGTCTCAACTGAAACACAATGCATGACCAAGTGTTTTCTCAATAGCTGTCAATCAAAGTCATAGTCCCTCAAACACTTCACATATTTACTGACAGCTGGTCAGCCCACCTTTGAAGTGTATGGAGTGGCTTTCACCTTATAGTAGATTTGTAATTTGCCTTCATTAGGCACACATAGGGCTGGATAACAGTTTGATAAAACTTCCACTGCCTGTTGTCAGGCCACTGTTATTATTTTCTGATTATATTTATGCAGTTATACTACAACCCTTTCCCTCACCACCAGCACATCTAAAAGATGCTCAATCAGTAATGTCAAATACAATTACCTGAACTCGGCCTATAGTCACAGCATACTGTATATATTTAGTATACTTGGTGTATTGAGTCTATACACACAAAAACAAACTCACAAACACCTCTCCTATTGTCTGCAGGAAATGCATGTGTTGGTTGTTTAAAAATGACATCAGATTGAATTTAAGAGTAATTGTTCAGATGTGCTGTGTATCTCATTAAAACACAATAGAACCAAACATTTCATAAGCGGGAGATGTCAATGAATATTCCCCATCACATAGAATGATTCTACTCGTGGCAGGAAAATCACAGAGTTAATTAAAAACACTGCTGTCAAAAGCTATTTTATCCATTTTTTATTACAGTTTTTGTGAAGTGTCCATCCAGTGTTATTATCTGAAATAACAAAGCACTATTTTCATGCCATTCCTAGTTCATAACCCACAGAAAAATGACCATTGAAGCTAGAGGAGTTTTTGTTTGGGTAAGCACCATGACACTGAAAGGGACAAGGCCTAGATCCAGATCTCACCAATATTGTCTGGTTTCAATATCGCCTGTCCAAATCATTCCGGATAAAAATCATCTGGGTTGTCATAAAAGACCACAGAGGCCCGGTTCACTACTGACACAACAGATTATTTTGTAAATGTGAATGCAAGAAAACTTTTATAGAACAGTTATGGAGAAAACACTTGCAGGAGGAAGTGTAAAATGCTTCTCATAGTGCAGTGAGTGGAATGTGAACGCGCCATTACACATGTGAACGCTCCATAACACAGACAGAGAGAGAGAGAGAGAGAGAGAGAGAGAGAGAGAGAGAGAGAGAGAGAGAGAGAGAGAGAGAGAGAGAGAGAGAGAGAGAGAGAGAGAGAGAGAGAGAGAGAGAGAGAGAGAGAGAGAGAAGCCAACAGCAAGAGAACACACACAGAATTACGACTAAACTATAAACTGCCTGCGATCAACTGAATTCAAAAGTATCCAGTTATCTGTCCTCAATTTGTAGTTTTTCTTTCAAATGAAAGTTTGACATTTTTTGCAATCAAGCTCTTTTTTCTACTTACTCAGATTCAGATGAACAGATGAGCGGGCAGCATACCACCTTGCGTCCCACTGCTGGCTTGCCTCTGAAGCTAAGCAGGGTCGGTCTTGGTTGGTCCCTGGTGTTGGATGATCAGTAGAAGGTACTCTTTCCGCTGGTCTAAAAAATATCCCAATTCCCCAGGGCTGTGATTGGGGACATTGCCCTGAGTAGGGTGCTGTCTTTAATATGGGGTGTTCAACGGGTGTACTGACTCTCTGTGATCACGAAAGATAATATGGCACGTATCGTAAGAGTAGGAGTGTTAATCCCTACCATCATGACCACCTAATCATCCCCAACTTTCAATTGGCTTATTCATTCCCCCTACTATTCCCCAGGTGGTTATTGTAAATGAGAACGTGTTCTCAGTCAACTTACCTGGTAAAATAAGTGTAAAAAAAGAACTTCCAGTTGTGCTAACACTAGTTAGCAATGGCTCCAGGAAGTACTTTCAACTTCCTTCAAACTGCTCTCAGAGACATACAGATAGTATCAATGAGTTCATCTGACTATGGGTAAGTAGAGAGTTGCCTTCTTTGTTTTCTCAAAAGGAGTGTGTGCAGTTCACACTCCTTACGTAGTTTTCTGTTACACATGTTTTATTGATACACGGTCAGTAGAATGCACAGGAAAGACTGGAGAAGACATGCAGAAGAACACACTTCTCATTTCGCCTTGTGCTAGCTAGAGACCAGCTTGTTTTCATACTGCAACATGTTCTTAACAGGAGACAGACATAGAAGCTAATGAAGAAATGCAGAATTAAAGGGGAATGAGTAGGGGGGAAGAAGAAATGGACGGAGAGTTTCAAAGAATGAGAAAGGGAACTGAAGAAGGACACTGTTGGGTTTTGGTTTAGACGGCAGGACAGATTGAGAAAATTTGCATCGAAGGAGAGACAGAGAGAGAGGTTGAGAGCATGAGTAGTAGAGCGAAAAAGGATAGAGGGGCAAGGTTGTGTTTTCCTCATTCGCAACATTGCCCCTTCTCTTGTCCCTCTCTCAGTGGTAGCATCGCCACGCTCTTAACCTTGCGTGTTCGAGGTGTGGAAATTGCTCCTGACTGGTGGGCCTAATTACTGCCTCCTCCCTGACCCACGCCTCGTCAGAGCATTCTCGCTGGGGCTGATTCAACATGAGTCTGGCTGCTCTCCGCTCAGGCCAGCACCTCTGCCTAATGAATACTAATGACTCATTATGGCGTCTCTCTGGCACCAACGCCCACTACTGGGACACATGCTAATACAGGCCGCTGTAAACGTGGAGAACTAACTTCTACATAGCTTAACTCACACCCAGCACAGCGACAGCCAACAGGGGCATAGAGGGAGATTCAAGGTTAGGGAGAAAGTGTGTACGTGCTGTTGTGGCAAGCAAGGTGTTAAGAAGAGAGGGTTTGAACCTGAGGCGTTATGATGTGCAGGAAGAGCTAACTGAAACTGCCATAGCCCAAGATAGTTCCACTTTAAATTAACTTTTAAGGCTTGATTAATTAAGCCTTCAAAACACCTTTAAAGGCCTACATAGATGCTTCAAAAGTCATTCATAATCAAATGACATGCAATAAAGGGTGGGGAAAAGGCTTATGTCACATTTGACAAAGCAGCCGATGTAAACACCTTTTATATCACCCTTTATGTAGTAGGACTTTGCTTGGAAACAATTTGATGTGCTTATGATGACTTGATGAATGCCCTTTGAAGTTGTGGTATAAGTTGTAGTTTGCTCCTGTCCGTACGGAAATGTGCGGACGGGAGCGAACGTTCGATATTTCGTTTGAGCGGACCTAGCGACCGGTGCGGAAGCGGAAGGTGTACATTAGGCATGAGACCGTTTGTCACATGACAATTGACATATGCATATGTTGAGGTTTAAAGTAAAACTGACAATGATATTCTATGTATTTAAATATGGTGTGGTAATACAGACACCAACAGCAGACCCCCCCTTATCTGAATTATCAGCATTAGTTGTACTAGTACTGGACTTTGTTGTTTTTGTGGTGTGTTTGTGTGTGGAGGGGGAGGGGGAGTGGGCTTTGGGGGTGTGTGTACAGTGCACTCTTCCTCAAAGCTTTTGTACTCATCCTCCTCTTGTGAGGAAATGTAAAACTTCTTGCTGTGTTATTTTCTTCCCGCTGTTTGTTCTTTTGATCTGTGTGTACATTATCTCCAGCGCTTTGAATTTCAATTTCACTGTCATGTAAGCTCTTTTCATCACACCCGACGGTTGCAGCTCTAATGATATAATAATATTCAACTTTTAAGTCACTGCGGAATGCTAATTAGATTGCTATTTTAATTAATATGTCCCTACGGGTTTCCATATCAAATCAGTTTTAACACTGGATCGTGCACTTTGAGCCAATAAAATGACAATAAAGCCCCAAAATAAAATCACTTTAGAAAAAGGGAGAGATGTTAAGGTGTACAGGAGCAGGGTGCATTTGAACTGTGTTTACATAAACTTCTTACTGTTGTTTAATCAAGAACATGAACCACTTTGGGATGGTTTTGAAACTGATTCGAGGAAGCGTGGTAATAGATGTTTGTATTGTAATTAATAAATCCATAGATGAACACGCTAGCTAGATAAAAGACACTGATTTGCTGGATATTTGCAGGGGCAGTGTGTGTTAAATGTTCTGAAAACACTGTGAGATAAGTGCTTGTGTGTGTTAGCAGCTGCGAGTGTGTGTGAGTGTGGTGGCGTCACTGAGCTTACAGTGTATGTGTACAAGTGCTTATGCGGTATGTGGTAGTATCATAACAGTAATATAACAGGTGATGGTGTGTGTATAGGGCCTGATGTAGAGCTGTGTGTGTGTGTGTGTGTGTGTGTGTGTGTGTGTGTGTGTGTGTGTGTGTGTGTGTGTGTGTGTGTGTGTGTGTGTGTGTGTGTGTGTGTGTGTGTGTGTGTGTGTGTGTGTGTGTGTGTGTGTGTGTGTGTGTGTGTGTGTGTGTGTGTGTGTGTGTGTGTGTGTGTGTGTGTGTGTGTGTGTGTGTGTGTGTGTGTGTGTGCGCACGCCCTGGCCTGCCTCCTTAAACGCTTGTTTTGTCCGGCAGCTCTCTGTGTGCCATTCATCATGTTGAGTGGGAAGCAGTGCGCCCTGGGATATGAGCACTACTGTATTCCTCTCTCATAATCAAAGGTCACACTGGGGGCCTGGTGTTGAGATTGCTTTACTTCACAGCAACACACACACACACACACACCTGCCAAGCCCAACTGGTGCTATGCCAAAAGGAACCGACTAAAAGCTGTAATGTAACCTGGCTATTCTTCTCAGTAAATTGTTACTCTTTGTCTTTCCACTGGCATGGTTCCAGTTTGTAATTAAAATATTGTACGGTTTTAGTCATTTTCCAGTTTAAATTCGAAGGTACTTCAGTTAAATTGTTAAATCATCAGCTATCATCAATATCATCTAAACTGCTATGATAAGCTCATTTGCCACCTTGCATAACTAAATTTCCTCGATATCACGCTATTTTCTCAGTAAGCCTTTTAAGTATGTTCCACAGAACTACGGTTTATAGTTAACAATGATTTATCAGCATTTGTATTATCTCAAGAGGTTAAAAAATATACAAAAGTGCAGAAGAATTAAAATAAGATGTTATATTCATATTAACCTAAACAAAAATCAACGTAGTTGTTTTGTATTTGATAGTATTCAAACAGCGGCACACTGATGTACCTTATTTAACAGCCCAGATTTACAAACCAGAACATGTTTAAACAGAATACTTTCTCGTGTACATTCTAAATATTTTTCAGCTCACTGAGGAAAACTGATATTCAATGGAAGACGAAAAAGTATTTGGGTGTTTATTCTACTTTAAAATGAAGTGACGCGCATCTCGCTGCGATATAATTAATACGGTGGAAATCTTGAATTAAACATGTAAATCCTGACACTTTGGCAGGGGGCCGGTAAAGGACAGTGGTCTCCAAGGTCTGGATTATTCTTAGAGTATACCAATTAACACCATGTATCTTCTTTTATCTTAAATTCAATTAAGGCTCTTTACAATTTTAAAGTTCTTTTCTTCTCCGTAGTTAGAGAATGTCAGAGATGCAGATCAAAGCAGGTAATGCTGCTTTGCATAAAGACATCTGCATATTGCTAAGAAGGTTTTAATTTTGTTTTGCATAAATTAGAATGCAGGAGAGGTTCGTGGTATCCTGAGATGGGGAGCTGTGTGTACACACATGTAAACATACATGCACGAACATATACATCCGTACACACACGGCCACACGTAGGTTCGCAGACAAATACAGTACCAGTCGAAAGTTTGGATTTACCTACTCATTCAGAGGTTTTTCTTTATTTTTACTATTTTCTACATTGTAAAATAATAGTGAAAACATCAAAACTATGAAATAACACGTGTTTCTATTATATTTATTTAACCTTTATTTAACTAGGCTTAGTTAGTTAAAATAACAAATTCTTATTTACAAGGCCAATTGTGCACCACCCTATGGGACTCCTAATCACGGCTGGAGGTGATACAGCCTGGTTTCGAACCAGGGACTGTAGTGATGCCTCTTGCACTAAGATGCAGTGCCTTAGACGGCTGCGCCACTTGGCAAACATATGGAATCATGTAGTAACCAAAAAAAGTGTTAAACAAATCAAAATCTATTTTAGATTTTAGATTCTTCAAAGTAGCCACCCGCCAACTTTGCACACTCTTGGCATTATCTCAACCAGCTTCACCTGGAATGCATTTCCAACAGTCGTTGAAGGAGTTCCCACATATGCTGAGCACTTGTTGGCTGCTTTTCCTTCACTCTGCTGTCCAACTCATCCCAAACCATCTCAATTGGGTTGAGATCGGGTGATTGTGGAGGCCAGGTCATCTGATGCAGCACCATCACTCTCCTTCTTGGTCAAATAGCCCTTACACAGCCTGGAGGTGTGTTTTGGGTCATTGTCCTGTGGAAAAACAAATGATAGTACCAGTAAGCGCAAACCAGATGGGATGAGGTATCGCTGCAAAATGCTGTGGAACCCAAGCTGGTTAAGTGTGCCTTGAATTCTAAATAAATCACTGACAGTGTCACCAGCAAAGCACCCCCACACATCACATCTCCTCCTCCATGCTTCACGGTAGGAATCACACATGCGGAAATCATCCGTTCACCTACTCTGCGTCTCACAAAGACACGGCGGTTGGAACCAAAAATCACACATTTCGACTCATCAGACCCAACGACAGATTTCCACTTGTCCAATGTCCATTGCTTGTGTTTCTTGGCCCAAGCAAGTCTCTTCTTATTATTGGTGTCCTTTGGTAGTTGTTTCTTTGCAGCAATTCGACCATGAAGGCCTGATTCACACCGTCTCCTCTGAACAGTTGATGTTGAGATGTGTCTGTTACTTAAACTCTGTGAAGCATTGGGCTGCAATCTGAGGTGCAGTTAACTCTAATTAAATTTTCTCTGCAGCAGATGTAACTCTGGGTCTTCCTTTCCTGTGGCGGTCCTCACGAGAGCAAGTTTCATCATAGCGCTAGATGGTTTTTGCGACTGCACTTGAAGAAACTTTCAAAGTTCTTGAAATTTTCCGTGTTGACTGACCTTCCATTTCTTAAAGTAATGATGGACTGTCGTTTCTCTTTGCCTATTTGAGCTGTTCTTGCCATAATATAGACTTGGTCTTTTACCAAATAGGGCCATATTCTGTATACCATCCATACCTTGTCACAACACAACTGATTGGATCAAACGCATTAAGAAGGAAAGAAATTCCACAAATTAACTGTTAACAAGGCACACCTGTTAATTGAAATGCATTCCAGGTGACTCACCTCATGATGCTGGTTGAGAGAATGCCAAGAGTGTGCAAAGCTGTCATCAAGGCAAAGGATGGCTACTTTGTTTAAAACTTTTTCGCTTACTACATGATTCCATATGTGTTATTTCATAGTTTTGATGTCTTCACTATTATTCTACAATGTAGAAAATAGTAAAAATAAAGAAAAACCCTTGAATGAGTAGGTGTGTCCAAACTTTTGACTGGTACTGTACATACACAGATACGAACATACACTCAGACACACACATGCACGCACATACACAGACGCACACACACACTCAAACTCCCTATCAAATCATGGGATATTATTTCACTCTGACACTGGTGTAGTAACATTGTAACCCCCACAGACTAACACCGGGTGTAGAGAGCAATTTGTTTTTTTGTCATTTCTGTTTTTGTTCCAATTCCTTGCGGCGCAGGTCCAGGCTGGGACTAGGGAGGGGAGACAGCTATGCTAAATTGGGTCGCTGTTTTTTTTTTTTTAAAGGCTTCTGTTGCAGCCTGTCACTGGCTATTAAGAGTGTTAATAATGTTAAAGATCGTACACAGCAGTGTTAGCACCCAATAACACCAGGCTCTTGAAGTAATCACGCTCTGATTTATGCCTGTAATTTCCGTGCGAGGGCCTACTGAAGCTCTGTTTGTTTTCTAGATCACTATACTTTAATGGGCCTGTTAACCAGACCTGGCCTAATGGCCTTCTTCTCTCTTCTCCACTGCTGGGTTTCTCATTTATTTCTGTTTTTACGCTACTCCTTACCATTCCCTTGCTTTTCGCCTCAGGATTTGTGGTCTATGGTGTGAGGAGGTCGGGGTTGAAGTGGTACTGTACCCAGGTAGGTGTATCATGACTGAATCTCCTCTCCTAGCTAACCAAATAATTAGATAGCCAGCCATGTTCCTAGCCAAGGCAGCCCCAATGATTATCATCATTAGGTATCAATGGACTGACTAATAAGAGTAATAACTACTAAAGAATTCAAATGTTATTTAATAATTCCTAAGTACCTCATTGTGTGTGTGTGTGTGTGTGTGTGTGTGTGTGTGTGTGTGTGTGTGTGTGTGTGTGTGTGTGTGTGTGTGTGTGTGTGTGTGTGTGTGTGTGTGTGTGTGTACGCATGCGTGCGTGCTGCATGTGTGAGTGCGTGCATGTCAAGCCTGTAGAGGTGCACATGAGCATCTGCACAGTCAGTGTGTGTAACTGTGTATACCGTGGGTGATGAAGGGCTTGCTACCACACCAGATAGATGCTCTGAGGCCTCCACAATAAAAACACAAACAACCGGTTACCCAATGCGGTAATAATTGCCATGTAATTGCATTATACTACCAGCTATCAATAAATCAATGTGCATATGAACTGGCCATCTATGAGTAATAGCCATTTAGTTGTTTTCCTGTATTATTCTATTGATGTTCCACTAGCGGCTGTCCTGCAGATATTGAATGCCTTTTAAGCGAAGTGCTGACATCATAATAAAGGGCCGTGATGCTCAGGCCGGCCGTGTGGTTTGTGAGCTGAAGGCTAAAAAGTGACCGACAGCCATTGTGGGAGCAGGGACTAGACTCTACTCTCAGTCAACACTACTACCGAGGTCTCTCTAACATGTACTCAAAATAAACGCAATAGACTCAAACTATACTATCAAAGACTCAAATACACCGCTATATCAAAGATGAACATGTACTCAATTTAAATGCAACGGACTCCGACTATACTATCAAAGACTGAGACACAAATGCACTGCTATACCAAAGACTAACTTGAGGCTTACTCAATATCAACGCAATAGAGTAGGGTTCTCGACTCCAATCCTACTACTAGGTGTGCAGGCGTTTATTCCAGGCCTTCAGTTAATCTGGTGTGATACAGAAGGGCTGGAATGAAAGGTTCACACTGAGTGTCTCCAGGAATGGATTTCAACACCCGGACGATAGTAACTATATCAAAACAGTACTGCTACCGAATACTCTAATGATACACATGCCAGAAACTCACAAACCCATCAAATTAGCTCTGAAATCAAAACAATATATTTCTGCTAAAGGGGCTCCAGACAGTCAAAAAACCTGTCTGGTAAATAGACATGTTATTGTTTGAGATTTATTTTGACTATAACTATTTTTCCCTCAAATCTTGTCAGTCTTATTTGACCCCGAAAGAGGGGGGGAAAGCATTAATTTGTATTGCATTGTAATTGGCCTTTCATACAAGTTTATTTTTAAGCATATTTTGATGAACTTTCACCTTAATTTGTGTGTGTGAACGTGTGTCTGTGACTCTTATCACAATATCCGTTTTAATCCAATGTTCAAAGCCGTTGGCTAATTCAAACATCAAAACATTTTGTCAGGTGTTATTTCTTTGTTGCTGTGTTTTCATAACCCTGGTGTCTCAAAGCATTATCAACTCAAATATTTTGCTCTGTCTAGCATTGCCTGTGCCAATAGGCAGCTCTCGCCAGCACAGTAAGTACACGAAGGATGCACTGCCATCTAGTGTTGAGATTGAACCTATGTACCATGACCCACTGCACAACTGCATAAACTTGAATATACAGTAGCAAACAGTAAAAGGCTATGTCTGCTTGATTGTACATGTTATTTTAGCTTCCACAGTGTATAGGGTAGTGGTAACACTGTGTATAGGGTAGTGGTAACACAGTGCAGAGGGCAGTGGTAACATGTTTAAGTCGAATGACTAGCATGCTGTGAAACCGTGATCTCTCTCAGTATGGCTCTTGATAATAAGATATAAAGTGGTAGAGATAGTGTCCACGTCTGGTCCATTTAACATCTTCATATTGGTGTCTTGCTCTTAAAATTATACTTATTCACAGAGACTTCCTCCACAGTACAGTTATTGAAAAATGGGTCCACAATAATATATGCAATCCAAATAAAACCAACAATATACAATGTGTGTTGTTGCATATTGCCAACATGAATATGTATTTGCGGAGTCTTCAAACGGAGACATAAAGGGAGGCCCAACCTGTTGGTGTCCAAACCTCTTTTCCCCGCTGCGCAAACTTCACTCGGTTAATGCTAAACCATAATTATGACAATAGATATTAGAAAATAAACACCACATTATGTACATGACTGCACATTTGAATACACTCAAATAGACAGTATGCACATAATACACACACAGCTCTACATCTTTCCATCTAAGTCCCAGTCCTAGGCCCGGTTAATGTAATTGCTTTTCATTGATCTTGTCTGATCAGGTGACTACTGTTCATGCTTTTCCAGGAGGCCAATGCCAAGCTCCTCTGTCTGTCGGGATGTGAGAAGTGTCTGTCCTTTTCAGCGCATATAAAACAGCTGCCTCTTCATAGAACGACATGGCATTGAGCAAAGAGGATGTTTCACTCCAATTACTCCTCTCTGAAAAGCTTACATCGGAAACTTTCAATGAGAGGCAGTGGTGGAGGACTTTCTCTTTTGGAGGATACACTTAGAAAAAGTGCTCCAAAAGGGTTCTTCGGCTGTCCCCATAGGAGAACAATTTTTTTGTTCCAGGTAGACCCCTTTTTGCTTCCAGTTAGAACTCTTTTTGGGTTCCATGTAGAACCCTCTGTGAAAAAGGTTCTACATGGAACTCAAACGGGTTCTACTTGGAACCAAAAATAGTTATTCAAAGGGTTCTCCTATGGGGACAGCCGAAGAACGCTTTTCGGTTCTAGATAGCTGCTATGTTTCTCAGAGTGTAGGTGTGTGTGTGTGTGAGAGAGAGAGAGAGAGTTGAGCGAGTATGTGCGTGTGTGCGTTTGGCGTGTGTGTCAGTTCTCATCGACCCACAGGGCCATGTTTGTGAGTGCTGGGCTCAAACATGGAAACACTTCATACTGTGGACAGACAGACTGACAGACTGACTGGGGGAAGGACTTCATTAACCAAGAGGAAAGAAAGAGGGGAGTCTCTGTGTTTTGGATGAGAAACAATGAGAGCAGACTTTGTAAGAGGGACAGTAAAGCCGCATCATGCAAGGTCAACCAGACCAAGGATTTGGGCCAGACACTCAAAGGCCCTCCCAGAGATCATGTGATTTTTAGCATCTGAAGTGTGTGCCAGGCCAGTGTGTGTTGGCCGCCGCAGCGCAGCAGGCCGAGCTGGAAGAGTTTTTAAGGATCTTTTAGTTTGTTTGAATAGCGCTGGGGAGCGCATACCTCCAACAATATATTTGAACACTTTTTTTTTTTTTTACATACCCCTGAACCCAACTGGACTGGAGCCATTTGTCTGGTACTCACATAGGCACGTACGCACACACACGCAGACATAAAGACACACACACTCCGCACAGTGTAGACTACTAGAGCATGTACCATAGAGAGAGTTTGTTACAGTTTTTTTCAATACATTTTGTGCTAATCTCACAAGTACTACATGTGGTGAATTTTAATAACTAATAGCACAAAACTCCAAATGAGTAACGCTTGGAACCCAGCAACTTTTGAATGTGCATTCATTTTGTTTGAAGGCATCTTTCACCACACAACCATTGATCCAAAGAATACATTTACTGTGAAATACCATGAAAACATTGATTTAAATCACCAAAAACCTACATAAGGATATCTTCTCAATTTAGTTATTTTAACAACCAGTTAATCCAATAGCAAAAAATTCTAGATTCATGTTTCAAAATTGCCCTTTGAATGTAACATGCTATAGTACTGTAAATTACAGTACATTACACTGTTTTCACATTTGCTAATACACTTGAAATACCCATTAAAATTGACTGAACATCAAATTTTCCCGTAATTTCTATCCCATGTGTGATCAGAGGTGTGATCATTGAAGACATCTTTCACAATCACTGATGCAAATTTTTAGCAGGCACTATCAAGCCTGTCTTGAGCATTTGGCCATAGGTTATCCTCAACATCGGAGTAAATGTCATCATTGTTCACGCACCTGGGGAGAAACCTTTTGGTATGGCGAATCCACGGCTGACAGAGGTCTGGATTGATGTTATTGCATTCCTCATCCATGGCCTGAAGAAGGGTGGTACTCTCATTGGGATGGCAATCATACATCTTCCACCTGTATTGTAATCATATTTTACAGTATTGTATTGTAGTGGTCCTGTACGTGGTTTAGTTTGTAAGAGCATGGCACTACTAACACCCGACTTGCGGATTCGATTCCCACTGGGATCACATAGGAAAATGTGTGTCTCATTGGATAAAAGTGTCTGCTACGTAAACTGCATTTATTACCTTAAAAAACAAAACAGCAACTTAATTTTGGACACATGTCCGCTGTGACATACAGTACATCTGTGATCTTGTAAATATCCGTCTTAAATTTGATTTACTACGAAGTAAAATCATGATAGTCATCACCGTAATAGAACATTACAGAATATATCATAATTTGTATGTTTCTACTTGTGTTTCTAGATGGTGGAAAAAAAGTGACTGTATGAATTTACGTGTTGTACTTTAGTCGATTGAAAATGTGCTTGCAGTTTTGAAACAACTGCCTTTTTGATCATTTGTTTGGAGTTGTGTACCAAGAGTTGTGAAAATTTTACCAAAGCGATTGAAAAAATATGCAGTCCAGTTTTTGGTGGTAGTATCTATCAGATCAGAGGCAAGGGGTTTTAAATCAGACCAGGCTGCCGAGAGACTCTGAAGAGACATTCTCTGACAGAGCCTAAGAGACCATTTCCCCCATAGAAGATCACAGTTAGCCACTTACGATAGAGCAATAACATAAGGCCTTGTCTTGTGATGCTCATTCGAAACATTAACTTGAAATGTAGGAATAGTTTTTTAGCCTTAAGTTGGGGGATAGAGTTCCTTTGAAAGTAACGGCGTAATTATTGTAACTTAATGCATTATTGTAGTGGTCTGTCTTGAAATAGCTCTGAATGAATGGTAAACTCGACTACCAGATTTTATTTCCTATGTCAAGCTGTGAGGCGGTTTCACACACAAAAAAAGTATGATTCTGTTGTTCAGATTCTCCAGTCTTTATAAAGCTTTCATAAACACAGTCCAAAACAGATTGGATTCACAAAACAATTGGGCTCACCGATCACTCAGCCAGGCCTCTTGTGTGTTGAGGTATAGTTTCCTGTGTGTCTAAGAGGAGTATTCCAGCAGGCACTATGAAAGGTATAGTTATAAGCTCACTATAGCAGAAACCTCCATGTGACCCCTACTCCGATCAATGCTGCAAGTTAGGTTAAACAGACTCATACACACACCACTTCTGTGAAACGTAAAAGAATATCAGACACTTTGTTGTGTGTGTGTGTGTGTATATGTGTGTATATGTGTGTGTGTGTGTGTGTGTGTGTGTGTCAGAATCTATGTAAACGCTACAACGAGACTACCTGGATCACAGTATACAGTACACACACACACACACATCTGCAGTTCAAAACCCGTCTCTGTCTCTCCTAATGCCTCTGTAACAATTTATTTGTATTTCCACTATTAAATTAAGTAAATAATACACATGAACTGATGTTTTCATAGTACATGTATGTATTATACAGTGATGCACATCGATAAATTATAATACAAATTCACAAAACGTTTACTAATGTATTATCTATGTAATATCAATTTATAAGCACTTAATAAGCAGATCTTTATCTTGTGTGTGACCAATACCCTCTAATCATCCCTTTCTTTTACTCTGCATGATTCAGTCCGTTCCTGAAGACACATCAGCCTTCCTCAACAGCAAGCAGAGCAGAGCGGCTGCGGAACAGGCCACAGATATAATGTGATGTAAAATGAATGATGAAATTCAAGGAGCCCAAATGAAATTGACGCTGCTGTGTGTGTGTGTGTGTGTGTGTGGGGGGGGGGGGGGGGGGGGGTGGGGGGGGGTGGGGGGGGGGGGGTGTTAGCTACAAGTTGGGTGATAGAATTCCTTTGAAAGTAATCGTGTAATCATTGTATTTTAATGCATGTTTTTTGTGGTCTGTCTTGAAATAGCTCTGAATGAATGGTAAACTTAGTTTTTACTAGTTTTTATTTCCTGTCAAGCTGTGAGGTGGCTTCACACACAAACAAAGTATGATTCTGATGTTCAGATTCTCCAGTCTATATAAAGCTTTCATAAACACAGTCCAAAACAGATTGGATTCACAAAACAATTGGGCTCACCGATCACTCAGCCAGGCCTCTTGTGTGTTGAGGTATAGTTTCCTGTGTGTCTAAGAGGAGTATTCCAGCAGGCACTATGAAAGGTATAGTTATAAGCTCACTATAGCAGAAACCTCCATGTGACCCCTACTCCGATCAATGCTGCAAGTTAGGTTAAACAGACTCATACACACACCACTTCTGTGAAACGTAAAAGAATATCAGACACTTTGTTGTGTGTGTGTGTGTGTGTGTGTGTGTGTGTGTGTGTGTGTGTGTGTGTGTGTGTGTGTGTGTGTGTGTGTGTGTGTGTGTGTGCCAGAATCTATGTAAATGCTACAACGAGACTACCTGGATCACAGTATACACACACACACACACACACACACACACACACACACACACACACACACACACACACACACACACACACACACACACACACACACACACACACACACACACACACACACACACACACACACACACACACAGCTGCAGGCCAAAACCAGTCCCTATCTCTCCTAATGCCTCTGTAACACTTTATTTGAAGGTCCACTTAGAAGTATGAAAGTAATTAAATGAATACACATGGACTGATGTTTTCATAGTACACATTGATAAATAATATTACAAATTCAAAAAACGTTTACTAATGTATTATCTAATGTATTATTAGTTAATAAGCAGATCTTTATCTTGTGTGTTACCAATAGCCTCTAATCATCCCTTTCTTTTACTCTGCATGATTCAGTCCGTTCCTGAGGAAACATCAGCCTTCCTCAACAGCAAGCAGAGCAGAGCGGCTGCGGAACAGGCCACAGATATAATGTGATGTAAAATGAATGATGAAATTCAAGGAGCCCGAATGAAAAAGACGCTGGTGTGTGTGCGTATGTGCATGTGTGCATGTGTGTGTGCTCGTGTTGGCGTTTGTGTGTGTGTATGTGTGTGTGTGTGTTCAAAGGTGAGGCCTTGGGTGATAGCGTAGCATAGGCTTCCTTTAACTTCTATAAGCACAGAGGATTAAAGAGAACTATAATGACCTTGGCATAATGAAGGCCTGCTGATTTCCATGATTTCCCTGCTTTCATGCTTGTTTTCCACTATTCCATATGAGGGGCTAAAGGAAGCTTTGTCTGGCCAAACATTAGCGATTGACCAGCAAAATTAGCCCAAAATCGAACACAAACCCTCGTTCCCATGTTTAAGTCATTATGGGCAAGATTGTAATCTCCAGGCAAATTAAGAGATGAAGCACATTTTTGTAAATGGCTTTCTCTTTTTTCATGGCGACCGATTTAAGAGCAATTTCCCTAATTCATGGAATTATTTCGAAAGTGATGTAATGTCCATTCCTTTTTATCTTGAAAGCAAAAGCAATGTCTAGGATTGGGCCTTTCGGAGCTGCTAATATGGCACAACAAAATCAAAGGCTTCAAAATACCTTTTCATTCCAATTAGAGTTGATGAAATGCTGCAACTGACCTAAAATATGATAGAAATATGATTAGACTACATCAAATAGTAGGCAATAAAACAATACAAAACAACACTAAACAACCCGTAATTGTTGTGAATCTTCCAAAATATGTGCCTGTTCCAATCTGTCCTGGCTTGATATAAAGCATAAAAAATAATATTCACACAGGTCCTGCTCATAGTGTGATATTACATGGCAATATAAAAGTATAGTGCGACATACACATAGCTATACACCTAATATAGCGCACCTTCACTAATATCGGGATATATTGAGGAATTCATAATCTGCTCCAATGGGTTTACTGATTGACCTGCTCCTATTCCCTATCAGTACTTGTTTAGAGGTGAGCATTGTCTAGAGATTATCACTGCTGTGGTTCATTCCACAGACACTCAAACCCACACCTCTATTAACTCACTCACTTTCAGTAAAAGACCACTGACCGGACAAGGGCCATTCCAGTGTCATATTTTTGGATATACAGCATGTTAGGTCTTTGTCAACATTGTTGTGGCACTTGGTTACAATGAGGCAAGGATATTTGTCAACAAGAAAAAGAGTGTACATTTAGTGTGTTTTTAAAATGTATTTTTAATTTTACCTTTATTTAATCAGGAAGTCCCATTGATGTCAAAATACCTCCTTCCCAAGGGACTGTGTGAGCGAGAATGACAGAATGTATGTGAGTTGAGCCGTAAACAAGGTGAAGTGTGCCCTCTACTGGCCATTGTCTTGCTTTTTTTACCCTTATTTTACCAGGTAAGTTGACTGAGAACACCTTCTCATTTACAGCAACAATCTGGGGAATAGTTACAGGGGGCAAGAGAGGGGATGAATGAGCCAATTGAAAGATTAGGTGGCCATGATGGTGTGAGGGCCAGATTGGGAATTAACCCTGGCCACCGGGGTTAACACTCCTACTCTTACAATAAGTGCCATGGGATCTTTAGTGACCACAGAGACACGGGACACCCATTTAACATCCCATCCGAAAGACGAAAGGCGTTGGCGGACTGGGATATTTATTTATTTTTAGATCAGAGGAAAGAGTGCCTCCTACTGGTCTGCCAACAACACTTCCAGTCTCACATCCAGGACCAACCCCGCTTAGTTTCAGAGGCAAGCCAGCAGTGGGATTCAGTCACCCACTCCATTCCCTTGTATGTCTCCAACAAAGAAACTGTCCACTGTTACATTATATTGCGATGATGAGGAGATCTTGTACCAAAATGTTTCGTATACAGTCCATATGGATCATAAAGGGGAGAGGAGATAATAAGGAAACTGCTTCAATCCTCCATCATATTTAGTTTTGTCTCTTCAGCTCACCGTGTACAGTAACAGTACCTTTCATTAATATGTGATGAGAGAGAATGCTCTCCGCAGACCTCAATAGGCAGAGGCATTGTCTCTCTTTTAAAGTCATCTCAGATGGAAGGAGCTAACTTCAGAGAGCTACTGATGTGTTCTAATGAAAGAAGTCTCCTCCTCTGCGGGCTCCATCTCGAGCCGCGTATTAGGAATCTAAATGTTGACTGAAGCCAGTTTGATTCTCTCCCTCTGATTTTCTTAAGGAATAAAAACACTGCTCTCGTGTTTACAGTATGACTATAAAAGGAGTATGAGAAGATTTATCAGCATCAGATTACATTTTGGGAGGTAGAACAGGAGGTTTGGAGTGTTTCACAGTTCGCACCCCAACTCAGTTCTAAGGATATCACAGATTTTTTTTGAAGAAGATCAAAGTAATGTACTGTAAATTCACAATGAGAGATTGCTATATCCCAACATTGTAGATTTAAAACAATACAACATTGCTCACATAAATTATACTGTATATGTTGCAGGATTTCAGACAAAGGACAGAGTGGCCTCATTGCCAAACAAAAATTAAATGACGACAAATTACCTCATAAGAATGCCAAACTACTGTACACATATCCACCATTACTGTAATGCGTAGGTGTGTAGCTGGTGTAGATGAGTCAGGCGCAGGACAGCAGATATGAATAATGAACGCAATTTACTCAACAATAATAACAATACACGTCAAATAAATACAAGGCCACAATAACGGACCGCAATACAATAAACAATCACTCACAAACAAACATGGGGGAACAGAGGGTTAAATAATGAACAAGTAATTGGGGGATTGAAACCAGGTGTGTAAGACAAAGACAAAACAAATGGAAAATGAAAAGTGAATCGGCGATAGCTAGAAGGCCGGTGACGTCGACCGCCGGACGCCGCCCGAACAAGGAGAGGGACCGTCTTCGGCGGAAGTCGTGACAATTACTTTATGTGGTGTAAATGTTGGAAAAATTACCAGTGTTTAAATTGTATTTCAGATATGATATGGCTTTTGAATGAAAGTATAAAAAAATTGTTGAAGCCATATTTCTCTTTCATGCCAATGGAAAATATTGTTGCAAAATACTGTAGATTGCAGTAAAGGGGTAAACCTACTGAGAGGAATCTTTATCTGCTACAGAGAATGTTAAATGAATGTTGTTTATGTGCAAGCGCTATATACATAGTCAAACTGTTGGCTTTTTCATTCTATTTTTTTTGTTGATATTTGAGACATTTTCCTACTTGCATTTTTGACTGAACTGTAAGACTTTTCTATTATTGTTAAATTGAAATCACAGATGAAAGAAAGTGAGAATATTCTGCACCCAGTTGTCAACTGTAGTTGCACTGTTGGCTTTGTCACATGTCAGGAAGTGAAATTGCAACACAACTTGATGATAAAAATCTATAACACCATTTAAATGGAGGACCACATGGAGGGCCAGACTAACACCCATTACGCATGTGTTTATACTGTACGTCTGATTGGGAAATAGACAGTAAACTTTGCAAAAACTCTCCCAGCAATCAAAGTACCAAGACTGGCCAAACACAAACTACTGTACGCACTATGCCTATACGGTTTCACCAGCAGTTAGTTCACGTTAGCCGCCTGCACAACATAATTTCCTATGTAACAACAACCAAACTATTTCAACTTTACACACTTGCCTTATTAGTGCAGATTGCTTTAAGCCTACTTCAGAGAGTCCATAAATTGACAGCAGTAGGGGCAAGCTGTACACATGAACCCCTCACTAGCACTCTTCCACGTTAACCAGCTATCCCCTGTGGTTTCAGACTGGGCCAAACCTTTGAAATGTCATTCCAGGCGTGAAAAAACAACATGTTTGCAGCTTTGGGTAAAATCCTATTTGTACACTGTAATTACGCTTTGAGAAGTTGAAAAGTTTAGGGTTTTGAGGTCTTCACTTTTCTCCTCTCATTTCTGATGAATGAGGCTCTCTGTTGAGAAGAACAAAGAGTTTTCTGATTACGTTCCTCGCTTCTGAAAACTCTGAATGCAGCAGATTTTAGTTACTGCTGTTATCAAGGGAAGCAATCAGGAGAACCCAGTCAATAATGTTCACAACAGTGAGATACATTTGCTCTTGGCAAACAAGCTTAACGCGTGTGCGTGTGTCTGTGTGTGCACAAAACACGTTTGCAATACATGTATAGCTTTCTACCTCCTTCATTACTATGCTACTCATATATAGTAAAATTACAGACCTTTCTAAACGTGGTTATATTTCCAGGTGAGTAGTGCAAAGACCGCCTTGGACTGTTGGACTTTCTTTATGGAAAAGTTGCAGCCTTGCAAGATTCATTCGGAGGGTACCGACGTAAGACGTCAACTTGTTTTCTGTATGGGTGTGTGATGGTACCTTTATTGGAACTGACCTCTCCCAGAGTTACTGCCTATGCAGGGGAAGCAGTGGCGGAGCCATGTTGCCTCAGAAGACTCCTCTCCAGTAATCAATAAGACCGCCCAGTTCGCTTAACACTGCCCCATCTCACCCTACAGAGTCTCCAGTAGGATGAGAAGGAAAGGGGGGAGAAGGAGAAGAGAGAGACTGGAATCAGACACAGATGAAGAATTGTCATTCGTGGAAAGAGAAGCAGGATCGAGTTATTACAGGAAAAATCGAACACATAATACTTGTTTCCTGGAAATAAGTACAGTACTTCAGTGTGGGGAAATTAGAGTATAACTCAAATCTGGATTATGAATGGTATAAAACAAACCAGCTTAACTGCAGTGGAATGTGGTTGACATTTACAAATGGAAAGAAATAGAAGCAGTTTTAGGGTATTGAATATATGGGCTTTCTGTGATTTTGTTAGTAATGTGCATAGCATCATAGAACGATAAGTAAAACAGGGTGGCATCTTGTCCATCTCATCTTCAGGGAGAAGTGTGTGTGTGTGTGTGGGTCCTTATTAGGTATACCATTTCCACAGTCAACTCCAGCTATATAATAGGACACACCTAAACGCTGACAAGCAGTATTTTTTTGTTGATGGAATTTTTTTCTCCCTATATCCTCCATTATAACCACCAGTTTCCTGCTGGCCTTTTAGTTCTATCTCAATGGCTCTTAATGGAGGGTGGAGGAATAAATACAATTTAAGAATTTGATTACAACATCTTCTTATTTGGCTTGTGTGACCTTATAGGTTAAATTTCCCTGCCGTTGACACACTGCACATCTCAGTGAATACTATTAGTTATTCATCATGGAGGGAATCTCAATTTCATGAAAATGTTCCACATTTAGATTTTTATGGATGATGGATGATGCTCGTCTTCAGTGTTAGTGATAATGAAAATTGTGGCTCCAAGGGAAATTGTTGATGTCAAATGTTGCTTATATTAAATGCATGTTGCAAGAACATCTTCAACACACTACCAATTTGTCCCTCATTTGGCTGCGGTATAATCAAAAAGATACTTAGAACTAACACTTATGCATCTGCGCTACACTGGCAAAAAGTAGAATAACAGCACTGATATCACACCATTTGTGGGTGCCTACCTGTCTTTGTCTTTGTGTCTACAGTGTTATGTCTTAGGGTAAGGCTATTGTTTAAAACACTGACCACATTCTCACTCATGACAAAAATGGTCTCTGATAAATGTGTCAGAATGGTGTGAATACAGCATACTTCCAAACCATCTTCCCTTTCTTCTTGAGTGAGTGGATGTGAGGAAACAAGGCGCTCACTTCATTTGTGGTCATGTGGTTATCAAATGATTTCAGCGATTTGCGATTGATTACATGGCAATCTGTGATTGAAACATACATTGTTGGACTTTTAAATGAATAATATTTACCTTATGAACTTAGTTCCACTGTCGTACCCCACCGGAACTCAAAATATACGTTTTTATTACTCCATTGTTTGTTAACACTGAAATAGTAACACTGTGGCCTAAAAACATGGTTAAAACCACAGATATTCTATTAAATTACTCTACTAAATGAATAAAGTCTTGTTCTAATATGTAATTCTATGGTTAAAACTATCATTTTGATAACATTTTGAGTCCTTGCATCCATAGCTCTGTCTCTAAATTCGAGAGTGGTTACAGCCCCATCACTCAGCTGTTTGTCAAAACAGTGGCGGGGAAGCTTTGTTGTTTAAATCCAAATTGCCCCTTTAACCCAATGAGTCCCACATAATGCTGGCATGATTTAGGACTTCTAACCCCTTTTAAACATTGTATGTTTGAGCTGCCATTGGATTAATCTATTTCTTCTTCATCTGTTGGTACCAACCATTAGTCTGTGTAATTAGGAGGAGAAAAAGGGGCCAGAGGGTAGGCTGCCTTCTGAGAATTCGTAGGAGATCGAATAAACTCCCACTTGCTTCCATTCTGCGAGCAAACATGAA
Source organism: Salvelinus alpinus (assembly GCF_045679555.1). NCBI lineage: Eukaryota > Metazoa > Chordata > Actinopteri > Salmoniformes > Salmonidae > Salvelinus > Salvelinus alpinus. The sequence continues at coordinate 3,176,137 of NC_092099.1, read as the reverse complement.
ATCTTTGGAGAATAAAATGTATGACCTATGCGGAAGATTAAACTACCAACGGGACATTCAAAACTGTAATATCTTATGCTTCACGGAGTTGTGGCTAAACGACGACACTATCAACACACAGCTGGCTGGTTATACGCTGTACCGGCAGGATAGAACAGTGGTGTCTGGTAGGACAAGGGGCGGCGGACTATGTATTTTTGTAAATAACAGCTGGTGCACGATATCTAAGGAAGTCTCGAGCTATTGCTTGCCTGAGGTAGAGTATCTCATGATAAGCTGTAGACCACATTATCTACCTAGAGAGATTTCATCTGTATTTCTCGTAGCTGTTTACATACCACCACAGACTGAGGCTGGCACTAAGACAGCATTGAGCTGTATTCCACCATAAGCAAACAAGAAAACAGTCACCCAGAGGCGGCGCTCCTAGTAGCCAGGGACTTCAATACAGGGAAACTTAAATCCGTTTTACCAAATTTCTACCAGCATGTTAAATGTGCAACCAGAGGGGAAAAAAACTCTGGACCACCTTTACTCCACACACAGAGATGCATACAATGCTCTCCCTCACCCTCCATTTGGCAAATCTGACCATAATTCTATCCTCCTGATTCCTGCTCACAAGCAAAAATTAAAGCAGGAAGCACCAGTGACTAGATCAATAAAAAAAGTGGTCAGATGAAGCAGTTGCTAAGCTACAGGACTGTTTTTCTAGCACAGACTGGAATATGTTCCGGGATTCCTCCGATAGCAATGAAGAGAACACTACATCAGCCATTGGCTTCATCAATAAGTGCATTGATGACATCGTCCCCACAGTGACTGTACATACCCTAACCAACATCCGGTATCCCCCTGTACATAGTCTCGCTATTTTACAACTGCTCTTTAATTACTTTTACTGCTGCTCATTAATTACTTTTATTTCTTATTCTTATCCATATATTTTTTAACTGCATTGTTGGTTAAGGGCTCATAAGTATGCATTTCACTGTAAGGTCTACCTACACCGGTTGTATTCGGTGCATGTGACTAATACAACTTGATTTGAGCTAGAGTGGATTTTGTGAGACAATGGCAGATCCCGAAAGGGCCCGGTGCCGGTCTTTTTACAAAAATGTTTTTAGAGTCCGAATGGTTTGAGCTAGAAACTATTAAATGCTATCTATGAAAAGCTGAGACTCAGGGACTGAACATGTTTTGTTCTACACAAGAGTTGTTAGAAGGTACAGAGTTTTTCTATCACAAACTCCAAACAGTTGTCACTGACTAGTTAGATAATAATTTCCCACTGAGCATTCATATAAATGTATCTTTATCGGGTTTTTGCTTTGGCCAACCTTACTTTTATTTATTTACATTTGCTCCTGCACCTAAATATAAATCGGAATCTACTTCAGTCCAAGTAAAGCACTGGACATTTGTCAATAACACTTAGGAAACTCATTAATTGTTTTGTGTTCTACTTGTACCCCTGGTTGTCCTGAAAAGAAAGGCAAAAAAAACTAAAAAAAGCAACAACAAAAAAAAGGCTAAATATACGGGCTGGACAGATAAATGAAAGTTAGATAAATGAAAAGCCGACTTCTGATGGGGTCTCAGGACTGATAGGGTTAATTAAGTTACGTATGTACGTTCTTGTTGTCAGAGAGCTCCCGCGTTGTTTGCTCTTCCTGGTTACCTAGGTAGGGAACGAGATCTGGAATTCAAAGTAAACCCCGGTGAAATGAACGCTTCTCTACAATTTGTATCCTGACTATAATTTACATACAGGTAATCTTTAAAATGTGAATCTACTTGTATATGGTAGCTAGCTACATACATTTCCTTTCAATGCCTTTATCGTAGCTAGTGGTATTTTGCTTGCTTTGCTCCAATTAGCGTAGCAGTTTGTGTCACGACAGAAGCAGTAACTAGATGCTGCTGTAGCTATAACGTTATTTGTTTTAATTTTAACTTTGATTAAGTAACTTGTTATTTATTATGTTGCTTTTCAGTATTAGGAAATGGCTGATGCAACTGTCTAGCTATTTAACTGCTGGGTAAATTAGCTAATTGTTGTGATAATGATTTGCGAGCCATAGCTAATTTGCTAAATGCAACAACAAGCTAACGTTACCGTAGTAACATTAATCTTGACAGGGTTCGTGCAAAAGGTAACGTTAGTTAATCGGTTTAGATAAATTAGCTAACTACTACTGTTGAAGGCTGGCGTGTCTTGCAGTTTCCAAACATTAGATACCTATTTGGTTTTCCTTTCCAATGTATCTCTCTGTCTGATACGCGAGAGATGAGCTAACAAGTTTTCTAGCTACCGCACTAGCCCAATAATGGACTAAAGGAGCCTAACGTTACCCAAGAACCTTAGCTACATATTCTGTTCAGGCAAATTGGCTCTGGCAGCCAAAACAGCTAAATACTCAATCTAAATGTGAATCAATTCTCATTTGCAATACGGTTCTAGGAACATAGTCATCTACTTTCAAATCACATTAAAATAATTGTACAAATGCAAAATGTACTTATTGTACACCACAGGAGGTTGGTGGCACCAAAATTTGGGAGGACCGGCTTGTGGCAATGGCTGGAATGGAATTGGTGTAATGGTATTAAATACATCAAACTCATGTTTTTATGTGTTTGACTCGATTCCATTTACTCTGTTACAGACATTATTATGAGCTGTCCTCCCCTCAGCAGCCTCCACTGCTGTACCCTGTTTTAACATTTGCTGCCGACAGTAGTTTTCAGTGACAACACCTTTGTGGTATCTGTCTTCCGTTTACACACAGGTGTTCGGAGATGCATATAGCTAATTAGCACAGGCAGTCGATTCTGATTTCTGTCTGTTTTCCATAAAGAAGTGCTGTAACATGTAAATATGCCGTGTGGAAACCCTAACCATATACAGGTGTGTAGTAATTTAACATTAAATAATAATCTTGCTGATATGATAGATACACTCCTTATGTTTCCAAAACCGTACAGCAAGCGATGCGTCTTAATGTTAGTGCAAGCGCCGGGGCTTTAACAAAACATCTGGCTAACGTTAATGTGTTTGCCGGAAGATAATATCGTCAAGGCGCTAACACGGAACCCAAACCGGCTGCGCGTGTGTGCTATCGTGCATACATTTATTTTGTCCCCCTACACCAAACGCGATCACGACACGCAGGTTAAAATATCAAAACAAACTCTGAACCAATGACATTCATTTGGGGACAGGTCGAAAAGCATTAAACATGTATAGCAATTTAGCTAGTTAGCTTGCATTTGTGCTTTTTAGCTAGCTTGCTGTTGCTAGCTAATTTGTCCTGGGATATAAACATTGAGTTGTTATTTTACCTGAAATGCACAAGGTCCTCTACTCCGACAATTAATCCACACATAAAACGGCCAACCGACTCGTTTCTAGTCATCTCTCCTCCTTCCAGGCTTTTTCATCTTTGAACTTATATGGTGATTGGCATCTAAACTTTCATAGTATTACCACGACGACCGGCAAAACAGTTCGTCTTTCAATCACCCACGTGGGTATAACCAATGAGGAGATGGCACGTGGCTACCTGCTTCTATAAACCAATGAGGAGATGGGAGAGGCAGGACTTTCAGCGCGATCTGCATCAGAAGTAGAAAGGAGTTCTATTTTAGCCCTTGGCATCGCAGACGCCCGCGAGCAGTGTGGGTGCAATAATTGAATAACATGGATTTCAACATTTATTTTGCGACGCTCGTGCACGCGACGTGTCCGGTCTGGTCAGCATGTTAAGGTAGCGTCTATGAATGGGCTATTTAAACTCAACTCCACGATTTAAGCAGCTACTATTGTGAGCGCACTGGAGCTCTGACACCACAGCATCTAAAGAATAGCCAGCAATTACACACAACATAGTTCTGCGTAATTGCAGTGGAGAGCTAAATAAATATGTAAACACTCGGTTGTATCTATTTTTGAATGTTTCATTATGTTAGTCTGTTTGTCTCCACCGTTAGGCACATTTTTCTATAAAGATGTTTGATATGGAAGTTAAAACTCTCTTCAAGTACCATTATGCCACAGATAGAAAAATTAGCTAGATATTTCATTGGATGTATAAATGTGAAGCATCCGGTTGGTGTTTCCACTAACTATCAAATATGGTATTTAAAATATATATATTTAACCTTTATTTAACCAGGCAAGTCAGTTAAAGAACAAATTCTTATTTACAATGACGGCCTACCCTGGCCAAACCCGGACGACGCTGGGCCAATTGTGTGCCGCCCTTTGGGACTCCCAATCACGGCCAGATGTGATGCAGGCGGGATTCGAACTAGGTACTAGAGGTCGACCGATTTATGATTTTTCAATACCGATACCGATTATTGGAGGACCAAAAAAGCCGATACCGATTAATCGGCCGATTTTTTAAAAATACTCTTTTACTTGTAATAATGACAATCACAACAATACTGAATGAACACTTATTTTAACTTAATATAATACATCAATAAAATCAATTTATCCTCAAATAAATAATGAAACATGTTCAATTTGGTTTAAATAATGCACAAACAAAGTGTTGGAGAAGAAAGTAAAAGTGCAAAATGTGCCATGTAAGAAAGCTAACGTTTAAGTTCCTTGCTCAGAACATGAGAACATATGGAAGCTGGTGGTTCCTTTTAACATGGGTCTTCAATATTCCCAGGTAAGAAGTTTTAGGTTGTAGTTATTATAGGAATTATAGGACTATTTCTCTCTACCATTTGTATTTCATTAACCTTTGACTATTGGATGTTCTTCTAGGCACTTTAGTATTGCCAGTGTAACAGTATAGCTTCCATTCCTCTCCTCGCTCCTACCTGGGCTCAAACCAGGAACACAACGACAACAGCCACCCTCGAAGCAGCGTTACCCATGCAGAGCAAGGGGAATAACTACTCCAAGTCTCGGAGCGAGTGACGTTTGAAACGCTATTAGCGCGCACCCCGCTAACTAGCTATCCATTTCACATCGGTTACACCGGTCTAATCTCGGGAGTTGATAGGCTTGAAGCACAGCGAAGAGCTTCTGGCAAAACGCAGGAAAGTGCTGTTTGAATTAATGCTTACGAGCCTGCTGATGCCTACCACCGCTCAGACTGCTCTATCAAATCATAGACTTAGTTATAACATAATAACACACAGAAATACGAGCCTTAGGTCATTAATATGGTCGAATCCGGAAACTATCATCTCGAAAACAATTTCTTTCAGTGAATTACGGAACCGTTCCGTATTTTATCTAACGGGTGGCATCCATAAGTCTAAATATTCCTGTTACATTGCACAACCTTCAATGTTATGTCATAATTACGTAAAATTATGGCAAATTAGGCGGCCCAAACTGTTGCATATACACTGACTCTGCGTGCAATGAACGCAAGAGAAGTGACACAATTTCACCTAGTTAATATTGCCTGCTAACCTGGATTTCTTTTAGCTAAATATGCAGGTTTAAAATATATACTTCTGTGTATTGATTTTAAGAAAGGCATTGATGTTTATGGTTAGGTACACATTGGAGCAACGATACGCACCGCATGGATTATATGCAACGCAGGACACGCTAGATAAACTAGTAATATCAACAACCATGTGTAGTTAACTAGTGATTATGATTGATTGATTGTTTTTTATAAGATACGTTTAATGCTAGCTAGCAACTTACCTTGGCTTCTACTGCATTCGCGTAACAGGCCGGCTCCCCGTGGAGTGCAATGTAATCAGGTGGTTAGAGCGTTGGACTAGTTAACTGTAAGGTTGCAAGATTGAATCCCCCGAGCTGACAAGGTAAAAATCTGTCGTTCTGCCCCTGAACGAGGCAGTTAACCTACTGTTCCTAGGCCGTCATTGAAAATAAGAATGTGTTCTTAACTGACTTGCCTAGTTAAATAAAGGTGTATTTTTTTTATATAATGATAAATATCGGCCAAATCGGTGTCCAAAAATACCGATTTCCGATTGTTATGAAAACTTGAAATCGGCTGTAATTAATCGGCCATTCCGATTAATCGGTCGACCTCTACTAGGTACTGCAGTGACGCACGCCTCTTGCACTGAGATGCAGTGTCTTAGATCGCTGCGCCACTCGGGATGAGAGGAAGCCTTTTGGCCGGTAGTGGGAGGAGATAGAGCGAGATGGATTTTTGGCCAACATTCTGCTCATTTTCTCATCGTTTGATCTCATTCAGTTTTCTGTTTCCAAAGCTTATTAGTTTTAGAGATGTTCAGGACCAGTTTATTACTGGCCACCCATTCCTAAACGTATCTAACGTGATGAAAACTGCCCACTGGTATATCTGAAGGGATCTAGCTAGCCAGCTACGTAGCTCCCCAGCCCATGTTCTCTATTTGATTTCCCCATTGACAGGTGCTGTGGTGTCAAAGTAGTAGATGGAGGTTAACAACATGCCATCGCCACAAGTCCTGCAACCGGTGCTTAAAATGAAAGTGGATGAGCTCTTCCTCAACTGGTTGAGTGAGCCAACGACCCAGCTGATACTCAAAGACTACCTGGGCCTGATCAAGAGTGGACAGAGCATTGACCTGGGGCTTGGGGACACTAAGGACAAAAGGTCGATGACCTTCAATGAGAACAACAATGTGGCGTCCAAGAGAAGTCTGACGGAGAGGTCTTCTGCACCCCTCGGTGCGCCTTCCAGCCCCCCCTCTACACACACACTACCATCTGGGAGCAGTGGTAACGCCAGAGTAGTGGGTCCCAATGGGAGGGCGCTACGGAGGTCTGTCAGCACGAAAAAGGTAAGGCTGCTGCTCACTAGACTCATTTGTCTCAGTCCCAATTCATCAACCTAACCTCTAGCCCTAGAAATGTATCATCATTGGATGGGTGTAGCCAAAATACAGTGCATTCGGAAAGTATTCCGACTCCACATTTTGTTATTGTTACAGACTTATTCTAAAATTGCTTCAAATAAATTCTCATAAATTTATACACTACCCCATAACGACAAAGCGAAAACAGGTTTTTAGAAATGTTTGCAAATGTATAAAAAAAAAAACAACAGAAATACCTTATTTACATTAGTATTCAGACCTTTTGCTATGAGTCTTTTTTTATTTTAGGAGTGTTTCTGTCAATCTTGAGTAAGGACACGCACCTGATTATGCATAGAAGTAGGCTTAGGCTACCTGGCCTGTGTGCAAATGTAGGCCTATAAATGTGCCCATCTGGGGATCTGATACTATTTCTGATTGCCTTAACTCACCATCACTGTGTAGCTTCTCAAAGTAATTTTTTATTTGCCTCAAGTGGCAAATAAACATCCATTGTATCAACTATTAACTACTCAACGTAGCCTATTTGAAAAATCTTTCCAGCTCTCCCTTTTGATAACCACTCAGCATGAAAGGGGGAAAAAAATGTCATGCTCTGATCTGGTGGAAAAGTCCTAAAATAGGCCTACCTGATTACTTCTTATCCCTTGTGCAAATAGCCTACAGCTGTGTATGTCTGTCCAGCACTGGAAATTCTGAGGGCCTAGAATATTTTATACAATATTGCAAGTTTGCTAGCAGGAGCTTTGGGCCAGACCAAGTTAATAGTTGATACAATGTTTCAAGTTCCTTGCAGACAGACCGTGCGTAGCCAATGTGATTCATAGGATATTTACTTTTATCAGGATATTTTCTACCTGCGGGCTGCAATGTTTTTAGTTGCTGCCTTTTATGTAGGCTATTTTTACATATTGGCAATAGAAGTTACTTTTTTTTTTTTTGTATCAGTTTCATATAGATAGAATTTTGATTAACCACGTAACATTGATTTTGAGATATGAAGACTTTATTATAAATTAAACTCTTCCAGGAAAAGGTGCATATGAAATTCATAACTGTGGCACGCAGATCAGTAGAAATGGGACAATAACTTGACACTCCAAATGGAAAAGTTTGCTGACCGCTGGTGTAGCCTATTGCTGGCAACTTCAGGAGCTTAACAGCATAATCGCGGTAGGCCAGCAGCAGCGGGAGGATGGTCTGGAACACGTTTTTGTTCTTCTGGTTAGGCTATATTGATCTCTACTGGCTCTCTCTGTAGTAATTAGTGTCTTCATTTTTAATTGCAGTGCTTAAAACATCAGACAAGCTTAATAGCCTACATATAGTTGATTTTATTCAGTTTATTCAGTTGGTGATTTTATCCTTCGGAAAGTATTCAGACCACTTTTCCACATTTTGTTATTGTTAGACTTATTCTAAAATGGATTCAATAAAACAATTTCCTCAGCAATCTACACACTATCCCATAATGACAAAGCAAAAACAGGTTTTTAGAAATTTTTATATAAAAAAAAATATATATATAAAAAAAAATACATACCTTATTTACATAAGTATTCAGACCCTTTGGTACATGTATGAGACTTGAAATGGAGCTCAGGTGCATCCTGTTTCCATTGATCATCCTTGATGTTTCTGCAACTTGATTGGAGTCCACCTGTGGTAAATTGAATTGATTGGATGTGATTTGGAATGGCACACACACCTGTCTATATAAGGTCCCACAGTTGACAGTCCATGTCGGAGCAAAAATCAAGCCATGAGGTTGAAGGAATTGTCCGTAGAGCTCCGAGACAGGATTGTGTCCAGGAACAGATCTGGGGAAGGGTACTAAAAAAGTTCTGCAGCATTTGAAGGTCCCCAAGAACACAGTGGCCTCAATCATTCTTAAATGGAAGAAGTTTGGAACCACCGAGACTCTTCCTAGAGCTGGCCGCCCAGCCAAACGGCGCAATCTGGGGAGAAGGGCCTTGGTCAGGGAGGTGACCAAGAACCAGATGGTCACTAACAGAGCTCTAGAGAACCTTCCAGTCTGGTGTGTTAGCTGGGTCTGGGACAAAAGTGTGACACCAAACTTAACACTGTAGTTTCTAAATATTTAAAACTAGCCAACCATTTTCATATCATAGATCATGGCTCTCCAACTCTGTTCCTGGAGCACTACCGTCCTGTAGGCTTTCCCTCCAACCGTAATCTACCGCACCCGACTCAAATAATTAGCTGGTTGAATCAGGTTAGTTACAACTGGGGTTGGATTGCAAACCAGAGGTTAGCTCTCCAGGTACAGGGTTTGAGAGTATGGTTACATGCACACAATAATGCAGTTTATTGTGGATAGTCAGATTTAAAAGGTTTACATGCTTTGCAAGAGGAACGATTTCCCTAATAATCCTGTTTACATGGACACATCTGAAATCAGGCTACCTGATGGCACTCTGATCAATGCAGAAAATTGCCACTCGAAATAAACGTTCTACCACAGCGACCATGTTATTTTTCGGAAGCATATTTGATTCTGAGTTGAGACGTAAAATGTGTGCGTGAACTACTTCTAGGCGCATACATGGTTCCGAACTCACTTCACTCGCACTAAAGAGAGCAGCTCGCTCGGCTGGCGCTGGCACATGCGCTGATCAAATGCACAGCTGTTACGCCGACGTAAGGTGTTTACATGTCCTAATATTCCTAAAGATGATTCAGAACCAGGTCTTTTAATCGGCGTTTGCTTACTTCGATTTTTAAGATGAGCAGTGTAAGGTGTTTATGCAATAGTCCTATAATCTGCCAACTGCCATAATCCGTTTTAATATCGAATTATTACTGTGCACGGAAACATGCTCATCGATGGTCAGTTCTTGCATCCGTAGCCAAGCTGCGGTTACATTTTCTCAAGCCCCATCCTTCAGCTGTTTACCAAAACAAGTGGCGGGGTGGCCGCTTTGTTGTTTTTGGAATCCCAGATTGCTGTTTTAAAAAGTGTTAGGCCGAGTTAGTTTGTCTGTTTCATGATACTAAGAGCTATCCTATCAGCAACGTCCCATATTCCATGATCTTAAAATGGATTGTGAAGCAGTCCCAAGTCCTTTCTTTGGTTCCGGACAGTGACACAAAAACATGCACAAGTCTCTGTATGTCTCGTTCATTCAGATAATCACTCGCATGGCATGGTTCTCAAAGCTAAAGAGTGGGTGCAGTCAAAGCAAAACCAATATTTTCTTAGTATTCAACAGGGGACAGTTTAAATGGCCTAGTCTCTAGCCACAACAGTGATTGGCAGCATTTAGAGAAACCTCAACAGAACCATTCAGCCTCCGTATCTGTGGATTTTAGTCAGATAATGGTCTTTTCTCAAGGGAGACATCTGTTGGTAATGAATTGCTTGTCATAGGCTCTCTCTCTCTCTGTGCTGCTAGGGCTCGGATGATACCAATATCGCGATGCTCATTAGTAATTGTTGCGAGGAAACAAAACACGAAGCGGATTAACTTCTTTCGGGAAAAAAGCCCTAATGTTGGAAACACACATTATGTTGTCATTGAGTCACATTTTATTTATTTTCCAACCTATAGCACACTTTTTTTACAGCAGGTTTTTAAAGGACCAAAGAGTTTGGTCTGCTTTGTGTTTTCATTTTTGCCATGGAAAAAGTATTGCTGTGAAACGTCAAGAGGTGTGACAGATGTGAAAAGGTGATTTCCACGTCCGTTCTCTTTTTTTCCACGAGCTCTTCACTGGTCCCCGGCCCCATTCCCTCCATGTAGCAACTGTTTTGTACAGTCTGTATTTTGTGGCCTGACGTGAGAGGCTATCGGGTATCAAGTAATGCTCTATTTTAAGCAAGCCACAGGAATTCCAGAATACAAATGCATTCTTCAAAGGATTAGTTAAAAATGCAATTAACGTCATACTGATGCTGCTCAGAACAGCTGGTCCAACTTTCACACAAGACACTGATATAGATAGCCTTGGTTTCCCTTGTGCTTGCATTAACTTCTCAGAACTGAGCCTGGGTGTGCAGGCAAGGGTGGCAGCAGATTTGTCCTCTGTGTAATTTCAGTGAAGAGTAACTCCACACAGATGCTGTTAATTGTCTGAGTAAATGGCGGTCGATCATTCTTTTGATTTTCTGCTGAGGAGGGTGAGGTTCAGAGAAGGCAATATGTCTACTAGGCATGACCTGAGGTCTCAATGATTTGACGTGATCAGTGTTCTCCTTTTAATGGGCTGCCGAGGCTACATTCGAACAATCCCTATTCAGTTTCTACAATCACTGGAGTGGTCATTGAACCTGTTTTACTGTGACTCTTCTAAAGCTTTTGGCGCTTGCTCCTGCTCGCTTTCTTGTGAAGTCGGCCACACATAGGCTAGAACAATTCTAGCCAGCACCCAGCCTCAAGTGGCAACCCAAAAGGAATCAGCCACTACCCATCAATGGGTCCCAACCAAGCATTTTGGAAACAATTCTGACATGGCTAGGATAATGTATCAGTTAAGTATATGGCATTCCACTATAATTGAGAATTTCAAGAAGCATTTCTCTACGGCTGGCCATGCTTTCCACCTGGCTACCCCTACCCCGGGTCAACTGCCCGGCACCCTCCACAGCAACCCGCCAAAGCCCCCACCATTTCTCCTTCACCCAAATCCAGATAGCTGATGTTCTGAAAGAGCTGCAAAATCTGGACCCCTACAAATCAGCCGGGCTAGACAATCTGGACCCTCCTAAAATTATCTGCCGAAATTGTTGCAACCCCTATTACTAGCCTGTTCAAGCTCTCTTTCGTATCGTCTGAGATTCCCAAAGATTGGAAAGCTGCCGCGGTCATCCCCCTCTTCAAAGGGGGTGACACTCTAGACCCAAACTGCTACAGACCTATATATATCCAATCCTGTCTTTCTAAGGTCTTCGAAAGCCAAGTTAACAAACAGATTACCGAACATTTCGAATCCCAACGTACCTTTTCCGCTATGCAATCTGGTTTCAGAGCTGGTCATGGGTGCACCTCAGCCACGCTCAAGGTCCTAAACGACGACATAACCGCCATCGATAAGAGACATTACTGCGCAGCCGTATTCATCGACCTGGCCAAGGCTTTCGACTCTGTCAATCACCACATTCTTATTGGCAGACTCGACAGCCTTGGTTTCTCAAATGATTGCCTCGCCTGGTTTACCAACTATTTCTCTGATAGAGTTCAGTGTGTCAAATCAGAGGGCCTGTTGTCCAGACCTCTGGCAGTCTCTATGGGGTGCCACAGGGTTCAATCCTCGGGCCGACTCTCTTCTCTGTATACATCAATGATGTTGCTCTTGATGCTGGTGATTCTCTGATACACCTCTACGCAGACGACACCATTCTGTATACTTCTGGCCCTTCTTTGGACACTGTTAACTAACCTCCAGACGAGCTTCAATGCCATAACTCTCCTTCCGTGGCCTCCAACTGCTCTTAAACGCAAGTAAAACTAAATGCATGCTATTCAATCGATCACTGCCCGCACCTGCTCGCCCGTCCAGCATCAAAACTCTGGACGGCTCTGACTTAGAATACGTGGACAACTACAAATACCTAGGTGTCTGGTTAGACTGTAAACTCTCCTTCCAGACTCGCATTAAGCATCTCCAATCCAAAATTAAATCTAGAATCGGCTTCCTATATCGCAACAAAGCATCCTTCACTCATGCTGCCAAACATACCCTCGTAAAACTGACCATCCTACCGATCCTCGACTTCGGTGATGTCATCTATAAAATAGCCTCCAACACTCTACTCAACAAACTGGATGCAGTCTATCACAGTGCCACCCGTTTTGTCGCCAAAGCCCCATATACTACCCACCATTGAGACCAATATGCTCTCGTTGGTTGGCCCTCGCTTCATACTCGTCGCCAAACCCACTGGCTCCAGGTCATCTACAAGTCTCTGCTAGGTAAAGCCCCGCCTTATCTCAGCTCACTGGTCACCATAGCAGCACCCACTCGTAGCACGTGCTCCAGCAGGTATATCTCACTGGTCATCCCCAAAGCCAACACCTGCTTTGGCTTTCTTTCCTTCCAGTTCTCTGCTGCCAATGACTGGAGCGAATTGCAAAAATCACTGAAGCTGGAGACAAATGTCCATCTCTAACAATCAGCTGTCAGAGCAGCTTACCGATCACTGTACCTGTACACAGCCAATCCGAACTTGTTCTCAACTGGCCTACCCTGTTAAATAAAGGTGAACAAATAAAAAGTGAAATAAACAATACAAATTTACAGTAAACATTACAGTCACAGAAGTTCCAAAAGAATAAAGACATTTCAAATGTCATTGTCTATATACAATGATATGTGTTGTATACAATGATACATATATGTGTTGTAAGGATGTGCAAAAGGGAAAATAAATTAACAAATATGGGTATTTGTGGTGTTTTTTACAATGGTGCCCTTTTCTTGTAGCAACAGGTCACATCTTGCTGCTGTGATGGCACGCTGAGGTATTTCACCCAGTAGATATGGGAGTTTATCAAAATTGGGTTTGTTTTTGAGTTCTTTGTGGATCTGTGTAATCTGAGGGAAATATGTGTCTCTAATATGGTGAAACATTTGGCAGGAGGTTAGGAAGTGCAGCTCAGTTTCCACCTCATTTTGTGGGCAGTGTGCACATAGCCTGCGGCAGCCTTTCTCAATAGCAGGGCTGTGCTCACTGAGTCTGTACATAGTCAAAGCTTTCCTTCAGTTTGGGTCAGTCACAGTGGTCAGGTATTCTGCCACTGTGTACTCTCTGTTTAGGGCCAAATAGCATTTGAGTTTGCTCTCTTTTTTTTTTGTTAATTCTTTCCAATGTGTGAAGTAATTATCTTTTTCTCCCCTCATTATTTGGTTGGGTCTAATTGTGTTGCTGTCCTGGGGCTCTGTGGGGTCTGTTTGTGTTTGTGAACAGAGCCCCAGGACCAGCTTGCTTAGGGGACTCTTCTGCAGGTTCATCTCTCTGTAGGTGATGGCTTTGTTATGTAAGGTTTGGGAATCGTTTCTTTATATGCGGTTGTTGAAATTAACGGCTCTTTTCTGGATTTTGATCATTAGCGGGTATCGGCCTAATTCTGATCTGTATGCGTATTTGGTGTTTTACGTTGTACACGGAGGATATTTTTGCAGAATTCTACATGCAGAGTCTCAATTTAGTGTTTGTCCCATTTTGTGAATTCTTGGTTGGTGAGCGGACCCCATACCTCCACAACCATAAAGGACAATGGGTTCTGTAACTGAGTCAAGTATTTTTAAGCCAGATCCTAATTGGTATGTTCCTTTTGATGGTATAGAAGGCCCTTCTTGTCTTGTCTCTCAGATATTTCACACAGCTTTGTGGAAGTTAGCTGTGGCGCTGATGTTTATGCCGAGGTATGTATAGTTTTTTTGGTGTGCTCTAGGGCAACGGTGTCTAGATGGAATTTGTATTTGTGGTCCTGGCGACCTGACCTTTTTTGGAACACTTTTTGTCTTACTGAGATTTACTCTCAGGGCTCGGGTCTGACAGACTCTGTGCAGAAGATCTAGGTGCTGCTGTAGGTCCTCCGTGGTTGGTGACAGAAGCACCAGATTGTCCGCAAACAAGACATTTGACTTTCCATCAATTTGTATAGCAGACCCTTATGTCAAATTGAGTCGAAGGCTTTTTTTTTTTTTTTTTATCAAGAAAGCGTGAGAAGACTGCCTTTGTTTTGGTTTGTTTGTCAATTAGGGGGTGCAGGGTGAATACGTGGTCTGTCGTACGGTAATTTGGTAAAAAGCCAATTTGACATTTGCTCAGTACATTGTTTTTATTGAGGAAATGTACGAGTCTGCTGTTAATAAGGCAGATGATTTTCCTAGGTTGCTGGTGAAGCATATCCCGCGGTAGTTATTGGGGTCAAATTGACTTCCTTTTGGATTTGGGTGATCAGTCCTTTGTTCCAAATATATTGGGGAAGATGCCAGAGCTAAGGATGATGTTAAAGATTTTAACTATAGCCAATTGGAATTTGTTGTCTCTATTTAATAATTTCATTGAGGATACCATCAACACCACAGGCCTTTTTGGGTTGGAGGGTTTGCATTTTGTCTTGTAGTTCATTCAATGTAATTGGAGAATCCAGTGGGTTCTGGTGGTCTTTTAATAGTTGATTCTAAGATTTGTATTTAATCATGTATATGTTTTTGCTCTTTGTTATAGGGCCAAACAGATTGGGGAAGTGGTTTACCCATACATCTGTGTTTTGGATAGATAACTCTGTGTTTGTTTAGTGTTTTCCAATTTTCCCAGAAGTGGTTAGTCTATGGATTCTTCAATTATATTGAGCTGATTTCTGATGTGCTGTTCCTTCTTTTTCCGTAGTCTATTTCTGTATTGTTTTAGTCATTCGTAGGCTTAGGTTTTCTGGGTCTCTATGTTTTTGTTTGGATAGGTTTCTCAATTTCTTTCTTAGAGTTTTGCATTCTTCATCAAACAGTTTGTCATTGTAAATGTTCTTTTGTTTTCTTATTTCACAGACTTTAACCTGGACCTAACCAAAAAAGGTCTTGTTTAGCCTACTTAACACAGTGGTGACAGAGCCCTCGTTTTATCTGAGCAGGAACATGAAATCAAATCAAATCAATATTATTTGCCACATGCGCCAAATACAACAAGTGTAGACTTTACCGTGAAGTGCTTACTTACAAGCCCTTAACCAACCAGTTCAAGAAGAACATTTTTACGAAGTAGGCTAAAATAGAAAGTAATAATAAAAAGTAACACAATAAGAATAACAATTACAAGGCTATATACAGGGGGAACCGCTACCGAGTCAGTGTGCAGGGGTACAGGCTAGTTGAGGTAATCTGTACATGTAGGTGGGGGTGAAGTGACTATGCATAGGTAACAAACAAACAGCGAGTAGCAGCAGTGTACAAGAGAGGGGGGGGGGGGGGGTCAATGTAAATTGTCTGGTGGCGATTTTTATGAATTGTTCAGCAGTCTAATGGCTTGGGAGTAGAAGCTGTTGAGGAGCCTTTTGGTGCTAGACTTGGCTCCTGACAGGGCTGGTGTAACGGAGTCAGGTTTGTAGGCCTCCTTGCTCGCACATACTTTTTCAGTTCTGCCCACAACTTTTCTATAGGATTGAGGTCAGGGCTTTGTGATGGCCACTCCAATACCTTGACTTTCTAGTCCTTAACAATACCTTGACTTTCTAGTCCTTAAGCCATTTTGCCACAACTTTGGAAGTATGCTTGGGGGTCATTGTCCATTTGGAAGACCCATTTGCGACCAAGCTTCAACTTCCTGACTGATGTCTTGAGCTGTTGCTTCAATATATCCACATAATTTTCCTTTCTCATGATGAGATCTATTTTGTGAAGCGCACCAGTCCTTTCTGCAGCAAAGCACCCCCACAACACGATGCTGCCACCCGCGTGCTTCACGGTTGGGATGGTGTTCTTTGGCTTGCAAGCCTCCTCCTTTTTCCTCCAAACATAACGATGGTCATTATGGCCAAACAGTTCTATTTTTGTTTCATCAGACCAGAGGACATTTCTCCGAAAAGTACGATCATTGTCCCCATGTGCAGTTGCACACTAGTCTGGCTTTTTTTATGGTGGTTTTGGAGCAGTGGCTTCTTCCTTGCTGAGCGGCCTTTCAGGTTATGCTGATATTGGACTCGTTTTACTGTGGATATAGATACTTTTGTAACTGTTTCCTCCAGCATCTTCACAGGGTCCTTTGGTGCTGTTCTGGGATGGATTTGCACTTTTCGCACTAAAGTACTTTCATCTCTAGGAGACAGACCACGTATCCTTCCTGAGCGGTATGATGGCTGCGTGGTCCCATGGTATTTATACTTGCATACTATTGTTTGTACAGATGAACGTGGTACCTTCAGGCGTTTGGAAATTGCTCCCAAGGATAAACCAGACTTGGGGAGGTCTACAATATTTTTCTGAAGTCTTGGCTGATTTCTTTTGATTTTCCCATGATGTCAAGCAAAGAGGCACTAAGTTTGAAGGTAGGCCTTGAAATACATCCACAGGTACACCTCCAATTGACTCAAATGATATCAATTAGCCTAACAGAAGCTTCTAAAGCCATGACATAATTTTTCAAGCTGTTTAAAAGGCACAGTCAACTTAGTGTATGTAAACTTCTGACCCACTGGAATTGTGATACAATGAAATAATCTGTCTAAACAATTGTTGGAAAAATTGCTTGTCATGCGCAAAGTCGATGTCCTAACCGACTTGCTAAAACTATAGATTGTTAACAAGAAATTTGTGGAGTGGTTGAAACACTGAGGTTGGAGTCATTTAAAACTTGTTTATGTAAACTTCCGACTTCATCTGTGGGTCCTGGATGGCAGGAAGCTTGGCCCCAGTAATGTACTGGGCCTTTTGCACTACCCTCTGTAGCGCCTTATTGTCAGATGCCGAACAGTTGCCATACCAGGCGGTGATGCAACCGGTCAGGATGCTTTCGATGGTGCAGCTGTAGAACCTTTTGAGGATCTGGGGGCTAATGACAAATCTTTTCAGTCTCCTGAAGGGGAAAGGTTTTGTTGTGCCCTCTTCACTAATGTCTTGGTATGTTTGGACCATGATAGTTCCTTGGTGATGTGGACACCAAGGAACTTGAAACTCTCGACCCGCTCCACTACAGCCCCGTCGATGTTAATGGTGGCCTGTTCGGCCCGCCTTTTCAGTAATCATTTAGGTAAGTTACCTTCGCTTCCTTGGGCACAGGGACTATGGTGGTCTACTTTTAACATGTAGGTATTACAGACTCGGTCAGGGAGAGGTTGAAATGTTAATGAAGACACATGACAGTTGGTCCGCGCATGCTTTGAGTACACGTCCTGGTAATCCGTCTGGCCCAGCGGCTTTGTGAATGTTGACCTGTTCAAAGGTTTTGTTCACATCGGCTACCGAGAGCGTTATCACTCAGTCATCCAGAACAGCTGGTGCTCTCGTGCATGCTTCAGTGTTGCTTTCCTCGAAGCGAGCATAAATTCCATTTAGCTCGTCTGGTAGGCTCGCGTCACTGGGCAGCTCACGTCTGGGTCTCCCTTTGTAGTCCGTAATTGTTTTCAAGCCCTGTCAGAGCCGGTGTAGTAGGATTCAATCTTAATCCTGTACTGACGCTTTGCTTGTTTGATGGTTCGTCTGAGGGAATAGCGGGATTTCTTATAAGTGTTCGGATTAGTCTCCCGCTCCTTGAAAGCGGTAGCTCTAGCCTTTAGCTCGATGTGGATGTTGGTTGTAATCCATGGCTTCTGGTTGGGATATGTACGTACAGTCACTGTGGGGACGACGTCATCGATGCACTTATTGATGAAGCCGATGACTGAGGTGGTGTATTCCTCAATGCCATTGGATGAATCCCGGAACATATTCCAGTCTGTGCTAGCAAAACAGTCCTGTAGTGTAGCATCCGTGTCATCTGACCACTTCCGCATTGAGCGAGTCACTGGTACATCAATTAGTTTTTGCTTGTAAGCAGGAATCAGGAGGATAGAATTATGTTCAGATTTGCCAAATGGAAGGCGGGGGAGAGCTTTGTATGCATCTCCCTGGCCAAAAGGAGTGCCGCTTCTGGGTGAGCATTTTTTTCCTTGCTTTTGGCCTTATAGAATTGGTTGAGAGCGGTCTTAGTGCCAGCTTCGCTTTGTTGTTGTAAATAGACGGCTACGAATAATACAGATGAGACCTCTCTTGGTAGATAGTGTGATCGACAGCTTATCATAAGGTGCTCTACCTCAGGCGAGCAATACCTCAAGACTTCTTTAATATTAGACATTGCGCACCAGCTGTTATTGACAAAAAGACACACATCCCCCCCTCGTCTTACCAGAGGTAGCGTCTCTGTTCTGCCGGTGCATGGAAAATCCCACCAGCTCTATATTATCGATCTCTTCGTTCAGCCACGTCTCGGTGAAACGTAAGATATTACAGTTTTTAATGTCCCATTGGTAGGATAATCTTAATATTAGGTTATCGATTTTATTTTCTAACGATTGCACGTTGGCAAGAAGAATGGAAGGCAATGGGAGTAGTTGTCGACCGATTATGATTTTTCAACGCCGATACCGATTAATCGGCTATTTAAAATAAAAATATGTATATTTATTTATTAATTTAAAAATAAATTATATATATTTGTAATAATGACAATTACAACAATACTGAATGAACACTTTTATTTTAACTTAATATAATATTTAAATAAAAATCTATTTAGTTTCAAAAAAAATAGTGGAACATGTTCAATTTGATTTAATAAATAATGCAAAAACACAGTGTTGGAGAAGAATTTCAATATGTGCCATGTAAAAAAGTTAAAGTTTAAGTTCTTGCTCAGAACATGAGAACATATGAAAGCTGGTGGTTCCTTTTAACATGAGTCTATAATATTCCCAGTTAGGAAGTTTTAGGTTGTAGTTATTATAGAAATTATATAACTATTTCTCTCTCTACCATTTGTATTTCATATACCTTTGACTATTGGATGTTCTTATAGGCACTATAGTATTGCCAGCCTAATCTTGGGCGTTGATAGACTTGAAGTCTAACAGAGCTGTACTTCAAGCATTGCGAAGAGCTGCTTGCAAACGCAGGAAAGTGCTGTTTGAATGAATGCTTACGAGCCTGCTGCTGCCTACCACCGCTCAGTCAGACTGCTCTATCAAATTGTAGACTTAATTATAATATAATAAACACACAGAAATACAAGCCTTAGGTCATTAATATGGTCAAATCCGGAAACTATCATTTCGAAAGCAAAACGTTTATTCTTTCAGTGAAATACGGAACCGTTCTGTATTTTATTGAATGGGTGGTAACCCTAAGTCTAAATGTTGCTGTTACATTGCACAACCTTCAATGTTATGTCATAATTATGTAAAATTCTGGCAAAGTAATTACAGTCTGTGTTAGGAAGAAATGGTCTTCACACAGTTCGCAACGAGCCAGGTGGCCCAAACTGCTGCATATACCCTGACTCTGTTTGCACAGAACGCAAGAGAAGTGACACAATTTCCCTGGTTAATATTGCCTGTTAACATGAATTTCTTTTAACTAAATATGCAGGTTTAAAAAATATATACTTGTGTCTTAATTTTAAGAAAGGCATTGATGTTTATGGTTAGGTACATTGGTGCACCGACAGTGCTTTTTTCGCGAATGCTGGTAAATCATCACCCGTTTGGCGAAGTAGGCTGTGATTCGATGATAAATTAACAGGCACCGCATTGATTATTTGCAACGCAGAACAAGCTAGTTAAACTAGTAATATCATCAACCATGTGTAGTGAACTAGTGATTATGTTAAGATTGTTTTTCTATAAGATAAGTTTAATGCTAGCTAGCAACTTACCTTGGACTCGCGTAACAGGTGGTCAGCCTGCCACGCAGTCTCCTCGTGGA
This sequence comes from Salvelinus alpinus, assembly GCF_045679555.1. Taxonomy (NCBI): domain Eukaryota; kingdom Metazoa; phylum Chordata; class Actinopteri; order Salmoniformes; family Salmonidae; genus Salvelinus; species Salvelinus alpinus. Next base: position 3,155,902 of record NC_092099.1, on the reverse strand, counting down.
GTGCAATGTAATCGGCCGTAATTACCGATTTGTTATGAAAACATGAAATCGTCCCTAATTAATCGGCCGACCTCTAATTAGGAGTTTACTCGCTCGCCTATGGATTCTCAGAAGGATCCCCGATCTGCGTCCCCCTTTCCGGCATCTTTTCCTCACGCAAAAGGCGTGGATCTGGGCCTGTTCCAGTGAAAGCAGGGTATCCTTCTCGCTGGACTTGTTAAAGGAAAAAGTTTCTTCCAGTCCGCGGTGAGTAATCCCTTTTCTGATGTCCAGAAGTTTTTTTGCGGTCATAAGAGACGGTAGCAGCAACATTAAGACAATAAGTTACAAAATAAGTTATGCAAAAAAATAGTTGTAAAAATTGCGCAGTTGGTTGGGAGAATGTAAAACGTCAGCCATGTTCTTCGTCGCCATCTTTTCAAAGGCCTATGGGCTACGTCAAACCCACACTTTTTCTTGATCAGGTCATTTGGTGAGGAAAAAACCTGATCTGTGTATCATTAGCTCATTAGCAGTTAGGCTAGTTCCAGTCGTTGATGTCGGCCACCTAGCCCTTGGCTCCAGTTAGTCGCCACGTTGGCCATATGGATTTTCCCCCTAAACCTCCATGATGACAGTGTCATTCTAGCTACTGCCTTATCACTCTTTTATGCAAGCCAGCTGATCCTGCTCACATCATGTTCCGCTAGCAGGCCCTTCCCTAAGCCCACCATGTATGTCGGTGAAATGGGCCCTATTTTTGTCTTGGGTTCATATGGATTCTCAAATCCCTGTCACAGCCATAAGATTGGCGAGGTTAGAGCTGGATCTTGCTTGTTTCCATTTATAGGCTACTCTGCTATTGTTTTCTATTGACTTTCTCCCGCTGTTGGGTCAGAGGGGTCACTTGCTCACTCTCTCTCTCTCTCTCATGCTCGCTCTCGTGCTGTCGCTCTGTCTCGCACGTTCTCGCTCACTCTCACCATAATCTCTAACATTACGCAACAAGCTCTCACTGACAGCATGGTATACTGTTTCCTGTTCATATTTAGAGCCTTCAGATTAGACACGTTGGTGGGTGGACTCACTGTGTAAGAATGTGTTTACTTGTGTTTGACACGGTCTCTCTATAGTGTACCATGCCTACTTTTGTCTCTCTATGCAATAGTTTTTATTTAATTGAAATGTTTTTTTTTGCGTCTTCATCTTTTGGCAACCAGGGTAGGCTATAGCCTTTCAACAGCAGCGCAGACAAAAGCCCAAGGCTGAATTGGTGAGTGGTGCCATTGTTAAGTAGTTTTGGTCTCTGTGTGCATGTCTGCGTGAGTCTGTGTGTGTGTGTGTGTGTGAGAGAGTGGCACTGTTGGCACTGACAGCTGTCCTCTCCAGTGAAGGCCCATCTGATTCTCCCAGTCAGTCCAGTAGTACTCAGTACCAGAGCTCACTGGTACTACAGAGAGACTTCTCTCTCCCTCTCTGTGTTCCATTTTCCAAAGAGAGGCTGTGTCCTAAAGTGTGAACGAACAGATCGTCATCGCAGAATAAATACCTCTGTTTAGGAAACAACTTCAGATTATGGCTCTCGCTAATGCAAACACTGACAGAATATATATATACACTGCTCAAAAAAATAAAGGGAACACTTAAACAACACAATGTAACTCCAAGTCAATCACACTTCTGTGAAATCAAACTGTCCACTTAGGAAGCAACACTGATTGACAATAAATTTCACATGCTGTTGTGCAAATGGAATAGACAAAAGGTGGAAATTATAGGCAATTAGCAAGACACCCCCAATAAAGGAGTGATTCTGCAGGTGGTGACCACAGACCACTTCTCAGTTCCTATGCTTCCTGGCTGATGTTTTGGTCACTTTTGAATGCTGGCGGTGCTTTCACTCTAGTGGTAGCATGAGACGGAGTCTACAACCCACACAAGTGGCTCAGGTAGTGCAGCTCATCCAGGATGGCACATCAATGCGAGCTGTGGCAATAAGGTTTGCTGTGTCTGTCAGCGTAGTGTCCAGATTATGGAGGCGCTACCAGGAGACAGGCCAGTACATCAGGAGACGCGGAGGAGGCCGTAGGAGGGCAACAACCCCAGCAGCAGGACCGCTACCTCCGCCTTTGTGCAAGGAGGAGCACTGCCAGAGCCCTGCAAAATGACCTCCAGCAGGCCACAAATGTGCATGTGTCTGCTGAAACGGTCAGAAACAGACTCCATGAGGGTGGTATGAGGGGGAGGCCCTCCTACGGCCTCCTCCACGTCTCCTGATGTACTGGCCTGTCTCCTGGTAGCGCCTCCATGCTCTGGACACTACGCTGACAGACACAGCAAACCTTCTTGCCACAGCTCGCATTGATGTGCCATCCTGGATGAGCTGCACTACCTGAGCCACTTGTGTGGGTTGTAGACTCCGTCTCATGCTACCACTAGAGTGAAAGCACCGCCAGCATTCAAAAGTGACCAAAACATCAGCCAGGAAGCATAGGAACTGAGAAGTGGTCTGTGGTCACCACCTGCAGAACCACTCCTTTATTGGGGGTGTCTTGCTAATTGCCTATAATTTCCACCTTTTGTCTATTCCATTTGCACAACAGCATGTAAAATGTATTGTCAATCAGTGTTGCTTCCTAAGTGGACAGTTTGATTTCACAGAAGTGTGATTGACTTGGAGTTACATTGTGTTGTTTAAGTGTTCCCTTTATTTTTTTGAGCAGTGTGTGTGTGATATATATATATATATATGTACTGACAGTTTCATGTGCTCAGTTTGTTTGAGTCCTCGTGTTTTCCTTTCGTGTTTGTGTCAAGCTGACGAGCGTAGAGGGACGACAAAAGGCAGATGGCGTGAAAAGGCTTCACAAATGGCTTATCAAACTGGTGCCGTATCCTGCTGTTGGGGGACAACGGGAACTAGGTTTGTGCTGAAACCAGTGGAAGAATGTGGACTCTGTGATCCCCGTCATCTAAAAATACTTATCATTTTAGCCCGGCTGTGCTTTTCTATTCACACCCTGCATTTTTACACACCACAACCACACACTGTATTCACTAACACACACACACACACACACACACACACACACACACACACACACACACAGAGAGCTCAAGTCATTTTCAGCCTAATTAGACTTGTTTGAGAGAACAACAACTGGCGTTTATAAAAACATCTCTCCTCTTGAACGCACCCCTCCTCCACGCCTAGGCTGCCTAGTGCCGTTGGATCAGCACGTTTATGGGGAATTGATGTAATTGCTGTCAGTCCAGGACAGGAGGTGGATGTTTGCGCAAGCACTGAAGATACATACTTGTTTCTCCAGATCTGGTGTCTCGGGTTGCCCAAACAGTGCTCGCTGGTGCTTTTAATAGGCAGAGACTGGTTCGGCCATCATTCTTTGAAATTCAACACTTCCCCTTCCATACCGCCGGCTAGGGCTCGTCAACTATAATAAGACGTGGAATGGATGGCAGCCCAAGCCTGTGAAGGGAAGGGAAGGCAAAACAAAGGAAGACCATAAGACGTGATGCACAGAGGAAAACTGAGGCTTTTCTTTCCCCACTTTTTGTGAGTTGTCACAAGTTTTGATGGCTTCTCCTATCATCCTCATCGGCTCAAGGCTACACATATTCATCCCTCAGAAACAAGGTGTGCCCTGCCTACATGTATTTTGAAGTTGGTTAAATATACCGTTTTTAATATGACGGAGGCCCACGAATGAATCTGGCTGCTGCCACAGAACCTAGTATCTCATGCTGAGCGGACTCTCTGACTTCCCGCCGAAATAGGAGGAAGAACTGATGGTGAATCTTGCATTTCGAAGCTCTTGCCCTGAAGAAATGTTTGGTACTTCCAACTACCAAACTGGATTGTGGTCATAAAGAGACAGCTCTAGGTATTTTCCTGTGGCACAGACCTACTAGTGTCTCTCGGGAACCGTTAGGTAATATGGTTGCTGTGCTGTTAGGAAGCTGGTGAGCAGGGGGTCATCTTGGCATTCGGCTGCATTCTCAAGTTAGCGGGACCTCAACAACAGCAGGTCTGTCTCTTTACATAACCTTCTATGAGAACTGGAAAGGGCATATCCACACCCCTCACTCTCTCTCACACACACACACACACACACACACACACACACACACACACACAGAGAGTCCTTATCTCCCTAGTGGCTGCTGGTAGGCTGGGGCTCCCTGACCCTAGCAGTCAGTCACTGTGGTGTTTGGTGTGTGTGTGTAGGACAGCAGACAGACGGGCAGAGTTTTGAGGCTCGTGACACTGCAGCAGCTGCTGCCCAGCATTAAGAAGTTCTCGCTCTGTTAAAGGACAATCACAGGGACAGAGGAGTGCTACCACTACTTCCCCTGCCTACTGCTACTCTGACTTCAAGAGCCTCTCCCAGGACAAGGACAGTGGACACACACTGAGTATTTATGTTCTAGTAATTAGCCTACTACTGCTAGTACTACTACTACTCCCACTACTACTCTTGCGATTTCTACTATTGGGACAATCCATAGGAAGATAATCCCATTGGATCAGAGGGTGTGGATCTGTGTGTGCGTTTGTGCGGAGGCATCCTGTCCTGTCTGGCGCGAGGATGAGGATGAAGGAGCTGTCGTTGCGTCAGGACCCTGACCTGAGGAAGGAGCTGGCTCTGCTGGCCCGCGGATGTGACTTCGTTCTGCCATCACGCTTCAAGAAGAGGCTCCGAGCCTTCCACGCTGAGCAAGGACAGGCAGGTGGTCCACTCCCAATACAAGACTGTGTTTTCATCCTCTCTAGTGTTTGTCTGTATAAATGATTGTGTCGGCTAAGCCTTCCAGCAAGGACAGACCTGCGGTCCTACTGTAGCCTATAAGGTCCATCTGTCTGTCCATTGATCTACTATGTCCATCAGCAGTAGGCAAACTGAGAATGTTAAAGCTTTCCAAAAGGACAGGTCCTATACTATAGCAGTCTAGGACAAACATTACATGTTTTGTGGGTTCTAACAAGGACATGCATGTTGTCCATCCATGTTGTCCGTTGCGGTCTGTTACTCTTGGGGTTAGATTTTACATTTTGGATTGTGGCAAGGGAAGACTGGGTTAGGGGCTGGAAATTTATGTTTCTTTTGTTCTGTAGGTCATGGTTGGATTCCGATGTCAAGCATATCACTTAGCATGCACCAATACATAGCTTTATTATAGGGTGGTACGCTAGTATGGATATTGGAACAGAGGCCATGTCACATTATTCTGGCTGTAGTCCCATCATATCTCACAAACTCTGATTTGTAGATGCATTGTGGGTAATGTAGTTGATGTAGCCAGCAGTAGCTGTGCTTGTAGTTAGAGGTGTGAACATTTAAACATTGAAATGAAATTGGGACATTAACGTTAAGAAGAAATATATATTCTACAAAATTAAAATCAGTTATCAAAACTACCACTAACAGGTCCCGATCATAAAGGGAAAAAAAATGCTGCAATGTTAGTAGAAGATATGTATCTTTCTAATTATTTGCCATGGATATAAAGCGCTCCGCACACCATCATTAAGTTGGAAAAATGGCAGAGAATGGCAAGCAACCTGCAGCGAATAGCCTGCTCTGCCCTGAGTCAGCACAGCATTGAGTCTGCTTCTGCGCTGTGTTTTTTTTAATAGATAACCTAACTTTACAAAGTAACGATTGGTGCATTGGAAACATGCTGAAGTATGGACTGACTGCTGGGAACATGCCTACAACTTCATCAGCAAGCTGTCAAACTATCGTCAATAAGTGACAAGCTACACGGTGTTTATCAGTGCAGTGCCCAACATCCTTAGCTAGCTAGAATTCTACCCCTGTGTTTGTCAGTGAAGCTAGCTAGCAGCAGGCAGGCGACCACAAGCTAAATGAGCTGATGGAATCACTGGGGACCGATATAGTTGCACATATATTTTGTGCAGGAGTAAAGATGTTTTGTTTTTACGACTTTCTCACTGCCTATCAGAGTATGCACACAGCAGAACACAACAGCAAGTGGCCACTCGATAAAGGGCTTAGGGGCCAACTGTTTGGTTTGAGATTCAGCCTATGACTGTGGTAGGTAGAATTTCATTGCCCCTTAACGGTCATATGCAATAGGACCATATTCTGCATTGTGGAATTGTATACATTTTTCTCACAAAAAAAATAATAAATGACAGTTTTAACGTTAAGTAAAATTGTCAATTTGTCACATCCCTAATTGTAGTCATTCCAGTAGGTCTGTGTGTAAACGGCTTCCAGTTAGATCTTAGGCAACCTGTCTATACTATGGCACAGGTGAGCCATAATTTGCTAAACTAGGCCAGGCTGTGTTATCTTGCTTAAACTGATAGTTCGAGATTTTGGCAATTAACGCGAGCTGATCTCTTCGTCATTGCGCTAGTTAGCAATCGCTCTCGAACTATCCATTTAAACCAAGAAACACCACACAGAAACAAAATGTTTTCTACGGGAGACCTGGCCCAAGAAGACCGATCCAAAGCTTTGCCACAGTTTGGTTTTAGGCTGTTTTTGAGGATACTGTGGTTGTAAATTTTGTCCCAGGACACGATAAACTTAAATTCAGGTTAGGGGTGAGCCCCAAGTTGAGGTGCCCTTGTGCACTGTGTTTAGTTTGACCGACCATGTGGTTCTTGTGAATGTGTGGAATATCGCAAGGATTAGCGGTTGTGCTTAGGGGAGCTCTGCTGGTGGAGAGAGAGTGGGAGCAAGATCAGGTGGAGTTGGTGAGTGAGGGGGGGGGCAGTCGGACAGTTGAATGGGGCAGCAGGAGTAATCTGTCCTTTTATAGCCATAGTTGACACCCGCGCGCAGAGAGGAGCAAGAGAAGATCAACAGCATTTATCCATGCCTGCTCTGAGCAGAATGCCACAGAATATTTCCAAACAGACAACACTGCACACGCCATACAAGGACTCATGTAGATAGACATGTAGACGTCTAGATCACTGCTCTCTTGGTCATCTGTATTAGTTAGGATAACTGTTGTTTAGCTTTAGTTAAACAGCAGTCCTCACTGAGACTTTGACAATAAGGCATGTTGTTACAGAGCCACGTGTAGGGTGAGTTTAAGGCCACTGATTGGGGAAAACAGAATACAACATAACACGCAACTTTTTGTTTTAGGAGCGTCAAACTTTGTGTTCAGGCATGGACACAGCTAATTTAAAGGACGAGCAGACAGATCCAGAGGTTAAATGTCATGCAAATGGTCTCTGGGAATGATGTACATTTTGACATTTATGTCATTTTAGCAGACAGAGCGATGGCCGTCTGCACTTATCTGTCTGATAACACTCACGGGATAGCTAAAACGAAGTCCAGCTACAATATGCTGTCCTAAGTTAGAAAATATTACCAAGGTAACATCGTCCACTGAATCACATTTTCACCCTCGAGAGTCCGTTAATCTTACCAAAAACTACTGTATAAACCTGAGGCTAATATTGTCTTCTTTTTTTTTCATGAGCAAGTCTTCACTATCTAATTATATATCTAGCTAGGGTGTTTTGTGGTGGCAGAATAAGTTTACGGAATGTGCATGAAAATTTGCAAGCTAACGCGTTGCTGGCTAAACCAGTCTCCAGTCAATCCGTATGAAAGGAAAGGCAGGGATGCTAGCGCCAGTTCACACACTCCCTGCTAAATACTCCCTCTAGCTAACTAGTCAGTGTGGTGAAGTTCTAACTAACGCACAAATTAGTTTTCATGGTATCTGCTCTGCTGTGAATAGTGCACCGAATTTTACACTATAGCTGACTTTTCTCTGCAACTTTTATTGCGTTAGCCAAATGTTACCCGGTAGCAAGGCACACTGCCAGCTGTCAGTCAACTTCCTCAACAAGCTCGCAAACTAAGTGCACTATTTTTGACCAGAGCCCTATGACCAAAAGTAGTGCACTGTGTAGGGAATAGCGTGCTATGCTTTCTCCCCTTCAGACTCACTTCATCCCATAAAAGAAGAATGAGCATCTTAGCCATATTGAGTGTACCTGTAAAGTATCTATCAGACCCTTGTCTGACTCATCTACTGTAGAAGTAGGGAGGATTTCTACCTGTTGATTAGGATATCCTAATAGTATGTGTGCTATGCATGATCGGTCTATGAAAATCGTAATGGGGTGTATGGGATCAAATTGAACATGACCGGCATACTAGGGTTAATGTCATAACAGGCTAGTTATCATCAAGGTTATATAGCTTCTTATAAACTGGGTCGGTTCGAGCCCTGAATGCTGATTGGTTGACAGCATATGAGCTGGGTATGAGACAACATGTATTTTTACTTATCTAATTGCTTATCTAAAAATGATGCTGCAATGTTAGTAGAAGATATGCGTCTTTCTAATTATTTGCCAGCAAGTGGCCACTCGATAAAGGGCATGACAGGTATACTAGGGTTACTATCATACAGGCTAGTTATCATCAAGGTTATTATTATAAACTGTGTGGTTTGAGCCCTGAATGCTGATTGGCGACAGCCGTGGTATATCAGACCGTGTATGAGACAACATGTATTTTTACTTATCTAATTGCGTTGGTAACCAGTTTATAATAGCAATAAGGCACCTCGGGGGTTTGTGGTATATGGCCAATATACCACGGCTAAAGGATGTATCCAGGCACTCTGCGTTGCGTCGTGCTGAATAACAGTTCTTAGCCGTGGTATATTGGCCATATACCACACCTCCTCGTGCATTATTGCTTAAATGACACGCACAGCTCAGCCATTATGAGCCTAGGAGCAGACACCTCTGTCATTCTGTCTTCGGTGGAAACACTGTAGGGACACACACACACACACACACACACACACACACACACACACACACAGCTGTGCCCAAGCTCTGACATGCTTTGGGTTTTATGTTACTGGGGTCGCAGCAGGCACTTTGGAATAACATTCAGGTTTTAGGAGGATTGATCTCCACAGATTCAGAGAGTAGAACAATGGTGGGTCTAGGTTGTACCCTATGACATAAGCAAAGCACCAATCCCTTGAACAATGCTGAATGTTAAAAGTTTGCTGATGACACTCTCACTCACTCAATTCACAGGGCTTTATTTTGCAGGGGAAATGTGTTTACATTTCAAAAGCAAGTGAAATAGATAAACTAATGTGAAATAAGCAATTTGAAATCAACATTACACTCACACACATGCCTGCTATGAGCTGCTGTTCTTCTCTAATCAGGGGTCTGGCATTCAGACAAGATGGCTCTTGTCCTATCTCTCTGGGTGGCTGTCTCCTGACTTTGCTTTCCGAGACATGCTGGTTATCTCTGGTTGCCAGATTACACTCGTACACGAGCAGAACAAAACACACACACACACACACCTACATTCGAGCTCTCTGATCTCTTTTTTTACTCTGCTATTAGGCCTAGTTAACTACTTGTTGTTTACAAACTGATAACGTTTGCCAATTTGTTATGTCAGGGATGTTTAGAATAGGCCAGGCTGTCTGTCGTTTTTCCTTTAGCTAGATAATAGATCATCTCTATTTTTGCCAAAGTAACAGGCTACTTACTCCTTGTTGATTACTTTCTTAACCTTAAAATCTGTTGAATGACTGAAATGTTACAAATCCCATTGATATGGAATTTGCCATCCTCACTTCTGTCTTGGGCTTTGCTTCTTGTATTGTTCATTAATTTGGCTAGTCTATATAAATGTAAGGCAAGCAATACCTACCTACTGCTTTAGTTGGGCTACAAACTTAGGTCTACTAATATCTACCAGTACTTACTTACCTGTCTGGTCATCAACTCCGGTCTACCATGACCTATCTACCTCTCTAGTAGGGCAGGGAATTGCCAGGGGCCTCACGTTACGATATTATCACGACACTTAGGTGCCCGAAACTATATGTATTGTGATTCTATATGTATATGCGATTCGATACTGAGATTTCAAGGTTCAATGTTCCAAACATATTGTTCACCGTATGTCTGCTACAGCGGGACAGGAGAGCCATTAGAAAACAGCAAGTTTTAATTAGTCATAGAATTAAATGTGTTGAACACAAATTGACTCCCTGTTTTAGAAGATGGAGATTCAGCCAACTAGCGCAAATATAATATTATGATATGATATCGTCAAATAATATTTTGATGATTGAACTGTTGACCCCCCCCCCCCCCCCCATTTTTATAAAATCGTTTTTTTTTTTAAGAACACTATGTTGATTACTTAAGTATTCACACCCCTGAGTCAATACATGTTAGAATCACCTTTGGCAGCGATTACAGCTGTGAGTCTTTCTGGGTAAGTCTCTCTAAGAGCTTTGCACACCTGGATTGTACAATATTTGCACATTATTCTTTAAAAAAGCTCTGTCAAGTTGGTTGTTGATCATTGCTAGACAGCCATTTTCAAGTCTTGCCATAGATTTTCAAGCAGATTTAAGTTGAAACTGTAACTAGGCCACTCAGGAACATTTAATGTCATTTTGGTAAGCAACTCCAGTGTATATTCCTCTTCTTTCCTGCCTAAGCAAGTTCTGTCAGACTCTGGCATCATAACTAAGAAGCATGGGATAAGTGATGCTTTTAATAATTTTATCTTGACAAGCTTTTTATTTAAGCGAAACGGTGGTTTAATTGACCCTGGTCAGTCAATCGACTGCACTTCCGTCTGCCAGCCTCTAGCTGACTCAACGTTTAACCCGTCAGCTTCTTGAATCTTTGTTTTCATTTCAACAATTTACTATCTATGATGTGCTAGATGCCTTGCTTAATATTGTTGTAAAAACATCCACTGGGGGGGCTGATATACTTGATCCATTTTTGCTGCAGCTCTCTGCCCCCCTGATTTGCCGAATCATTAACCCATATTTTTAACCTGACGATTATATCTGGGACTATCCCTAAGTTTTGGAAGGTGGCCCATGTACCCCCTCACAAAGGTAGTGACCCTTGTGACCTAAATCATTATCGCCCTATTTCTAAACTTTCTTGTCTAGCTAAAATATTATAATCCTTGATTCATTCTAAATGTATATCAGTTGGGTTTTAGACCAGGTCATAGCGCTCACTGCTGCATCCCTAGTTATACATTATGTGGTTAACTGTATGGATAAAGGCAACTTGGTGCTGCCCTCTTCATTGACCTGTCAAATGCTATTTCGATACTGTTGCTCACTCACTCACTGTTAATTCAGAGGCTTTCCTCAATTGGTCTAGGCTGCATGTAACTGGTTAAAAAATGTACATGACAGATAGAACTCAATGTATATCTACTGATGGTGTTAAATCAGGTTTCCTGGGAAGGTGTCCCACAGGGGTCGATTCTGGGTCCTGTACTTTTGACTGTTTATATTAGCAATATCGACTTGTCTGTAAAAACAAAATGTAACATGCACTTGCATGCCAGTGATACTGTTGTGTGTGTGCTATTGCCCCCACGGTTGTCCAGACTCTATCTGAACTACAGTCTGCCTTTATTGTATTGGAGAACATCTTTATTGACCTGAAATTAGTATTGAACGCAGGTAAAACTAAGTATACAGTGCATTTGGAAAGTATTTGGACCCCTTGACAGTACCTCATAATGACAAAGCGAACACACGTTTTTAGAAAGTTTAGCAAATGTATTAAACATAAAAAAACAGATACCTTAAACAGACCATTTGCTATGAGACTCAAAATTGAGCTCAGGTGCATCCTGTTTCCATTCATCATCCTTGAAATTCTTCTACAACTTGATTGGAGTCCACCTGTGGTAAATTCAATTGATTGGACATGATTTGGAAAGGCACACACGTCTATATAAGGTCCCACAGTTGACAGTGCCCCCGCACATTGACTCTGTACCGGTACCCCCTGTATATAGCCTCACTATTGTTATTTTACTGCTGCTCTTTAATTATTTCTTACTTTTATTTATTTATTTTTTTTGTATTTTTTTCTTAAATGCATTGTTGGTTAAAGGCTTGTAAGTATTTCACTGTACGTTCTACACCTGTTGTATTCGGGGCATGTGACAAATAACATTTTATTTTATTTGTTTAATGCCAGTGGCAGGTCATTGGTAAAACTAGAAAAGAGTAGAGGGTCTAGAGAAGCTACCATTTAAACAAAAAAAAAATCTTTGAGTTCTATTAGATATCTCTGAATCCACAATATGGAAGAGGTTGAAAAGCCATAACACAACAACCGGTTATGGTCAATAATATCAAAGGTTGCACTGAAATCTAACAGTAGAGCTCCCACAATCTTATTATCGATTTCTTTCAACCAATCATCAGTCATTTGTGTCAGTGCAATACATATTGTGAGCCCTTCTCTATAAGCATGCTGAAAGTCTGTTCATTTGTTTACAGAGAAATTGCATTGTATTTGGTCAAACACAATTATTTTCAAAAAGTTTGCCAAGAGCTGGCAGCAGGCTTATAGGTCTGCTTTTAGAACCAGTGAAGGCCCCTTTACCATTCTTGGGTAGTGGAATTACTTTGGCATCCCTCCAAGCTCAGATTAAAGATATGACAGATAGGAGTGGCAATAGTCGGCTACCATCCTAAGTTGTCAATGTCAGGAGGTTTGTCAATATTGATCGATAACAAAACATTTTCCGCTTCCCCCACACTAACGTAAAAAAAAATCAAACTTGCAATGCTTTTCTTTCATTATTTCTTTTTTTATACATGGATACGATGGCTCACTGTTCATTGCTGGCATTTCCTGCCTACGTTTGCCCACTTTGCCAATGAAGTAATCATAAAAATAATTGCCAACATCAAATGGTTTTGTGATGAATAAGCCATCTGATTCGATAAAAGATGGAGTTGAATTTGTCTTTCTGTCCATAATTTCATTTAAATTACTCAAGTTTTTTCTTTATATAATTGATATTGGCTTCAAAATATAGTTTCTTCTTTTTTTTGAGTTTAGTCACATAATTTCTCAATTTACAGTAAGTCAGCCAGTCAGATGTGCAGCCAGACTTAATAGCCACTCCTTTTACCCTTTTCAACCATACAGTTTTAACATTTCTCATCAATCCATGGAGCCTTAAGTTCTAACAGTCAGTTTCTTAACAGGTGCATGTTTATCAATAATTGGACGAAGCAATTTCATAAATTCATCAAGTGCAGCGTCTGGATGCGCCTTATTAATCACATCAGACCAACAAATATTTTATCATCCACATAAGAGTCACAGCAAAATATTTTGTATTATCTCTTATACAGTATTTTAGGCCCAGCTTTTGGAACTTTGGCTTTCCTGGCTATAGCCACTATATTGTGATCACTGCACCCAATGGGTACGGATACAGCTTTAGAACATGTTCTACAGTATTAGTAAAAATGTGATCAATACATGTGGATGATCTTTTTCCGTAAGTGCTTGTAAACACCTTGGTAGGTTGATTTAATAACCTGAACCAGATTACAGGCACTGGTTACGGTGAGAAGCTTCCTCGAGCGGACAGCTTGATGAAAACCAGGCAATATTCAGGTCCCCAAGAAAGTAGACCTCTATTTTTACGTCACTTATACTATCAAGCATTTCACACACATTATTTATATACTGACTGTTAGCACTTGGTGGCCTATAGCAACACCCCAAAGAAAAAGGCTTCAGATATGCCAAGTGAACCGGCAACCACAACACTTCAATGATGCTTGTGCTTGACATTAGATCTTCTCTATGCATTTCAGGGATATGGCTCTGAAATAATACGGCAACACCTCCAACCATAATTGTTTGCCTCTTCTATAGATGTTATATCCTTGTATTGCTACTGATGTATCATCAAAATAATTATCTAAGTGAGTCTCAGAAATGGCTAATATATGAATGTTGTCTGATGTTATTGATTTCATTAACCTTATTTCTACGGCTACATGTATTAAAATGGGCTATTTTCATCCCTTTCCTGGGTAGCGTATCAGAGATGGAAAAGAGCAAACAAAGCGAGATAAAAAAAAATTACATTCAGCATTCCATTAATCAATTGGTGTGTGTGCTACGAACCCATATGCTTGGCTCTCTCATCCCTTCCAGGTGGGAAGGGTGGACAATGAGCCTGTCATAGCGGAGGTAAGCAATGTCCCCACGTGCTCTGTCAGCTTTCATCGCTGGGATAAGTTCTTTCCTCTTCTGGCGCACAGCTTCAGGGTGTCCTCATTGAGGAAAATATACATTCCTCTCAAGTTCTTGGCTCTTTCGAGAACAGCTACCTTGTCCTTGAACCTCAGGAACTTGACCACTATTGGCCTGGGCCTGTCACCTGGGCCGGTGGTAGGTTTTCCAGTTCTGTGGGCGCGCTCCACCTCAATCTTCCTGTGGTCCATCTTCAATTTCTCATAAACTCAGCAAAAAAAGAAACAGCCCTTTTTCAGGACCCTGTCTTTCAAAGATAATTTGTAAAAATCCAAGTAACTTCACAGATCTTCATTGTAAAGGGTTTAAACACTGTTTCCTATGCTTGTTCAATGAACCATAAACAATTAATGAACATGCACCTGTGGAACGGTCGTTAAGACACTAACAGCTTACAGACGGTAGGCAATTAAGGTCAATGAAATATGAAGGGTGGTACTCAGTGATGTGTTCAGGTCATAACGTTAATTTTTGTCACATTTTTTGCAGTTTTACTTTAGTGCCCTATTGCAAACAGGATGCATGTTTTGGAATATATATACACACATATATATACATATATATATATATATATATACACACACACACGTATATACACACGTATGTGTGTATATATATACACACACGTATATACACACGTATATACACACAAATACAAAAACATATATGTATGTGTGTAGATCTATCTATCTATAGAGAGTGTGTGTGTATTTATATATACATGTATATATGTCATTTATTTTTTTCTGTACAGGCTTCCTTCTATTCACTCTGTTATTTAGGTTAGTATTGTGGAGTAACTACAATGTTGAGCCATCCTCAGTTTTCTCCTATCACAGCCATTCAACTCTGTTTTAATGTCACCATTGGCATCAATCCCGTGAGCGGTATCCTTCCTCTCCGGCAGCTGGGTTAGGAAGGACGCCTGTATCTTTGTATTGTGTGTGTGTGTGTGTGATAGATAGATAGATCTATCTCTCATCCAACGTGTAATTAATATCTTCACCATGGTGAAAGGTAATTCAATATTTGCATGTTTATTTTCTTTCTACAAATAGGTGACCTTCTTTGCGAGGCACTAGAAAACCTCCCTGGTCTTTGTGGTTTAATCTGTGTTTGAAATTCACTGCTTGACTTCGGGACCTTGGAGATAATTGTATGTGTGGGGTTACAGAGATGGGGGTAGTCATTTAAAACATCGTGTTTAAACACTAATCATGTTAAGTCCATGCAACTTATTATGTGACTTGTTAAGCACATTTTTACTCCTGAACTTATTTAGGCTTGCCATAAGAAAGGAGTTCAATACTTATTTACTCAAGACATTTCAGCTTTTCATTTTTAATTCATTAATTCAAACATAATTCCTTTTTGACGTTATGGGGTGTTGTGTGTAGGCCGGTGACACAAATTCTAAATTCAGGCTGTAACACAACGTTTGGAGAAAGTCAATGGGTGTGAATACTTTCTGATGGCACTGTGCCTCTCTTGTTAGGAGATACTATTGTAAAGTGGTTGTTCCACTGGATATCATAAGGTGAATGCACCAATTTGTAAGTCGCTCTGGATAAGAGCGTCTGCTAAATGACTTAAATGTAAATGTAAATAATTCATTGGATCAACCATCTTTAGAGCATTTTCACTTACCATTCTGTATGTTGATCTCAGGTCATGCACTAGGCTGTATTTTACAGCTTTGCATTTGAAACAAACATGGATCACTGCTGTCAATTATTCTTGGATCGTAGCATACATTATTCACTGCTTTCATTCAGATAATTTGATACATAATTCCATTCATCTGTTGCTTATTTTCGATGTAGACTTGTGTGCAGAAGTCTATCCTGGTGGTTGGCGCCTGCCAGAATGTCTCTTAGTGTAAATGGTGTGTTTTGAACATTCCAACATCACTTGACACATCTTTATTGAAAGCCATTAGTTAATTGGTTGAAGGGAGGGGGGAGTCGTTTCCCTAATGGGGCAGATGGAGGCGGGGCCGGTGGTGGATAACTTTATTGGGACTAGGTAGCCTTTGCTTACTTTAGCCAGCGCTAGTGTTGTTGGGTCCTAAATGTTAGATACTGTTTGCCGCTGATGCTAACACAGGCTATTTCTGTCCTGTCTGTTTCTCCTCAGGCCCAGGTGAAGAGCGAGGCGCCTGTTCCCACGGCGCTGAGTGAAAGCATTCCAAAGTTCTACTTTCCGCGGGGGCGGCCCAAAGCCAACCTCAACATCGACGGCCTCATTGCTAAGATCGAGAAAATATTTTCCCAATTCCCCAATGAAAGGGCCACCATTGAGGACATGGGGAAGGTTGCCAAGGTGAGAAGGTGATTTGTAGTGCCGAGACTCCATAGCCACCCAGCAAATTTGTTTTCATTAGTGCAATTAGTGAAGGTTTGCAGCTCAGACGTGGTTTTTCTCTCTCTCTCTCTCTTAACCCATGAAAATATTATTTCTGAGCCCCCCCCCCCCCCCCCCCCCCCAGGTATGTGACCGCTGACCTGTGGAGGAACCTGAGTTGAGAAAGAAACATCAGCCAGGTTAACTCAGGGAGGTCTTTGAGGGGAAACACCACTGTTATCTGTGCGAGATGGGCACTTTATTGACATTTTCATTCCAAATCGAATCCTCTTCAGGTCAAAGCCAGTCATCCCAGGCAGCCCGGGAAATCGCTGTGTCACATTTTGACGGCTGGATTAAACGTTTTTAGTTGGAATTAGAGCAGAGTGACTGACAGCTGTAAGGTGGAGAGAGAAAATCCAAAAAGCACTGTAAAACAAAATAACATTTAGTTCACCCTGATGGAGGATAATGTTGAACACTTAAGCGTGTAGCTGGACAATATTTTGTTTGACACAGTTCTATTACGTGTGAGCTGTCACGGATAGTTAAGTGAACTGACATTCAACTGCACAGAAGAGGACACTTGTCTAAATCACTTATTTCTCCCTCCCTCCCCCTTATCCCCCTCCAGGCATGCGAGTGTCCGCTCTACTGGAAAGCTCCATTGTTCAATTCGGCTGGAGGCGATAGGACGGGCTTCGTGTCCGTTCACAAGTTTGTGGCCATGTGGAGAAAGTAAGACAATGGCTCTTGTACCCAGCCAGCCAACCCCACAGAGCTACTCTCACAACCCATAGTCCGATAGTCTCTCGTAAACAACTACCAATAGCCACATGTGTTGGCCAAAGCTTCAGCAAAGAGTACACAGTAACTGGTCTTCCAATAATGTTTTGTACTATTTTTTCATAGCAATTAAAATGGTTGAAAAACAAACCCTTGAAATGTTTACATGTACAGTGCATTCGGAAAGTATTCGGACCCCTTGACTTTTTCTACATTTTGTTAGGTTACAGCCTTATTCTAAAATGTATTCAATTGTATTCAATACCCCATAATGACAAAGAAAAAATGGTTTTAGAATTGTTTAATTTATCAAAAGAATAAAAAATGATATCACATTTACATAAGTATTCAAACCCTTTACTCAGTACTTTGTTGAAGCACCTTTGGCAGCGATTACAGCCTCGAGTCTTTTTGGATATGACGTTACAAGCTTCGCACACCTGTATTTGGGGAGTTTCTCTCGTTCTTCTCTGCAGATCCTCTCAAGCTCTGTCGGGTTGGATGGGGAGCGTCGCTGCACAGGTATTTTCAGTTCTCTCCAGAGATGTTCTATCGGGTTCAAGTATGGGCTCTGGCAGGGCCACTCAAGGACATTCAGAGACTTGTCTGAAGCCACTCTTGCGTTAGCTTGGCTGTGTGCTTAGGGTCGTTGTCTTGTTGGAAGGTGAACCTTCTCCCCAGTCTGAGGTCCTGAGCACTCTGGAGCAGGATTTTATCAAGGATCTCTCTGTATTTTGCTCCATTTATCTTTGCCTTGATCCTGACTAGTCTCCCAGTCCCTGCCGCTGAAAAACATCCCCACAGCATGATGCTGCCACCACCATGCTTCACCGTAGGGATGGTGCCAGGATCCCTCCAGACGTAGCGCTTGGCTTTCAGGCCAAAGAGTTCAATCTTGCTTTATTCAGATCAGAGAATCTTGTTTCTCCAGGTCGGATAGTATTTAGGTGCCTTTTGGCAAACTCCAAGCGGATTGTCATGTGCCTTTTACTGAGGAGTGGCTTCCGTCTGGCAACTCTACTGTAAAGGCCTGATTGGTTGAGTGCTGCAGAGATGGTTATCCTCCCATCTCCACAGAGGAATTCTAGAGTTCTGTCATAGTGCCCATCAGGTTCTTGGACACCTCCCTGACCAAAGCCCTTTCCCCCCGATTTAAGAATAATGGAGACCACTGTGTTCCACTGTTCTTGGGGGCCTTCAATGCTGCAGAAGTGTTTTGGTACCCTTCCCCAGATCTGTGCCTATGGACAATTCCTTTGACCTCATGGCTTGGGTTTTGCTCTGACATGCACTGTCACCTGTGGGACCTTTATATAAACAGGTGTTTGCCTTTCCAAATCATGTCCATCAATTTAATTTACCACAGGTGGACTCCAATCATGTTGTAAAAACAATTTTCGCTTTGTCATTATGGGGTATTGTGTAGATTGCTGAGGATTTTTATTTGTTTTTCCATTTTGGAATAAGGCTGTAACGTAACAAAATGTGACCCGATTCAGGAAACTAGGCTTATGTCGCAAGTGAATCGTTTGAACGTAGTAAAATTTATCAAAATGCATTTTTTGGCAGAATTGCCTTCTCAAACATGTGAACTTTCATGTGCCTTAATATCAAACTTGTATGCCATCTAAATACGAATAAAATTGTTAAATTACGAGCTTAGTTGGTTTAGTCACAGAAAAAGTGAGCAACCTTCCCGCTAGCCATGATTGGCTGAGATAAGGAGTAAGCTGGACATGCCAAGAGATGAGTTTGGATTGGTCTGCCATATAGCACGCGTCTGTCTATTGGAGCTGGTCAGTATGTCTAGGTAATTGTGTTAAACGCCGCTTTTATTTTTTATATATCGAGTAGTAAAACTGCATAAATCTAATGTCACGTTAAAGTGTACTGTTAACTAGCTTACGTTAGCTGGCTGTCTCGCTAGCTAACATTGTGTATGCTCTCCACTTTCTGGGGGACCGAGTTTTGAAATCAGTGGAATTCAAGTATGATAGCTAAGGAGATGGAGAAAACACCAGTCTGGATTATATCTTCAAACTAAGGGCAACCATACATTGCATCAGACAGGATTTGCATCCAACCATGATGTATACAGGTAAGATAGTCTAGCTAGTTACATTTTCAGATATGACATGTTTCTAATTTTGACAGAACATTTTTCATTTCAAGTGTGCTGTTAGCTAACGTTAGCTAACTTTGTGTATGATCTTATTATTTGTAAATCAGACACATTTGCTTGACTAGTTATAGCCGTAGAACTGGTTGGTTAGCTACCTGCAGATTCATGCAGGGTAGTAACATCATGTGTTACGGACATATTGTGTGTGTGTGTTTACGGACATATTCAAACACACGTGTGTTTACGGACATATTCAATTAATCCCTATCCGAATCTGCTGTTCCCACATGCTTCAAGAGGGCCACCATTGTTCCTGCTCCCAAGAAAGCTAAGGTAACTGAGCTAAACGACTATCGCCCCGTAGCACTCACTTCCGTCATCATGAAGTGCTTTGGGAGGCTAGTCAAGGATCATATCACCTCCACCCTACCTGACAACCTAGACCCACTTCAATTTGCTTACCGCCCCAATAGGTCCACAGACAACGCAATCACACTGCACACTGCCCTAACCCATCTGAACAAGAGGAATACCTATGTAAGAATGTTGTTCATCGATTACAGTTCAGCATTTAACATCATAGTACCCTCCAAACTTGTCATTAAGCTTGAATCCCTGGGTCTTGACCCTGCCCTGTGCAACTGGGCCCTGGACTTTCTGACGGGCTGGCCACAGGTGGTGAGGGTAGGAAACATCTCCACCCCAACATCTCGACAAAGGTGCGTTCTCAGCCCGCTCCTGTACTCCCTGTTCACCCATCACTGTGTGGCCATGCACGCCCTCCAACTCAACCATCAAGTTTGCAGACGACACTACAGTGGTAGGCTTGATTACCAACAACGACGAGACAGCCTACAGGGAGGAGGTGAGGGCCCTCGGAGTGTGGTGTCAGGAAAATAACCTCACACTCAACGTAAACAAAACAAAGGAGAATTGTGGACTTCAGGAAACAGCAGAGGGAGCACCCCCTCTGTGGAACGTTTTAAGTTCCTCGGCGTACACATCATGGACAAACTGAAACGGTCCACCCACACAGACAAGAGCGCAACAGCGCCTCTTCAACCTCAGGAGGCTGAAGAAATTTGGCTTGTCACCGAAAACACTCTCAAACTTTTACAGATGCACAATCGAGAGCATCATGTTGGGCTGTATCACCGCCTGGTATGGCATCTGCTCCGCCCCCAACCGTAAGGTTCTCCAGAGGGTAGTGAGGTCTGCACAACCCATCACCGGGGGCAAACTACCTGCCCTCCAGGACACCGACATCTCCCGATGTCGCAGGAAGGCCAAAAAGATCATCAAGAACAACAACCACCCGAGCCACTGCCTGTTCACCCCGCTATCATCCAGAAGGCGAGGTCAGTACAGATGCATCAAAGCGGGGACCGAGAGACTGAAAAACAGCTTCTATCTCAAGGCCATCAGACTGTTAAACAGCCATCACTAACATTGAGTGGCTGCTGCCAACATGCTCACTCAATTCTCTAGCCACTTTAATAATAAAAAATTGGATGTAATAAATGTATCACTAGTCACTTTAAACAATGCCACTTTATATAATGTTTACATACCCTACATTACTCATCTCATATGTATATTCTGTACTCTATGTCATCTACTGCATCTTGCCTATGCCGCACGGCCATCGCTCATCCATATATTTATATGGTCATATTCGTATTCATCCTTTACACTTGTGTGTGTATAAGGTAGTTGTTGTGAAATTGTTAGATTACTTGTTAGATATTACTGCACGGTCACACGCATTTCGCTACACTCGCATTAACATCTACTAACCATTTGTATGTGACCAATAAAATTTGATTTGATGGTCAAATGTTTAGCTAGCTAGCTAGATACATGTCTTAAAAAAAGACTCCATGCACGTATCAATTTCAATAGAATGTCACTGCAACTGTAGATAGACGTACTAGCTGTTAAATTTGCTCTGGCTATCTACTCCGATTTTAGACCAAGGGTAAGATAGTCCAGCTAGCTACATTTTCAGATATTACGCATTTCTAATTTTGAGAAAGTATTTTCATTTCAAGTTAGTGTACTGTTGGCTGGCTCGCTAACTAACGTTACGTCATGCGTTGGGATTCATTGTTTACCTAGCTATCTAGCTACATTTCTTAACAAAATACTCTCGTCTTAGAGTGCAGAATAACTGATGAATTGTTGAACGCTCACCACCCGTTGCATATGTCCGGTGTCAGTAAACATCAACAAAGCATAATTCAATTGTTGCCAGTAGCACAGTTACAGTCACCAATGCTCTGGATAACATGAACACAGCCTAACCAGCTCTAGTAGGGTGAGTAAAATGGTCAGAGTGGGGTGTTCTCATTGTGTATGGAAGTAGCTAGCCAATGTTAGCCAGTTAGCTTGAGTGCTTGACTGTCGTTGTGAGGTCACAGCTTTCGGATCAACCCTACTTATTGGCCAGAGCGTCCAGTGTGTGCGCTCTGTAAGCGGAACACTCTGTATTTACGAATGGACAATCTGATAGCACAGTTGCAGTCACCAATGCTCTGGATAACATAACAGCCTAAGCAGCTCTGCTAGGGCGAGTAATGTTCAGTGAGCTGTTCTCTCTCAGATGTCTGGATGTAGCTGGCAAGTTAGTACAGAACGCTCGGCTCAACCCTTAAAGAGATGGGTGGAGCTACGGCTTAAGAGGGTGTGAACAATGCTGAATGGGTGTAGACAAAGAAGGGCTCTCCAATAGTAGTACTAAAACATTGACAGACGGTTTTCTCCAAAGTGAGTTTACAAGTTGGCCAACTTTCAAAGCAGAATTACTTTCTAATTTTTTCCTCAAATGGAGTGTATGATATACCATTTTGTAGCTCTGAGTCTCTACTTTTAT
The DNA here is from genome assembly GCF_045679555.1 of Salvelinus alpinus. Classification (NCBI taxonomy): domain Eukaryota; kingdom Metazoa; phylum Chordata; class Actinopteri; order Salmoniformes; family Salmonidae; genus Salvelinus; species Salvelinus alpinus. The sequence continues at coordinate 3,133,672 of NC_092099.1, read as the reverse complement.
CCAATGTAAAAAATAAAAAATAAAAATAAAAGATTTTCAAATGTTGCTGCATAAGACCGAATCCAGGTGGTGTCACAAATGTGCAAAAAGTAAATGGGTCTGAATACTTTCCGAAGGCACTGTTTCTCTTGGATAAAGTAAGATGTACTGTACTCTACTGGACTGTTCTCTTGGTTGTGTGTTGTAAGCGTACTGTTTTAATAATGTGTGAGTCTCTAGAGAATTGGAGTGGAATGGCCTCTGACATTACCTCATGGCTCTGAGGGGGTTCAAAAAAGAAAGTTCCATTATGTCATCATCACTGCTGTAACACTCTGAGCATGACCCAGCGTCAATTCAGAATCCTAATTTCAGAATGTATTAACCTGCACTGCCACTTCAGAGGTGAATGATTTCAGACTCGCTCTGAAGTGTTCTCTGATGGAGAGAGAAAATAGGGAGAGAGCGAGACCCTGAAAAACACTGAAACCATATGTTCCCTCTTTCCTTCCCAGAATGCTGCAGACCTGTCATGACGACGTGTCTAAGTTTGTACACCTCTTGGCCAAACCTGGCTGTAATTACCTGGAACAAGAGGACTTTATTCCATTCCTTCAGGTACAGGAACACCACACACACAGCCACCCGGGGAGAGAGAGTGGGATTCTAGTTTGGGGAGACGTGCTGGGCAGCGGCGTATTACTAGGAAGAGAAGCAAGGAGGGGGTTCTTTGGGGCAGGGCAGGGGGAGAGGGGAATTTTGGGCCAGTGGGAGAGTTAACATGAGGACTTCATTCCATTCAGTGGTGTTTTATACTGAACAAAAATATAAACCAACATGTAACGTGTATGTCCCATGAGCTGAAATAAGAGATCCCAGAAATGTTCCCTACACACAAAAAGCATAATTCGCTCACATTTTGTGCACAAATTTGTTTACATCCCAGTTAGTGAGCATTTCTCCTTTACCAAGATAATCCATCCACCTGGCATGTGTGGCATATTAAGAAGCTGATTAAACGGCATGGTCATTACACAGGTGTACCTTGTGTTGGGGAAAATAAAAGGCCACTCTAAAATGTGCCGTTTTGTTGCACAACACAATGCCTAAGATGTCTCAAGTTTTGAGGAAGCATGCACATTTTTTAGGCAAGTCAGTTAAGAACAAATTCTTGTTCAGAACAAACTGCCTTGTTCAGGGGCAGAACGACAGATTTTTACCTTGTCAGCTCGGGGATTCGATCTAGCAACCTTTCGGTTACTGGCCCAACGCTCTAACCACTAGGTTACCTGCCGCAATTGGCATACTGACTGCAGAAATGTCCACCACAGCTGTTGCTAGAGAATTGAATGTTAATTTCTCTACCATAAGCTGACTTCAATATCGTTTTAGAGAATTTGGTAGTACGTCCAACCGGCCTGAACACCACAGATGATATATAACCAGGCCAGTCCAGGACCTCCACATCCAGCTTCTTCACCTGCAGGATCGTCTGAGACCAGCCACCCGGGCAGCTAATGAAACTGTGGGTTTGCACAACTAAAGAATTTCTGCACAAACTGTCAAACTGCTGCAGGGAAACTAATCTTCGTGCTCGTCGTCTTCATCGTTGTCTTGACCTGACTGCAGTTCCGTGTCGTAACCGACTTCAGTGGGCAAATGCTCAGCTTCGATGGCCACTGGCACACTGGAGAAGTGTGCTATTCACGGATGAATCCCAGTTTCAACTGTACCGGGCAGATGGCAGTGTGTGGGCGAACGGTATGCTGGTGTCAATGTTGTGAACAGAGTGCCCCATGGTGGCGGTGGGGGTATGGGCAGGCATAAGCTACGGACAACCAACACAATTGCATTTTATTGATGGCAATTTGAATGCACAGAAATACCTTGACGAGATCCTGAGGCCCATTGCCGTGCCATTCATCCGCCGCCATCACCTCATGTTTCAGCATGATAATGCACAGCCCCATGTTGCAAGAATCTGTACACAATTCCTGGAAGATGAAAATGTCCCAGTTCTTCCATAGCCTGCATACTCAGACATAATCACCCATTGAGCATGTTTGGGATGCACTGGATTGACGTGTATTAACTTCGGACAGCCATTGAAGAGGAGTGGGACAATATTACACAGGCCACAATCAACAGCTTGATCAATTCTATTCAAAGGAGATGTCGCGCTGCATGAGGCAAATGGTGTTCACACTAGATACTGACTGGTTTTCTGATCCACGCCCCTACCTTTTTTAACTATCTGTGACCAAAAGATGCATATCTGTATTCCCAGTCATGTGAAATCCATAGATTAGGGCCTAATGAATTTATTTTAATTGACCGATTTCCTTATATGAACTGTAACTTAGTAAAATCTTTTAAATTGTTGCATTTTATGTTTGTTCAGTGTAGATTTATCAGAGAAGTAACTGTACCTTGTATTTATTTTATCCCCTTTATAACAAACAAATTGTGGCAATCACATCCCTGAGTTGAGCATTGCTGTGCTGGCCATTTGTGTAGTCTGTCTGCCAGGGTTTCCGGGGTTAGCCTGTGCAATGGTTTTCTGGCACCTGACAAGTGACCAAAAATCTCAAATTTGAGCTCATCAGTACAAAGGACAGATTTCTAGCGGTCTAATGTCCATTGCTTGTGTTTCTTGGCCCAAGCAAGTCTCTTCTTATTATTGGTGTCCTTTAGTTGTGGTTTCTTTGCAACAAATCGACCATGAAGGCCTGATTCACGCAATGATGGACTGTCGTTTCTCTTTGCTCATTTGAGCTGTTCTTGCCATAATATGGACTTGGTCTTTTACCAAATAGGGATATTTTCTGTATACCAACCCTATCTTGTCACAACACAGCTGATTGTCTCAAACGCATTAGGAAGGTAAGAAATTTCTCAAATGTTTACTTTTAACAAGGCACACCTGTTAATTGAAATGCAATCCAGGTGACCACCTCATGAAGCTGGTTGAGAGAATGCCAAGAGGGTGCAAAGTTGTCAGCAAGGCAAAGAGTGGCTACTTTGAAGAATCTCAAATATATTTAGATTTAAAACACTTTTTTTGGTTACTACATGATTCCATATGTGTTATCTCATAGTTTTGATGTCTTCATTATTATTCTACAATGTAGAATATGGTAAAGATAAAGAAAAACCCTGGAATGAGTTGGTCAACTTTTGACTGGGTGTGTGTGTGTATATGTGTGTGTATATGTGTATATATATGTGTGTGTATATATACATACGTATATATATGTACGTACATACATACACACAAAAAGTAAGAGAAGCTTAGGCCTAGCCCCAGAGAGAGAGAGCGATTTGCCGGCGGCATGTTACGACACCGACATATATTTCTTTAACCTTGTCAGATACTACTGCGTCTGCAATACACACATAGGCGTACAGAAGGGGGCAAATTCGTACATTTTCGATCAGAATATTTTTTATATTGTTACATTATATGAGTAACTGGTAGGCTTTAAATATTCTTCCTCACCTCAAATTCAACTGTCGGAGTCAGTTGGGAGCGCCGGTGTGCACTGCTTTCATATCATAGGCCTGCAGTATAGTAGCGTAATAACCACACTGCTCCAAAAGTTTCTAAACTTTATTAAGGTAATATCAAAAGCAAGTCATTCCATTGTTTCTAGGGAAAATACTAGCAGGATATTATATTGCGGCAAACACAACATTACAGTTTAAACTTAATTTGGCCAGAGAAAATGGCTCAACAGAATGAAACAAAACATTTTGCGAACTGGTTTAAAACTTTACAAAAGTTTTGAACAGGCTATATTGCAGCAATTACCAAGAAAGGCTAGTGCCTATCTTACCCAACAAATGAAAGCAATAGTGATATTTATTTTACAAAAGGTCTACTTATAACTTACCTTAAATACGGAGCACACAATTAAAATGACAGATCTTACTTAATTTAGCACACTCAAATGTCTCAACAGAATGAAACCTAACATATTTTGAATATTTAAATAACTCGTTTAGATGAATTAATATGCCTAAAATAATAACAATGATATACAATAATAACAATATAATAAAAAATGTTAAGTTCCAAAAGCATCCTACCTGATTAGCGAGTTGTGCAGTAGCCTGCATTTGTTCTCGCCAACGTTCTTCTCATCTTTGTCCACTACAATATTAAAACGTGTCCATGCAGAGGACATTCCCCATGTAAACTTTACACTATAAGCATACTCTCAAACTTTTGTTTTAATTCAATGAAAAAGTCCTCCATCGTAGCAATCAACAATAGCCTCCTCTCTCGCTCTCTCCTCAGCAGCAGGTGCATGCACGCAAAGAGTGAGAGAATGGTGCAAAAGTGCGAAATCGGAGTGTATGACAGGATCGGCCAAAAGTCGTCAATTACCGGCTAACGTAAACCCTGCTGTCTGCCTACCTACCTGGTGGTGTACCGTATCTGCCCCAAATTGGGCTGATTCATATTCATGCTGGCAGAACCGTCTGGGCTGTGACAAAACACCCGTTAGCATACCGGGAGGAGATGCCTTCTGGCACTCACTGTTTAATTTGTATTGCGACTCCGGGGTGAATGGGCTCTGACTGTTGTGATGAATGAAGGAAGGATTGGCGCCGAGTAGATGTGACTGTCCCCGGCAGTTTCCTCACCCTGGTGATTTATGGGTTTTTCTATTATTTAATTTCTCACAGGAAGGGTTAAGGGGGGAGGAGTGGGCACACCGCAGTCCGCCTCCAAAATAAAGCTATTTTCATTTCACTGCCGCCTTCGCATTTACATCAACGTTTAGTTCCTTTCACCCATCTGACAGAGAGGGGTTAAAAAAACGACAGAGGGGGCATGAGTGATTTTCATGGCTTGGATAAAAGTACAGTTCATTAGAGATTCAGCTCACCAGTCACCACATGAAAGGATCTGTGTGTGGTGGTCCAGCATGGAGAATATGACCAGCTATATAACAGAGCAGGCCTCCTCTCCCATGGTCTCAATGTCTCCACGATGTCCCCTACTCACGCCGGCCATTTAAAGGGATAAGAGTCTGTTAGATGCTTTCATACTTCAAAAGTGCAATTCAATTGTCCTCCCAATTTAGATTCTTCCCATTCGTCTGCCATTGCGGTCTGCGGATTTCTCCTAATGCATAGCTGGATCTACACAACAGATGGAGCGGCTATATGGATGGACGCCGCTTGACATTAGTCCACCTTTTTGAAGTTCCAATACATCTTGAATATGGTGTTTGAGCTAGTCAAGCTCTTTCAACATCTCTCCAACAGGCAGAGCAGAAAATGGGGTCTGTCTTTCTGCTACTAACTCCCCAGAGTCCCCAGAGAGTGATTTGACATACTGTTGTATGTTTGATTGTCTCTCTAGTGCTTGTCTTGTGGCAAGGCCCAGTTAGTCCTCTGACCTGTCCCCAGCCTTGTTGTAATGTTATTAAAACCTCCTGTCTGTGTTGTTCAGGATGTGGTGAACTCTCACACAGGCCTGGCCTTCCTGAAGGAGGCGTCCGACTTCCACTCACGCTACATCACCACAGTAAGTCATTATACATACCACACCAAAATACATTTTGGCATTTTTCAATCCATACCACTTGGTATGTCTACAGAGGTTAGCGCGTGATGTTGAATGTAATGTCAAATGTGTCCTATCGTGACTGACTCTGAAGCTTTTTTGTCATACACAGAAAAAAATCTGTATATGTGGGATGAGGTTGAAGTGATCGTTTTGAGTGTTCTGGAGGCTATTAAAGCTGTGTGTTATCTGCAGGTTGCCCAGAGGATATTCTACAATGTGAACAGGTCATGGTCAGGCAGGATCAGCTGTTCAGAGCTCAGGAAAAGCAGCTTTCTCCAGGTAGGAAGGGAGTTTTGAGGTGGAACTGATCAGTTGTCACATCTACAGTAATGCTGCGAGTCGGATGAAGATGGGGCTCTTGTCGAGTCTAGTTCCTCCAATGTTTTTTTTCCCATCAAGGGAGCTTTTTTCATCATCACTATATCTGTTAAGTCATCAGTGATTTGATTTGGCTGGTTGGTTGATGAATTGATTGGTCCAACAGAACGTGGCCCTGCTAGAGCAGGAGGAGGACGTGAACCAGCTGACAGAGTTCTTCTCCTACGAACATTTCTACGTCATCTACTGCAAGTTCTGGGAGCTGGACACAGACCATGACCTATACATAGACCAGAGAGACCTGGCCCGACACAACGACCAAGGTACACAGAAACACACACACAAGACCTCTACATAGACAAAAGAGAGCTATGGGGTATGTCACGTAGCGGGATATAGAGAGTTCACAAACTCAAATCTGACATAAGGATAACCGTTGAGTTGGAAAATCGCTAGCTTTGTGACATACCCCTCTGATCCGACACAACGACCAAGGTGTGTGTACACACACACACACACACACACACACACACACACAGAGGATTACCAAGGCAACCTTAATGTTCAAGTGGAGTCCAAGTGCTTTTGCTCCCACACACCACTCCATATGTTCCTGGTCATGAAGGAAACGGGAAAGAAGATCAATGGGGCAATAGGCCTAACTCGTCCACCCACCCACCCCCCCAAATGAATGTCTTGGTTGAATTGGATGACACCATGTCTGGCTCCATTTATTAGTCCTATAGATCTCCCCTACAAGCAGAAATCGCTGTATTTATTGTACGGAAAAGATAAAGGAGAGGTTAACAGTTACATCATTCACTTTACTTCCCAATGAGCTGTATTTATGATCTGTGACTGGATCACATCTATAATGAAAGACCTTGTATACACAGTAACTTGCGTCACGCTGTTATCTTGCTTCGTTTGTAAAGTTTTTTTTTTTCTCCTGTGTTTTCCAGCTATCTCCCACAAGATGATTGAAAGAATATTTTCTGGGACAGTTACCAGGTAAGAGACATGAACTAATTAATGGCTGTTATGACGTTCCACACTGTGTTCTGTATCGACTCCTTTCACCGAGTTGAGGTTGGCTTGGGTCCCCTGTGTGTTTTTCCTTAGATAAACGCAACATTTAATCTACCATTGAATTGAAGGTGAAGTTGGAGTGGTGTGTTTGAGCGTTGCCCTACCCATCTCTCTCCTCCCAGGGATAGACGTCTGCGTAAAGACGGCAGGCTGAGCTACGCTGACTTTGTCTGGTTCCTCATCTCCGAAGAAGACAAGAAGACTGACACCAGGTACTACACACAGTAACACCAGTCTCACATTGGAAACAAAATAGTCCCCCACCTCCCCTCCATTTGGAGTGATACCACTCTATCCTGTGTATCTAGCCTGTCTCTTTCTCCCTCCACAGTATAGAGTACTGGTTCCGGTGTATGGACCTGGATGGGGACGGTGTGTTGTCTATGTACGAGCTGGAGTATTTCTATGAGGAGCAGTGTGTGAAGTTGGAGACCATGGCAATCGAGCCCCTGCCCTTCGAGGACTGTCTCTGTCAGATGCTCGACCTGGTCAAGCCGGAGGTCGAGGGTCAGACACCTAAACGCAAATTCTAAAATTGTTTCAAAGTGACATGCAGGCAATAGATACGTGTTAGCTATGAAGTAAAGAGCTAGCATGCACACACACCAGTACATCACAGCAACTGGGACACATAGTAATACATTCCTGCGCGGAATGAAAGACTGACTAATCAAAGGGTTCCAACCTCTTTACGTCAGAAATTAGAGAAAGAGACGCATGTAGAGGGACAGACAGATGAAATCGGCTGAGACAGGATTCACAGCCACGTTGCCAGGGGTATACAGTGCATTAAGAAAGTATTCAGACACCTTGACTTTTTCCACGTTTTGTAACATTACAGCCTCATTCTAAAATGTATTGAATTGTCCCCCCCCCCCCCCCAATCTACACACAATGCCCCATAATGACTAAGGAATAACAGGTTTTTACAAATGTTAGAAAATAAAAAAGTTAAATTAAATATCACATTTACATAAGTATTCAGACCCTTTACTCAGTACTTTTGCTGAATCACCTTTGGCAGCGATTATAGCCTCAAGTGTGATGCTATGAGCTTGGCACACCTGTATTTGGGGAGTTTCTCCCATTCTTCTCTGCAGATCCTCTCAAGCTCGGTCAGGTTGGATGGTTAGAGTTGCTGCACAGCTATTTTCAGGTCTCTCCAGAGATGGTCTATCGGGTTCAAGTCCGCGCTCTGGCTGGTTCACTCAAGGACTTTCAGAGACTTGTCCCGAAGCCACTCTTGTGCTGTCTTGGCTGTGTGCTTAGTGTTGTTGTCCTGTGGGAAGGTGAACCTTCACCCCTGTCTGAGGTCCTGAGCGCTCTGTAGCAGGTTTTCATCAAGGATCTCTCTGTACTTTGCTCCGTTAATCTTTCCCTCGATCCTCACTAGTCTCCCAGTCCCTGCCGCTGAAAAATCCCTGCAGCATGATGCTGCCAACCACCATGCTTCACCATAGGCATGGTGCCAGGTTTCTTCCAGATGCGACACTTAGCATTCAGGCCAAAGAGTTCAGTCTTGTTTTCATCAGACCAAAGAATCTTGTTTCTCATGGTCTTACAGTATTTAGGTGCTGGGCTGCCATGTGCCTTTTTACTGAGGAGTGGCTTCCGTCTGGCCAAACTACCATAAAGTTATTGTTGGAGTGCTGCAGAGATGGTTGTCCTTCTGCAAGTTTCTCCCATCTCCACAGAGGAACTCTGGAGCACTGTCAGAAAGACCATCTGGTTCTTGGTCATCTCCCTGACCAAGGCCCTTCTCCCCCGATTGCTCGGTTTGGCCGGGCGGCCAGCTCTAGGAAGAGTCTTGGTGTTTCCAAACGTCTTCCATTTAAGAATTTTTGAAGGCCTTTTTTTAATTTTTTGGGTTCCCTTCCCCAGATCTGTCACGGAGCTCTTAGGACAATTCCTTCGACCTCCATACCTTGGTTTTTTCTCTGACATGCACTTTCAACTGGGACCTTTATATAGACAGGTGTGTGCCTTTCCAAATCGTGTCCAATCAATTGAATTTACCACAGGTGGACTCCAAGTTGTAGAAAAATCTCATGGATGATCAATGGAAATAGGATGCACCGGAGCTCAATTTTGAGTCTCATAGCAAAGGGTCTGAATATTTAAGTAAATAAGGTATCTGTTTTTTACTTGTAATAAATTGGCAAAAGTGTCTAAACCTGTTTTCGCTTCGTCATTATGGGGTATTGTGTGTAGACTGAGGATTTTTAAAATCCATTTTACAATACGGCTGTAATGTAACAATGTGGGAAAGGGAAGGGGTCTGAATAATTTCTGAATGCACTGTGTGTTGTCCGGAGTTGGTACTCCAGCACACGACTATGAATGCTAGCCTAGTTTAATGCCACAAGTAGCTGTTAGTTCCAGCGTGTAGCATTTTTAGACCGAAGCTATGGTAATTCGCTAACACCTTCCCACCTTCCCTGATCTGGGTGAAAAACACATACTGTATGCCACAACTGAACATGTTTGAGGTGTGTTTGATTTAGTTTGAGACAAAAATGACTACAGATTTAGTTCCAATGTACCAGGTAAACGAAATCAAGCGCACCTCAGGTATTTGACATTTATTTTACCTAGTTTGGGAGCGTCACTAAATCTTGAAAAGCAGCTGAATTTGGCATAAAAAATGAGATTTCTATTCTCCCCAGGAAAGATCACCCTACGGGACCTGAAGCAGTGTAAGTTGTCTCACATCTTCTATGACACCTTCTTCAACATCGAGAAATACCTGGACCACGAGCAGAAAGACCCCTTCTCTGTTGTAAGGGTAACTATTGACTACGACAGGATGTTATTATTACGCAGGGATGACATATGACCTCAGGGCCTGAGGGACGGTGGATAATGGCGTTTTGTTGGTTGTCTTTTGTAAGGAGGCTGAGACAGAGGGCCAAGAGATCTCGGACTGGGAGAAATATGCAGCGGAGGAGTACGATATCCTGGTTGCCGAGGAGACTACTACAGATCAGTACAACGACGGGTAAGACGGACGGACTGACTACACTCAACCAGTGTTCTATAATTTACTGGACAGAATCGCAGGAGCCTCTTGTTGATTTAATGACAGATCTCTCATCGGTATCTGTTTCTGTAGAGGAGAAAGTCGATAGTTGAGTTCACAGTTGGTTAGGGGACTGACTGCTGTCCTGAAGGATAATTTGTGCTTTGACCTATTCTGCAGTAGGAATGCCAGGGTTAGTGACTGAGCCAGGGTTAGATTATCACTGCAGATTTTATGTATGCCAAGTTTTTCTTTGTTATTGCTTGACTTCAGGAGGATTGCTGTGTTTGTGTAGAATGATTATAGGCGGCCAGTGTGAGGGACAAGGCTGTTAACAGGCTATTGTGTGGTGGTTTTAGGAACACCACAGACTTCTAAAGACAAGCTGGGTAGGATGAGGGAGAGGCTGCTTTGCCTGGCCAGGTAAGAGATCAGGGTGTCTGTCTATCCCCAGGGTGTAGGCTCTCTCACTCCTTCACTCTTTCCATGCTCGCTCAGTTCCAATTCCACCAATAGCCTCTAGGTACATGTCTAAAAGGATTGGATAGGTAGTAGTGGGTCGGTACATGGTAAGCACTCCACCTTGTCCTCTGATAAGCTTGGGTGTATTTTTTGCCATAACTACACTCTTTCTACACTATCTGTTTTTTCAACACCTTGGACGTAGGGAGGTAGGTAGGGGCTACAGGCTGATATGGAATTGATATGGCAGCTGTGTTTCAAAACCAATCCCTTCCTCAGCACTCTGGAACTCTTCACCATCAGTATTTTCCCACCTGTTGCTCCTCCTGTTGTTGGTGTCCTCACCTGTTTCTCTCTTGAACGATGGTAGCTCCTCCATGGAGTTGATCCCTGCATATCTACTGTACCACTTTTTGTCCTGTCTCGTGTAGATACTTTCCACCTAACCCACCCTACCCCGGCCAACAGCTCTGCACCCCCCCCACAGCAACTTGCCCAAGCCTCCCCCACTTCTCCTTCACCCAAATCCAGATAGCTGATGTTCTGAAAGAGCGGCAAAATCTGGACCCTTACAAATCAGCTGGGCTAGACAATCTGGACCCTCTCTTTCTAATATTATCCGCTTCAATTGTTGCAACCCCTATTACTAGCCTGTTCAACCTCTTTCGTATTGTCCGAGATACCTAAAGATTGGAAAGCTGCCGCGGTCATCCCCCTCTTCAAAGGGGGAGACACTCTAGACCCAAATTGTTATAGACCTATATCTATCCTGCCTTTCTAAAGTCTTTGAAAGCCACGTTAACAGATCGCCGACCATTTGAAATCCCACCGTACCTTCTCCGCTATGCAATCTGGATTCCGAGCTGGTCATGGGTGCACCTCAGCCACGCTCAAGGTCCTAAACAATATCATAACCGCCATCGATAAAAGACACTACTGTGCAGCTGTCTTCATCGACCTGGTCAAGGCTTTTGACTCTGTCAATCACCGCATTCTTATCGGCAGACTCAACAGCCTTGGTTTCTCAAATGACTGCCTCGCCTGGTTCACCAACTACTTCTCAGATAGAATTCAGTGTGTCAAATCGGAGGGCCTGTTGTCCGGACCTCTGGCAGTCTCTATGGGGGTGCCACAGGGTTCAATTCTCGGGCCGACTCTTTTCTCTGTATATATCAATGATGTCGCTCTTGCTGCTGGTGATTCTCTGATCCACCTATACGCAGACACGATTCTGTATACTTCTGGCCCTTCTTTGGACACTGTGTTAACAAACCTCCAGACGAGCTTCAATGCCATACAGCACTCCTTCTGTGGCCTCCAACTGCAAGTAAAACTAAATGCATGCTCTTCAACCGATCGCTGCCCGCACCCGCCCGCCCGTCTAGCATCACTACTATGGACGGTTCTGACTTAGAATATGTGGACAACTACAAATACCTAGGTGTCTGGTTAGACTGTAAACTCTCCTTCCAGACTCACATTAAGCATCTCCAATCCAAAATTAAATCTAGAATCGACTTCCTATTTCGCAACAAAGCCTCCTTCACTTATGCTGCTAAACACACCCTCGTAAAACTGACTATCCTACCGATCCTCGACTTCGGCGATGTAATTTACAAAATAGCTTCCAATACTCTACTCAGCAAATTGGATGCAGTCTATCACAGTGCCATCTGTTTTGTCACCAAAGCCCCATATTCTACCCACCACTGCAACCTGTATGCTCTCGTTGGCTGGCCCTCACTTCATATTCGTTGCCAAACCCACTGGCTCCAGGTCATCGAAGTCTTTGCTAGGTAACGCCCCGCCTTATCTCAGCTCACTGGTCACCATAGCAACACCCACCCGTAGCACACGCAGGTATATTTCACTGGTCATCTCCAAAGCCAACTCCTCCAGCCACCTTTTCTTCCAGTTCTCTGCTGCCAATGATGAACGAATTGCAAAAATCACTGAAGCTGGATACTTATATCTCCCTCACTAACTTTAAGCATCAGCTGTCAGAGCAGCTTACCGAACATTGCACCTGTACACAGCCCATCTAACTACCTCATCCCCATATTGTTCAATTTTTTTTTGCTCCTTTGCACCTCAGTATCTCTACTTGCACATCATCTTCTGCACATCTATCACTCCAGTGTTAATGCTAAATTGTAATTATTTTGCCACTATGGCCTATTTATTGCCTTACCTCCCTAATCTTACATTTGCACACACTGTATGTTTGTTTATCCCATGTGTAACTCAGTGTTTGTGTCGCACTGCTTTGCTTTATCTTGGCCAGGTCGTAGTTGTAAATAAGAACTTGTTCTCAACTGGCCTACCTGGTTAAATAAAGGTGAAATAAAAAATCCAATGCAATGCTTTTATTTCACAATGTTGGAAGAACTTCTCTCTCGCTCATATATTCTCTGTAGGTATGACAATGCTCTGAGTCACATCTCCAGTGAATTGGGTCTGAGGACAGAGGAGAGACATTTCTTTGAGATCCCCAACCCTCACTGCAATCTGGACTTGGATGAGGACGACTTTGAATAGCCAGCACTGGGAGAGCAACAAAACAGGGAGAAGAAGCGGCTACGGGATACAGGACATATAGCAGTGTGAGCAGTTGAACGCCAAACCAGAACCACAAAATTTCACACGAAACAATGGTACAGATACGATCACACTGTAGTGAGTGACGGTCAAATGGCTAACTCTGAACCACAGACACTCGTCAAACTAGGGATGAAAACAAGCGCTACCACCAAACTACAGGACTAACAAACATCACACGGTTACTTAGTGGAAGCTGGCAACCACAGGAACAGGAAACGCTCACCAGACTCTAGGCAATACAGGAAGAAGACACATTCTGTGGTGGGAAGTTGTATCTTGATCTGCCAAACGATGCAGGTGTCGTTACCAGCTCTTACCTTTAACTAGAGGACACTTCAGTCCATGGCCTCAAAAAAAAACCTCATGTTTTGCCTTTCTCTACACAGTTAAGGTACAAACACATTGTTGCAACAGAGTGATAAGAGAAAGGTGCTGCCGTCATCTTAGCAGTGGTGTTAAACATACATGAATTGGTTTAAACGCTGGTTCCTACTGGGTCCTGGCTCAACACTTCTTGGTTGTGACTACAAACATCAGTTTTGTTATGTGGTGGCTCGCGAGGCAATTCAGGAGGCCTTGGGTGGGTTGCAGCGGAAAACATTTAGGAGATCCGAGAGGCTTTTAGGTGGGTCGATCACATCATGAAACAGTTTGGTAACCATTAGACAAGAGCCACTGAGGCACACTTGAATTATTAAGTTAATATCCCACATCAATGACAAACATTGTTTTGTTATTCATTCTTAGCAATTGGCTAATTCAACATTCCAGAGATATGAACCATATTGAGTCGTTTCTGGTCCGATTGCAAAGTAAAAAGGTAAGGTCTACCTGCTGGGAGGGGCGGGGTAGTAGAGTGCTGGAGCGCAGTCCAAATGCCTGGCAAGGCACAGACAGAGTCTGTCTAACTGTACAATATTGAGTTCATCAGTATAATATATTCTTTCTCATATGCTTTTTTTTTGTGTGAGATGGGGTTATAAATTTGAAATAAACTGTAAATATTTATTTTGTGCTTGCTGTGTTGCAAAATAGGTGGTCAGATGTTTTGAACAAATATTTTTTTTTTATATATATCTGACAAAGTACTTTAATACAGGAAGTAAAATGTATGTTTTGTTCAAATAAAGAATGAAAAAAATTGTGGCATTTCTTCATGGAAAGAAGCAAGAGCATTTTGTGCGAGTAATATTTATTCATGGTACTATTTCCAATGACAAGTACATTTAAAACAGGTCTGATCAGTTACTATGACCACACTTGTGTAAAAATCTACCATTAGAACAACAAATGAACAGTGGTGTGTTTCAATAACAATCCGATAAAGATAGATAATGTAGGTGAGATCTAAGTCATAACACAATCACCTACTAGCTAGGGCACATCTGCAGTTCAATCTTCTACAATACTGGTACAACAACCTGACTCATTGATAATCATTGTCTATATGACCCCAACCCCATACACAATATGCTTATTTTATAATCAAAATTAAAACGCTGGCACCAAAATATAATTTGCTACGATTTAAGTTGACATTTTCATGAATATGCTTTTAGTGTAAAAACGAGCACATTAGCTTTCGCTAAAAGCTGTTGACATAAACAATTGAGTCATTCTTTCAAGCTTGAGTACAATTTTTATCATTTAGTATCTTAGAGGGACTTTTCCCAAGAGCGAAGCTCAATTATGGGTCAAATGTAACAGCACCAGCAGATACATTGGTTTCAATACAAATAAAGAAGAGCTTATATCCATAATGCACCACGACAATGGAGGTATACCCAGTGTAATTAGTCTTAACCTACCATTGGTACAGCATCTTCTCTAAGGAAGACTGTCAAATTATGTCTACATGGGCTGGAAGCTGTAAAAAAGAAAAAACACTTTTTTGTCAAAGAGCCAGTTCTATTTTGACAGTTGGTTTAAATGAGGTTACAGAAAAATACTCCAACCATGTCTCAATAGACTAAAGCGGCTTGCATGTCTCATCTCCTTTTCCTACATCTGGATGGGGGAAAAGCATACGCCATATTACTTTCACCCATCCTATTTTCTTCCTCTTTCAAATCAGTGCCATGAAGGAGAGGAAGCAAGACTGTTGTCCCTTTTGATAACTAAGATGTGTATACGGGTGTTCAGCCCTCTATTCCATCCCTGTCCAGACACGACCCCTAGCCACCTGTGTAGATATCAATAGGTATTGGAGTTATAAGCAATATGGTACTACCACCACATCCTTTCTGATAGGCAAGGTGATGTTTGTCATATTGCTTAGACATATGCAGTCCTTTGCCTCCCATCCATTTTTATATCGACTCATCACATACGCTGCTGCTGCTGTTATCATGTTGCCTAGTCACTTTATTCCTAGTTATATTTACATAATTACCTCGTACACCTACACATCGACTCGGTACTGGTACCTCAGGTTATCATTACTCATTGGTGTCACTATTTTCTTTCTCTCCGCATTGTTGGGAAGGGCCCGTAAGTAAGCATTTCACTGTTAGTTTACAAAGCATGTGACAAATATTTTTTTCTATTTGATCCACCTTCCAGTTCACAGGTCAACCTCCACGGTGTCCACATCCAATTCCTCGTTAGCGTGGAACGGCTCCTCTGATATCACTATGGTCGGCGGGGGTTCCCTGACGATGGGACCAAGCTCAACCTCTGGCTTCCTGTCCTCTGGGCTGACCGGGTCAAAGACAAATATAATTAATAGAACGATTATACTCTATGGTAAGAAACAGGGAGCACTGCTTGAATATTTTTTTTAAACATTTATGCATCCCTTCCTGGTAAAGCAGTCACTGATCTGTAGGTGATTGAATGAGTATAGGCAGTGTTTCCATCTTCAAGGTAAAACAGAAAGAAATAAGTATTTGAAAGGAGTAAAAACTTGCCCAGAGTTGGGATCAGTTCCATCTCCAATCCACTTAATTCAGGGTTAGGGTTGGTATTAGTGTTAGGGTTTCTACCTTGTACTGCTGCTGGCCTTATGGGGCCTCCTTACTTTGGTCTCAGTAGAGGTAAGAGCAGACGGGGACCTCACGTCTCCTATCAAAGACAATATACATTTCTCTTATCAGTCCGCTCAATCGAATATGTTCTGTGTGCATAGCGATCTTGCCGGCCTTTTCTGGCACTCTGAAAACTGAATATGCAAGAATAAATCCTATACAAAGCAATACAAAGTGCAATCACTCATGGAAGTCATGTCATGGTGGGCATCATGATCAGAAGGTCCCTGTCAGATGATGTCAAAGTACCTACCGTCAGCAGTAGGGCTGTGTCTGACAGAGGGAGAGCGTGAGCGATTGGCTAGAGACGGTTGCTTTAACGTATCAGAGCTGATGAAGGACACAGCATCTTCCCCCTCAGCCCCAGTAGCCAATAAGGAGGCTCGGTAGTAGATGAGTGGCAGCCAACACTCCTCTCTGTTACTGATGGTCTGTTCACTTATGTACCTCTGTAGGTAGGTGTAACTGGAGGGAGAGAGGGACAGGTTTAAGCTAGTCCACTGACATACAAACAGTCTTTAAATGTCCAATGCAGCCATTTTTATCTCAATAGTTACCAGAAATGATTTTATATTAAGTACTTACTGTGATTGTTATGAATTAATAATGGTCAAGAAGAAACACATAACTTCTTAGCAAAGAACAATTTCTCAAGCAAAAGTTTTGCTGGGACTGTCTGGGAGTGGTCTGAGTGGGGAGGGGAAAACTGAAAACTAGCTGTCATTGGCAGAGCGGTTTGGAACTCTTTCATATTGGTCTATTAACTGCCTGAAATCTCCACCTATTTTGGTGGGATGGAGTTTTGGACTGCCTGGTGACATCACCAGATCTAAAAAAGGCATTATTATTTTCAGTTTCACAGTATTATTCCAGCCTCCGTGTGGAAATGTTTACAGTGCCAGTCAAATGTGGACACCTGCTCATTCAAGGGGTTTCTTTATTTGTACTATTTTCTACACTGTAGAATAATAGAAGACATCAAAACTATGAAAATAACACATAGTAATCAAAACAAAGTTTAATCAAAATATATTTTAGATTCTTCAAAGTAGCCACCATTTGCCTTTGACAGCTTTGCATACTTTGCATTCTCTCAACCAGCTTCATGAGGAATGCTTCTCCAACGGTCTTGAAGGAGTTCACACATATGCTGAGCACTTGTTGGCTGCTTTTCCTTCACTCTGCGGTCCAACTCATCCCAAACCATCTCAATTGGCTTGAGGTCGGGTGATTGTGGAGGCCAATGTCATCTGATGCAGCACGCCATCACTCTCCTTCTTGGTCAAAAAGCCCTTACACAGCCTGGAGGTGTGTTGGGTCATTGTCCTGTTGAAAACCAGATGGGATGGCTTATCGCTGCAGAATGCTGTGTTAGCCATGCTGGTTAAGTGTGCCTTAAATTCTAAAATAAAGCATCATCACACCACCTCCTCCATGCTTCACGGTGGGAATCACACATGCGGATATTATCTGTTCACATCAGACAGATTTCCACCCGTCTAATGTCCATTGCTCGTGTTTCTTGGCCAAAGCAAGTCTTCTTGTTGGTTTCCTTTAACAGCGGTTTACTTTGTAGCAATTCAACCATAAACCTGATTCACGCAGTCTCCTCTGAACAGTTGATGTTGATGTGTCTGTTACTTGAACACTATGAAGCATTTATTTGGGCTACAATTTCTGAGGTTGGGAACTCCAATGAACTTATCTTCTGCAGCAGAGGTAACTCTGGGTCTTCCTTTCATGTGGCGGTCCTCATGAGAACTACTTTCATCATAGCGCTTGATGGTTTTTTGCGACTGCACTTGAAGAAACTTTTCAAAGTTCTTGACATTTTTCAGATTGACTGACCATGTCATGAAATAAGGGTGGACTGTCGTTTCTCTTGGCTTATTTGAGCTGTTCTTGCCATAATATGGACTTGGTCTTTTACCAAATAGGGCTATCTTCTGTATACCACCCCTACCTTGTCACAACAAAACTGATTGGCTCAAATTAACTTTTAACAAGGCACACCTGTTAATTGAAATGCATTCCAGGTAACTACCTCATGAAGGTTGAGAGAATGTCAAAAGTGTACAAAGCTGTCATCAAGGCAAAGGGCTACTTTGAAGAATCTCAAATATATTTTGATTTGTTTAACACTTTTTTGGTTATCTCATCTTTTTGTTATTTCATAGTTTTGATGTCTTTACTATTCATCTACAATAGTGAAAATATAGAAAAACCCTGGAATGAGTAGGTGTGTCCAAACTTTTGACTGGTACTGTATAAAATCACTTTTTGACTGCATGTTATACAGAGAAGAGAACACACACGTACACAATCTTTTTGTCTGGTCTGAGGAGCTTGCTGGAGAACTCGCTGAGGATGGTGAGGTAGGAGAGGTACGGAGGAGAGGGCTTCTCTGCTCTCTGGACAAAGCCCTGAAAAACAAACTCTATACCGTCCCTTCACACACACACAGAGAGGAAAAGTGAATGAATGACATATGAGCGCAGGAAATGTGCTACAAATTGTATTATTAGTATAATTCTTATGAGTACAAGTAACATGAGTATTATTTCAAACAAATGCTCATAGTACTGGTGTGGTGTGATGAGGCCTCGGAAACCATGATGAATAACATTAATGGGACGTGAGTGTGCACGTATACAAGGTTATGAGGGTAGTGTTTACCTACCTATGGATCAGAGCGAGGGACTCTCTGGACTTTGTCTGGTCCCAGCCGAAGGTGAGAGAGAAGCGTCTGGCCAGCTCCTTGATGCTGCTGAATGTTTGGACACCTGAGCTACAGGTGACTCCACTGTCCTGCTCCTGCTTCAGACGCAGGAACAACTGAGTACAAAGTGACGGAGACATCACTGATCAACTTGGTCACAGTTTCGTTCAATTCATTTCAGCTGAATCTAACTCAAAGTGTACTTTACTCAATTTAATTCAGTTCAGATAAGCTCAGTTTAAATCAAATCCAACTAAAATCCGATCAGCTCAATTCAATCTAACTCAGTTCTCGCCCTCATTTAGACCTGAATGATATTTGCCATCCATTAGCCAGCCAACTAAAGGACAACACATACCCATAGACTGCAGAGCTGTGTGAGGCCAAAAAAGAGCAATGAGTGCATCCCCTACAAGCCACCCCTCCCTCTGTGGGATCTACCATTAAGCCTTACCCAGGCCTTTACAATTAGTCTGTATTGGTGTCATTTAAAAACTTCACCATGTGAAGAATACATTTTATGGATAATAAAAAATATTAAACGTGAACATCTAAAACCTAGAGGCCTGGATAGTGCCAAAATGTCACACATTTCCCAATTTAAATTATTTTGGATACAGATTTAAAATGCATGCAAAATATCCTTCTCCCAATGGATTTCATTTGAGGAAGATGCCAAAAATATATTCTAACCTTTCTGGATTACAACCAAATTATGATAAGTGATAATACGTATTGGATCACTAAAATATGCAACTTTTACATTACTGAGTAGTTTACCAATAAAATGGTCTGATGGTGAAGTGGACATACTCTGTATTCATATTGCAAAATTACCAAACTGCAATACATTTTAATACAAAGTTAGCAAAAATCAATAATCCCTTGCTACCAGGGAAAGATCACCCTGGTTAACTCTTTAGTCATATCCCAGTTGACCTATTTGCTTATTTGTACAAAAAATAAAAAACATTTTATTTGGAACGGTAAGCCAGACAACATTAAACGAGCCTATTTATATAATGAATGTGAATTCAGATGGCAGAAATTATTCAATATTAAAGCATTAGACCTCTCACTAAAGGCTTCAGTCATACAAAAGATATACTTAAATCCAAACTGGTTCTCTGGCAGATTAGTAAGAATGGCTGACCTAGTGTTCACGAATGTAATCTGAAGAAAGGGGAAAAGACCAATCTCACTTTTGGGTTATTTGAAAATGTAAATGTCAAAAATTTAGCTATTTTTTAAAACAAGCCATAGAAAGTAGGTTGCAATTTCAGTTTAATCCACCAGAAAAGACAGAAAAATAACAAATATTATACATATTTGTAGATATATATTTTTATCAATTAGCATATATATTTTTGGAAGAAAGAAAATGCAGTATAATCTTTGTAAATGATAAATAGGACTGGTGGAGCTACTTTTAAGAATCTCAAATATAAAACTTTGGATTTGTTTAACACTTTTTTTTGTTACTACATGATTCCATATGTGTTATTTCATAGTTTTGATATCATCACTATTATTCTACAATGTAGAAAATGTGTGTCCAAACTTTTGCCTGGCACTGTATGTATGTATGCCTTTTGGGGGGGGGGGGGGATTGTTGGAATGCGCCATGGAGGGTAAAGGGAAGGGTGAAACATGATGTAAAAAAAGAAAAAAGGTGAAGGGGTAGAGGTAGAGGGAGGACAACCCTGGCCAACCTGTTGCAGACAGAGCACCAGCGTGCGAGCACTCTCTATCTTATCCATCTGCCGCGTTCTGCTCAGAGTCTCCTTAATGATGTCACCAAAGTTATTATAATACTGCAGAGAGAGAGAGAGACAGAATATCAGTGGTGAGGAGACAGTCATATCAGAGCCTTTCATGTGGCGTCTGGCCTCTTCCCCCTCGCCCCCTTCACTACAGATACAGTGGGGAGAACAAGTATTTGATACACTGCCGATTTTGAAGGTTTTCCTACTTACAAAGCATGTAGAGGTCTGTAATTTTTATCATAGGTACACTTCAACTGTGAGAGACGGAATCTAAAACAAAAATCCAGAAAATCACATTGTATGATTTTTAAGTAATTAATTTGCATTTTATTGCATGACATAAGTATTTGATACATCAGAAAAGCAGAACTTAATATTTGGTACAGAAACCTTTGTTTGCAATTACAAAGATCATACGTTTCCTGTAGTTATTGACCAGGTTTGCACACACTGCAGCAGGGATTTTGGCCCACTCCTCCATACATACCTTCTCCAGATCCTTCAGGTTTCGGGGCTGTCGCTGGGCAATACGGACGTTCAGCTCCCTCCAAAGATTTTCTATTTGGTTCAGGTCTGGAGACTGGCTAGGCCACTCCAGGACCTTGAGATGCTTCTTACGGAGCCACTCCTTAGTTGCCCTGGCTGTGTGTTTCGGGTCGTTGTCATGCTGGAAGATCCAGCCACGACCCATCTTCAATGCTCTTACTGAGGGAAGGAGGTTTTTGGCCAAGATCTCGCGATACATGGCCCCATCCATCCTCCCCTCAATACGGTGCAGTCGTCCTGTCCCCTTTGCAGAAAAGCATCCCCAAAGAATTATGTTTCCACCTCCATGCTTCACGGTTGGGAGGGTGTTCTTGGGGTTGTACTCAACCTTCTTCTTCCTCCAAACACGGCGAGTGGAGTTTAGACCAAAAAGCTCTATTTTTGTCTCATCAGACCACATGACCTTCTCCCATTCCTCCTCTGGATCATCCAGATGGTCATTGGCAAACTTCAGACGGGCCTGGACATGCGCTGGCTTGAGCAGGGGGACCTTGCGTGCGCTGCAGGATTTCAATCCATGACGGCGTAGTGTGTTACTAATGGTTTTCTTTGAGACTGTGGTCCCAGCTCTCTTCAGGTCATTGACCAGGTCCTGCCGTGTAGTTCTGGGCTGATCCCTCACCTTCCTTATGATCATTGATGCCCCACGAGGTGAGATCTTGCATGGAGCCCCAGACCGAGGGTGGTTGACCGTCATCTTCAACTTCTTCCATTTTCTAATAATTGCGCCAACAGTTGTTGCCTTCTCACCAAGCTGCTTGCCTATTGTCCTGTAGCCCATCCCAGCCTTGTGCAGGTCTACAATTTTATCCTTGATGTCCTTACACAGCTCTCTGGTCTTGGCCATTGTGGAGAGATTGGAGTCTGTTTGATTGAGTGTGTGTACAGGTGTCTTTTATACAGGTAACAAGTTCAAACAGGTGCAGTTAATACAGGTAATGAGTGGAGAACAGGAGGGCTTCTAAAAGAAAAACGAACAGGTCTGTGAGAGCCGGAATTCTTACTGGTTGGTAGGTGATCAAATACTTATGTCACGCAATAAAATGCAAAGTAATTACTTAAAAATCATACAATGTGATTTTCTGGATTTTTGTTTTAGATTCCGTCTCTCACAGTTGATGTGTACCTATGATAAAAATGACAGACCTCTACATGCTTTGTAAGTAGGAAAACCTGCAAATCGGCAGTGTATCAAATACTTGTTCTCCCCACTGTAGCTGTATCACTGCGTGTGTGCATAAGTGTGTGCTTTATGCTGCTTGTCCCGCTCGGAGAGAATGTTGATGACCTCACATTCCCTAAAATGCTGAAGTGCCCCACACAAAACATACAACTGAATATTCATACCTGTGTGAGAATTCTGATACACTGTTCTAATGTACTGCTCCTACAGTCGTGAGGATGAGGAGGGGTCCTATCCAATATAACCCTAAATCTAGGTTTCCGGTGCGGTATAAATGTTCTACCTTGACATTTTGTTCTACCCAAGTAGAAAACATGCAGTTTCTTCAGAAAGTATTCACGCCCCTTGACTTTTTCCACATTGAGATTTTTTGTCACTGGTCTACACACAATACCCCATAATGTCAAAGTGGAATCATGTTTTATTTTTAGAAATGAATTCAATAATGAAAACCTGAAATGTCTTGAGTTAATAAGTATTCAACCCCTTTATTATGTCAAGCCTAAATAAGTTCAGGAGGAAAAACATGCTTAACAAGTCTCATAATAAATTGCATGGACTCACGCTGTGTGCAATAATAGTGTTTAACATGATTTTTGAATGACTACCTCACACATAGAGATAATTGTAACGTCCCTCAATTTCAACCACAAAGACCAGGGAGGTTTTCTAATGTTTTGCAAAGGGCACCTATTGGTAGATGAGTAAAACTGAATATCTCTTTGAGTAATCAATACACCCAGCCACCTTTCAACAGGACAATAACCTAAAGCACAAGGCTAGACTGGAGTTGATTACTAAGAAGAGTGATTGTTTCTGATTCGCTTGAAAATCTATGGTAAGACTTGAAAATTGTCGTCTAGCAATGATCAACAACCAATTTGACAGAGCTTTAAGAATTTGGAAAATTATGGAAATATTGTACAACCCAGGTATACAAAGCTCACAGGTGATTTTATCATGTATTGCCTCAGGGGTGTGAATACTTATGTAAATTAGCTATTTCAGTATTTAATTTTCAATACATTTGCAAAAATGTCTAAACATTTTTCTACTTCATCATTATGGGGTACTGTGTGTAGAAGGGTGAGAAAAAAATATGATATTTAATCCGTTTTGAATTCCAGTTGTAACAACAAAATGTGGAATAAGTCAAGGGGTATGAATACTTTCTGAATACACTGTATATGTATATTGTATGCAGAAATTACTTTGTGATAGTAGCATTACCTTCATGTAATACTTGAAGAGATCAGCAGCCATACTCATCTCCAGCACCCCGTGTACTATGAGTTTACAGTAGCCTGCCAATAAGCTCCTACGTCTGTGGAGCTCCTCCAACCTCCCCTCACCAGACTCTACATCACTACCTGAGAGAGAGAGACATGCAGAATGAGTAAGGGGAAGAAAAGGATGAACGAGAGGAAAAGCAAAAAAAGAGAGAAAAGAAAGAAAGGGGGGGAATGAGAGACAGATGAGAGGGAAAGAGTGGTTCAGTTAAGTTTCAGGACAATGGGTTTAACAGGTGGAAATAAGTGACAACACGCAACTATAGTTATGACACCATGTGGGTTCAATCTTTCACAGAGCCAATAAAACACTCTCAGAGGTAAACCAAAGTTAATGCTATTTTCTCACGGAAAAACCATTGCCCTTATTTCATAACTTAATGCCTTTGCCCCGAGACTGATCTCCAATCCAACATCTAATAGAAAACAGTGTCTATACTATAATGGCCACGAAGTAAATCAAATAACACAATAGATCTTTATTACATGTTCCAAACCAATAGTCCCATATTGCATTTGTTTGAACATATGAGAAATTCCTTCCTGTGCGCATATTGACTTATCTGGACTATCCGTGTGAGGACGCAATATGTTTCACATGAGAAAGGCTGTCGTCAAGTACCATTGATTATGAATGCCTCCTCTTGACCATCAATACTCAACACACAGTAAATGGCCCGCACAAAATACATTCTCGGAGAATAAAGCAGTGCATACGGTTTCTATCGATCCAGTTTCCCTTTTGTTTAAATATAGCCATTTTTTTTAATTGAACTTATCCCACTGTGGAACCTGTAAAAATATATTCAAACGCTATACAAAGGATCCATAGACACGTCACCTAACAAATACTTATGATCTCTTGGACTAACAACACACTGTATAATGAGTCTGTGTAGCACTAGTATTAGTGGCTTTCCTACGGGATTTGAAGTCGACTGTTAGGTCAGGTTTGAGGAGTAGAATATTAAGTGATTTATAGCCTAGGAGCACCTCCGTGTAGATCCATTAGCTACGACTGCGGCTGTGAATTTAATATCTGAATGTATTATCATGATTAACTTGTAACAGAAACAGGGAGTGAACTGTAAACCTGTGACATACTGTACATCTGTACCAATCCTACCGTCTGACAAAGAAAAACAGTGCCATCTGCTGGGGAACGGTACAAGTGTGTAAGACACACAGGACGAAACAAAGAGACAGAGGTGCTATTTTCTCTAGCCTCATCTAGTCTTATGGATATAATTTTGATCATTGCACTCTACCCTGACTTAATACATTCCTGCAAACTTTTGACAAACTCCTATTGATCTCCGGTCAAGTTTGGGGAGAAGGGGTGAGCAAGTCAGGTAGAGGTATGGTAAGATGGGGGTGCATTAGGCTCGCTCTCCATCTCTAATAAAGAAACTACAGTAATCAGAAGTAGAGTTGTCAATGGTCTCACCCCTGCTGTGGCTGTCGTACTCTGCTCCAGTGAAGACGTGCTCCAGAATGAAGGCGAGCAGCGCCCTCTGAAGTTTCGGGTCGGGAGTGTAGAGCAGGGGGCCGTAAGACGAGGGATCCCACACTTGCAACTGGTAGTTGTGGGCCGTCAGGACATCACACAGAGACAGGAATGCCTGGGGGGGGGGAGAAAGTGGGAGAGGGACGGAGAAAAATCATTAAAAAAGGAGAGCGAGACCATCAGAGAGACAGGAGCAAGACAACCTATTAGTTAGTTTCACAGTAAAGAGACAAGTAGCCAACATTCAGAGAACTAAATATATATATATTTTAACTGACTTGTGGCATGGTTGTCAGAGGTGTTTCTGCTTTAGCTAACTCTTTAGTAGTTGTCATGATGAATACTAGCTCACGCTAGTTGTGCCCTTCACAGAGAGAGCAGATGAACCACCCAGTGTCAGTGAGGTTATCATACACAGAGACATACTGTAGATACAAAGGCCTGAGTGGTTGAGGACACAATCAATCACATGACCAGTGATGTAGAATCAATGGTATGTCCAATGGTGTAAGCAGCACATTGTCACACATGCTGGAGCCACCGAAAGGCAGAAACAACAGAGGAAATTATCATATAAATAAATAATGTTTGTTCTTTAAAAAGGCTAATAAAGCACATTTTGACTATAGTACATTTTTACTCATGGGAAGAGATTGCTGATAGTTTATTAGTTTCACTAATTATCAGAATGAGGTATGGGGGGTGGCGGTGTAACAAAATCACTAAGATGTAAACGATAACAGAGTCACTAGGACAGTGGAATAACAAAGATCATAGTTCACTAGTCAATACTGATGCGCAACATTTTTTATTTATTTTTATTTAACCTTTATTTAACCAGGTAGGCAAATTGAGAACACGTTCTCATTTACAATTGCGACCTGGCCAAGATAAAGCAAAGCAGTTCGACACATACAACAACACATAGTTACACATGGAGTAAAACAACATATAGTCAATAATACAGTGAAAAAAATAAAAATAAGTCTATATACAATGTGAGCAAGTGAGGTGAGATAAGGGAGGTGAAGGCAAACAAATATATGTATAAATAAATAAAAATATAAAAGGCCATGGAGGCGAAGTGAGTACAACACAGCACGTAAAATAAAAACTAAAAAAACAATGGAATGGTTGGTTTGCGGTGGAAGAAAGTGCAAAGTAGAGACAGAAATAAAGGGGTGCAAAGGAGCAAAATAAATTAATAAATAAATACAGTAGGTAAAGAGGTAGTTGTTTGGGCTAAATTGTAGATGGGTTATATACAGGTGCAGTAATCTATGAGCTGCTCTGACAGCTGGTGCTTAAAGCTAGTGAGGGAGATAGGTGTTTCCAGTTTCAGAGATTTTTGTAGTTCGTTCCAGTCATTGGCAGCAGAGAACTGGAAGGAGAGGCGTCCAAAGGAAGAATTGGTTTTGGGGGTGACTAGAGAGATATACCTGCTGGAGCGCGTGCTACAGGTAGGTGCTGCTATGGTGACCAGCGAGCTGAGATAAGGGGGGACTTTACCTAGCAGGGTCTTGTAGATGACCTGGAACCAGTGGGTTTGGCGACGAGTATGAAGCGAGGGCCAGCCAACGAGAGTGTACAGGTCGCAGTGGTGGGTAGTATATGGGGCTTTGGTGACAAAACGGATGGCACTGTGATAGACTGCATCCAATTTATTGAGTAGGGTTTTGGAGGCTATTTTGTAAATGACATCACCGAAGTCGAGGATTGGTAGGATGGTCAGTTTTACAAGGGTATGTTTGGCAGCATGAGTAAAGGATGCTTTGTTGCGGAATAGGAAGCCAATTCTAGATTTGACTTTGGATTGGAGATGTTTGATGTGAGTCTGGAAGGAGAGTTTGCAGTCTAACCAGACACCTAGGTATTTGTAGGTGTCCACATATTCTAAGTCAGAGCCGTCCAAAGTAGTGATGTTGGACAGGCGGGCAGGAGCAGGCAGCGATCGGTTGAAGAGCATGCATTTGGTTTTACTTGTATTTAAGAGCAGTTGGAGGCCACGGAAGGAGAGTTGTATGGCATTGAAGCTCGCCTGGAGGGTTGTTAACACAGTGTCAAAAGAAGGGCCAGAAGTATACAGAATAGTGTCGTCTGCGTAGAGGTGGATCAGAGAATCACCAGCAGCAAGAGCGACATCATTGATGTAAACAGAGAAGAGAGTCGGTCCAAGAATTGAACCCTGTGGCACCCCCATAGAGACTGCCAGAGGCCCGGACAACAGACCCTCCGATTTGACACACTGAACTCGATCAGAGAAGTAGTTGGTGAACCAGGCGAGGCAATCATTAGAGAAACCAAGGCTGTCGAGTCTGCCAATGAGGATGTGGTGATTGACAGAGTCAAAGGCCTTGGCCAGGTCAATGAATACGGCTGCACAGTATTGTTTCCTATAACATACAGCGCGGGTCCATTTAGACAAAATAACATGGAGGCTAGCAGTCCTGTGTTCAGACCCGTTTCATTGAGCCTGCCTTCTGTGCCAGATGGACAGGATTTACACTCTTGGGACTATTCCATTGAATCCAATGCGCCAGTGCAGCTAAAGTATTTAAAGGTTCAGACTCATAGTGCTGCGGTGTGTCCTACCTGCTCCTTCACACTCTGATCGTTGTGGGACAGACAACGTAGACACTTCTCACACAATGCTCTCATCTGACTCCTCTGGGCGACAGCCTTTTCCTGCACACACATACACACACGGTCAGTCATAGCATCCAGCACAACCGTACAGGAAACTAGCTAACTGTAAATAAAGCCGGACTAGCTAACTGTAGGAGGTAATATCAGGTGGTCACCCGCGAGGTCAGGGTCTCTCCGCTGGTGTTGAGGTTCCAGAGGACAGAGTAAGATACACACTGCAGAGCTTCCACTGTCAGCTGAGGGCGGAGAGAGAGGGAGGTCAGAGGTGGTGAGGCATGGTGTTCTCAACTAGGCTGGTGTTTTACACTTCAACCGTACCTGTAAGTGTCAAAAGGTTATGTGATGTCCCATATAGGAAGAGCTCAGGGGTTAGTAGGACGCGACTGGTGTGACGTTATTTGACAGAGGGTGATCATAGCTCAGGGCAGGGTATACTATCTACCTGTGTAGGTAATCCACCATGAATGATCTCCACTGAGAGAAGAGGAAAGACCTGCTCATACAGTCCCCAACGAGACAGGTCCTGGGCACTACAAGAGAGCAGAGCAGGTGTCACACGCGCAGACACGGAACGCAGCCATGATCACCTGCCTGCGTACACAGGCACAAACGCACACATTATCTTACTTGTGGAAAGCAGTGAGTTTCTTCAGTGTGGATAGAATCTCTCCTGTCTTTTCCGCATCAGCAGTGAAGTTGCCATCCTGAGAAGAAAGAGAGAGAGAGGGGGGAGAGGAACATGGCAAACAGATACATAACTCAAATCGCCACTCTGTATTAAAGAAACTGCCTAAAGAAACTGCATATTTTTATGTATGTGTTACACATGGCATCTCTGTGCCTACCTGCAGTGCGTCACCCAGCAGTGCTGCCAGTCTGTCTGCCCAGCATTGGACCACTGCGTCTCTGCCAGGTCGTGCCAGGGGGTGCCAGGCTGTTTCCTCTCCACACAGGCTGAGGTATGAGCGAGCAGCCGCCTCCAGCACCGCAGGGTGAGTGTGGAGCTCCAAAACAGCTCCCATCTCAGCCAGCAGGCCCGACAACGCCTGGAAGGAAGGGGGACGGAGAAATACTCTTTAAAACAGGGTTGTTCTGACATTTTGTTGAATTTTGGTTGTATATGTAAAACATTGGTGATCTCAAACAAATGGTTGGGTCAATAGACCTTCATGGAGGTTGAACTTTAACCCCTGATCAAGGTCTATGGACTAAATATGTTTTGGACCATTGAAAGTACTGTGAATCATACAAGAATGCTGGAGATCTTTTCCTTCTAAAATCTGATTTAATAGTCTCGCCAGCAGAAGGTGCTAACAGCAGTCTGCGAAACAACAGGATTGCAAAGTAATTGCTGAGAAGTACATAGCTCACATGTCCCATACACTAATACAATAATAAATTATTACTAGTCTTGTCATGTATTTCTCACTCATTCATCTCTATGGTATTTGTTTAACATTATCTTGTTACTCATTTACCAAACACTTTTTTCCCCAGACCTACTTACAATAAGTGCATTCAACTAAAGTAGTTAAGACGATAGCATATCACCATCACTGGAATTTTGCATTTGTTGACAACAACTTTTACAAGAACAATGTAAAAGTGCTGATTGGCTATAAAGCACATTTTCTAGTAAGCTGACCTGTGGGAATTCTGCATGAGGCGAGTCTGGGTGTAAGTACTGAGGTATCTTCAAAAGAGATGCCACAGTTTCTGGGCTCCCTGAATACTAGGAATATAATTAGCACAATCATCATATCACAACAATCATCATTATCATTGTTTTGATTAGTCTGCACACCAGTTTGTTCATTGTAGCAAAAGCCATGTTAGTTGTGAGATTGTTAAGACGGAATATAACCGGTCACCTGCTGGATTGTAATGCCCTCTAGTGGCAGTAGCCTTAACATATATTAACTAGCAGGAGGATAAAACGTGTAATATCAATACAATCATTATTATCATTCTCTTAACCTTCATCAGTAGCAGCATTATCATCAATATCATCGTCATCCTTTCTGTCATCACCAGCCCTCCTGCACTGGTGTAATATGTTCCCATGAAAGAGTGTGTTTTACTTAACTAATTAATGTGTGTGTGGGCGCATGTATATGTTCTTACCTTAATCAGCAACTGTGGCAGTACCTTGAGGAAGTGTTCAGTGAGTCTGCCACAGTCATCTACCGGAGATTTTTTTTCTCTGGCACTTACCACCTGTCAAAAACAGTGTGACATTTACAATATTTGAAAAAAAATATATATATATATTTATTACTATTATTAACCCATCCACACACTATTATTATTACTAATACTGCATACACTACTGTTCAAACGTTTGGGGTCACTTAGAAATGTCCTTGTTTTTGAAAGAAAAGCAACATTTTCGTCCATTAAAATAACATCAAATTGATCAGAAATACAGTGTAGACATTGTTAATGTTGTAAATGACTATTGTAGCTGGAAACAGCTGATTTTTAATGGAATATCTACATAGGTGTACAGAGGCCCATTATCAGCAACCATCACTCCTGTGTTCCAATGGCACGTAGTGTTAGCTAATCCAATGTTATCATTTTAAAAAGGCTAATTGATCATTAGAAAACCCTTTTGCAATTATGTTAGCACAGCTGAAAACAATAAAACTGGCCTTCTTTAGACGAGTTGAGTATCTCGTCAGTCTATTCTTGTTCTGAGAAATGAAGGCTATTCCATGCGAGAAATTGCCAAGAAACTGTAGATCTGGTACAACGCTGTGTACTACTCCCTTCACAGAACAGCGCAAACTGGCTCTAACCAGAATAGAAAGAGGAGTGGGAGGCCCTGATGCACAACTGAGCAAGAGGACAAGTACATTCGAGTGTCTAGTTTGAGAAACAGACGCCTCACAAGTCCTCAACTGGCAGCTTCATTAAATAGTACCCGCAACACACCAGTCTCAACGTCAACAGTGAAGAGGCGACTCCGGGATGCTGGCCATCTAGGCAGAGTTCCTCTGTCTAGTGTCTGTGTTCTTTTCCCCCCCATCTTAATCTTTTATTTTTATTGGCCAGTCTGAGATACGGCTTTTACTTTGCAACTCTGCCTAGAAGGCCAGCATCCCGGAGTCGCCTCTTCACTGTCGATGTTGACTGTTGTTTTGCAGTCCCACATACCAGTCAAAAGTTTGGACACACCTACTCATTCCAGGGTTTTCCTTTATTTTTTACATTGTAGAATAATAGTAAAGATATCAAAACTAAGAAATAACACATGGAATCATGTAGTAACCCCAAAAAAAGTGATAAACAAATCCAAATATATTTTAGACTTCAGATTCTTCAAAGTAGCCACCCTTTTCCTTGATGACAGCTTTACACACTCTTGGCATTCTCTCAACCATGAGGTAGTCATCTGGAATGCATTTCAATTAATAGGTGTACCTTGTTAAAAACTTATTACGGCTGAGATCCCGTTAACGGGATCGACTTGACAACAGCCAGTGAAAGTGCAGGGCGCCAAATTCAAACAGAAATCTCAATTAAAATTCCTCAAACATACAAGTATTTTAAAGATACACTTGTTGTTAATCCCACCAGTGTCCGATTTCAAAAAGGCTTTACGACGAAAGCACACCATCTGATTATGTTAGGTCAGTACCTAGTCACAGAAAAACACAGCCATTTTTCCAGCCAAAGAGAGGAGTCACAAAAAGCAGAAATAGAGATAAAATTAATCATTAACCTTTGATGATCTTCATCAGATGACACTCATAGGACTTCATGTTACACAATACATGTATGTTTTGTTCGATAAAGTTCATATTTATATCCAAAAATCTTAGATTACACTGGCGTGTTATGTTCAGTAATGTTTTGCCTCCAAAACATCCGGTGATTTTGCAGAGAGCAACATCAATTTACAGAAATACTCATAATAAACATTGATAAAAGATACAAGTGTTTTACATGGAACTTTAGATAAACTTCTCCTTAATGCAACCGCTGTGTCAGATTTTTAAAAAAACTTTACGGAAAAAGCACACAATGCAATAATCTGAGTACGGCGCTCAGACACAAAAACAAGCCATACAGGTACCCGCCATGTTGTGGAGTCAACAGAAGTCAGAAATAGCATTATAAATATTCACTTACCTTTGATGGTCTTCATCAGAATGTACTCCCAGGAATCCCAGTTCCACAATAAATGTTTGTTTTGTTCGATAAAGTCCATAATTTATGTCCAAATACCTCCTTTTTGTTTGCGCGTTTAGTTCAAAAATCCAAATTCATGACGCGCAGGCCAGACAAAAAGTCAAAAAATTCCATTACAGTTCGTAGAAACATGTCAAACGATGTATAGAATCAATCTTTAGGATGTTTTTAACATAAATCTTCAATAATGTTTCAACCGGAGAATTCCTTTGTCTGTAGAAATGCAATGGAACGCAGCTAACTCTCACACGGGCGCGCCTGAGTGAGCTCGTGGCCTTCTGGCAGACCACTTAAATCAGCTCTTATTCCCTCATCCTCACAGTAGAAGCCTGAAACAAGGTTCTAAAGACTCTTGACATCTAGTGGAAGCCTTAGGAAGTGCAATATGACCCCATAGACACTGTATATTAGATAGGCAAACCTACAAACCTCAGATTTCCCACTTCCTGGTTGGATTTTCTCAGGTTTTTGCCTGCCATATGAGTTCTGTTAAACTCACAGACATCATTCAAACAGTTTTAGAAACGTCAGAGTGTTTTCTATCCAAATCTACTTTCTGTAAATGTGTTAATAATAATAAAATATTTTATAGTATTAGGAAATAAATCCTTACAGTTAATATCATTCAGTGGAAATTGAAAAAGACTTTAGCTTGAAATATGTTGCTTCCTCTTTCAAAATCTAATTTGGTGAATCATGGATGACTCCATAATTTGTAACGCATTTCTGTAAATTCGTTTTGGTAGCATTTATATATTGAAGATTCAATAAAAATATTTTTCACCATTTTCCATCCAATTCACTTCATTTTTGTAATACATTACACTTTATCGTTCTTGAGTAAGTACCTCCAATTCTTGTTGGTATTTCGCTAACCTATTTTATGCCTCTATAGTACAGTTTCCATTACCATCTAACTGCACTGTTATTTCCTTTATTAGTCTAATCTCTGTTGACCTAAACTGCTTTTATTTGAATGAGTATTGTATTGAATGACCTCTAAAAGTACATTTAAAAGTGTCCCATACAATAAGGGGATCTGTTGTGCAGAAAAAAAGTAAATTCTGAATTATTTTGTCTTAGTTAAGAACAAATTATCATCCAAAAGGCTTTGATTCAATTTCCAATATTCCAGTCCACGTGGTAATTCTGTAAAAGTTACAGTGGGGAGAACAAGTATTTGATACACTGCCGATTTTGCAAGTTTTCCTACTTACAAAGCATGTAGAGGTCTGAGAGACGGAATCTAAAACAATAATCTAGAAAATCACATTGTATGATTTTTAAGTAATTAATATGCATTTTATTGCATGACATAAGTATTTGATCACCTACCAACCAGTAAGAATTCCGGCTCTCACAGACCTGTTAGTTTTTCTTTAAGAAGCCCTCCTGTTCTCCACTCATTACCTGTATTAACTGCACCTGTTTGAACTCGTTACCTGTATAAAAGACACCTGTCCACACACTCAATCAAACAGACTCCAACCTCTCCACAATGGCCAAGACCAGAGAGCTGTGTAAGGACATCAGGGATAGAATTGTAGACCTGCACAAGGCTGGGATGGGCTACAGGACAATAGGCAAGCAGCTTGGTGAGAAGGCAACAACTGTTGGCGCAATTATTAGAAAATGGAAGAAGTTCAAGAGGACGGTCAATCACCCTCGGTCTGGGGCTCCATGCAAGATCTCACCTCGTGGGGCATCAATGATCATGAGGAAGGTGAGGGATCAGCCCTGAACTACACGGCAGGACCTGGTCAATGACCTGAAGAGAGCTGGGACCACAGTCTCAAAGAAAACCATTAGTAACACACTACGCCGTCATGGATTAAAATCCATACATACAATGTGATTTTCTAGATTTTTGTTTTAGATTCCGTCTCTCACAGTTGAAGTGTACCTATGATAAAAATGACAGACCTCTACATGCTTTGTAAGTAGGAAAACCTGCAAAATCGGCAGTGTGTCAAATACTTGTTCTCCCCACTGTATATGGAGGCCAATTAGATGGTGGTCCGATCGCATTTGGTCTTCTATTAATATTTTTTTTTTTTGATGCCAGCAAGAATGAGACCAGGAAGTAATCAAGACGGCTAATGTCAAGCCACAACTCAGGACGCAAACCCTTGGCGGCGGCCAGAGGGAATGATGGGCAGTCCCATGATAACATAATTCAATACTGCCACCCTTCACTAACACATTCAAATCCCCGTAGGTCTATTGCATATCTATGAGTGTGCTTTTTAAGATAACTAACCAAAAATGGAAAACATTCAGAAAAAAACAAAACAATAATAGATCATATTAATACAAATAATAACAGCCCAATATATAAAAACACGCATATTTAGAATGTCCTAGCAAGGCTATAAGCATGTCGGCCCAGCCTGGTCAGTTCATTGGATCCAATTGTTTGACTTTTTGGGGGAAAAAATGAATAGAAATCAACCTGAAGTCAGAAGTTTACATTCACTTATGTTGGAGTCATGAAAACTATTTTTTCAACCACTCCACAAATTTCTTGTTAACAAACTATAGTTTTGGCAAGATGGTTAGGACATCTACTTTGTGCATGACACAAGTCATTTTTCACAGACAGATTATTTCACTGTATCACAATTCCAGTGGGTCAGAAGTTTATATACACTACGTTGACTGTGCCTTTAAACAACAATTCCAGAAAATGATGTCATGGCTTTAGAAGCTTCTGATGGGCTAATTGACATAATTTGAGTCAATTGGAGGTATTTCAAGGCCTACCTTCAAACTCAGTGCCTCTTTGCTTGACATCATGGGAAAATCAAAAGAAATCAGCCAAGACCTCAGAAAAACTATTGTAGACCTCCACAAGTCTGGTTCCACCTTGGGAGCAATTTCCAAACGCCTGAAGGTACCACGTTAATTTTTACAAACAATAGTACGCAAGTATAAACACTATGCGACCACGAAGCCGACATACCGCTCAGGAAGGAGACGCGTTCTGTCTCCTAGAGATGAACATACTTTAATGCCAAAAAGTGCAAATCAATCGCAGAACAGCAGCAAAGGACCTTGTGAAGATGCTGGAGGCAACAGGTACAAAAGTATCTATATCCACAGTGAAACGAGTCCTATATCGACATAACCTGAAAGGCCACTCAGCAAGGAAGAAGCCACTGCTCCAAAACCGCCATTAAAAAAACATACTACTGTTTGCAACTGCACATCGGGACAAAGACCATTCTTTTTGGAGAAATGTCCTCTGGTCTGATGAAACAAAAATAGAACTGTTTGTCCATAATGACCATCGTTATGTTTGGAAGCCAAAGAACACCATCCCAACCGTGAAGCACGGGGGTGGCAGCATCATGTTGTGGGGGTGCTTTGCTGTAGGAGGGACTGGTGCACTTCACAAAATAGATGGCATCGTGAGAAAGGAAAATTATGTGGATATATTGAAGCAACATCTCAAGACACCAGTCAGGAGGTTAAAGCTTGGTCGCAAATGGTTCTTCCAAATGGACAATGACCCCAAGCATACTTCCAAAGTTGTGGTAAAATGGCTTAAGGACAACAAAGTCAAGGTATTTGAGTGGCCATCACAAAACCCTGACCTCAAACCTCAATCCTGGGCAGAACTGAAAAAGCGTTTGTGAGCAAGGAGGCCTACAAACCTGACTCAGTTACACCAGCTCTGTCAGGAGGAATGGGCAAGAATTCACCCAACCTATTGTGGGAAGCTTGTGGAAGGCTACCCGAAATGTTTGACCCAAGTTAAACAATTTAAAGGCAATGGTACCAAATACTAATTGAGTGTATGTAAACTTCTGACCCGCTGGGAATGTGATGATTTTTTGGGGATTTTTTTATAAATCGTTCTCTACTATTATTCTGACATTTCACATTCTTAAAATAAAGTGGGGATCCTAACTGACCTAAGACAGGGAATTTTTACTAGAATTAAATGTCAGGAATTGTGAAAAACTGAGTTTAAATGTATTTGGCTTAGGTGTATGTAAACTTCAACCGTATATATATATCTATCCAGACCAGTTCTTTACGTCTTTTACATGCAAGACATATTTCATATAGTCCTCATTATATCCTGTTTTATTCTGACAGAAAAGCAAGGAAAAAGTAACACAGATGCTAATGACTGCCAGCAAAAATGTGTTTTAGGTATTCCTTTATGGGTAGTGTGATGACTAAGTTCAACTTAGAATCGACTCGGACATAGCCATGGCACGATAGCCAAGAATACATGTACCACTAAAAATCCAGAGCGAGTAATCCTGTAAAACCAACCCTCTCTCCAACCACACACACCTTTTGTTTTTACCCCAGGGTCGTTGCTCTATCACTTTGGCTGTTTTACACCTAGACCTAAATCATTAGGATCATTAGAATATAAAAAGGTAGTGTAAATAGCTTATATAGAAATATGTAATATACCTCTCGCTTAGAGAAGTGCTTCCATAAGACAGTTACTGTGTTGGTTCTACCGTTAACTTTAATCCGTTTATCCCAGTGTTAACCAGCCCGCCACACACTAAAGACAACAACCCTGTTGACAATACGTAATCCATTTGCCGGTGTGTATCCGAACAATAACATGTCCTTTACATTTTAATATTGAGATACATTTGTTAAATGTAAAAGGATAATGACACCAATTATTTTAGGATTGTATAGGCCTACTCCAATAGACAACCTAGGCAGGTTTTTAATTATACAATCCTTTTTCCTAGATTTTAAATATATTTGCCATTGCAATCTGTACAATATAAAATCATGTAAGCGTTGAATTTTAAGTGATACTCATTCTTGAATATCATTCCAGAAAGGATTTGTAAGAAAGCAATAAAACAGGAGTTGTGTTACATAAATGTATTTCTGTTCAACGAAAAATGCCAAAATATATATAAACTCAGCAAAAAAAGAAACGTCCCTTTTTCCAGGACCCTGTCTTTCAAATATAATTTGTAAAAATCCAAATAACTCCACAAATCTTCATTGTAAAGGGTTTAAACACTGTTTCCCATGCTTGTTCAATGAACCATAAACAATTAATGTACATGCACCTGTGGAACGGTTGTTAAGACACTAACAGCTTACAGATCGTAGGCAATTAAGGTCACAGTTATGAAAACTTAGGACACTAAAGAGGCCTTTCTACCGACTCTAAAAAACACCAAAAGAAAGATGCCACGGGTCCCTGCTCATCTGCTTAAACGTGCCTTAGGCATGCTCCAAGGAGGCATGAGGACTGCAGATGTGGCCAGGGCAATACATTGCAATGTCTGTACTGTGAGACGTCTAAGACAGGGAGACAGGACGGACAGCTGATCGTCCTCGCAGTGGCAGACCACGTGTAACACCTGCACAGGATCGTTACATCCGAACATCACACCTGCTGGGCAGGTACAGGATGGCAACAACAACTGCCCGACTTACACCAGGAACGCACAATCCCTCCATCAGTGCTCAGACTGTACGCAATAAGCTGAGAGAGGATGGACTGAGGGCTTGTAGGCCTGTTGTAAGGCAGGTCCTCACCAGGCATCACCGGCAACAACGTTGCCTATCGGCACAAACCCACCGTGGCTGGACCAGACAGGACTGGCAAAAAATGTTTTCACTGACGTGTCGCGGATTTGTCACACCAGAGGTGATGGTTGGATTTGCGTTTATCGTCGAAGGAATGAGCGTTACACCGAGGCCTGT
Organism: Salvelinus alpinus; assembly: GCF_045679555.1. Classification (NCBI taxonomy): domain Eukaryota; kingdom Metazoa; phylum Chordata; class Actinopteri; order Salmoniformes; family Salmonidae; genus Salvelinus; species Salvelinus alpinus. The sequence continues at coordinate 3,096,038 of NC_092099.1, read as the reverse complement.
ACTCTGGAGCGGGATCGATTTGGAGGTGGAGGGTCCGTCATGGTCTGGGGCGGTGTGTCACAGCAACAGCATCAGCTTGTTGTCATTGCAGGCAATCTCAACGCTGTGCGTTACAGGGAAGACATCCTCCCCCCTCATGTGGTACCTTTCCTGCAGGCTCATCCTGACATGGCCCTCCAGCATGACAATGCCACCAGTCATTCAGCTCGTTCTGTGCATATTTTCCTGCAAGACAGGAATGTCAATGTTCTGCCATGGCCAGCGAAGAGCCCGGATCTCAATCCCATTGAGCACGTCTAGGACCTGTTGGATCAGAGGGTGAGGGCTAGAGCCATTCCCCCCCAGAAATGTCCGGGAACTTGCAGGTGCCTTGGTGGAAGAGTGGGGTAACATCTCACAGCAAGAACTGGCAAATCTGGTGCAGTCCATGAGGAGGAGATGCACTGCAGTACTTAATGCAGCTGGTGGCCACACCAGATACTGACTGTTACTTTGATTTTGACCCCCCCTTTGTTCAGGGACACATTATTCCATTTCTGTTAGTCACAGGTCTGTGGAACTTGTTCAGTTTATGTCTCAGTTGTTGAATCTTGTTATGTTCTTACAAATATTTACACATGTTAAGTTTGCTGAAAATAAATGCAGTTAACAGTGATCAGACGTTTCTTTTTTTTGCTGAGTTTATATTTTAAGGCCAAAAACATAAATCACAATCAACAACTGGAGTTCAATCACAGATACAACTAAAAGCAGGGGTTTCATCCAGCATTTACCTATCCAATCATGTGAAAGAAGCATTTTCAAACAGGGCAGTTCTACGCTGCGGTCTGACTCCCTAATCTTCTCCCCGAAGAGTGCACTTACTCAAAGCGTTGGGTTGGAGGTGTAATAAATATGGTATACACTCTATTACCAATCCAATGTTCTTAAATCCTTGTGGGGGAGTAAACGAGTCCATACGCCAGGGAGAATGGGTGATAATGGTAATTGCGCTTCAGCCTCTCCAACCACTGACCTTCTTGCATGTGCTCCTTCCCGCCAGCAGGGGTCCCTCTACAGCCTGACGCACTGATGCCACCAATAACTCTACAACCAGAGACTGCTCTCCAGCACTCAGATCTGAGGACACACACATCATATGATATGATGCACACATAGAAACAAACACACAAATGCATGTTACAGGACAGACAGCTTTTGCACAATGCATACACCCTCTGGTGCTATTGCTCTGTCACTTAGCATAGGCTAGTTTAGCTGGGGTTTAGAACAAACATGAAACCGTTGCTAGTTTAGCGCTCAGTTGTGCGTTAGGTTAAACGTGATTGCACGGTAAAACTCCCTTTGAAGGCTAAACCTGAACTAACCAAGGAGAGAGCAATAGACCCCATTTATCCAAAACAGCACTATTCCCTGGCTGATGTTCCATATTAGCTATATTCCATATTAGGGTGCCATTCTGGACACCATCCCTGTTTTTCCCAGTTCTAAATCAGATGCTGATGTCATGTGGCTCAGAGTGTGGGTGTAAGCAAAGAACTACAGGGGTGTTGACATAGATGATAGGAGCACAACATACAGTCATTGGAGTACACACACATTGTTAAACATGTAGGCTTGAAAATCTAATTAAAATAAATGTATAACGTAATTACTTTTAGAAACACTTTTAGAAATTATTGTTTAATAACTAGTATAAGATGTCAATAAGTGTGTATATATTTTTTTTTTAAGAAAAAGAAAAGGAAATAATTAATTTACAGTTTACAGGACAGGACTCTTATTATGAAGGATTCCCAAAAAATCGTGCCCCGGAAGTGCTTCAGATTCAAAACAAGAGGATGGCGGGGCAAGCGAAGCCTGGCAAAGATTTTAGACGAAGGGACGAGAGGTCGGAAATGGCGGTGAATAGTGCGGACGAAATGGAGAAAAGGTTAGTGAAGCAACAGCTGAATAGCCGCACCAAAACGTACAATATCAAAAGTCAAGCCAAGCTATTGTTTATAGGGAAAATATGAGCATTTCAGTTGGAACTTAATTTAGACAAAGAAAATGGCTCAACAGAATGAAACAAAACACTTATGAACTAGTTGAAAGTTTTGAACAGGCTATATCGCAGCAATTACCAACAAAAGGCTAGTGCCTACCTGAATAGCGAGTTGCACACAGTAGTCTGCATTTGGCAACGCCAACATTCTTCTCAGACATTCCCCTTGTAGACGTTTCACTATAGGCATACCACTGAGTTTCTAAACCATACTGTACTGTTTTGGCCATACTCTTTTTCCTCTCATTTTTGTTTACGTCAAGGAAAGATGCCTCCATCTTCGCAATCAACAGTTGCCAAGGCCAAGGCTCCTCTCTCACTTTCCTCAGCAGCAGCATGTCAGGCAGCGCAAAAGGAGTGAGAGAATGGTGGTGTATGATAGGTAGCCAAATCTGGGATTTATTTTGACCAACTACAATTTTATTTATCGACTTTTCATTATAATGTTTGCGGCCAAAAGCCGGCTATTACCGGCTAACGGAAACCCTGACACGCACTGACCTGCATCCTGAGTGGAGGGGTCCTGTAGCAGTAATGAGGTAAGAGATGACCAGTCCTTCAGCATGGCACCAGCACAGTCCCACAGACTGTCCACCAGGTATACTACATGCTGATGGAGCTAGAAAGAGAATACACACATTCACTGTCCACCTGTGCTGATGTACAAACAGAATACATACCAACACACAGGCACTTTCTCTTACCTCACTGTCCTGGTAGAAGTGCAGCAGAGCCCTCACTCTGGCTGTCGTCAGCTGTGTGTGTGTGTCCTGCTCACTCGCCCCCTCTCTGAGGTCAGGTGCCTGAGTAGGGGAGCTGAGCAGTCTGACAGCAGAGATGAGAATGTCACCAGTGACTCTGGCCCCCATTCACTTACTCTCACTATTATAGATACCCCAGCTAATGTATATGGTCTATGGCCAACCCACTGTACTGACCGTGTGTAGAGCAGCTCTCCTGCGGCGGTAGCCAGAGGGCGATGTGAGGAGAACACCAACTGGAACAGCTGCTTATAGTCCTCAGGATTAATAACCTCCTCAGCTGACCTGAGAGGTAGGAGGGGGTGGAAAGAGAAAGAAAAGAGGGGCCGATGGCCAAAGAGAGAGGGGGAAGTTGATTAAGTATTTTAGAATGGATGTCATATTAGCACCTTTATCCTCAAACTTTTGGTGATGTAACAATACGAGAGCGCCTCCGACAATTCCCCGTGAAATGACCCGCTGCAAACAAGCAGCGAATTGAACCGTCATTTTGACCGAGTGGCATTCGTGATCATGTGTATCCAAGTCTCTGTGTTGTGGTGTCAACAAATGTCATATTCACTTTCACTAGACAATTTGAAAGCGTTCAGAAATGAACGGCGCAACTCAAAAGCATCCGTTATAACCTAACAACAGAGGAGATTCTGGGCGCTCTCTGAATGTTCAGACAGAAACATCATCCGTTGACCTACAACAGCAAAACCCAATAAATACTGTATATGTCTCTGGATAGTGTGTGTGCGTGTGTGTGCGTGCGTGCGTGCGTGCGTGCCTTCGACAAGGACTCACTGGGAGATGAGTGTGAGTAGTCTCAGGGTCTGTACTGCCACCTCGTGGTCCTTGTCCAGAGTCATAGAGATCATCCTGTCCTGTAGAGAGCAGATAGTAAATAGTTAAAAGGGGCAATCTGCATTTGAAATGATAACGGAGCCTCTGTTTTAGAATAAATCTGACACACACACACAGTACCAGTCAAAAGTTTGGACACACCTAAAAATTCCAGGGTTTTTCTTTATTTTGACTATTTTCTACATTGTAGAATAGTGAAAACATCAACACTATGATATAACACATATGAAATAATGTAGTAAAGAAAATAGTGTTAAACAAATCAAAATATATTTTAGATTTTAGATTCTTCAAAGACGCCACCCTTATCCTTGATGACAGCTTTGCACACTCTTGGTCTTGTCAACCAGCTTCATTTTATTTTTTACATTTTATTCAACCTTTATTTAACCAGGTAGGTCAGTTGAGAACAAGTTCTCATTTACAACTGCGACCTGGCCAAGATAAAGCAAAGCAGTGCGACAAAAACAACAGTTACACAAACAAACGTACAGTCAATAACACAATAGACAAAAATCTATGTACAGTATGTGCAAACGTAGAAGAGTAGGGAGGTAAGGCAATAAATAGGCCTTTTTTTTTACCCCCTTTTTCTCCCCAATTTCGTGGTATCCAATTGTTAGTAGTTACTGTCTTGTCTCATCGCTACAACTCCTACCCGGACTCGGGAGAGTCGAAGGTCGAGAGCCATGCGTCCTCCGAAACACAACCCAACCAGCTTAACACAGCGCGCATCCAACCCAGCCGCACCAATGTGTCGGAGGAAACACTGTACACCTGGTGACCTGGTCAGCGTACACTGCGCCCGACCCGCCACAGGAGTCGCTAGTGCGTGATGAGACAAGGATATCCCTGCCGGCCAAACCCTCACTAACCTGGACGACGCTAGGCCAATTGTGCGCCGCCCCATGGGCCTCCCGGTCGCGGCCGGCTGTGACAGAGCCTGGGTTCAAACCCAGAGTCTCTGGTGGGACAGCTAGCACTGCAAAGGAGTGCCTTAGACCACTGCGCCACCCGGGAGGCCCCAAATAGGTCTTTAAAAAAATATTTATTTCACCTTTATTTAACCAGGTAAGCTAGTTGAGAACAAGTTCTCGTTTACATTTGCAACGTGGCCAAGATAAAGAAAAGCAGTGCGACACAAACAACAACACAGAGTTACACATGGAATAAATAAGCGTACAGTCAATAACACAATAGAAGAAAAAAAAAGGTAAAAAAAGTCTATATTACAGTTTGTGCAAAAGGCGTGAGGAGGTAAGGCAATAAATAGGTCATAATAGCGAAGTAATTACAATTTAGCAAATTAACACTGGAGTGATAGATGAGCAGATGATGTGCAAGTAGTATGGAGGAGGAGGTGTGATGGTGTGGGGGTGTTTTGTTGGTGACACTGTCAGTGATTTATTTAGAATTCAAGGCACACTTAACCAGCAAGGCTACCACAGCATTCTGCAGCGATATGCCATCCCATCTGGTTTGCACCTAGTATCATTTGTTTTTCAACAGGCCAATGACTCAACACACCTCCAGGCTGTGTAGGGGCTACTAGACCAAGAAGGAGAGTGATGGAGTGCTGCATCAGACCTCCACAATCACCCAACCTCAACCCAATTGAGATGGTTTGGGATGAATTGGACTGCAGAGTGAAAGAAAAGCAGCCAACAAGTGCTCAGCATATGTGGGAACTCCTTCAAGACTGTTGGAAAAGCATTCCCAGGTGGAGCTGGTTGAGTGAATGCCAAGAGTGTGCAAAGCTGTCATCAAGGCAAAGGGTGGCTACTTTGAAGAATCTAAAACACTGTTCCTAGGCCGTCATTGAAAATAATAATTTGTTCTTAACTGACTTGCCTGGTAAAGTAAAGGTAAAATAAAAAAGTTATTTGTTTCTAGCCATTTTGAGCATATAATCAACCCACAAATGCTGATGTCCAGAAACTCAACTGGTCTAAAGAAGGCCAGTTTTATTGCTTCTTTAATCAGAACACCAGTTTTCAGCTGTGCTAACATAATTGCAAAAGAGTTTTGTAATGATCAATTAGCCTTTTAAAATGATAAACTTGGATTAGCTAACACAACGTGCCATTGGAACACAGGAGTGATGGTTGCTGATAACGGGCCTCTGTATGCCTATGTCAATATTCCATAAAGAAAAGCTGCCGTTTCCAGCTACAATAATCATTTACAACATTAACTTCTTGTGGGCAGGGGCCAGCATTTTCACTTTCGGAAAAATAGCATGCAAAAATTCAACTGCCTGCTACTCATCCCCAGAATATAAGATATGCATATTATTAGTAGATTTGGATAGAAAACACTCTGAAGTTTCTAAAACTGTTTGAATCATACCTGTGAGAATAACAGAACTTATGTAGCAGGCAAAACCCTGAGGACAAACCATTCAGAATTTGTATTTTTTTTATGTCACTGTCTTTTCAATTTGTTTTTTTAGAGACACCAGATTTCTAATGGACTTGCTTGCAGTTCCTAACGCTTCCACTGGATGTCACCAGTCCTTGGAAATTGGTTGAGGTTATTCCTTTGTGTCCTGAAGAAGTAGGGCTATCGTAAATGAGGGTCACATTAAGTCAATTTTTTGAGAGAGCCACGTTACGAAAAAAGTTGCGTCAGTTTGTTTTCTTTTGTATTGGACACAGATCATCCCGTCTTCAAATTGATCGATTATTTTATTTTATTTAAAATTGTTATTTTTTTACCCCCTTTTCTCCCCAATTTTCGTGGTATCCAATCGCTAGTAATTACTATCTTGTCTCATCGCTACAACTCCCGTACGGGCTCGGGAGAGACGAAGGTCGAAAGCCATGCGTCCTCCGAAGCACAACCCAAACAAGCCGCACTGCTTCTTAACACAGCACGCCTCCAACCCGGAAGCCAGCTGCACCAATGTGTCGGAGGAAACATCGTGCACCTGGCCCCCTTGGTTAGCGCGCACTGCGCCCGGCCCGCCACAGGAGTCGCTGGAGCGCGATGAGACAAGGATATCCCTACCGGCCAAACCCTCCCTAACCCGGACAACGCTAGGCCAATTGTGCGTTCGCCCCACGGACCTCCCGGTCGCGGCTGGCTGCGACAGAGCCTGGGCGCGAACCCAGAGACTCTGGTGGCGCAGCTAGCGCTGCGATGCAGTGCCCTAGACCACTGCGCCACCCGTGAGGCCCAAATTGATCGATTATTAACTTTTTAAAATACCTAACGTTGTATTACAAAATTTGTTTGAAATGTTTTGGTAAAGTTTACATGTAACTTTTGATATATTTTGTAGAGAAGTGGCAATAGTTGGAAGCTGTGTTTTTCTGGATGAAACGGTCCAAATAAATTGACATTTTGGATATATATCGACGGAATTAATCGAACAAAAGGACCATTTGTGATGTTTATGGGACATATTGGAGTGCCAACAAAAGAAGTTCGTCAAAGGTAAGGCATGATTTATATTTTATTTCTGCGTTTTGTGTCGTGCTTGCAGTGTTGAAATATGCTACTCTGTTTGTTTACTGTTGTGCTGTCATCAGATAATAGCATCTTATGCTTTCGCCGAAAAGCCTTTTGAAATCTGACATGTTTGCTGGATTCACAACGAGTGTAGCTTTAATTTGGTATCTTACATGTGTGATTTAATGAAAGTTTGATTTTTATAGAATGTTATTTGAATATGGCGCGCTGTATTTTCCCTGGCTATTGGCCGGTGGGACGTTTGCGTCCCACCTGCCCCAGAGAGGTTAACATTGTATTTCTGATCACTTTTATGTTATTTTAAATGGACAAAAATATAGCTTTTCTTTAAAAAACAAGGAAATGTCTAAGTGACCCCAAACTTTTGAACGGTAGTGTTAATTAAATGTATTTAAATCATAAAATGTATGTGGCAACAGCGGATTGCCCATTTAACACACACAGGCAAGCACGCACATACAGTACACTCACACTGGGTCGAGGGCAGGCACATGTACTGTACACACATATACACACACACTGTACCTTGAAGCGGCTGTTGAAGAGGTCTAGTTTGGGCAGGAGGAGCGGGTCTCCGTACAGACCCTGTAGCCCCAACACACACTTCAGACGCACGTCAGGTAGCTAGGGGGAGGGGGAAGAGTGTGTGTACAGTTTAAAATTGTGTTTATGTGTAACAGAGTGAATTCTGTCCCTGTCCTCCTCAGCCAGGACATGATCCCAGAATCCTCGGCACAATAAATCGTCACTTGACTTTGTGCAGGCTACATGTTGTTGTTGTGGTGGTTGTTGTTGCTTACCTTGTCGTGCATCATCCAGCCCATGTATTTGAGGTAGCTGTCAGTCAGAAACACTGGACTGTAAAGTTTCATCCACACAGCCAGCTCTTCCATACACATGGACCGGATCTCTGGGAGCACATCCCTACAGAGGACAAAATGTAAACAATTCATTTTATTACAAGTACAGTACCGGTCAAAAGTTGACACACCTAGAATGCCAAGAGTGTGCAATGCTGTCATCAAGGCAAAGGGTGGCTACTTTAAAGAATCTCACTTGTTTGATTACTACAAGATTCCATATGTGTTCTTTTATAGTGTTGATGTCTTCACTATTGTTCTACAATGTAGAAAATAGTAAAAATAAAGAAAAAACCTTATAATGAGTAGGCGTGTCCAAACTTACTGTAGATGTAATACAGTACATGCCAATACTTTCCAAATGTATTTCCAAAAACATTTCAATAGTCTACTTCAACTGTCTAAATATTTTTTTCGAAAATGCATTTGAAAGTAATATAATAAATATTTCAATCCAGGTCGGATTGAAAACACAAATGGGGTGAGTAGAGTAAATAGCATGCCTACCGGTATCTCTTCAGGAAGACTCCTTTGAATATGGCATCCATCATGTTTTCTATCTCCACCCTTCTATCCTGCAGCTGAAGAAGTTACATGTAAAATGCGGTGTGACATAACACACACACACACACACACACACACACTGACACACACTCACCTCTGTGGTCTTCCTGTTTATTCTCTCCAGTCTTGGTGAGTTGCGTCTTCCTGATGTCTTGGTTCTCTCCACCTCGCCCAGTCTCTGGCTGTTCTCTATACTCACACTCAGACTAAGGGCTACTCCAATCAGAGAGCTTAGCAACTTCATTGCTATGGGGGTCACAACAGGAGGAGGTCATACAGGTTCAACATCCTGGTGGAAGTTGCTACAGCTGCAACTCCTTGCTCTATTGCACTCTTTTTTTATATGATTAAATACAATCTTTTCTAAACAATACAAAACGTACACATACAAACGACGACATCGTACAAACGTCAACTACATCACACCTGCCAAGACCCACATCTCCAGCTCCCGTACCACTTTTCGCCACATGGCCTCAAAATGCACGAGTCTCTGTCGCCCACACTTTCAATTTTTAGATTGTAAAGCATTTGATCTTTCCATTGTGTGAACAACAGAGGATTGGAACATTTCCAGTTTGAAGATACAATTTTTTCTGATTGATGAGAAAAGTATTGTCCAACCCATTGGGTATCTCACTGCACCCTCATATGACCATCTTGAAATATGCAGACAGACGGATTAAAAAGTACATTTACATTGTAATACTTCTGACACCCATCTTTCCAACTCCGCCCATAACTTTCGGACTTTATAACATTCCCAGAAGGCATGAATTATTGAGTCATTAGTAGTTTCACACTTCAGACGTCAACAACAAAGCCATTTGATATTTTACACACACACACCTTGGGCATCTTAGGGGTGCTTTGCCATGCGTGTGTGACATCTGCCAGAGTGCAGGGGTGTGTGTGTGTGCGCGCGCGCGACCTGCCAGTGTGTGTGTGTTTTTGTTACCTGCCAATGTGCAGGTGTGTCTGAAGGCTCGTACACGGGAGTCGGACAGCTCGGTGAGCAGAGAGATGAGTGTGTCCATGAGGTAGCTGTCAAAGATCACATTGTATTGACACTGGGTTACCAACACCGACACAAACTCACAGAACTCACCACGGAACCGGCGCCAGTACGGACCAGACATGGTGAGAGGATATTCCCCACTGTCCTACACAGACAGACGCACAAACACACAGAAAGAGACGGAAAGAGACACAGAGAGAAACTAAGTAAGGGAATATTGGTAGCTATGAAAACTTGAACTTGACTAAACATGAAAATGGGGAACTAGATTCGTAAAGTGCTTTAATTTCTTTAAATGTAAATACGTATCTGAAACTGACCATGTCCATGGGCCACGTGACTGTGAGGATCCAGGGGAAGGCCAGGAATTTCTTATACTGCAGCCCCGAACCCTGACACACACACAAAATTATTTAACAAGAGTTCATTTCAGAGAAATAATCTTGTTGTTGCAAAACAGTATACATATCTGCCATAATCTTGAAGCACCGCTAGGGTTTACACAGTCAAATGAGACAAATAATTTTTTAAATAAAAATAACTGTACAAATTAGGGATTGAACGTTATTTATACGGATTACATGGAGAAAAATCAGACCTCTCTGAAATGAAAATGGATAGCCCTCCCATCAGCAAAATATATCTGAACACTTCAAAAAAAGAAAAGACAAAATACCCAAAACCTATACCCAAAATAATAATTTAAAGAAAGTGGATAGCAGAGAACATGTCTACTGAGAAAATAACCCTCACATCTTGGACAGACCAGAGCATTACAGTGGCTTGCGAAGGTATTCATCCCCCTTGGCATTTTTCCTATTTTGATGCCTTACAACCTGGAATTAAAATAGATTTTTGGCCGGTTAGTATCATTTGATTTACAACATACTACCACTTTGAAGATGCAAAATATGTTTTATTGTGAAACAAACAAGAAATAAGACAAAACAAATTACTGAAAACTTGAGCGTGCATAACTATTTCACCCCCCCCCCCCAGGTCAATACTTTGTAGAGACACCTTTTGCAGCAATTACAGCTGCAAGTCTCTAGGGGTATGTATCTATAAGCTTGGCACATCTAGCCACTGGATTTTTGCCCATTCTTCAAGGCAAAACCGCTCCAGCTCCATCAAGTTGGATGGGTTCTGCTGGTGTACAGCAATCGTTAAGTCATACCACATATTCTCAATTGGATTGAGGTCTGGGCTTTGACTAGGCCATTCCAAGATGTTTAAATGTTTCCCCTTAAATCACTCGAGTGTTGCTTTAGCAGTATGCTTAGGGTCATTGTCCTGCTGGAAGGTGAATCTCTGTCCCAGTCTCAAATCTCTGGAAGACTGAAACAGGTTTCCCCTCAAGAATTTCCCTGTATTTAGCGGCATCCATTATTCCTTCAATTCTTACCAGTTTCCCAGTCCCTGCTGATGACAAACATCCCCACAGCATGATGCTGCCACCACCATGCTTCACTGTGGGGATGGTGTTCTCGGGGTGATGGGAGGCGTTGGGTTTTCCTTGATGGCCAAAAAGCTCAATTGTAGTCTCATCTGACCATATATGTTTGGGGAGTCTCCCACATGCCTTTTGGCGAACACCAAACGTGTTTGCTTATTATTTTCTTTTTTTCTGGCCACTCTTCTGTAAATCCATCTTTGTGGAGTGTACAGCTTAAAGTGGTCCTATGGACAGATACTCCAATCTCCGCTGTGGAGCTTTGCAGCTCCTTCAAGGTTATCTTTGGTCTCTTTGTTGCCTCTGATTAATGCCCTCCTTGCTTGGTCCATGAGTTTTGGTGGGCAGCCCTCTCTTGGCAGCTTTGTTGTGGTGCCATATTCTTTCAATTTTTTTTATAATGGATTTAATGGTTCTCCGTGTGATGTTCAAAGTTTCGGATATTTTTTTATAACCCAATCCTGATCTGTACTTCTCCACAACTCTGTCCCTGACCTGTTTAGGTCATTGGTCTTCATGGTGCCGCTTGCTTGGTGGTGTTGCAGACTCTGGGACCTTTCAGAACAGGTATATATATATATATACAGTGGGGAGAACAAGTATTTGATACACTGCCGATTTTGCAGGTTTTCCTACTTACAAAGCATGTAGAGGTCTGTCGTTTTTATCATAGGTACACTTCAACTGTGAGAGACGGAATCTAAAACAAAAATCCAGAAAATCACATTGTATGATTTTTAAGTAATTAATTTGCATTTTATTGCATGACATAAGTATTTGATCACCTACCAACCAGTAAGAATTCCGGCTCTCACAGACCTGTTAGTTTTTCTTTAAGAAGCCCTCCTGTTCTCCACTCATTACCTGTATTAACTGCACCTGTTTGAACTCGTTACCTGTATAAAAGACACCTGTCCACACACTCAATCAAACAGACTCCAACCTCTCCACAATGGCCAAGACCAGAGAGCTGTGTAAGGACATCAGGGATAAATTGTAGACCTGTACAAGGCTGGGATGGGCTACAGGACAATAGCCAAGCAGCTTGGTGAGAAGGCAACAACTGTTGGCACAATTATTAGAAAATGGAAGAAGTTCAAGATGACGGTCAATCACCCTCGGTCTGGGGCTCCATGCAAGATCTCACCTCGTGGGGCATCAATGATCATGAGGAATGTGAGGGATCAGCCCAGAACTACACGGCAGGACCTGGTCAATGACCTGAAGAGAGCTGGGACCACAGTCTCAAAGAAAACCATTAGTAACACACTACGCCGTCATGGATTAAAATCCTGCAGCGCACGCAAGGTCCCCCTGCTCAAGCCAGCGCATGTCCAGGCCCGTCTGAAGTTTGCCAATGACCATCTGGATGATCCAGAGGAGGAATGGGAGAAGGTCATGTGGTCTGATGAGACAAAAATAGAGCTTTTTGCTCTAAACTCCACTCGCCGTGTTTGGAGGAATAGAAGGATGAGTACAACCCCAAGAACACCATCCCAACCGTGAACCATGGAGGTGGAAACATCATTCTTTGGGGATGCTTTTCTGCAAAGGGGACAGGACGACTGCACCGTATTGAGGGGAGGATGGATGGGGCCATGTATCGCGAGATCTTGACCAACAACCTCCTTCCCTCAGTAAGAGCATTGAAGATGGGTCGTGGCTGGGTCTTCCAGCATGACAACGACCCGAAACACACAGCCAGGGCAACTAAGGAGTGGCTCCGTAAGAAGCATCTCAAGGTCCTGGAGTGGCCTAGCCAGTCTCCAGACCTGAACCCAATAGAAAATCTTTGGAGGGAGCCGAAAGTCCGTATTGCCCAGCGACAGCCCCGAAACCTGAAGGATCTGGAGAAGGTCTGTATGGAGGAGTGGGCCAAAATCCCTGCTGCAGTGTGTGCAAACCTGGTCAAGAACTACAGGAAACATATGATCTCTGTAATTGCAAACTAAGGTTTCTGTACCAAATATTCAGTTCTGCTTTTCTGATGTATCAAATACTTATGTCATGCAATAAAATGCAAATTAATTACTTAAAAATCATACAATGTGATTTTCTGGATTTTTGTTTTAGATTCCTTCTCTCACAGTTGAAGTGTACCTATGATAAAAATTACAGACCTCTACATGCTTTGTAAGTAGGAAAACCTGCAAAATTGTCAGTGTATCAAATACTTGTTCTCCCCACTGTATATATATATAAATAAATAATCAGATCATGTGACAGATCATGTGAAACAGATGGACTTCATTTAACTAATTATGTGACTTCTGAAGGTAATTGGTTGCACCAGATCTTATTTAGGGGCGAATACATATGCACCCCAAGTCATTTTTTTAATTTCACGTCACCAATTTGGACTATTTTGTGTATGTCCATTACATGAAATCCAAATAAAAATCCATTTATATTACAGGTTGTAATGCAACAAAATAGGAAAAACGCCAAGGGGGATGAATACTTTTACAAGGCACTGTAGATATGCCATTTTAAAAACTGTTCTTCGTCCTGTAAGCATTACATGGCAACTTAGGAATTTTGATAGTGCACAGGGCTGCAGGTCATAAGGTTGTGGGTTCACAGACCACCATGGGCAAGAGTAGGGGCGGAAAGATCTCCTTTAAAGTAAAAGCATTGCATGAATCTATCATCTATCCTATTTCTCCAATGCCATATCAGTGTGTCTTGTAGGCAACGAGAACTGTCCCTGTTTGCAAATAATGAAATCTGAGCACGGTACTTTCAAAAGTTAGGCCTACCTTTCCACCCCCAAATGTATGTTTTAACTGCTGGCTACTCTTCTTCTGTGGTTTAACCCAACGAGAGAAGGTCACAAGTGTTTTCCTAAAAGCTGTCTGGGTTAAAACATATTTTATTTTACATAAAGTGAATAGCTTTATCAATTGATAATGACAGAATTAGATTACTTCCCAATCAAAGTCAGCCTCGGAGTGTCAAAGCAACAAAACAATAATTAAAGCATCACGGACCAAAGCGCTGTTATAGATCACTTTATATAATCGGATCAGTTTTATTTTCTTCAAAATCTTCAGCTAACAAGGGTTAGGCCTGTGCTTTTTGCCATTTCCTTTAATAAAAAGTAGGCCTATGGCATACCCACTCGTACCCCCTCAAATAGAGTCTTGGTTTTAACTTAACAGCCCTTGACATATAGGCTATTTAAAGAGCACATGGTGGGTGGAGGAATTGACTGACATCTATGGATATAGCAGCCTATAGCCTAATTTTATCTGTCAAACAGGTAGGCCTACCTCTTATTTCTTAAATAGGAATAAGTAGGCTCCAACAAAGTCCTCTTGTTGATATTAAAGTCTAATTAAAATAAAGACGCTTAAAATGAATTATGCCTACTCAAATGTGCCTCCTTTAGCACCGTGAGCTGTCCATTTCTGATTGATCATGCAGCGGCTGCTGCTTCAAGTTCCCAAAAATTTGGAAGAAACCTTTTGACTCCACTCCTGAACTGCCACCGTAGCCCTACACTGCACAGCCATTGGTTAAGCAGCACACAAAAAAAGCTTTTGACCAGCAAGAGCAGAGCAGGCCGGGGCTCAGGGTTGGAATATCCATTGCAGTGTGTAAGGCAGGCTAGTTTTATTTACACTATCCCAGCAACTCTCTTAGAAATACAACTTTGCTCTGTGCTTCTCTGAGGATGCACTTCGTAGCCTATAGACTATGGATAATTTGATTGAGACCATAGTAAATAGCCTATAGGAGTAATATTACGTAATATTACGCGCCCCGTGGAAAATCAGAGATGAGGAGCGGCATCAGGCACACACCGATAGATAGCCTAATAAGCAATTCATTCTAAAACACTGAGAAACATGGCCCACCCCTGGAGTAGATTTAACAAAAAAAAATCTAAACCCTTCCCTTGACTGAAATTGAAAAAGCATGACCATTTTCCTCCAGGTAACCATACTGTAAATTTCAATCAGTCCCTTATACAATATTTTTATATTTAAAAAAAAAGAAATCAATACAGTAATGAGATATTTATGATATGGACATTCCATTCCTGCTAAACAGTGGATATATAAACAGCTAAACAATTATTATAAAGTATTATATAAATTCTGAGAACAGTAATATTTTATACACAAAAGGTACCCATAAGCATTTCAGATTTTTGTTGTTGTTGAAAAATGGGTTGGTATTGCATTTTTGCAACAAAACTCTTCAAATGTAGATGGTAGACAGAGGAGGACACAATGACTGACAAACCCACACCTCATCCAATTCCTCCACCATCTTCCTCATGACATCATCCTGCCTGCTTTGGAACATCTCAGCTGTCACCAAACCTGGAAAGGGTGACAAGCACTACAGTATATAACAACCTATATTCAGATACCTCATACTACATTACATGACTTATTCACTTATAGTTAACTTCTTCTAATCATGTATGCATTTGGTGGGTGTTGGGGAGAGTTGGTTGGTTGGTGTGTGTGGTGTGTGTGTGTGTGTGTGTGTGTGTGTGTGTGTGTGTGTGTGTGTGTGTGTGTGTGTGTGTGTGTGTGTGTGTGTGTGTGTGTGTGTGTGTGTGTGTGTGTGTGCGCGCGCGCGCGCGCGCGCTTGCCTTTGCAACCAGAACACTGGATGAAGAAGCTAATGAGGTCCAGGAGGCCAGAGTCTCTGTCTGTGATGTACGCCTCAATCCAATCATCAACTACAGCCTGCAGGGAAGACAGACAGAAAGACAGACTCTCCCACTTTACACGGAGAAACAAAGGTGTCAGATACAAGACCAAGTCCAAAAGATCATACAGCATTGTTGGAGTGATTATTATGACAAAAAAAATAGATCTTCCCACTAGGCACAGACGTAAATTCAACATCTATTCCACATTGGTTCACTGTAATTTCATTCAAATGACATGGAAACAATGGTGATTCAACCAGTGTGTGCCCAGTGGGTTTATTCCTACCTGCATGGCACTCCTGCCCATGGTGACCACCTCGAACAATGTGACGGCCTCAATGTCCCCATGTTTGAGGTGTCTGTTCTGTGCCTGACCCAGACTGCCATTGGTTACCTTGGTGTGTCGGCGCTTGGCATTCTCAGAGCCCCCCCGTGCCCTCCTCTTCCCTCTCTGAAGGGTTAAATACAGTGAGACCGACAACCACACACACAGACACCCAAACAGGAACATAGACTATTACTGTACAGTCCATTTACGTTTCTGGAACATTCTTGGCTGAGTACCCAAAGTCGTATATACAAAGTCTACATAGTAAATTCTTTACTAAACTATTTTTGATATCCATATCTGATTATCATGTTAACTGAATAAGAAAGTATCCACCACAGTGTTCCCCAATCAAAGCACAGCCCATCCTGGTTGTAGGCTGTAAAGTAGCCTGTGTGATATTTCTCTGTGCCATTGTAGATCTTATCACAGGTGGCCGGTGGCAGCTTAATTGGGGAGGACGGGCTCGTAATAATCCCTAGAACTGAATAAATGGAATCAAACACATCAAAACACATGGTTTAAGTGTTTGATACCATTCCAGCTATTATTATGAGCCTGTCCTCCGCTCACCAGTCTCCTGTGGATCCTATTATATGTAAATGACCAGCATTGAAATTCTACAATGTGTTAAAGACCAGCAGTGAAATTCTACATGACCAGAAGTGAGATTGGAATATGTAAATGATCAGCACCCACCAAACTCTTCTGTCTGTTCTCATTCCGGGCTCCGCCCACTGTGTGATTGACAGCTCCAGAGGAGTTTGCATCCACAGCCAAGTTCTCACTGGGAAATCACAGATGATACTGATGGACAACTACCACACAGGGCATTATTCAGAAAATGATTAACCTAGGCCTGTATTTTATCAATTGTAGATAGTGGATTTTCTGCATAGAGAGGACCGGCATTATGGGCAGGCCTTAAGGCGTCCGCATGCTTCCCATCCGAAAACAGTTTGTGCATTATTATGATATTTCGTGACGTTATTTAAAAAAAATGTTTGGTAAGGGTTTTTCTGGCTGTTCGTCCGCACAACATTTTTTTCTCGAGGCAAGCCGAAGTCGGTAACCGAAGTCTACGTCCCTCCGTTGGTGATTGGTACAAGTAGGGATTCTTCAATTAAGTGTTTGTTGTCATTCAACAACAGACGACTCGTTTTCATCTTACATTTTTCCACTTGTTAAATACTGCACCAAACATATTAGTTAGCTGTAAAATTGCACAATCTCCTCTGCAAAAACATCAAAAGGAATGACACATTTCTTGAGTTATTTTACATTAATTCTGACTACGGCATCTCAAGATGGACAAATGGTACTATTACCGCTTTTTTCACCGAAGGTATTTTAAGGGAGTATACGAGCACACGTTCGGTTCGCCTAGTCAGCCGAACCGAAGGAGGCTGATGCCTTTAGGCTAGGGTTACATGAAGCAACTTTCACACAATTTCTGTTGCAGGTGAAATCATCTCAAGCAACTTTGCTGTTACATGAAGCAACTCAAACACGATTAAAATGGCATGCAATAGCCAATCAAATTAAAGCTGCTTGTTTGAAGATTCTAAACTCACCCCATGCCATCTGCTGCATTACATTGTGGTTACACAAATGATTTGTTTATCCAACTGTTTGGTTATTGTAACAGCATGTATATACAAGAAATGCAGCCTGTACAATTTAGCTAGCTAGCAAATAGGACATTGCAAACACCAATGCAGCTAACTACTGTAGCAATGAGCAAACCAAGCTAGCTAAGCTAGCTAGCACAGTTCATGTTGAAACTGGTCAGGGGGAGGTTTGGGTTCACCATGTACAATAATTTGTATACATCTCCTGTTGTGCTAGTCTCTGTTCTCTCAACCCTAATCGCGGGTTGTGCTTCGTAGCACTGACAGCTGTGTTGACATGACAACTCGAGCTCCCGAGTGGCGCAGCAGTCTAAGGCACTGCATCTCAGTGCTAAGGGCATCACTACAAACCCTGGTTCGGTTCCAGGCTGTATCACAACCAGCCGTGATTGGGAGTTCCATAGGGCGGCGCACAATTGGCCCAGCGTCATCCGGGTTAGGGTTTGGCCGGGGTAGGCCGTCATTGTAAATAAGATTTTTTTCTTAACTGACTTGCCTAGTTAAATAAAGGTTAAATAAAAATAAAAAAAACACTGGGTCAGAATTCCAAACCTTTGAATGGATCATGTGACAAAAGTGTTTGTTTTGATTGACTGTTGCTTGCAACTAGTTGCACAAAGTTGAAAAGTTTCAACTGGATACAACCAAAGTTGCAGATGAGTTGCTTATTAGTTGCGGGGGGGGGGGGGGTTTCATGAAGCAATCAAGAAGCAAACTCAGTTGCAAGCAACTCAAACTGCAGGCAAATGGCATTATGGAGCCTTAGGGGGCCTGGCCCGCCCCTAGCTTACATCCTTGCCCATCCAAATAAAATATGTAAATATTGAGAATTTATTTGACTGAGATGCGGGGGAGACAGAAAGACCCATCAATCTCAGATAAAGCAGCCAAGCGAGGGAAACAGCACCCCTCTGTCCCATTTATCTGATGCTGTCTGGCCAAAAAGAGTATGGCACGTCCCATCATCGCATGATCGTTCAGAGAAGTCTCCCAGTGCACGCAATCTAACAATTTCTATATCAGGTGCCAACTCCAGTGGGGCACCGGTCATTTTTTACATGGGTAGTTTAGGGGTTGCTTGGTTGTAATCTATGGTGTATACACGGGGGCTTCAAGCCCCTCTCTGGAGCCGCCCATTGTCAACTACCCAACTATTCCATCTACTGCTGCGCAACTGAGTGCACATCTGGAAAGCTACTAGGCATATCTATAACTGACTGAATCCCGGCATAAGAGATTATATTACTGCTACGACAACAGCATTAGCCTAGTCTGTTTCTGCTTCAGACAATTTGTTGTTGTCTTATTTGCTAAGACAAAACATTTGCATTGTTGATAACAGAAACAGCCAGACACTCTGGCTACTATCTTTCCAGCTTGATTAAGAGGTTTCAGAGAGTGGAAAGTTACCACTATTTCATAAATGGTGTTATAAGAAGAATGTTTCTTACTTCTGTACTGAGGACCGGGAGGTGACTGTAGGTTCTGCTATCATCTCTTCACATCATCCCACAGGAGCTGGGGGAGGTGGTGTGTGTTTCAGTGTAGATCTATGAGTATAGATGTGTCCAGTGATGTTTCCGAGTCGCTGTTGAAAAGGGAGACATGCAGATACTGCATCACAATAAATCCTCAGATGCACAAGATCTGTACAACTACACCATAGACTTGCAGTGCATACGGTATATAAAATAAAATAAATTACCGGCAAGAGCATGTCCATGTTGTCAGGCAATTGCTCTTAAAAGTGCCAATGCCTTATTTAGGGATGCAAATAATAGCATTTTATTAACCAGATATAATAGCTGTAGTTGAATAAAGAGGGAGGCCTATAAGGCCATTGAGATGTACAAGCACTGCCTGAAAAAGACGGTCAAAATGTGTAGTATTAATTTGTTTTCTGTGGACTTTATTCAATTGGAAGTGTACTCACGGTGGAAATGAGATTAGCGCTGTTGTAGCAGGATTAGATTAGATTAGCCCCCCTATCCACATCGAAGGGACAGCAGCAGAGAAAGTGGAATGTTTAAAGTTCCTCGGCATACACATCAACGACAAACTGAAATGTTTCACCACACTGTCTGTGTGGGTGGACAAGGCGCAGTAGCGCCTCTTCAACCTCGGGAGGCTGAAGAAATTTGGCTTGTCACCCAAAACCCTGACTAACTTTTACATATCCACAATCGAGAGCATCCTGTCGGGATGTATCACAGCCTGGTACGGCAACTGCTCCACCCTCAACCGCAAGGCTCTCCAGAGTGTGGTGCAGTCTGCACAACGTATCACCAGGGGCAAACTACCTGCCCCCCTGACACCTATAGCACCCAATGTCACAGGAAGGCAAAAAAGATAACCAAACACAACAACCACCCGAGCCACTGCCTGTTCACACCGCTACCATCCAGAAGGCGAGGTCAGTACAGGTGCATCAAAACTGTGACCGAGAGACTGAAGAACAGCTTCTATCTCAAGGCCATCAGACTGCTAAACAGCAATCACTAACTCAGAGAGGCTGCTGCCTACATGGAGACCCAATCACTGGCCAATTTAACAAATGGATCACTAGTTACTTTAAACAATGCAACTTACATTACTCATCTCATATGTACAGTTGAAGTCGGAAGTTTACATACACTTAGGTTGGAGTCATTAAAACTCATTTTTCAACCACTCCACAAATTTCTTGTTAACAAACTATAGTTTTGGCAAGTCGGTTAGGACCTCTACTTTGTGCATGACAAGTCATTTTTCCAACAATTGTTTAGACAGATTATTTCACTGTATCACAATTCCAGTGGATCAGACGTTTACATACACTAAGTTGACTGTGCCTTTAAACAGCTTGGAAAATTCCAGAAAATGATGTCATGGCTTTAGAAGCTTCTGATGGGCTAATTGACATCATTTGAGTCAATTGGAGGTGGACCTGTGGATGTATTTCAAGGCCTACCTTCAAACTCAGTGCCTCTGATTGACATCATGGGAAAATCAAAAGAAATCAGCCAAGACCTCAGAAAAAAAATTGTAAACCTCCACAATGTATTGTTCATCCTTGGGAGAAATTTCCAAAACGCCTGAAGGTACCACGTTCATCTGTACAAACAATAGTACGCAAGTATAAACACCATGGGACCACGCAGCCGTCATACCGCTCAGGAAGGAGTTCTGTCTCCTAGAGATGAACTTACTTTGTTCCGAAAAGTGCAAATCAATCTCAGAACAACAGCAAAGGACCTTGTGAAGATGCTGGAGGAAACATGTACAAAAGTATCTATATCCACAGTAAAACAAGTCCTATATCGACATAACCTGAAAGGTCGCTTAGCAAGGAAGAATCCACTGCTCCAAATCTACCATAAAAAAGCCAGACTGCGGTTTGCAACTGCACATGGGGACAAATATCGTACTTTTTGAAGAAATGTCCTTTGGTCCGATGAAACAAAAATAGAACTGTTTGGCCATAAGGACCATCGTTATGTTTGGAGGAAAAAGGAGGAGGCTTGCAAGCCGAAGAACACCATCCCAACCGTGAAGCACGCAGGTGGCAGCATCATGTTGTGGGGGTGCTTTGCTGCAGGAGGGACTGGTGCACTTCACAAAATAGATGGCTTCATGTGGAAGGAAAATTATGTGGATATATTGAAGCAACATCTCAAGATATCAGTCAGGAAGTTAAAGCTTGGTCGCAAATGGGTCTTCCAAATGGACAATGACCCCAAGCCTACTTCCAATGTTGTGGCAAAATGGCTTAAGGACAACAAAGTCTAGGTATTGGAGTGGCCATCATAAAGCCCTGACCTCAATCCTATAGAGAATTTGTGTGCAGAACTGAAAAAGCGTGTGCGAGCAAGGATGCCTACAAATCTGACTCAGTTACACCAGCTCTGTCAGAAGGAATGGGCCAAAATCCACCCAACTTATTATGGGAAGCTTGTGGAAGGCTACCTGAAACGTTTGACCCAAGTTAAACAATTTAAAGGCAATGCTACCAAATACAAATTGAGTGTATGTAAACTTCTGACCCACTGGGAATGTGATGAAATAAATAAATCCTGAAATAAATCATTATCTCTGCTATTATTCTGACATTTCACATTCTTAAAATAAAGTGGTGATCCTAACTGACCTAAAACAGGGAATTTTTACTAGGAATAAATGTCAGGAATTGTGAAAAACTGAGTTTAAATGTATTTGACAAGGTGTATGTAAACTTCCGACTTCAACTGTATTTTATACCATCTATTGCACCTTGCCTATGCTGCTCGGCCATCCATATATTTATATGTACATATTCTCATTCACCCCTTTAGATTTGTGTGTATTAGGTAGTTGTTGGGGAACTGATAGATTCATTGTTAGATATTACTGCACTGTCGGAACCAGAAGCACAATTATTTTGCTACACTCGCATTAACATCTGCAAACCATGTGTATTTGACAAATAGAATTTGATTTGATATGAGATAGACATGGTAAAGTACAGAAAAACTTGAGATAATGTAAAATAGAGAGTGAAGTTACAAATCTGTGTTTTTCTACCAGATACAACTGACTCCTGAAAAATGGCTTGGGGCTGTCTTGAATGTGTGCACTAAACAAGACTGTGCAGATACCTGGAGTAAGAACAATGATGGTGTTTGTTATTTGACTGATTGTGAACTAGACATGCACTTAAAATGAGTTTGCACTTAACTGATTTAAAATCAGCTTCAACTGTATCTGCAACATCCTTATCATAGTGCTCTACTGAACAATCCCTTGGTGTGTATTCTGCACCTTGCTGGCTGTCACATATTTAAATAGGATAATTAGTACCCACGCTATCATCTCCCAGGGGTCACAGGCGTGTGTGTACTTGGGTAAAAATACAACGCCTGTTGTCAGAAGAAGAAACAAATAAGCTGTTGGAGTTGCGAATTATATGAATTTAAACCAAAGGTGTAAATGTAATAAAGGGAGAATGAATGTAAATTCTAATACAATCGCCTGTATCGTGAGTTTTCAGCGGCAGTGTAGCATCACTCAAGTAGGTGCTACACAGTAGAGTATCGACATATGGCTAAACAATGCACTTTTTAGCGTACGTTCTCTTGAGTGGCGTTTTGGAAAACGCAAGTTACATCTTCGGTCGTTGTAGGAAAGATGCACCGTTAAAACACTCGTAAGCCTACCTGCATAAATGTATTTTGTCCCCCTACACTAAACACGATCACGACACGCAGGTTATAATATCAAAACAAACTCTGAACCAATGACATTAATTTGGGGACAGGTCGAAAAGCATTAAACATGCATGGCAATTTAGCTAGTTAGCTTGCACTAGCTAGCTAATTTGCCCTATTTAGCTAGCTTGCTGTTGCTAGCTAATTGGTCCTGGGATATAAACATTGAGTTGTTATTTTATCTGAAATGCACAAGGTCCTCTACTCTGACAATTAATCCACACATAAAACAGCCAACCGAATCGTTTCTAGTCATCTCTCCGCCTTCCAGGCTTTTTCATCTTTGAACTTATATGGTGATCGCATCTAAACTTTCATAGTATTACCACAACGACCGGCAAAACAGTTAGTCTTTCAATCACCCACGTGGGTATAACCAATGAGGAGATGGTACGTGGGTACCTGCTTCTATAAACCAATGAGGACATGGCACGTGGGTACCTGCTTCTATAAACCAATGAGGAGATGGGCGATGCAGGACTTTCAGTGCAATCTGCTTCAGAAATAGAAAGGACTTCTATGTTAGCCCTTGGCATCGTAGACGCTCGTTGGCGTTCGCAATAATTGAATAACATGGATTTCAAAATGTATTTTGCGACGCTCGCGCACGCGACGTTTCCGGTCTAGTCAGCATGTAATATACATTCCATAGCTATCCGGAAACCGGGCCGTGGAACAGAATAACTATCATATCATCTGAAATGGTCATCATTACATAATGTTGATTATACTAGGCCCATTGTGCATTAAGTCATGCAACATTAATATAAATACATCTACTTCCAGGCAAGTATTTAAGCAATAAGACGCAGTGCTGTATCATTAATACAGTCATAGGGCGTTGTTCGGCCCGACGTGATAGCGAAGCATGAATACAAATTGATCTGAGAATTACTATTGCATTACCGCCACAGGATATAGACTTCCTGATCAAAATATGAGCAACATGCCCACCCCAACTAGTCATTGGCTATCTATCTGCCAGTGATCATAAAGCATGCAGTTTGAATGAACGCTTCCAGAAGCACTCAGAATTTCGTGTACAATAGGTGTTATCACTTCTTACCACAGCCACAAAGTCAACGTGGGCTATTTCGTAAAAATTAATGAGACAAAAATGTGCTTCTTGGTCTTATTTTAAGGTTATGATTAGGCATGAAGTTAGCAGTGTGGTTAGGTTAAAGCAGAAAGTAAGAAGATAAATTGCAGTAATAGGCGGGGTTTATGACGTTGTGGCTGTGGTAACTAGTGAAAACCGTGGTAAAGGGGCAGTGACCACAGATTTCCATTATATTGACCAGATACTCCATTGGCCATTCTAACAATGAAAATAAACATCTTCAAAAATGGAGGCAGCCGGGAAGAGGCAAGATCAGGTGGGATCCTTCTAGCCAATGAGAAGGCACAACGATTTCCATTAGTTACCAAAGCCACAAAGTCAATAGTTGACTATTCTCGTAAAAAATCATTTTAGAAAATGCCCTTTTGGTCTTAATTTACCGTTAAAGTTAGGCATACGGTTAGCAGTGTGGTTAAGTTTAAGTTTAAAAATCACAATTTAAGAAGATAGAAATAGGCTAGAGTAATGACTTTGTGGCTGTGGTAAGAGTGACGACCAGGCTATAAAGTGTTTTTTCTCAAAGTTGCCGGGATGTAACGTGTCCTACTTATATCAGTACATTCGTAACAACCTCGTTATTAAAACGCTTCTATTCGATTAAATAAGCCACACGTAGCAAATAAGCCATTACATATTTTGTTAACCAAATTCGACACACTCATTTGACCTCGATAAAGAAAATCCTCGCTTGGTGAGCGAAAAAAATACAAAACGCCACCTGCTGGAGAAGACAGATTGTGCCCATTTATCCCTCTCTCTTCGCCTCTTCCTCTCTGCTGTGACTGCTTCCTCCAGCCTCTCAGTTCCCATCCCCCATGTTTCACTAGTTCATTCCGATACGAATGTCATGGGCTGGCTACTTCTACAGTAAATGTATTTTGACGGTGTGGCATAATATTTGAATAGTGTAGTAGGACTACCTAACGTTTCTCATCTCGTTTCTATCTCGATGTTTTGATAAGAACAAGCTCAAACAACAACATCGATCTCACATAGGGCTGAACAGCTGACTGAAATACTGACTATTGCAAGAAAACATGAGTATAACATGTTCCGTAATAAAAGTCTGAAAACCTGTCCAGATAAAATGTAATTTTCTTACCAGAAGCGTGAGAATTCCAAATAGCAGCTGTCAATAAGCAGTGCCAGGTCCCTGATGTGACAGCGCCATCCAGTGGAAGTATATCAACAGAACAAAAGCAGGAGGAGGGACATAGACCTGACCTATCCTAAAAAAAAGAGAAAAAGTCCAACTTTTGCACTATTCCTTTGTAATTTAAATGATGTATAGTGTCAGGTGGAAATGTTTATTGTATAATGACAGGTGGTAAACATTTGGATGTCTAAAGCTTCATTATCAATTACAAAACATATTTGACATTTTCATATGGGTGTCAAAGGCAACCATAGAATAATACCAGTTTCAAAGCTGCTACAGATCAATTTTAAGTTGAACATAGTATAGGGCTTCATTTGATGTCTAACACGTCCTATGGAAACCCTCTTCATCATTTTTTTCCCATGTTTCTTTGGTAGTAACTTAAAAAAAAAAAAAAAATCTGTTTCTAAAATATGGAACTGTAGCAGTCATAATGGAAGGAAATCAGCTTAAGTCAAGTGCTCAAGGTGTAGACTTTATTTACAGGTCTTTCATGGTGATCCAACAGTGAAGGCGGCATGTAATAGAAAATATCAAGCGAATCAACCTGGCACATAAATGCATATAAATCAGACATGGTTATTCATATTGTAACAAATCTTGATATAAATATTCAGAACTCTGTCAAGACTCAATATATGCCAAAATATTCTGATAAACCACATGGTGGCGCTATAACAGGCACCTATTAATATCTATTGATCTGTTTGACTCTGACTTATGGAATTTGGCACACATTCTCAGGGATGTGAGTCTAGCTAACCTGTAAAGCAGGGGTATTCAACTCTTACACTATGAGGTCCGGAGCTTGCTGGTTTTCTGTTCTTCCTGATAATTAATTTCACCCACCTGGTGTCCCAGATATATATCAGTCCCTGATTAGAGGGGAACAATGAAACAATGCAGTGGAACGTGCTTCAAGCTCCGGAGTTGAGTTTGAGGGCTGTGGAGTATTCTTGTATTTGGCCTCATGGTGGTGCTGTTGGAAGAAGGAAAGCTGCTGAGCAACAGTTTTCTCTAGAATCTTTGAAAGAAAAGGGAGGTTTGAGATGGGCCTATCATTTGTCTAATCATCTGGATCAATTGTTTTCTAGATATTGTTGTTTAGATTTTCAATATATACACTGGCAACAGCCAAAATAGATAACCTCTAAATCAGGCTCAACCTGTAGCATCTGAACAGACACAGGTTTTCAAGACCGCTCCTCTGCCGTTTCTTCGCTCGCTGACTGCATGGTGTGTTTTCGGGACCACCCACCTGTGGGTGTCTGACTGCCGACATGTTCGGCCATTTCTACATGTAGAATCGGTTTGCGCTAGGTTTGCAAACTTACTGCTGGAACTCTGTTTAGAGGTGCTAAGTACTCTCGGCCGGCAAAGTCTACCCGTGTCCATGCCAAGAAACCAAAATGAATCTGAATCACAGGACCTCAAACCGATGCATATGCACTTGCAAAGGCAATTCCCATATCCATCATTACATTGGTAAATGCATCTAAATAAGACGTAATCTTAACATTTTATCACAGTTCCTAAATTGAACACTTTTCATAGTACTGAACTCAATCGTAGCGCACAGGCCATAAAGGCCTCTTTCTACGCACGCTCAGATGTTTACATTTTACTCATTTAGCACACACTTTTATCCAGAGCGACTTACAGTTAGTGCATTCATCTTAAGGTAGCTAGGTTAGAAATGTTACGTTTACATTTTAGGAATTTAGCAGACGCTCATATCCAGAGCGACTTACACTGCATTTATCTTAAGATAGCTAGATGGGACGACCATATATCACAGTCATGATAAAAGGGAAATTCCTCAATAAGATGTTTATCAGCTAAGTCAGTGCTAGTAGGAAAAGACAAGTGCAATTATTATAATTTTTTTCATATATTTATTTATGAAGTGTTCCAATGTTCCACATTGGGGACAATTACATCAAACTCTCTGAGAATGAGAATGGTAAATTAATATTGATTTCATGAATTAATAGAATTTCGTGATTTAAACAAACCCTAACATTCTAGATGACGGAGATTAACATTAAATTAATTACTGGTGATATAATTAGTGGGGAATGGATAAACATTGAACAAAGGTACCCACTGGGCAGAGAATCAATTCAAATTCTATTCCACACTGGTTAAATGTAATTTCGTTCAAATTACCCCAGTGGGTAGGTTTAACAATTCACACAATGAAACAATGAATCCGCCCAAATTGGCGGGAGGCAGAGATCACATTTGTGGTAAAAGGGGCCCAGCTTTCACTTAGCCACACACATCCCATTCATATCTTTATGCAAGTTGCAACAGTCCTTCACAAAAATAAATAACCCTATTTTACTAACTTTTTGAAGCACCATCTAGCCTGGTTTGTTACTGGGTCTATATACACAAAAACATTCCTGTGAAATTATCTAAACAGGGGATATTACAAAATGACATCTCTCTCAGTTTCTGTTGTTGTAATTTTTACCCCCTTTTCTCCCCAATTTGTAGTTACAGTCTTGTCCCATCGCTGCAACTCCCATGCGGACTCGGGAAAGGCGAAGGTCGAGACCCATTCGTACTCCGAAACACAACCCTGCAAAGCCACACTGTTTCTTGACACACTGCTTGCTTAACCCGGAAGCCATCTGCACCAATTTGTCGGAGGAACGTGCATGCCCCTGGCCCGCCACAAGGAGTCGCTAGAGTGTAATGGGACAAAGACATCCCGGCCGGCCAAACCCTCCCCTAACCTGGACGACGCTTGGCCAATTGTGCGCCGCCTCATGGGTCCCCCGGTCACTGTAGGCTGTGACACAGCCTCCGATCGAACCCCGGTCTGTAATGACGCCTCTGCGATGCAGTGCCTTGGACCGCTGCGCCACTCGGAAGGCCCTCTCTCTGTTTTTTAACAGTGTTGTTTAACAGACACTCTGCTGTTCTCTCCACCCTGTCCATCAGATACATACTGGGCGGAGTACAGGCTCTCTCTGTGCAGGTCTGTCTTCCCCGTGTCCAGACTGCTCAGTGTTCTCAGCCTTAGCATCTGCCTCAACTTCTTCCGGAACTCCCTACAGGCAAAGTAGTAGATGAAGGGGTCCAGGCAGCTGTTGAAGCAACTGAGGGAGAGAGTCAGCTTGTAGGCCATGTACAAGGACTCCCCATAGAAGAGCCTCCGGATGGTGTGAGCCAGTAGGAGGATGTTGTTGGGAGTGAAGCAGAGCGTAAAGACCGTTAGGACAGTGACGGCGAGACCTATAGCCTTATCCTTCTGTTTGGTCTTGGAGTCTCGGGCCAGCTTGCGGATGATGCTGATGTAGCAGAAAACAGTGATGCAGAACGGGATGAAGAAGAGGATGACAAACAGTGCAAGGAGGAAGGCAGCCCAGGCCACCATGGATGGAAGCATGTCCCTTTTTAGAACGTCGAAGCAGGTGGTAATCCTGAGTTCTGGAACGTGGAACGTCAGGTCGGTTATAGTGAGTGGGTACAGGACCAATAGGACGACTGTCCACATGGCTAAGCAGACAATCACAGCGAATGACTTCCTTTCCCTGGTCTCACAGAAGAGCATGGGCCGGCAGATGCCCAGGTAGCGGTCTCCGCTGATGGCGGTCATAGTTAGAATTGAGCAGTACATGTTGGCAAAGAACACCAGGGTCAAGAGCCTGTGGAAAATCAGAATATAATGAATCATTATTAATCTGTGATGAAAGAAAGTTGTTGGCTCTTGTCCAGGGCTTGTAAAAGGCGCATCTAACTCAATGGGACTGATCAGGATAAATAAATGATAGTCAAAAGAATAAACAAGAATACCTGCACATGTCCGGGCCCAGGCTCCAATTATACCCCTGCAACTGATACATGATCTGGAAGGGCAGGACGAGGCCCAAGGTCAGGTCAGTCAGGGTCAGGTTGATCATGAAGATGATGGAGGGAGTTTTGGGAGAGGTATGGAAGAGGAGGAGCCACATGGAGAGGCTGTTTCCTACCAGGTTGATGATGGTGACCACAATATAGATGATGGAGATTGCTGTACTGGCTGTCACGTTCTGGAACAGGGACAAGGTGGTGTTGTCCAGCTTGGTGCTGTTGGAACTCCATGCCATGGTGACAATGACTTCACACAGACAACCTATGATCAGGCAGACATTTAGATTCATGTAAAAAGGTAGCATGGTCCTGTCTGTAGTGTCACCTGGGATCTGAAACCGTTTAAAACAAGATTTGGCAGACTATCGTGCCAATGAATTAAAACCAGTTAAATTCTGAGTGTTTGTTTTGGACAAGATACCAGGTCCGGCGAGTTTGGTAGATACTTTTTGTTATACAACATTATTTTATAATGCTAGCGAGCCAGGCTAGGTATGATACCACAGATGAAAGGGGAATGATACAGTAACTAGCTAAATACATCAAGCTAAAGTGTAATGTGATGTAGCTTGTCACAACTCAAATCATACTGCTAGCATTGCAATAAGAATACCGCCCCCCCCCCCCCCATAAAGACCATAAGTAATGCGCTATGGTCATATTCATAGAGTAGGAAATGTAGGTCAAGTCACCAGAAGTGCAAACATTTAGTATGCATGGAAATGGCACACCCTGGTGGTCATTGTAAAGCAATGCATTTCCTTCTCCGTCCACATTACCCTGTGTGACTCCTCCACATGTGCAGTTGATCTAGCTCAACATTTACAATAGGAAAAGTGAATGGGAAAATACGTTTGAAGTTTCCTCACCTGCCTGTGTCATATTTTAATTAGTTTTACTCCATAACTTGAAAGCCCTGGTTGATAAGGTCGTTTTAAGATGTCAGGTTTGAAAATCCATTTAGACATTTTGGCACAGTGACTCACTAACCAGACCAGATCCAAATGGTTTCAAGTGGCCAAGAGACGTCATGTGATCACCTACTGCTATCTAGTGAACTAACTGGGAAACAGACAGGGGTTATATTTACTGTACATCAATAGATAGATAGAGATGGCAGCTTCCTTCCTATGTATATCATTCCTGTAAGAAGAAAACACATTGCACAAGCCCTGTGCTTTTAAAATGGCTGTGTTCCTATGAGAATGTGTGCATGTTTAGAGCGCCATCATTAGGTCAAAGATCAGAATCTTTGTCTTATCCTTTTCGAACAGTAATTGGTGACATATTTTATTTCGAACCTGGAATTTGAAATCTCTTATTCCCAAACAAAAAACTACAACTGTACATTTCAAGGGTTGTAGCTCAGGCTCTGTAGTAGTCACATTGTTTCCCTTGTCAGAATCCCCCAGTTCTTACCTTTCTAACAGTACTAAGCATGTGTAGGACTTATAGTTTTGAAACTGAAATGTACCTTTAGAAAATGCCACCAGTGGGCGCCAGAGTTTGAGGTTAAATGACTGCGTACAGTTTATGCTTCTTCATTGAAGTCCATTGTTATATAGACTTTTTTCTGAACTGAAAGCCAATAATAGGCTATCCCCTCGTCAAGTTGAAATATCATCACGCCTAGAACAGCCTCCAGGCTTCTGTATCATAACGGTAAATTCTGAATGAAAAAAGTATTACATGGGGGCAGTTATAAACAGACATGCTGGGGTAATAATTATAAGTATCTAGTAATACTAGTCCTGTGCAAATATGAACTAGATCATGTGTTATAGATGTTGTAATAAAAAATATTGTCTATTAAATCTATAATTTTTGCACTGAGTGTGATATTTGGCAATTGTTGTGGTGACAATTGATATACTTTTTGACTCTGGAGTGATCCTCTACAACACTAGCATACCTTTCACCCACACATTGTGATGGGATAAATAACCACACACCAAATGTGACTGTTTCGGAGGCTTCTTGTGCCACATTAGACGAGCCAAAACTTCTCATGCGTTTCCTCTGCTGGCGCTTTCTATATAGTCTTGAACAAATTTCCAGTGCAGTACGAAATGTGAAATTCCAAAAGTGTACGATATTCCAACAGTGCATTGGCTCTTGCACAATGAATTCCCCTCCACGTGCAAGTGAAGTGGTACTCTAACCCAATACAAACTACATAACCAAAGCACAAGCTTTGCCAAAAGTAAATAGCACAGGTGCCCATCTGAATGAGTGCCTTGATTCTATACTTAAAATGTATAATAGAATATATCTGAATATTATCCCTATTGTCTGAGACAATGTTATCCCATATTGCAACAAAGAACAATTATACATTTTAGAATGACATTTTAACATTAACAGTCCAAATTGAAGTATCTCTGTATGAAATGTAAAGCAAAGAGACCGAGCAGTACTTACCTTTGACAATACACAGACACGAGTCAGAGAGGGGCGGTTGGGGCTGGATGCATTGGTACTTTAACGGGTCAGGAAACTGGTTATGAGTGCACGTTCCTGTAAAAAAGGGAAGTGCGTCATGCTTCATATCCAACTCTTTTGCCATCATATGCAGGCAACACTAATAAACAGATTGCACATATTATTAGTAATATGTAACACTGTTTGTGTTTGGTATTTACTTTTCATTTATTAGGTAAGTTGATTGTGGACACGTTCTCATTTACAACAACGACCAGGGGGAAACATGCTGGTGACAAACATTGTTTGTCATTTGGCAGCACAAATATTTCTTATTATATATGTAAATACAGTAAAAGACTGTCCCAAATTGTAGTTACAGTGCATTCAGAAAGTATTCAGACCCCTTTACTTTTTCCACATTTTGTTTATCTTACAACCTTATTCTAAAATGTATTGAATTGTTCATTTTTCCCACATCAATCTACACACAATACCACATAATGACAAAACAAAAACACATAAAAAAAAAAAAATCCCACATTTATTACAAAAAAACCCCCAGAAATATTACATTTACATAAGTATTCAGACCCTTTACTCAGTACTTTGTTGAAGCACCTTTGGCAGCGATTACAGCCTCGAGTCTTCTTGGGTATGACGTTACAAGCCTCGCACACCTGTATTTGGGGAGTTTCTCCCATTCTTCTCTGCAGATCCTCTCAAGCTCTGTCAGGTTGGATGGGGAGCATCGCTGCACAGCTATTTTCAGGTCTCTCCAGAGATGTTAGATCGGGTTCAAATCCGGGCTCTGGCTGGACAACTCAAGGACATTCAGAGACTTGTCCTAAGCCACTCTTGCGTTGTCTTGGCTGTGTGCTTAGGGTCCTTGTCCTGTTGGAAGATTAACCTTCACCCCAGTCTGAGGTCCTGAGCACTCTGGAGCAGGTTTTCATCAAGGATCTCTCTGTACTTTGCTCCGTTTATCTTTTCCCTCGATCCTGACTAGTCTCCCAGTCCCTGTCACTGAAAAATATTCCCATAGCATGATTCTGCCATCACCATGGTTTACAATAGGGATGGTGCCAGGTTTCCTCCAGACGTTACGTTTGGCATTCAGGCCAAAGAGTTCAATCTTGGTTTCATCAGACCAGAGAATCTTGTTTCTCATGGTTTGAGTCTTTAGGTGCCTTTTGGCAAACTCTAAGCCGGCTGTCATCTGCCTTTTACTGAGGAGTGTCTTCCATCTGGCCACTACAATATAGGCCTGATTGCTGGAGTGCTGCATAGATGGTTGTCCTTCTGGAAGGTTCCCCCATCTACACAGAGGATCTCTGGAGCTCTGTCAGAGTGACCATCAGGTTCTTGGTCACCTCCCTGACCAAGGCCCTTCTCCCCCAATTGCTCGGTTTGGCCGGGCGGCCAGCTCTAGGAACAGTCTTGGTGCTTCCAAACTTCTTCCATTTAAGAATGATGGAGGCCACTGTGTTTTGGGGATCTTCAATGCTGCAGATTTTTTTTGCTACCCTTCCTCAAATCTGTGCCCCAACACATGGTTTGGTTTTTGCTCTGAGATGCACTGTCAACTGTGGGACCATATTTAGACAGGTGTGTGCCTTTCCAAATCATGTCCAATCAATTGAATTTACCACAGGTGGACTCCAATCAAGTTGTAAAAACATCTCAAGGATGATCAATGGAAACAGGATGCATCTGAGCTCAATTTTGAGTGTCATAGCAAAGGGCCTGAATACTTACGTAAATAAGACATTTCTTAAAACCTGTTTTCACTTTGTCATTATGGGGTATTGTGTGTAGACTGATGAAAAGATATACTTAATCCGTTTTAAAATAAGCCTGTAACGTAACAAAAGGTGGAAAAAGTAAAGGGGTCTGAATACTTTCCGAATGCACTGTAAATATCATAAATTAATAGAAAATTGAGGTATATTGAAGTGTGTGGTGATCACCCAGAGATGGCACGACTAGCTAAAGGTCTATATTCTTATCACAGAGGTAGATAGATAAAGAACTACAGCTGAGCCCTTGGGTGGTGAAAAATACAAAGAAATAGGAAATTACACACCTCATCGTGTTGGATAACACTGAAATGGGGGGGTACGCACATACACGTGTGCACGTCGATACAGGCATGTGCACACATCCACATGCTTCCAACCATGTAGCTTTCATCTTTCTCACCACATCCTTTCACACCTCCAGCCTGTGAGTGATATAACCAGCCAACACCCCAGTGAGCAATACCACCCATCCTCACATTTTCAACATCCAGACATAATGCTAGACTAATTATTTTGAAACAGGATGTCACGATACATTATACACTGCTCAAAAAAATAAAGGGAACACTTAAACAACACAATGTAACTCCAAGTCAATCACACTTCTGTGAAATCAAACTGTCCACTTAGGAAGCAACACTGATTGACAATACATTTCACATGCTGTTGTGCAAATGGAATAGACAAAAGGTGGAAATTATAGGCAATTAGCAAGACACCCCCAAAAAAGGAGTGATTCTGCAGGTGGTGACCACAGACCACTTCTCAGTTCCTATGCTTCCTGGCTGATGTTTTGGTCACTTTTGAATGCTGGCGGTGCTCTCACTCTAGTGGTAGCATGAGACGGAGTCTACAACCCACACAAGTGGCTCAGGTAGTGCAGTTCATCCAGGATGGCACATCAATGCGAGCTGTGGCAAAAAGGTTTGCTGTGTCTGTCAGCGTAGGCTGTAAGCACAACCCCCACCTGTGGACGTCGGGCCCTCATACCACCCTCATGGAGTCTGTTTCTGACCGTTTGAGCAGACACATGCACATTTGTGGCCTGCTGGAGGTCATTTTGCAGGGCTCTGGCAGTGCACCTCCTTGCACAAAGGCGGAGGTAGCGGTCCTGCTGCTGGGTTGTTGCCCTCCTACGGCCTCCTCCACGTCTCCTGATGTACTGGCCTGTCTCCTGGTAGCGCCTCCATGCTCTGGACACTACGCTGACAGACACAGCAAACCTTCTTGCCACAGCTCGCATTGATGTGCCATCCTGGATGAGCTGCACTACCTGAGCCACTTGTGTGGGTTGTAGACTCCGTCTCATGCTACCACTAGAGTGAGAGCACCGCCAGCATTCAAAAGTGACCAAAACATCAGCCAGGAAGCATAGGAACTGAGAAGTGGTCTGTGGTCACCACCTGCAGAATCACTCCTTTTTTGGGGGTGTCTTGCTAATTGCCTATAATTTCCACCTTTTGTCTATTCCATTTGCACAACAGCATGTGAAATTTATTGTCAATCAGTGTTGCTTCCTAAGTGGACAGTTTGATTTCACAGAAGTGTGATTGACTTGGAGTTACATTGTGTTGTTTAAGTGTTCCCTTTATTTTTTTGAGCAGTGTATAACAAGCAATACATCTACAAAGAAAGGTCGCTCTCACTATAAGGGTGGCCGGTATTTTGCAGAGTTAAGTTAATGATACTCTATATAAGTAGACCTACATGTAGTTTCACAGTTACAGTGAGGCAGGTCATTGATGACTATAGTAGAACTTCACACACATGGGCCAACACACAGGCTTAAACATTCAACTGGAGGAGTGGATAAAAATTGTATCAATGAAAAGAGAATAATGTAGAAATGCAGAGATATGCTTAACATATTATAAGAAATATATAAAGTTGTCATGAAAGGTCACTCTTCTGTGTTGTTAAAATAATCCCATGATTATAGGGTACGGTAAAAGCAGAACTGTCGCTATCAACAGGAAGACATCCCATGCCTGCCCTTAAACAGATGTCTCGTGAATCTGGTGAACAACAATAAGGAAAGCACACTGTTCTCACTTCAGTCTCATGACATCACATTTCACAGTTGTAACCCAGCTAGCACATAATGTTCTGAGAACCATATGTTTCTTCAAACTTGGTGAGAGCGTTGTTGTCCTATTGTTATCTTGCATTCAACCTTCCCACAACTTTCTGGGAATGGTGCATGATGGTTGCTTGGCTTTGGAACATTCTGAGCACATTTAAGGAACTTCACAAAAAAAAAGGTTATTTTCTTGGTATTTCAATACTTTAACAGAATGTTTCCTAAAAGTTGGTCACATTTCATTTACATTTTGGTGATGTTCTAGGAATGTTCTCCAACTGGTTTGACATTGGGAATGTTCACAAATAGTTCAGAGAACGTTAAGAAACAGTGTCCTTCTATGGGAATTTCCATACTCCAGCATAACATTTCCTACAGGTTTCCTCATGGTGCTATTTAAAGTTATGTTCTCAAATTTTTCAGAGAACGATAAGAAACAACGTTCTTCTATGAGAATTTACGTACTCCAGCATAACATTTTCTACAGGTTTCCTCATGGTTCTATTTCTTGTCATGTTCTCAAATTGTTCCGAGAACGTTAAGAAAACTTTCCATAAAAACCACAAGAAATCTTTAGTAACGTTCAGAGAACATTCTAAGAATGTTATTTAACCTTTCACATGTACGAACAAACGGGTGTGATCATTCTACAGTGGTCTCTGCAGCGTACGCTTAAACCGGTTTGATTAGAACGCTTATTTAGAACGTCCAGTTTCGATTGACGAAACAGTCAGCATTTGAGGTAGCCACACTGTTTTTTCACAGAAACATTTAGCAGAAACACAGTCCTTACAAAGTTATGTCCTGAATGTGACAAGTTTATTTTTGGATGCAATGTTCAGACATTCACAGAAGTAGAAACAGCATAACACAATCATCCAAACCGTAAAATGTAAGCTACACTAGTCATTCATCACATCACGGGTGAGCTCAACATTGATCGAAATAATTGAGTAAAACACTTTATAGAAATCGAAAGTAATCCAATGATGGATAGTTTGTGCGCGCCGCCATGTTTGTTTTTCGTGTCAACCAGAAATAATAAAAGGAGACAAGATGAGTTTGGTCTGTTTACAGTATGCATGTTGAAGGGGGTGTGTCGTCTACGGTCATTCACTTTTTACCCGAAAGATGAGTGAACCATTCCTTCACCTCATTATAAAATCTTTGGTCTGACAGACGTTTACGTGACACTCACAATGCATTGCATGATGTCAGCAAACATGGTGCCACACATAGCTAGCAAATAGCTTAGCATTAGGTAAATATAATCAGTACAACCTTCAAAAAGTATTTTACACTCATCAAAGGTGTCCATTACAATCTATGCAATAATCGGAATGCATTGTTTGTGACCAGTACTTGAAAACATGTGAATAAAACTGTAAATACATTATGCTCCATACATACAGTACATACATACACTACCGTTCAAAAGTTTGGGGTCACTTAAAAATGTTCTTGTTTTTGAAAGAAAAGCTAATTTTTGGTCCATTAAAATAACATAAAATTTATCAGAAATACAGTATAGACATTGTTAATCTTATAAATGACTACTGTACCTGAAAACGCCTGTTTTTTAATGGAATATCTACATAGGTGTACAGAGGCCCATTATCAGCAACCATCACTCCTGTGTTCCAATGGAACGCTGTGTTAGCTAATCCAAGTTTATCATTTTAAAAGGCTAATTGATCATTAAAAAAAACTTTTGCAAATATGTTAGCACAGCTGAAAACTATTGTTCTGATTAAAGAAGCAATAAATCTGGCCTTCTTTAGAAGAAGCTTACTAGTTAGCAGCTAGTTAGGCTAGTTGAGACTGCATGCGCTTTCTCATCCTACACAGTTACAAACAACAACTCAATTTAGAATATAAAGTAGCAGACTACCTGTTTGCTCTTGGTAGTTGTAGCCTATCCTTCTCCTTAAATGTTTTATTCCATCATTTTAATTCCCTCTTCCATTGATTAGATATCCCGTAACTTTTGCCCCACATGGAGGTTCTATTATTGCCACTTTGATGACTTAGGATTGGCCAACAACAGCAACGAGCTACATGCGCCACTCAATTTCTCTCTCTCTCTCTCTCTCTCTCTCTCTCTCTCTCTCTCTCTCTCTCTCTCTCACTCTCTCTCTCTCTCTCTCTCTCACTCTCTCTCTCTCGCTCTCTCTTTCTAATACAGCAGCTGCGTTCGGATCTGTATGGGTCCTTCTGGACAAGTCAGTTAAAATTACACAAACCCGAGACCCGTGACAATCATATCAGAACCGAACAAGACATTATTTAGAATTCGGTATCCGGACCCGCTCTGGTCCCGGATCAGGTCTCGGGTATTCGGGGACTGGTGGATCCGTGAAGACCTCTAGCTTGGAGTTTAAAAAAGTTAACAAGCAGTGTTATTAAAAGTCTTATTGAAACATGTTCTCAGAATGTTATTTAATTACCTTCAAATAAGCTATAATTTCCTTTCTCAGAATGTTAATAAAACCTCCCAGGAAAACGTTCAGGGAACAATAGTAAAACGTTCCCAGAACCAATGCGAAGCGAAAAACGTATGTTCCCACAACATGCAAGAACAGGGCTCCGGGCAGCCGAGCGGAAATGGAGGA
Organism: Salvelinus alpinus; assembly: GCF_045679555.1. NCBI lineage: Eukaryota > Metazoa > Chordata > Actinopteri > Salmoniformes > Salmonidae > Salvelinus > Salvelinus alpinus. The sequence continues at coordinate 3,058,101 of NC_092099.1, read as the reverse complement.
AAACTCGCCTCCCTGCGGACCTGGCATCCTTTCACTCCCTCCTCTCTACATTCTCCTCTTCTGTCTCTGCTGCTAAAGCCAATTTCTACCACTCTAAATTCCAAGCATCTGCCTCTAACCCTAGGAAGCTCTTTGCCACCTTCTCCTCCCTCCTGAATCCTCCTCCCCCTCCTCCCCCCTCCTCCCTCTCTGCTGATGACTTCGTCAACCATTTTGAAAAGAAGGTCGACGACATCCGATCCTCGTTTGCTAAGTCAAACGACACCGCTGGTTCTGCTCACACTGCCCTACCCTGTGCTTTGACCTCTTTCTCCCCTCTCTCTCCAGATGAAATCTCGCGTCTTGTGACGGCCGGCCGCCCAACAACCTGCCCGCTTGACCCTATCCCCTCCTCTCTTCTCCAGACCATTTCCGGAGACATTCTCCCTTACCTCACCTCGCTCATCAACTCATCCTTGACCGCTGGCTACGTCCCTTCCGTCTTCAAGAGAGCGAGAGTTGCACCCCTTCTGAAAAAACCTACACTCGATCCCTCCGATGTCAACAACTACAGACCAGTATCCCTTCTTTCTTTTCTCTCCAAAACTCTTGAACGTGCCGTCCTTGGCCAGCTCTCCTGCTATCTCTCTCAGAATGACCTTCTTGATCCAAATCAGTCAGGTTTCAAGACTAGTCATTCAACTGAGACTGCTCTTCTCTGTGTCACGGAGGCGCTCCGCACTGCTAAAGCTAACTCTCTCTCCTCTGCTCTCATCCTTCTAGACCTATCGGCTGCCTTTGATACTGTGAACCATCAGATCCTCCTCTCCACCCTCTCCGAGCTGGGCATCTCCGGCGCGGCCCACGCTTGGATTGCGTCCTACCTGACAGGTCGCTCCTACCAGGTGGCGTGGCGAGAATCTGTCTCCGCACCACGTGCTCTCACCACTGGTGTCCCCCAGGGCTCTGTTCTAGGCCCTCTCCTATTCTCGCTATACACCAAGTCACTTGGCTCTGTCATATCCTCACATGGTCTCTCCTATCATTGCTATGCAGACGACACACAATTAATCTTCTCCTTTCCCCCCTCTGATAACCAGGTGGTGAATCGCATCTCTGCATGTCTGGCAGACATATCAGTGTGGATGACGGATCACCACCTCAAGCTGAACCTCGGCAAGACGGAGCTGCTCTTCCTCCCGGGGAAGGACTGCCCGTTCCATGATCTCGCCATCACGGTTGACAACTCCATTGTGTCCTCCTCCCAGAGTGCTAAGAACCTTGGCGTGATCCTGGACAATACCCTGTCGTTCTCAACTAACATCAAGGCGGTGACCCGTTCCTGTAGGTTCATGCTCTACAACATTCGCAGAGTACGACCCTGCCTCACGCAGGAAGCGGCGCAGGTCCTAATCCAGGCACTTGTCATCTCCCGTCTGGATTACTGCAACTCGCTGTTGGCTGGGCTCCCTGCCTGTGCCATTAAACCCCTACAACTCATCCAGAACGCCGCAGCCCGTCTGGTGTTCAACTTTCCCAAGTTCTCTCACGTCACCCCGCTCCTCCGCTCTCTCCACTGGCTTCCAGTTGAAGCTTGCATCCGTTACAAGACCATGGTGCTTGCCTACGGAGCTGTGAGGGGAACGGCACCTCCGTACCTTCAGGCTCTGATCAGGCCCTACACCCAAACAAGGGCACTGCGTTCATCCACCTCTGGCCTGCTCGCCTCCCTACCTCTGAGGAAGTACAGTTCCCGCTCAGCCCAGTCAAAACTGTTCGCTGCTCTGGCACCCCAATGGTGGAACAAACTCCCTCACGACGCCAGGTCAGCGGAGTCAATCACCACCTTCCGGAGACACCTGAAACCCCACCTCTTTAAGGAATACCTAGGATAGGATAAAGTAATCCTTCTAACCCCCCCCCCCCCCCTTAAAAGAGTTAGATGCACTATTGTAAAGTGGTTGTTCCACTGGATATCATAAGGTGAATGCACCAATTTGTAAGTCGCTCTGGATAAGAGCGTCTGCTAAATGACTTAAATGTAAATGTAATGCAAGGAACAAAATTTGCTAGCTGGGGAGGCAGTTAGCTAGTTCTTGCTCGCCCACTCTCCACACACACACGCACACACACACATACACTGTTCGATACAGATCTGACTCACACTAACGCCCGTGAGGAGTATCATTCCACAAATAGAGTAGCTTTTACAGTGCCTTCAGAAAGTGTTCACACTGTTGACTTTTTCCACATTTTCTTGTGTTACAGCCTGAATTTAAAATGTATTCAATTTAGGAGTTAAAATGTGCTTAAGAAGTTACATAATAAGACATAATGTGCAATAATAGTGTTTAACATGATTTATGAATGACTACCTCATCTCTGTCCCCCACACATATAATTATCTTTAAACTCTTACAGCTACCCCCCACCCCCCTTCTTTCAATTTCCGCCTGAAGACATACCCAAATCTAACTGCCTCTAGCTCAGGCCGAGAAGCAAGAATATGCATATTCTTGGTACCATTTGAAAGAAAACACTCTGAAGTTTGTGTAAATGTGAATTGAATGTAGGAGAATATAACACAATAGATCTGGTTTAGATAATACAATGAAAAAACCATACGTTTTTTCTTTTTAATTGTTGTATCATCATCTTTAAAATGAACAAGATAAAACAAACATTCAGTTATGAATATGGGGACAATTTCAGTGAAAAACACAAGAGGTCAACAGTACTTGTGCAAAGTGTCACGTTCCTGACCTTATTTCCTTTGTCTTGTTTAGTTGGTCAGGACGTGAGCTGAGTGGGCATTCTATGTTATGTGTTTCTATGTTGGGTTCATGTTCAATTAGCCTGATATGGTTCTCAATCAGGGGCAGGTGTTTTACATTTCCTCTGATTGAGAACCATATTAAGGTAGGCTGTTCTCACTGTTTGTTTGTGGGTGATTGTGTTTGTGCCACACGGGACTGGTTCGTTCGTTCGTTCGTTCGTTCGTTCGTTCGTTCGTTCGTTCGTTCGTTCGTTCGTTCGTTCGTTCGTTCATTCATTCATTCATTCATTCATTCATTCGTGTGTTCCTTCCTGTTCGTGCGTTCTTGTTTTATGTTCTCAAGTTCAGGTCTGTTCACGTCGTTTATTGTTTTGTAGTTTGTTTAAGTGTTTTTCCGTCTTCGTTTAATAAACATTAAGTATGTATTCAAACCACGCTGCATTTTGGTCCGATCCTTGCTCCTCCTCAGACGAGGAGGAAAACGACCGTTACACAAAGTTTCAGAATGATAACTTCCAAAATGAGTGTGCTACCTGACATTTATCATGAAGTCACCCAGGTGTCCCACACAAGTAGCCCAAATGTACCCAAGTGGCCAAATTGGTGAAGGTATACATTTTTAAACAAATAACTATATACAAAATACCAAAATGGTATTCTAACACCCCCCCCCCAAAAAAAATGGAGGGGAAAAAAGGGGAAAAAGAAAATGGAAAAAAAAAAATATGAAGAAAAAATATATATACATTTACAAAATAACATGGGTAACTATTTACACACTTTCAATATTTGGAAGACCCTCAGTCCTCTATCAAATCAAATCTATTTATATAGCCCTTCGTACATCAGCTAATATCTCAAAGTGCTGTACAGAAACCCAGCCTAAAACCCCAAACAGCAAGCAATGCAGGTGTAGAAGCACGGTGGCTAGGAAAAACTCCCTAGAAAGGCCAAAACCTAGGAAGAAACCTAGAGCGGAACAAGGCTATGAGGGGTGGTCAGTCCTCTTCTGGCTGTGCCGGGTGGAGATTATAACAGAACAGATTTTCAAACGTTCATAGATGACCAGCAGGGTCAGACACTAATAATCACAGTGGTTGTAGAGGGTGCAACAGGACAGCACCGCAAGAGTAAATATGAACAGTTTACCTCTAGATGGCCCGGGAGGTGTGGAGCCAGAGACAGCAGGGGTCCAGCTGGATGAACCAGCTTCAGAGGGGGATGGACACGTTGGCACTGGGGGCTCCCATTCGGTGTCAGTGTCACTGTGAAAGAAAATGTTCAGTTAGAATAGTTTCACATATGAGCCCTGTATCAACAGGTATAATAAACAGATATATAGAGTACAGGGAAAGTGCTGTTCCATTTCACTTTGGCCATTGTTGTGGGCCTGCCTCAAATAGGCTATTTCATGTGGGGGTGGGGTGGATCCCCACCCCCACAGGTGTACTTTACACATTTCATTACATTTTTATATATTGCAAATAAAATGTAAAAACAATCACAAATAATATTTTATATTATTAATTTCAAACAACGGCATTAGCATGAGAAGAATTTACCAGTCCAAAACAATGTTCTCTCCGTTCAAAAAATATGCTTCCATTTGAGTCATGGTCGCTAACTGAGTCGTCTTCCAAAAGCATATGTTTCACTTTCACGATCAATTTCCTCTATAATTTTGTCTACATTCGTATATCTAGTCTTAGATTTAGCTTTCCCTGACTCATTCGCCATGATGTTCGATATATAAACAGCTGAAGATGCGCGTTACCGAAATAGTGCAGTGCGTAAAAAACGTAGCTCCTTCCAGTATGAATCTTCAGTGGCGAAAGACCGTCTTTACGCCAGAGTTTACTACATGGGTTGGTCTTCCAACACAGAACCATTGCATATTGCCGTTTACCTCTGCTCATTGGCTATCTACCCAGCTAGATTTCAAGACGATCAGTGGTCATTGGGTTAAAATACAGTCAATCAACGAAACAGCGGTCATATAATTGGTGCACAATGAGGTCGTTACTTGTTGTCTTCCAATCGGTTTCTTTGGGTCAATACGTCCCGCGAAATGACCCATCAAGTTTGGTTGTGTTACAAACAAACAGTTGATTGCAATGAAACCAAACATGACTGGATAAAGTCAGGTTTAGTCTGTGTATTTATGTCGAATGTTTCGTCGAAAATTGAATGACACGAAATTCAACGAAATAAGCGGTCACAAAATGTTTCGTGTTAGGCTATAAAAATGGATTTAACCGAACAAAATACCATTCATTGTGTAACAATGAGCCTTGGGATTGCAAACAGAGCAAGATCTTCAAAGGTAAACGATTTATTTCATTGCAATCTGTGATTTTGTTACGCCTGTGCTGGTTGAAATAGTATTTTGATATGGGGCTCTGTGCTCAGATAATCGCATTGTATTCTTTCGCAGTAAATCCTTTTTTAAATCTGACAACGCAGTTGGATTAGCAAGATTCTAGGCTTTTGAAGCATGTGAGACACTTGTATTTTCAGGAATGTTTAATATGACTTTATGTGGCGATCACCGTATGTTGTCGAATTTAAACCCGGTACCGGTATCCGTAGCGCAGAGAAGTTTTAAGGTCCCTCAGTTGAGCAGTGAATTTCAAACACAGATTCAACCAGAAAGACCATGGAGGGCCCCTTTTAGTAGATCTGTATAATAAAAAAGCAGACATTGAATACCCCTTTGAGCATGGTGAAGTTATTAAATACAGGTGTCCTTCCTAACGCAGTTGCCGGAGAGGAAGGAAACCTATCAGAGATTTCACAATGAGCCCAATGGTGACTTTAAAACAGATACAGAGTTTAATGGCTGTGATAGGAGAAAACTGAAGATGGATCAAAAAACATTGTAGTTACTCCACAACAATGTTCCCTCTAAGCTGTGCACAGAAGAAATGTTAGCCAGCGCAGAGAAGCAAGAGATTGAACTTCACTCAACTTTCTAGAGTTTTCCCATTTAGTTAACACTATCAACGTTTCGCTCCACTGTGGGAACTGTGATCGAATCAATGCAATATTAGCCACTTTCAATGTAACATACCGAAAGAAAATGATCTATGCAAGACTATCTATACAAAACAAACTGTGCAAAAGATTTTGCTGTAGCATTGGAGTCAGTGTTTGTGTTTGTATTTATTATGGATCCCCATTAGCTGCTGCCAAGGCAGTTCTGGACTTGGTGACTGTGAAGAGACCTGTCTTGTGGGGTTTGCATGGGTGTCAATACCTCTCACAAATACAAGTAGTGATGAAGTCAATCTCTCCTCCACTTTGAGCCAGGAGAGATTGACATGCATATTATTAATGTTAGCTCTCTGTGTACATCCAAGGGCCAGCCATGCTGCCCTGTTTTGAGCCAATTTTCCAAGGACCTGCCTTGTTGACAGTGCTGATAAGAATGCAAAGTGCGCTTTATTATAGACAGACTTCTCCCCATCCTAGCTACTGTTGTATCAATATGTTTTGATCATGATAGTTTACAATTCTATGTTACTCCAAGCAGTTTAGTCTCCTCAACTTGCTCAATTTCCACATTATTCATTACGAGGTTTAGAGTTTAGTAAATGATTTGTGCCAAGTACAATGCTTTTAGTTTTTGAAATATTTAGGACTAACTTTTCCTTACCACCCATTCTGAAACTAACTGTAGCTCTTTGTTAAGTGTTGCTGTCATTTCAGTCGCTGTGGTAGCTGACGCGTATAGTGTTGAGGCATCTACATACAAAGACACACGGGCTTTACTCAAATCCAGTGGCATGTCCTTTGTAAATATTGAAAAAAGTAAGGGGCCTAGACAGTTGTCCTGGAGAATTCCTGATTCTACCTGGATTCTGTTGGAGAGGCTTCCATTAAAGAACACACTCTGTGTTCTGTTGGACAGGTAACACTTTATCCACAATATAGCAGTGGGTGTAAAGCAACAGATTATGATCGATAATGTCAAAAGCCACACTGAAGTCTAACAAAACAGCCCCCATAATCTTTTTATTATCAATTTCTCTCAGCCAATCATCAGTCATTTGTGTAAGTGCTGTGTTTGTTTAAAAACTTATTCAGGATAGGGTCTATTTTTCTCAATTTCCACCTGATGTGCCCAAAGTAAAGTGCCTGTTGCTCAGGCCCTGAAGCCAGGATATGCATATAATTGGTACCATTGGAAAGAAGACACTTTGAAGTTTGGAGAAATGTTAAAATAATGTAGGAGATTATAACACAATAGATATGGTAGGAGAAAATCCAATGAAAAACCAACCGGAATTATTTTATTTTTGAGAGCCCATGCTCTTACAATGAAAATAATTGGGGCATTCTGAAATCTAGCTCTCAGGATGCAATTCCTATGGAATTGTAGGGGATACCTAGTCAATTGTCCAACTGAATGTATTCAACTGAAATGTATCTTCCGCATTTAACCCAACCCCTCTGAATCAGAGAGGTGCGGGGGGGTGCCTTAATCGATATCCACGTCTTCGGCGCCCGGGGAACAGTGGGTTAACTGCCTTGCTCAGGGGCAAAACGACAGATTTTTACCTTGTCAGCTCGGGGATCCAGCAACCTTCCGGTTACTGGCCCAACGCTCTAACCACTAGGCTACCAGAGCCACAGAACTCACCTGAGAAGAGGGCTGCTGAGACACCGGCTGCGTGCAGGCCACAACAGCCAATGGGACAGAACTCTGATTCAGAGAGCATGGCCCTGTGGAGGGGGGCCATGGTGGTCCAGGCTGTGCCCAGGCAGTTGATTGACTAGGGCAGGGAGAGGTAGCTGGAGGGGCATCCACAGCCATGGATGGAACACCCAAGCCCCCGGCAGAAGACAGCTGGTACAGGGGCTCAAAGTGATTTGAAAGTCTAAAGTCCGGACACGGGGGAAGAAGGCAGGCACACCGAGAATGATTCTTCTCCTTCTTTCTGGCTATGACACACATCCATTTACGTTCACCTGGAGTCGAACAATGAGCAGCCATTTTCTGGTTCAAGCTAGTAGAGTGGCGCAGTGGCGGAAATTGATCATAGTCCAGGAAGGTCCCATTATGATCCTCTTGGATGTTTTGATAGGAAGCATTTAAAGATGCCAATAGTCTCATAGAATCTTCATTCAGTTAAAGGGTTAGGGTTAGGGTTAGGCTTGGTCAAATATTTTATTTCTTCATGAAGACTAATAATCCTTTCTTTAGCTGCATCAAGTTCAATAAATGTTTCACAAATGAAGGTATCCATCGGACCTGACCCCGTGACAACAACGGACATACATTTAATGGCACGCGAGTCCCCAGCAGATTAAAATTAGTTTTCACTGCTGCACGCCAACAGTCCAAGGGAACAAACATTTCCATCCATGGCCGTGGACCCCCCCACCCCTGTCTCTCATTGAATGTGAAGAGCAAGGGAGAAGTGCAGGGGGCCGGGTGACGTCTTGAAAGTTTGTCAGTGGCAGGTTGTAGGTTGCAGGCTGTACCTTGCTACGCACTGGCCCGGCTGCGTATTAGTGTTCGGTGTGGCCTCTCAGAGCTGTGTCAGCATGTCCCCAGTGTCTTGTACCTATGTTTGTCCTCTGTAGTTGCGTGCCTTTCTTTGTTTACTTTCAGTTGTCGCAGCAGAAGGATAAGGACAGAGAATGATGATGTGTGGCTGTCACAATGTATCCTGTCACCTATTCTGTTCTCTGTGACCACGAACTTCAAAACCACCCCTTGGTTGGAATATGGGTTTGTTCATTCACAAAAACAGCGACACAGTGGGGGGTTGGCTTCAGCTGCCTCCCTTTGGCCAGCAGTGGCACGTGTGTCATGAACAACATTAGCGTGATCAATAATAATGGAATCGGTGGTCTGGTGGGAGGAGTTATAGGAGGACAGGCTCATTGTAAAGGCTGGAATGGAATAAATGGAATGATATCACACACATCCAACATATGGAAACCCCATTGAATCAGTTCCATTGCAGCCATTGCAATGAGCCCGTCCTCCTATAACCCCTCCCATCAGCCTCCTCTGATTGGAGTAGGATTCCATTGCATTGACAGGCACGACTCAGGCCCGTACTCTACACAGACCAATGTGCCATAACCAATCAAAGCTGCAGTAGGCCTAAATGCAAATAGCCATTGCCATACACGGATCTGTGCCATTCACTTTGAACTGGACTGTGTTTACAGCATGAGTGGTCGCGAGTAGATGCGCTTGTTTTGAGATCAAAGCGAGAGCTGCATGTAGCCACCTGTGCATATTTGTTAACCTCTACTGGATCTGTTCGGTCTATCAAATAGCTCACCTCTAACTTTGTACAGTACTAATGCAATTAGTAATACTATTAGTTGTGCAATTTAGTTTGTGTGTTTCTTGTTTGAAGTGCAATAGTGTAATAATCAGGTTCTCTTCTTTAAAAGTGTGTTATTCTATTTGTGTATTTGTGTGATATAGGATGTGCAAGTTAGTTTTATTTGTGTTTTTTGTTAGCAATAGGGTAATAGTGTAATAATTCGATTCACTTTTTAATTTGTATTTATATAATACAATTTGTTTCTATTTGTCTTTGTTAGTTCTTTTTTGAGTCTTATTTTGTTTGGGTGGGGGGGATTGGGGGCTGAATGGGGGGTTCGCCCAGGGAGCCATACAAGCTATAACTGCACTGGTCAACGGTGACAGCAGAGGTCACAGGCAAAACATCACTACCAGTTTCCACCAACTTCGCCACCTGATCGTAGAGGGTAAAGTATGGTTTAAACATGTTGACATGACACAGATAGTTTTTTTTCCCTGCTCTCCGATGTGGCGATGATGTAATCCATTAATTTTTTATTCACTTTGGGGTAAGAGCCTTAAAAGTGAGCCTGCAACGGTGACCCCAGAACGGGCAACAAAACCAGGACTTAGTCACCCACATCGAAAGGGCAGTTTCCGCCCTTCCGATCGTACCAAACTTTCATTTTCATTTGCGCCTTTCTCAGGATGTGAAATCTGAAACCACTTGAAGCAGGGATGTCCTTCCTATCATATCATTCGCTCTTCCGACTGTCCATCAACTTATGGCTGAACCCTACATCACAGCCGCTGACAAAGCACATGCCTACAATCCTTACATCAGCGCAGCAGGATAGAGTGGTTTCATCACTGAGTACGCTTACCTGCATACTAATAATTTGATAAACTGATTGTCAGTAGGCAGTTTATGCAATAGTCTTATAAAAACCTTACTCTGTTTATCTTAAATCGATATAAGGTCAAAATTGAAGTAAGCATAAGCAAATTAAAACACCTGGTTTTCTGAGCAATTTTTCAAATTATTAGGACATGTAAACACCTTAAATCGGCATTCCAGCGTTGTATTTGATCTGCCCATGTGCTAGCACCAGCTGAGCAAGCCTCCCTCTTTAGCTAGAGTGAAGTGTGTTCAGAACAACTAAATGTATGCCTCTTAGAAGTCGTTTTCACATACAAACGTTATATATCCGAACTCAGAATCAAATCTGCTTCCCAAAAATAATATATTTTCTGTGGTAGAAAGTTTATTTCGATTTTCTGCCATCAGGTAGCCTGATTTCAGATGTGTCCATGTAAACAGGATAATTAGGGAAATCGTTCTTCTTGCAAAGTATGTAAACGTTTTAATCATTAAACTATTATATTAACCTGACTATGCACAATAAATCGTATTATTGTGTGCATATAACCACACTCACTATAGCACATTCAGAGATTGATTTATAGACAATAATTAAAATAATGTATAGATTTTAGACAAAAAAAAACACTTTCTGATTGTCATAGATGGACAAGATTAATATGAGATGAAAGGCGAGTTTCCCGAACAAGTTCATTAAGCCAAACTGGAGCTCTGTGTGACGTTCACAGCGGTGAAGGCAGATGTTTTGATCGAGAGACCTTTAGAAAATATGCACATTTTCTTCAACACTATTCATACAAATATGTATTTTACAGTTATAAGTGTCCTTTAGACACTTATTGGTATCCTTTAGGAGTGGTTTCTTTGCAGCAATTCAACCACGAAGCCTGATTCACACAGTCTCCTCTGAACAGTTGATGTTGAGATGTGTCTGTTACTTGAACTCTGTGAAACATTTATTTGGGCTGCAATTTCTGAGGCTGGTAAATCTAATGAACTTGTCCTCTGCAGCAGAGATAACTCTGGGTCTTCCTTTCCTGTGGCGGTCCTCATGAGAGCTAGTTTCATCATAGCGCTTGATGGTTTTTGCGACTGCAGTAACATTTTCAGGACTGACTGACCTTCATGTCTTAAGGTAATGATGGACTGTCGTTTCTCTTTGCTTATTTGAGATATTCTTGCCATAATAAGGACTTAGTCTTTTACCAAACATGGCTGTCTTCTGTATACCAGCCCTACCTTGTCAAAACACAACTGATTGGCTCAAATGCATTAAGAAAGAAAGAAATTCCCCAAATTCACTTTTAACAAGGCACACCTGTAAATTGAAATGCAATTCCAGGTGACTACCTCATGAAGCTGTCATCGAGGCAAAGGGTGGCTACTTTGAAGAATCTCAAATATAAAATATATTTTGATTTGTTTAACACTTTTTTTGGTTACTACATGATTCCATATGTGTTATTCCATAATTGGAACACATAATGTCTTCACTATTATTTTACAATGTAGAAAATAGTCAAAAATTAAGAAAAACCCTGGAATGAGTAGGTGTGTCCAAACTCTGACCGGTACTGTATATCGTTTCCTGAACATTCTTATCTCTCAGATATAGGAGAGACATTTTAAAACATACTTCCTTTTGATTTATGTTTGAATATCTGTTTTGCCATGTATGAATATGTCATTCAAGGCGTTTATATGGGCAAATAGCCATAAACCAAATGCATTGTTTCGTCAAATTATTCATTCTCATAATTGTTTTATACTTACAGAGGTCCACATTTTTTTGATCCCATATGTTAGCTTAGTAGAAACACAGCCGGGCCCCCAAGACCTTAAAGGGTTTTAACTCAATGCTACCATATATTTTATACAGTAGGGCCATTTATACAATGACACTGTCACAAAGTGGGAAAGCAGACAGTGCCAGTTGTAATGAACAATGCTCCAAAGATGTCATTCTAAGAATAACCTACAGAAAAAGTGTTTCCTAAACCTGCTACGAGACATTTTTCCAACTGTCCCATTCATCCCATCTAGACTGTCACATTGGATCATTGGAATGTGCACGTCACTGTCTTAACAGTTAAATCAACCACATTTGTGTATCCATTCCACAATGATCCCGCAATTTATTTATATTTATACAGTGTCCACCCAGGCACCGGCTAATAGTGCAAGAAAACATAATTTAAGGAAGAAATTTCACTTCCTTATGGTATAAAATAAATGTCCCAGAAAAATACAACTCTACAGTTTCTGAATCGCTCAAGGGTATTTCTCTAACAAATCATCAACATTAGGCCTATATCCAAAATCAGATTTTATAATGTAATACATCCTACAACAAAGCACCAAGCACTGTTGACAGGTAAACTACAAATAAAATGAAATCGTGTGGCATATGAGGAAGATGCTTGAGGTGAATTATAGCTGCCAGTGTTATAGTTATAAGATAGCCTATAGGTCCTAATCGATTATAAATATTGCTTTACAACTATTGAATTTACACACAATGTAACAACAAGATAGTCTACATGTAAAAGCTAGTTTGATGACGTGCAATTAACCCCATGCATGTCACAAAGTTTAGGCCACAATTTGTGTTGTTTTCAAGAAGAATTTTCTGCCCTTAGCGACCACTTTTTATCTTGTGCCTCCATTGATTTTGTTCCCATAATGTTGCCAATTCTACAGGAGGAAACAACTCTATAACTTTTGATCAGATACGGTTTGGAACTTTGGTTTTCTGAGATTATCTACACAGTGAACTTATTCCCATACCCCTTGGTTAAAAAATACATTTTTGATTTGACACCCTACTTTTTACATTGATTATCATCTGCGATTGCCAGCAACCCTAAATAGGCCTACAGTAATAATAGACTCGTGACGGCATTTACAGAGAAGAAAAGGGTAAGTGAAATGATATAATGAAATACAGTGCATTCGGAAAGTATTCAGACCCCTTTACTCATTCCACATTTTGTTATGTTAGTCTTATTCTAAAATAGATTAAATCTTTTTTCCCTCATCAATCTACACACAGTACCCCATAATGACAAAGCAAAAACATGTTTTTAGAAATTTTTGCAAATTATAAAAATATCACATTTACATAAGTATTCAGACCCTTTACTCAGTACTTTGTCTAAGCACTTTTGGCAGTGATTACAGCCTCGGGTCTCCTTGGTTATGACACTAACAGCTAGCTTGGAAAACCTGTATTTTCTTCTCTGCAGATCCTCTCAAGCTCTGTCAGGTTGGATGGAGAGCATTACTGCACAGCTTTTTTTCAGGTCTCTCTAGAGATGTTTGATCGGATTCAAGTCCCATCTATGGCTGTACCATTCAAGGACATTCAGAGACTTGTTCCGATGCCACTCCTGCGTTGTCTTGGCTGTGTGCTTAGGGTCGTTGTCCTGTTGGAAGGTGAACCTTGAGGTCCTGAGCGCTCTGTAGCAGGTTTTCATTAAGGATCGCTCTGTACTTTGCTCCGTTCATCTTTCCCTTAATCCTGACAAGTCTCCCAGTCCCTGCCACTGAAAAACATCCCCACAGTATGATGCTGCTACCAGCATGCTTCACCGTAGGGAAGGTTTCCTCCAGACGTGGCGCTTGGCATTCAGGCCAAAGAGTTCAATATTGGTTTAATCAGACCAGAGAATCTTGTTTCTCATGGTCTGAAAGTCCTTTAGGTGCCTTTTGGCCAACTCTAAGCCGGCTGTCATGTGCCTTTTACAGAGGAGTGGCTTCCGTCTGGCCACTCTACAATAAAGGCCTCATTGCTGGAGTGCGGCAGAGATGGTTGTCCTTCTGGAAGGTTCTCCCATCTCCACAGAGGAACTCTGGCGCTCTGTCAGAGAGACCATCGGTTTCTTGATCACCTCTCTGATCAAGGCTCTTCTCCCCCGATTGCTCAGTTTGGTCGGGCGGCCAGCTCTAGGAAGAGTCTTGGTGGTTCCAAACTTCTTCCATTTTCCATCAATGGAAACAGGATCAAATCAAATCAGTGGAAACAGGATCAAATCAAATGTTATTCGTCACATGCACCGAATACAACAGGTGTAGACCTTACAGTGAAATGCTTACTTACAAGTCCTTAACCAGCAATGCAGTTTTAAGAAAATAAAGCTAAGAAAAGATTTACTAAATAAACTAAAGTTAAAAAAATTGAATGCTATACTATTTTTTTTTTAAGTAACACAAGAAAATAACAATAGGCTATATACAGGGGGTACAGGTACTGAGTCAATGCGCTGGGGTACAGGTTAATCAAGGTCATTTGTACATGTAGGTAGGGGTAAAGTGACTATGCGTAGATAATAAACAGCGAGTAGCAGCAGTGTAAAAACACCTGAGCTCAATTTCAAGTTTCATATAACAAAGGGTCTGAATACTTATGTAAATAAGAAAACCTGTTTTCACTTTGTCATTATGGGGTATTGTGTATAGATTAATGAGGACATTTTGTTATTTAATCCATTTTAGAATAAGGCTGATCAATTGGAAAATGTCAAGGGGTCTGAATACATTCGGAATGCACTGTATGTAAGTGTGTCCTGTTTGTTCAATATTTTAAATTCATTTCCCACTGGGATGCAGGGGATGGGTGGGCCTGGGTGGACAAAAATCTTAGTACATTAAACTGACATCTATGGACAATACTTTTTAAGGCAAGCCATGTTTTCCTGTCATCCAGAATCCTCAGTATATTCAAGTACTAAGATCCTCCTCATCCCCACTTTGGGTACGTTATTATACAGTTCTGCTCAGTTCTGGCACTCTCCCTACATATTTCATTTGCCACTACTTTATCATGCCTACATTGTAAACCTGAACAGTAGTATTCAAAAATTGGATTAAGTTCTGTAAAACATAATATATGTGAAAACGTTGTAGCAACATAACTGTTTTAGGTTTCGTGAGACTGGTATTTTTTTTACTCAGATTAAATGTATTGGAGAGTGTATGTAAACAGGAATTCTGATGATAGATTGTCAGACACATATCTGTCAAGTTTGACCTTGATTACGTCTGATTTCATATACGTCGACATTCAAAGGCACGGCTGTGGCATTTCAAAATCTTTCCAACATGGCGGATACTTTCTTAATGGTATAAATGTATAAATTATTATTAACTAGATCGTGCGTGTATGATTTGTCGGACTTCAAATGGATATCTGTCAAACTCGCAATCTAGTTCACTGGCAAGTACCAGGCAGGGCTATCGTTAGCTAGTTAGTTAGGAGCCAGCTAGGTTAGCTGGCTAGAGCCATCTAGCTAACATTAGATAGTATGATTTGAAAATGTCGGTGGTGGGGAAGTAACGTTAGGAATCGTTGATGATACATAATCAGTTTAAATTAACTAATGAAAGCTGGAAATTAAATGCAGGCAAGCCAAGCTCTGGGAGCACGCATGACGTATGAAGGTCATCTGACTGGAGTCAGATTTGTCTCTGCTGGAGTGGACTTCATCAGCTACAAAAGAATAACGTTACAAGTGCGAACTGTCATCTGAGGGTTCACGCGGTAAGTGAATTACTTAGCTTCGATAGATAACGGTAGTTATATTTTAATGTTTGAACATTATTTGTGTGGTAGTGTTTCTTTGGAGAATATATCCATTGTCAAGATCTCTATCCCTATCCAAATTGTGAAATGGGCAAACACGTTAGCTAACGTTTGCTAGTCAACTCACCAACAAGCTATAAAAAAAACGTTAGTTGCTTAAACATAAGGATTTTGGTGTCATAGGTGATAATTTTTTCTGAGGCATATTTTGTCAAATGTGCTTATTAGCTACGCCATGTTTCCTGGTTATTCTCAACTATCTTGGCTCCTAACTAGGCTACTTGTCTAGCTTGCTACCTGAAGTAGCTAGCTAGCTACCTCATTTGGCGCATGTCTGCAATTGATGAGTGCAACGTGACAGGTGCACAAAATGGCGCTGCCTAAGCTTGATTCAGAAACTAGGCGTATGTTGCATGTCACGACTTCACAGGAGAGCCTTTTGAAAGTAAAACATTTTTTGGGGGGCAGAAATGTCTTCTTGAACATGTGAACTTTCATGTGCCTTAATAACAAACTTGTATGCCATCTGTAAATATGAATAAAATTGTTAAATTACAAGCCTTGTTGGTTAAGCCACAGAAAAAGTTGGCAACCTTCCCACTAGCTATGATTGGCTGAGATAATGAGTGGGCTGGACATGCAGAGAGTGGAGTTCGGATTGGTCTGCCATAGCAGCTCGTCATTCTTTGTTGGTAATCCTGTCGAACCACAGCTTTTTTTAAATGTATTGTGTAGTGGAGCTGTATAAGTGTTGCTCTCCACTTTCTGGAGGATCAAGTTTCGAAATCAGTGGAATTAGAGAATGATAGCTAAAGAGATGGAGGAAACACGTGTCTCCGGATTACATCTTCATACTAAGGGCAACCGTGGCATGGCATTCCTGACAGAGAGACGCGTCCATGCACTATGATGTATACAGGTAAGATAGCTAGCTACATTTTCAGATATTACACGATTTCTAATTTTGACATAAAATTGTTAAATTTCAAGCTAAATTCTACTGTTAGCTAGCTAACTTTAGCTGGCTGGCTCCCTAACGGATGTTATTATTCGTTTCCCAGAGCAGTTTGCCATTTTAGTTAGAGCCTAATGTTAGCTGGCTAACATTGAACATGGTTGGTTAGCTCCCAGCACTGTGGCATTGTTGGCACTGTTAATTGTTGTTTAACTAGCTAATGTTAGCTGGCTGGCTCGTCGTTATGCTAACGTTATGTGACGTGTGTGAACTTACACTTTGTTTACCTAGATAGCAAGCTATATGTCTTAAGCTAAAGTGTACTGTTAGCTAGCTAGCTAATGTTAGCTGGCTGGCTCCCCAGCTGACGTTATTATCCGTTTCCCAGAGTGGTGTGCTGTTCTAGTTAGAGCCTAATGTTAGCTAGCTAACATTGAACATGGTTTGTTAGCTCCCAGCACTGTGGCATTGTTGGCACTGTTTATTGTTTAACTAGCTAACGTTGGCTGGCTGGGTCGTTAACTAACGTTACATGACGTGTGTACAACACTCGTTGAATATGGCCGGTGTCATTAAACATCTGCAAAAAAGCGTGATGAAATTGTTGCCAGCAGAGCTGGTTAGGCTGTTTTCATGTTATCCAGAGGTAAACAAATCATGGGCCAGAGCGTCAAGTGTGCCCTTCGAGAGCAAAACGAGATGGGTGGGGCTAAAGCTTAGGGTGAGGGTGTGAACGATGCTGAATATGTGTCGACAAAGAAGAGCTCTTCATTAGATACCAAAACATTCAAACGCCATTTTGTCAGAAGTGAGTTTACAAGTTGATCAAATTTCAAAGCAGAATTACTTTCCCCATTGTTCCTCAAATGCAGTGTATGATATACACTTTTGTAGCTCTGAGTCTCTACTTTTATATAATGTAAAAAACACAATTTCATATTTCTTTTTTTTAAGACCGAATCCAGGTGATGAGTCACTAATTACAATTAGATTTTTGAAAGTTAAAACAAATTCTGAAATAGTTATGTACTATTCAAATAACATATGCTTATTTCTGACATTGATATTTGGCTTGGGTGTGAAACATAAATCTAAAGTTATGAATATCATTTTCTGTAACTCTCTGAACGAACAGTAGTAGGCCAAAATACTTTCTCTCTACAGGCTTGACTAAAGGATGTTGGTGCTCTAGACACAAGGCCAATAGTTAAAAGTAAGCTTAGGTTGAAATTACCTGAGATGGACAACAACATGTTTGTCAGTTGGAGTCAGTGGAGGGCTGCCTCAGTTGTTCAGATATATCTTGTGAATAACAATGTTTATTTTCTCTGCAGTCACATGAGTCATGGTATGTAGAACATCTTCGTTCCTACAAGCTATCATCTACACAAGTTAGCCTGTCTGTTCAATTGCAATCTGAGCTCAACGAAACTGTCACCTTTTCTTCATACAACATTGATGGCCAGCTTCTGTTGACCCCCAAGAGGTTCGTTCGAGTGAGAGAGTTTAAAATGTTATGGTGAGTCATTATTTGTTTAATGAAGCCATTATGTACCTAGTGTTACCATTTGTATTGTTTTGATATTCCAAGTGCAACCTCTTAATGTGTATTCTTCCTCAGCAATGGGAGCTGCAGCTCCTCAAGACATAATAATTTGTGTTGTTGATGCTGACCATACAAGGAAGATAAACTTCAGCACTCATCCAGCATCTGTTGATGACTTGATAAACATTTTCAAGGCCAAGTTTGAGTTTGATGACAACTTCTGCTTGTAGTATGAAAACCCTGACGTTGATGGACAACTTACCTGCTTGAAGGAAATTGAGGAGTTGCCACAAAAGGCAACACTACACCTTTTAATGGAAGGAGGAGATACAAGTTCTACACCTGACACAGAAATGCTTTCCGATGTGTCTTCCCCAGAGCGCCTCAGTAGGTGTCCGCCAGACGTTTTTCCCGAGCCTACTTTTGCATTAGAGGTAGAGCTTAGAGAAGGAAATGCTTCCTTTGAAAGGAACAGAAAATATCTTCAGTAGTCTAAAGATCAAAAACATGACATCTTAGAGAGAATTGCTTCTACAGTGTACAGTTTCAAGGCTTACCCAAATGACAGAGAGATAGGAACGGCAGCTGTCCTTGTTACGAAACACCCCTGTCTGAAAGAGGCAGGATCTGACACTGGGTGGAATGAATTGAAGAATTGCATCAAATTCAAGATGGGTAACTACAGAACCAAGTTGAGGAGAGCAGGAGAAGACGCAATCTAGAGAATGAACCACCGCACTCAAACATAAAGAGACCTAAGCGGGCTGCAGTTAACTTTCTGCACATAACTTGGAGAGGACTCTGGGAGTCTTGAAACGCTGAGGCAGGAAATGGCCCAAGAAGTTCAGAAGACGAAAAGGAACTTACCCCTGATCGATAGGAAGATGCAGACCACATTCGCCCTGCGGCGCCAGGGTATAGTCACCAACACTCCACCTGTAAAGGAGTTCCTTGATCTATGGCCTGCTCTGCACATGGAGTTGCAGGTAAAACTGCAATTCTGTTTTTACACAAATTGGACCTGCTTTAAAATACTAGGTATACTGAATTAAATGGTGATACTGTGTTTCAAACTTGTGATAACTTCCAAATACTGTCCTTTTCCAAATGTAGGTGTATGCAGAGTTCCAGCAAATTACAAACCAGAACCTGCCAAACATCTTCTATGCTGAGATAGACCGTCACACCCCTCGGTTGATGACCTTGTATAGACAGAGGGCATCGAAGGCTGGAAGGACTTCTGACGCTTTGGTTGACATTCTGAGGTGTCATGATCTACAGGTAAGACAGAGGACTCCGATCATTAGGGCACTGGAATCAGATTTTGGTCTAATGCAAATATCAGCTACTTATTAGCTTATTATTTTTTATTAATTTATTTTGCTCCTTTGCACCCCATTATTTCTGTCTCTACTTTGCACTTTCTTCCACTGCAAACCAACCATTCCAGTGTTTTTTTAGTTTTTATTTTACTTGCTGTGTTGTACTCACTTCGCCTCCATGGCCTTTTATATTTTTATTTATTTATACATATATTTGTTTGCCTTCACCTCCCTTATCTCACCTCACTTGCTCACATTGTATATAGACTTATTTTATTTTTCACTGTATTATTGACTATATGTTTGTTTTACTCCATGTGTAACTATGTGTTGTTGTATGTGTCGAACTGCTTTGCTTTATCTTGGCCAGGTCGCAATTGTAAATGAGAACGTGTTCTCAATTTGCCTACCTGGTTAAATAAAGGTTAAATAAATAAAAAATTAAATAAATAAAAAAATTAAACCATGAGAGGAGATTTCCCAGACACAGATTAAGCCTAATCCTGGACTAAAATAATTTTCTATGGAGATTTTCCATTGAGCTTTCTGTTTAGTCCAGGACTAGACTTAATAAGTATTTAAAAGGCACCTGAGAGTTTGCCCTTTTGGAACTATTCCATTGGTTCCATTGTACCAGGCTCCTAATTGCCTACGGAGCTGTGAGGGGAACGGCACCTCAGTACCTTCAGGCTCTGATCAGGCCCTACACCCAAACAAGGGCACTGCGTTCATCCACCTCTGGCCTGCTCGCCTCCCTACCACTGAGGAAGTACAGTTCCCGCTCAGCCCAGTCAAAACTGTTCGCTGCTCTGGCACCCCAATGGTGGAACAAACTCCCTCACGACGCCAGGACAGCGGAGTCAATCACCACCTTCCGGAGACACCTGAAACCCCACCTCTTCAAGGAATACCTAGGATAGGATAAAGTAATCCTTCTGACCCCCCCCCCCCTCCTTAAAAGATTTAGATGCACTATTGTAAAGTGGTTGTTCCACTGGATGTCATAAGGTGAATGCACCAATTTGTAAGTCGCTCTGGATAAGAGCGTCTGCTAAATGACTTAAATGTAAATGTAAATGTAATTAAACCAAGCACAGCACGTCACAAGTGATTTAATGCTAAATATTCAAATCTTTCTCTGATACCAGGTTAGATTAGTAAACCCATGTCATAAAATGTATGTTTATGTATCCTTTAGGAACACATAATGCCCACACAAGGCGTACAACTGTTCTCCGTGCTCTTCCTGTGTTGCTGTGCAAGGAAGTCTCCGGATATTTCAAAATATGCAAGGTAGGTTTCCTGCCATTCTGGTTATTTTGGGAATGTGCCCATTCCCAATCACCTCACAAGCTAGGGTGGGTTGATCTGAAAGGTTTAGATGGGTGAGTATGGTCTATCTAGCCAACCATAGGTCAGCGAAGATATATTGCTATATAACATGTCTGTCTAGTATTCTCATCTGAAGTGCATTGTGTATTTCAGGTGGAGGATTCAGAAGAGCCAGAGCTTGATGACTCACCGGTAGCCCTGCTGACAATTGTTGGTGACAACACAGAAAATCCAGTCCACTACAACCCGGTCAAGATCTCCGTCATCCTGAAGAGTGAAGTTGTGGTGATTGACCTCCCCAGACTGCCGGATTCTTCGCTGGTAATGTTTGCTCTGATCTATGCTCTACATCTCTGTTATCCGGAAGAACTGTCCAACACGTTCGGGTTCATTCAAAAAACCATGCTAGGTTTAGATGGGAAACTGAAGCCAAGGCTAGAGGCTCTGAAGAATGATTTTATGATACATGCGTAGACATTGGCCAAATGCCTACCACAAGCTGATGACACTTTTTGTTTCAACATAATGAGATGTGGCTTAAGGTTGGAGTCTTATTTTTTTAGATGACATTGTGTTGGATTCTGTAAGAAGTGTTATGCTGAGCTGCTAGAATACAGTACAAAAGATTGTCCGAGTATTTGGTTTGAAGTCGGAGCAGAAAACCTTACACGCCACCTACCACAAGTGCTTTACACGGGCTTTTCCCTGAACCATGCAGGTGGAATTTGCATAGAATTATATTTTTGTGACTTTACTTTTTGTATGAAAACCTACACTCCTGAGTCTTCAACTGTACACTTATTTATTTTATGTTTTTTTTTTCCATAGCATTTGCTTTTATGGTTAATATGCATTTCATTTTTTATAAGCTGTTTTATCAGCTAAAGCTGACATATTTTGAGAAACTATCCCATGGTAATGCCAGTACAGTATGTATTAGACTTAGAGCAACCTGGACACACAACGGCGTATGTTCCAATACTTTAGATTCAAGAGCTGTTTAATAACACTGATATTCTCAGCAAAATCTCAGAACCAAATACTGAGCCAAGTCACTACACGTCCGCAAAGAGTTTGGACTGAGAACAAAAGCCAGCTATGACTTTAATGTACAAAATGTTGTTCAAAGTGATACTGTTGCGTCAATGCAGTATTTCCACCCCTTCACGGATTTTTGATGATCTTTTGGAAGGTATTGTGCCTGTTGAGCGGTCTCAATTGATATTGGAATTTCAGTTTACTTTAAATAATAAACTGTTTTATAATCCCAAACTGACCACAAAATGTTTTTGCGGTTGACATTGTTCTTTTTGTTTCAGAAAGGAGCCCCAAAAAACACGTCTTAAACCCTAACCATCATTATAGTAGAACCTTCACCAGGGTTGGGGTCAATTCCATTTCAATTCAGGAAGTAAACCGAAATTCCAGCAATGAGGAACTGGAATTGATATTGACATTTTTGTTTACTTCCTGAATTGAAAATAAATTTACCCCAACCATGGTGAAAGTGCTACTGTAAAGTGTTCTCTTTAAAAGTGAACCTTTGCAGTATGTAGGCTAATAATTGTAGGTCATGGTGTTTCCTAGATCTGCCATTGTCCTTAACTTATTATTTTCTTTCTCAAATGCATTGAGATTACTTTTTTTCAAGCATGTTGTTCACTGTTTGTAACACACAGCACTTGAATAGGCCTAGCACTGACAAGTTGATTTTGGGGCTTACATATGGGACAATGTCTCAGTGGAGGTCAGGGTCGGGTCAATTCTGGAAGAAAACAAATTCAATTATTTTCCCCAGAGGCAATGAGGAAAATATTTGAATTTCAGTTTACTTAACAAATTGACTGAATTGAAAATGACTTACCCAAACCTGACCTCCACTGAGACAGTAGGCCATCATTGTAAATAAGAATTTGTTCTTAACTGACTTGCCTAGTTAAATAAAAGTTAAATAATTAAAAATTGTAAAAAATTGTAAAAAATTGCCACATTGACCCCAATCTGTGCTCTTTAATAATTGTGAACCTTGCACTATGTTCTCTAACTTGTGAACCTTTTACTGTAATAATAATAATAATTAAATGTACTCTGATCAGGAGTCTTTTCTTCGGGAAATGTGTTATTATTATATAAATCCATATTATTCCTGGTTTAAAAACATTAATTTGTACATGTTTTTTTTGATATATTAACATTGCAATTATTTTGTTTGAATTGGTGCTACTGAAGAAAACCTACGCAATCAGTTGCCACAAAGTTTTTGTTTAGATGTACAACTACCTTTTGATTTTATTAAGTTATAGTTTTTCATTTGTGTATTAGTTGTCTCAACTTACAATAATTGATTACAGGTTAATGGCTAGGAAGTAAGCATAAGACAAAAATATTAAGTTCATGCAACATGAAGTGTGTAGTAAAACTACTTGAAAGTGGTGTGTTACATTTACGTAAACAATCAGTTATATCGATATATATTTTAAGTTACTGTAGATCATAGTAATAAAGTTAATAATTCGAATTACTTTAAGTTACCTGTAATCAAAATTGTATATTAATTAACATAAATTGTTAAGTACCGTATCAATCAATACTTTAAAGTTTCATCACAACAAAAAAACCTGAAGCAATCAGTTGCCACAAATTAGTTCTGCTAACTTATTCAGTTTTACAGTGTGCACTTTTAATATTATGTGTATCCTAGTTGACGTGCTTGTATCTCCCTTCCAGAAACAACAACCTTCCTTCCTACCACAACCATCCTACAGGACTCAACTCCAACTGCAGAGCATCCACTCCAACTGTGTTTAATTGTGTGAACATTTTAACCACCTCCTGTCATTTTAACCACATCCTGCCCTCTCCCTCTTTATAACCTGTAGACCAACTGTGTTTGGTGTCGAGCACCTCTGTTTGGGGCAGCGAAGGAAGCAGGAGTGTGTCTGTGGGTCCAAGAAACAAGCTGTCGGTCCAAACTGCAAATGTCTGAGCTGTGGAGCTCTGGTTGGAGCTAGCTTGTAGTCTTGCGTCCGTCCTAACATAGTTTTCCCTGCATTCAGGATTATCAGCTATCGTTGTTTTTGTAGTTCTTGCCCCAAGCGCCACTCCATGTGCTCCCCCATGCTCAGTGTGATGGTGGCTTCGTTAAGGAATTTGTTGTGATTATGAGATGTAAAGTAACTTATTGCTTTGTAGTCCGAGCTATTTACAGAATTGATTGAGTAGAGCGCATGCCACTATCCGGGAAGTCTCGGAAACCCAGATCTAGGCAACAGCAGTGACTAGTTCTGGGATTAATGATGTACTCTATTGGCAAATTTGAAAAGGGGAGACAAAACATTTGTGACGAGGGTCCTCTTCCAACAAATCTCAAGTTTGGGTAGGTGGGACTTAAAATATAGGCAGGAATTGAAAGGTGTCTATTATCTGGCCCGGGTTACCCCGGTGGGAGGAGTTTGTACTGGTTGAAAAGTGATTGCATTCGTTTTGAAACCGCCTCCTGGGCATGAGCCAGGTGCCCCATTCAAAGCACATGGCAAAGTTAGCTCAAAACAAAAGTGATGTAGCCTAGGCTAGATTAAAACACATGGAGTAATGAGTAGGATTCCGTGTTCACATGCAAAAGTGATTGCTTTTGATAAAAATGCTTTATCTGCCTTCCCAATGAAAACTAGTTTGAAAATGTGAACATATTTTATGTAAAAGTACACTATATGGACAAAAGGTATGTGGACACCTGCTTGTCGAACATCTCATTCCAAACTCATGGGCATTAATATGGAGTTGGTACCCCTTTGCTGCTGTAACAACCTCCACTCTTCTGGGAAGGCTTTCCACTAGATGTTGGAACATTGCTGTTGGGGACTTGCTTCCATTCAGCCACAAGTGCATTAGTGAGGTCGGGCTCTGCTGTTGGGCGAATCGGCCTGGCTCGCAGTCGGGGTTCCAATTCATTCCAAAGGTGTTCGATGGGGTTGAGTTCAGGGCTCTGTGCAGGCCAGTCAAGATCTTCCCCACCGATCTCAACAAACCATTTCTGTATGGACCACGCTTTGTGCACAGGGTCATTGTCATGCTGAAACAGAAAAGGGCCTCCCTCAAACTGTTGCCACAAAGTTGGAAGCACAAAATCGTCTAGAATGTCATTGTATGTTGTCGCGTTAAGATTTCCCTTCACTGGAACTAAGGGGCCTAGCCCGAACCATGAAAAACAGCCCCAGATATTATTCCTCCTCCACCAAACTTTAGAGTTGGCACTACATATTGGGGCATGTAGCGTTTTCCTGGCATCCGTGAAACCCAGATTAGTCCGTCGGACTGCCAGATGATGAAGTGTGATTCATCCCTCCAGAGAACGCGTTTCCACTGCTCCAGAATCCAATTGTGGCGAGCTTTACACCACTCCAGCCAATACTTGGCTTTGCTCATGATGCTGAGCTTAGGCTTGTGTGCAGCTGCTCGGCCATGGAAACCCATTTCATGAAGCTCCCGACTCACAGTTCTTGTGCTGACGTTGCTTCCAGAGGCAATTTGGAACTCGGTAGTGAGTGTTGCAACCAAGGCCAGACGATTTTTACACGTTTCAGTACTCGGCTGTCCCAATCTCTGACCTTGTGTGGCCTACCACTTCACGGCTGAGCCGTTGTTGCTCCTAAACGTTTCCACTTCACAATAACAGCACTTACAGTTGACCTGGGCAGCTCTAGCAGGGGAGAAATTTGACGAACTGACTTTTTGGAAAGGTGGCATCCTATGACGGTGCCATTTTGAAAGTCACTGAGCTCTTCGGTACGGGTCATTGTACTGCCAATGTTTGTCTATGGAGATTGCATGGCGGTGTGTTTGATTTTATACACCTATCAGCATCGGGT
The DNA here is from genome assembly GCF_045679555.1 of Salvelinus alpinus. Taxonomy (NCBI): domain Eukaryota; kingdom Metazoa; phylum Chordata; class Actinopteri; order Salmoniformes; family Salmonidae; genus Salvelinus; species Salvelinus alpinus. Next base: position 3,032,588 of record NC_092099.1, on the reverse strand, counting down.
CTGGCTGAAATAGCCAAATCCACTAATTTGAAGGGGTGTCCACATACTTTTGGTCATGTCGTGTATAATTGTATGCTTCTGTAAGTTGCACCATGCTGCCTTGTTGACAACATGACGGAGCGGCGCATATTACCGTTATTACCACTTTTGATGTTCACGTCACAGGCCATAGATCGGTGCACCGCAGCTCAGGTTAATAGAACTCCCTCAATGTGCTGGGGCAGTGTTTCCAAACTCCGGTCCTCAAGTACCACCAACTGTACACATTTTCATTGTAGTCCCGGACAAACACACCTCATTCAACTCATCAAGGGCTTCATGATTAGTTAACCAGTTGAATCAGGTGTGTTTTTCTGAGGTTACAGTAAAAATGTGTTCTGTTGGGGGTACTCAAGCCCGGGAATTGGGAAACACTGTGGTAGCGCAACAAGCGGATAAGGCCGTGACATAGGTACGCCGGATGTTCCAACTCCACCCTTTCCTCTATGCCAAACTGACGTTCTTTACGTATAAACTGGAACATTGGTACATTGTAGGAGGCAACCCACTGTCTCTAGAGAGAACACCATCCAGGTATGTATTATTGATTGATAACTGTTGGTACTGGCTAACAAACAAAGTGCCAGTGATTTTAATCTTGTAACGTAAAGATAAACTTGTAATAAAATTATATATATATGTATGGTCTGTTGTAATGCTCAGAACTCATGATCCAGCTCAATGGGTCAAGGACGGTCTTCCTATGGTTGAGGTGTTCCGCCTCAGTAAATAGGAATCTCAGTAATCTGGTAGTTTTAGGTAACCCTATAGGCAGCAGGTGTTACATATTCAAATGGCCAGTAATGTATTCTGTAAATATAATTACAATACAGTAATGTACTTGCTCTTCAGTGAAGTTTCTGTCAGTCTTATATTGGAAACCATATTCCTCTGTTTCTTGAACACCAGTGCTTTTTTAGGACAAGAATGACTGTAACCTTTATGACAATGTCTTCATCACAGGTCCCCAAGGATGCAGTAAGGGTATATCATTAACTTAATTTGTGATGGTTTAAATGTTCAGATTGGGCTTGACAAATCAATGAACTAATGATATCAATGTTGTGTTATTTACAAGGTTATTTACAAGGTGGAAAAATGCTTTCAGTGTAAACTTAAAACGACTAAAACCATATATAAACAGTGGTGTAAAGTACTATTTAAGTAGGTATCTGTAACGATAGTCTATTTCGTCCTCATCGGACGAGGAGAGGCGAGAAGGATCGGAGGACCAATTTGCAGAGTGGTAAGTTTCCATGATATTTCATAAACACGAAAACAATATACGATACAAAACAACAAACGAACATACCGTTTCAGTCCCGTGTGGCGAAACACTAACACAGGAACAAACACCCACAAACCAAACGTGAAACCCCAGCTGCCTAAGTATGATTCTCAATCAGGGACAACGATTGACAGCTGCCTCTGATTGAGAATCATACCAGGCCGAACACAAAATCCCAACATAGAAAACACACATAGACAACCCACCCCAACTCACGCCCTGACCATACTAAATAAATACAAAACAAGGAAAAATAAGGGCAGGAACGTGACAGTATCTGTACTTTACTATTTATATTTTTGCCAACTTTTACTTCACTACATTCCTAAAGAAAATAATAATGTACTTTTTACTCCATACATTTTCCCTGGCACCCAAAAGTACTCGTTACATTTTGACAGGAAATTGGTCCAATTCACACACTCATCAAGAGAACATCCCTGGCCATCCCTACTGCCTCTGATCTGGCAGTCTCACTAAACACAAATGTTTGTGTTGGAGCGTACCCCTGGCTATCCGTAAATAAATAAATACAATTGTGCCATCTGGTTTGCTTAATATAAGGAATTTGAAATGGTTTATACTTGAACTTTTACTATATTTTTTATTTTATTTTAACCCCCTTTTTCTCCCCAATTTCGTGGTATCCAATTGTTAGTAGTTACTATCTTGTCTCATCGCTACATCTCCCATACGGGCTCTGGAGAGACGAAGGTCTAAAGCCATGCGTCCTCCGAAACACAACCCAACCAAGCCGCACTGCTTCTTAACACAGCGCGCCTCCAATTCGGAAGCCAGCCGCACCAATGTGTCGGAGGAAACACCGTGCACCTGGCGACCTTGGTTAGCGTGCCCTGCGCCCGGCCCGCCACAGGAGTCGTGGTGCGCGATGAGACAAGGATATCCCTCCTTAATGTCTACACTGCCAAGATGGGGGCCTCTAAAATATTATATAAAATCCAGCCTGCCCGACCGCCCCCATTGCCACTTCAATCACCTAAGCGCCTATTTGATCCAGAAAAAAACTGCTAGCCAATAGTTGAGAAGAGCTGCATTTGCTAGGGTAGTCCCAGATCTGTACTGTGTGCCCACTCATCAACATATACTAATCCTAGACCAGGGGGTAAATCTGAAGTTATAAAAGGATGCAGGAAACGAAATAATTCACCATCAGAGTAGGAGTGCTGATATAGGATCAGTTGCACTCTGACCATATAATACTAGTATTCATTCAGGAAACTATTAGTCTTCTCCCAGGTCAAAGTGGACCCCGTATATTAATGAAATAAGATTAGTATTGTAAATCCATATGTACAGTGCATTCGGGAAAGTATCCACATTTTGCTATGTTACAGCATTATTCTAAATGGATGGAATATTTTTTTCCCCTCAATCTACACACACAGACACACAATACCCCACAATGTCAAAGAGAAAACAGTTGTTCAGACATTTTTGCACATTTATTAAAAATTAAAAACAGATTCCTTATTTACATGCAGTTGAAGTCGGAAGTTTACATACACCTCAGCCAAATACATTTAAACTCAGTTTTTCACAATTCCTGACATTTAATCCTAGTAAAAATTCCCTGTCTTACGTCAGTTAGGATCACCACTTAAATTTAAGAATGTGAAATGTTAGAATAATAGTAGAGAGAAGGATTAATTTCAGCTTTTATTTCTTTCATCACATTCCCAGTGGATCAGAAGTTTACATACACTTAATTAGTATTTGGTAGCATTGACTTTAAATTGTTTAACTTGGGTCAAACATTTCGGGTAGCCTTCCACAATAAATTGGGTGAATTTTGGCCCATTCCTCCTGACAGAGCTGGTGTAACTGAGTCAGGTTTGTAGGCCTCCTTGCTCGCACACGCTTTTTCAGTTCTGCCCACAAATGTTCTATAGGATTGAGGTCAGAGCATTGTGATGGCCACTCCATTAAGGACTTTATTGTCCTTAAGCCATTTTGAAGGTGCGCTTGGAGGTCATTGTCCATTTGGAAGACCCATTTGCGACCAAGCTTTAACTTCCTGACTGATATCTTGAGATGTTGCTTCAATATATCCTCATACTTTTCCTTCCTCGTGATGCCATCTATTTTGTGAAGTGCACCAGTCCTGCAGCAAAGCACCCCCACAACATGATGCTGCCACCCCCATGCTTCGCGGTTGGGATGGTGTTCTTCAGCATGCAAGCCTCCCCCTTTTTCCTCCAAATATAACAATGGTCCTTATAGCCAAACAGTTCTATTTTTGTTTCATCAGACAAGAGGACATTTCTCCAAAAAGTACAATCTTTGACCCCAAGTGCAGTTGCAAACCGTAGTCTGGCTTTTTTATGGTGGTTTTGGAGCAGTGGCTTCTTCCTTGCTGAGCGGCCTTTCAGATTATGTCGATATAGGACTCGTTTCACTGTGGATATAGATACTTTAGTTCCTGTTTCCTCCAGCATCTTCACAAGGTCCTTTGCTGTTGTTCTGGGATTGATTTGCACTTTTCGCAGCAAAGTATATTCATCATCTCCTTCCTGAGCGGTATGACGGCTGCGTGGTCCCATAGTGTTTATTCATGCGTACTATTGTTTGTACAGATGGACGTGGTACCTTGAAGCGTTTGGAAATTGCTCCCAAGGATGAACCAGACTTGTGTAGGTCTATACTTTTTCTTCTGAGATCTTGGCTGATTTTTTTTCTTCCCATGATGGCAAGCAAGGAGGCACTGAGTTTGAAGTTAGGCCTTGAAATACATCCATAGGTACACCTCCAATTGACTCAAATGATGTCAATTAGCCCATCAGAAGCTTCTAAAGCCATGACATTTTCTGGAATTTTCCAAGCTGTTTAAAGGCACAGTCAACTTAGTGTATGTAAACTTCTGACACACTGGAATTGTGATTCAGTGAATTATAAGTGAAATAATCTGTCTGTAAACAACTGTTTGAAAAATTGCTTGTGTCATGCACAAAGTAGATGTCCTAACCGACTTGCCAAAACTATAGTTTGTTAACAAGAAATTTGTGGAGTGGTTGAAAAACGAGTTTTAATGACTAACCTAAGTGTATGTAAACTTCTGACTTCAACTGTAAGTATTCAGACCGTTTGCGATGAGACTCAAAATTGAGCTCAGGTGCATCCTGTTTCCATTGATCAGCCTTCATGTTTCTACAACTTGGAGTGCACCTGTGGTGAATTCAATTGAATAGACATTATTTGGAAAGGCACAGAACAGTGTATATAAGGTTCCACAGTTGACAGTGCATGTCAGAGAAAAAACCAAGCCACATCAAAGGAATTGTCCGTAGAGCTTCAAGACAGGATTGTGTCGAGGCACAGATCTGGGGAAAGGTACCAAAACAGTTCTGCAGCATTTAAAGTCCCCAAGAACACAGTGGCCTCCATCATATTTAAATGTAAGAAGTTTGGAACCACCACAACTCTCCCTAGAGCTTGCTGCCCGGCCAAACTGAGCAATTGGGGGAGAAAGGCCTTGGTCAGGGAGGTGACCAAGAACCCGATGGTCACAATGACAGAGCGCCAGAGAGATGGGAGAACCTTCCAGAAGGACAACCATCTCTGCAGCACTCCACCAATCAGACCTTTATGGTAGAGTGGCCAGACGGAAGCCACTCCTCAGTAAAAGGCACATGACAGCCCGCTTGGAGTTTGCCAAAAGGCACCTAAAGGACTCAGACCATGGGAAACAAGATGGCCTGAGGAAACCAAGATTGAACTCTTTGGCCTGAATGCCAATCGTCATGTCTGGGCGAAACCTGGCACCGTCCTACGGTGATGCTTGGTGGTGGCAGCATTATGCTGTGGGGAAGGTTTTCAGCGGCAGGGACTGGGAGACTAGTCAGGATTGAGGGAAAGATGAACGGAGCCCGAACCTGATCGAACATCTCTGGAGAGACCTGAAAATAGCTGTGCAGCAATGCTCCCCATCCAACCTGACATAGCTTGAGAGGATCTGCAGAGAAGAATGGGAGAAACTTCTCAAATACAGGTGTGCCATGCTTGTAGCGATATACCCAAGAAGACTCAAGGTGCTTCAACAAAGTACATTTTTTTATTGATACCTTTGCACCCCATTTTTTAACGTTGTTATTATGGGGTATTGTGTGTAGATTGATGAGGGGAAAAAACGATTTATTCAATTTTAGAATAAGGCTGTAACAGAACAATATAGAAAAAGTCAAGGGGTCTGAATACTTTCTGAATGCACTGTACGTGTACTAGCTAGCTTGCACTGTATTAGTATCAAATATAGGATACTTGTATCAGCTGTTACAGATGAACTTCATGAAAATGAGCTCCTACATGTGCTCCAGGGGGTCATGCCCTCCAGTGGCCACCACCATTCCTCCTGCCACATCTGGAACTCCAAGACAGACACACAATGTCTGAGGGTTGGGCAAGACAGACCAATGCTAAACAAATGTTACTTTTCATATCTTGCAACTCCGTCATACTTTGCAACTGGGTCGTGTCACGCGCTCTCAAGCCGCCATCTGCCGACGGAATCATAGTGGTGCCCAACAGTCGTGATAGATGGAGGCTAACGACAGTTTAGTCTAAATAAACATAGTAGCCTGGAAATATGACATTGCTAAAGTAGGCAAATGTTTAGTAGGAAACAACTTTGCCATCATTGTCATGTCGTCACATGGCTGGCAATGTTGTCATAAGATAGAAAAGTTAGTCAAAAATAGCTAGCTAGCAATGATAATGTTAACTCTTAGCTAGCTAAAATCCAGTGGTCTCCTCTCAATCTTAGTTAGCTAGCAAACGTTATACGGCATCTAAAGTCAATCTGGCGACATCAAAAGGTTTTCCTACTAATTATTTGCCTCCTTTTCCAATGTCATTGTATTTCCAAGCCACTGTAATGCACTTTTGATTAAATCAGCGCTCACTGACAATGTATTGAGCAGAATGCTTGATCAGACGGACATGCTTCTCAGATAGTGGCTTGCTTGTTCTTGAGAATAGCCATAGCTAACTACCATAGTGATCCCCTCGAGAGTAGCTAATTTCAGTGTATCATTCATTATAGCTTGCTAGCTAGCTAGTTGGCTGTCCTAGAAAATATATAATCATGATAGCTAATTGTTTCAATGCACCTTCCAAATGGGTCGCCACATACAGTGGCAAGAAAAAGTATGTGAACCCTATGGAAATACCTGGATTTCTGCATAAATTGGTCAATCGGTCTTCATGTAGGTCACAACAATAGACTAACACAGTGCTTAAACTAATAACACACAAACAATTATACGTTTTCATGTCTTTATTGAACACACCGTTTAAACACTCACAGTGCAGGGTGGAAAGAATATGTGATAACTGGTTGACCCTCCTTTGGCAGCCAAAACCTCAACCAAATGTTTTCTGTAGTTGCGGATCAGACCTGCACAACGGTCAGGAGGAATTTTGGACCATTCCTCTTTGCAAAACTGTTTCAGTTCAGCAATATTCTTGGGATGTCTGGTGTGAACTGCTCTCAAGGTCATGCCACAGCATCTCAATCGGGTTGAGGTCAGGACTCTGACTGGGCCACTCCAGAAGGCGTATTTTCTTCTGTCTGTTGTTGATTTACTTCTGTGTTTTGGGTCGTTGTCCTGTTGCGTCACCCAACTTCTGTAGAGCTTCAATTAGCGGACAGATAGCATAACATTCTCCTGCAAAATGTCTTGATAAACTTGGGAATTCATTTTTCCATCAATGATGCAAGCTGCCCAGGCCCTGAGGCAGCAAAGTAGTCCCAAACCCTGATTCTCCCTCCAACATACTTTACAGTTGAGATGAGGTTTAGATTTTTTTCTCCATACATAGTGTTGTGTGTTCCTTCCAAACAATTCAACTGTAGTTTAATCTAGAAATGGTATGTATTATGGTTAGTACAGAGTATTGCTTTTTTTGTAAGTAGTAGGCAATAACAATATTAGACACAGCCAACGTCTCAGTGAACTCACGTCAATTTTGTCAGCACAACCAACAGTCAGTCTTCAAGTTCTTAAGAAACACATCTTTCCAGACAAAGGAAGGCAGTGAGTGAAGCTCTGCTATCGGTCAACCTCTCTACAAGTAGCTTACTGGAACACTCTGAAGGTTTTAGATTAGTGGATGCTTTTGTGACAGAAGTAGAGTGTACTGTTCAGTCCATGCAGGCACTTGACTCTCAGTCTCAAAAGTGAGTACCCTCTCTATACATAGAGACAATGACATCACTAACTCCAACATTACTAGTATGTTTGCATGTTAAGGCACTATTTGCATCCATTTATCCAAAGTTTGAAGCATATGTAAACCATATGTTCTTGATATACACTGCTCAAAAAAATAAAGGGAACACTTAAACAACACAATGTAACTCCAAGTCAATCACACTTCTGTGAAATCATACGTCACCCCGCTCCTCCGCTCTCTCCACTGGCTTCCAGTTGAAGCTCGCATCCGCTACAAGACCATGGTGCTTGCCTACGGAGCTGTGAGGGGAACGGCACCTCCGTACCTTCAGGCTCTGATCAGGCCCTACACCCAAACAAGGGCACTGCGTTCATCCACCTCTGGCCTGCTCGCCTCCCTACCTCTGAGGAAGTACAGTTCCTGCTCAGCCCAGTCAAAACTGTTCGCTGCTCTGGCACCCCAATGGTGGAACAAACTCCCTCACGACGCCAGGTCAGCGGAGTCAATCACCACCTTCCGGAGACACCTGAAACCCCACCTCTTTAAGGAATACCTAGGATAGGATAAAGTAATCCTTCTAACCCCCCCCCCTTAAAAGAGTTAGATGCACTATTGTAAAGTGGTTGTTCCACTGGATATCATAAGGTGAATGCACCAATTTGTAAGTCGCTCTGGATAAGAGCGTCTGCTAAATGACTTAAATGTAAATGTAAATGTAAATCAAACTGTCCACTTAGGAAGCAACACTGATTGACAATAAATTTCACATGCTGTTGTGCAAATGGAATAGACAAAAGGTGGAAATTATAGGCAATTAGCAAGACACCCCCAATAAAGGAGTGGTTCTGCAGGTGGTGACCACAGACCACTTCTCAGTTCCTATGCTTCCTGGCTGATGTTTTGGTCACTTTTGAATGCTGGCGGTACTTTCACTCTAGTGGTAGCATGAAACGGAGTCTACAACCCACACAAGTGGCTCAGGTAGTGCAGCTCATCCAGGATGGCACATCAATGTGAGCTGTGGCAAGAAGGTTTGCTGTGTCTGTCAGCGTAGTGTCCAGAGCATGGAGGCGCTACCAGGAGACAGGCCAGTACATCAGGAGACGTGGAGGAGGCCGTAGGAGGGCAACAACCCAGCAGCAGGACCGCTACTTCCGCCTTTGTGCAAGGAGGAGCACTGCCAGAGCCCTGCAAAAGGACCTCCAGCAGGCCACAAATGTGCATGTGTCTGCTCAAACGGTCAGAAACAGACTCCATGAGGGTGGTATGAGGGCCCGACGTCCACAGGTGGGGGTTGTGCTTACAGCCCAACACCGTGCAGGACGTTTGGCATTTGCCAGAGAACACCAAGATTGGCAAATTCGCCACTGGCGCCCTGTGCTCTTCACAGATGAAAGCAGGTTCGCACTGAGCACATGTGACAGACGTGACAGATTCTGGAGACGCCGTGGAGAACGTTCTGCTGCCTGCAACATCCTCCAGCATGACCGGTTTGGCGGTGGGTCAGTCATGGTGTGGGTGGCATTTCTTTGTGGGGCCGCACAGCCCTCCATGTGCTCGCCAGAGGTAGCCTGACTGCCATTAGGTACCGAGATGAGATCCTCAGAGCCCTTGTGAGACCATATGCTGACACATGCACATTTGTGGCCTGCTGGAGGTCATTTTGCAGGGCTCTGGCAGTGCTCCTCATTGCACAAAGGCGGAGGTAGCGGTCCTGCTGCTGGGTTGTTGCCCTCCTACGGCCTCCTCCACGTCTCCTGATGTACTGGCCTGTCTCCTGGTAGCGCCTCCATGCTCTGGACACTACGCTGACAGACACAGCAAACCTTCTTGCCACAGCTCGCATTGATGTGCCATCCTGGATGAGCTCTACTACCTGAGCCACTTGTGTGGGTTGTAGACTCCGTCTCATGCTACCACTAGAGTGAGAGCACCGCCAGCATTCAAAAGTGACCAAAACATCAGCCAGGAAGCATAGGAACTGAGAAGTGGTCTGTGGTCACCACCTGCAGAATCACTCCTTTATTGGGGGTGTCTTGCTAATTGCCTATAATTTCCACCTTTTGTCTATTCCATTTGCACAACAGCATGTGAAATTTATTGTCAATCAGTGTTGCTTCCTAAGTGGACAGTTTGATTTCACAGAAGTGTGATTGACTTGGAGTTACATTGTGTTGTTTAAGTGTTCCCTTTATTTTTTTGAGCAGTGTATATATACACACACATACACACATACTACCGGTCAAACGTTTTAAAACCAACTCATTCAAGGGTTTTTCTTTATTAGTAATTTTCTACATTGTAGAATAATAGTGAAGACATCAAATCTATGAAATAACACATGGAATCATGTAGTAACCAAAAGGTTTTAAACAAGTAAAAACCTATTTTATATTTGAGATTCTTCAAATATCAAGGCAAAGGGTGGCTGACAGGTTTGCACTCTTTAGATTCTCTCAACCAGCTTCCTGAGGTAGTCACTTCTTAAAAGTTAATTTGTGGAATTCTTAATGCATTTGAGCCAATCAGTTGTGTTGTGACAAGGTAGGGGTGGTATACAGAAGATAGCCCAATTTGGTAAAAGACCACATCTATATTATAGCAAGAACAGCTCAAATAAGGGCTGAGGGAAGCTGAGGGTTGGGATGTGGAATTAGAGACAAGTGGGAGTGGAGTTGCTGGGCGGAGGATAGAATGATGGTCAAAGATAAGTCAAAAAATTAAGTCAAAATAAAACAAAAAGTACGTACGAATGACACTGAGGGGCAGTGTTGTTACAGTTAATGCCCGTTTGCCTGAGAGTGATGCCGCACAGGTGTTTGTGCACATGCATATACACACACACACTCACACCTTGCTGTTATGATTTTTATTGTCCTTGATGTCTTTAGTTTTTTGCATTCTTGTTTTCATTTTATTTTTCCTCAGATGGTTGAGGGGCAGCTGTTGGGGAACTGTGGTGTGGGATCTAAAACTTTTGAGAGATAGGGAATATATAAAACCTGTATTTTCTCTTTTTTGGGGGGGGGGGGGCACAATTTAATCTATACATTTCAACTTCACTCAAATGTTTAGGAGAACAACGTGTGACAGTCAGAGAGTTCTGCTGCTGAAAGCTGCCAAAGACAATTGCACAACGGGCAGAGTGATCCATTTTCTTTTAATTTGTGTTTGTTGTACCACTATCGCAGCACTACTAATCATGTGTGCACAGGATAAAATTTGATTTGGAGAGTACCCACTAAGAAAGAACACCAATACTTGTCGCCAACAGTAATTAGCAATCACTACTTTTTCAGCTGATGGACTATTCTGGAGATAAAGCACATCTCAAGAAACAGATACAGCACAGTAATTTTTTCCACTAAATAACTTGATTGTTAGAGTACAAGTAGGTTAGAGTAAGTTTGCTCAGGGAATGATTTAAACATTTGTTCATATCTGTATCAAAGTGTGACATTTTCTTTAGTCTGTGTGCACGCTCTACCAAAAGCTTGGACAGAAGCACATCTAAGACTGACTACAGAATCTCAATACAGACCCCTATACTGCTTTTTTTCCTCACAATTTCTGTATGCCCCTTGTCTACCCTCCCCATTGAACAGAAGGAAGAATCTCAGGCTCTAAAAGCAGAGCTGACAAAAAAAGCCTAGTTTGGACCACAGATTGCGGTGCTGCCTGAGACAAGTGGGAAAAACTGGTCTTGCATGGATGTCTGAACAGTAGTAAACTACGAACAGATATGTTTGACTTTTGTACTTTTTCTACAGCGGATAGTATGTGACTTCTGGCAGATAGAAAGTTGGCCTCAAATATTCCCCATGTCTCTCCTGGCCTTGGCTTTGAGAGTCGTTTTGCTCCTGAGGAGCATCAAGATTTTAGCAGGTGGGGGGGATATTCTCGTAGGTTGAGCAGGAAGGATGGTCTTCTATTTCCTGCTTCTCTACCACTCTCCATCTCCCCTACAATCTCCATTCAATCCAAGTTTAATCCAGCAGCTTCGAGTGCTCTATCCTGGTGATGGTCCAGTCTGGCAACACCCCCTTAGTAAACTCCCTTTGGAATCTGCCAACAGCCATGATAAATAAGAGTTGTTAAACAGGAAGTCTATACATTAAACACTTGAGACATTTGAGAGTCATGCAAAGGTGGTTAATGCAGGTAGTTATTCCCTGGGAACAGATCTAGGATCTCAGTGTGCTCATCCCTGAGAAACTGTTTGCAGACTTTGTAAATGCAGCCTAAGACACCCCAATTCTGATCTTTTGCACAATTATTGGCAAAAGATCTGATCTGTTTGGTCGAAACACCAATTAGTGTCAAAAATATCAGAATGGGTTGCCTGTGTAAACACAGCCTGTGTTCTCTCTTTGTCAGATTAAGTATGAATGCTTTATCACAGCTACCTCCAACTGTAGACCATTAAATCAACTGTCATTGTACTTTAGCAAAAACAAACTACAAAGAAAACTCACTCATAGTTGGCTGTGAGCAGTTTCTTTGTCTCCGGCTCACCCTCACCACCTATGGCCACCTGAAAGATACGTGTTCCCTCCAATGATTCCTCAGGCAACCGGGCACTTGTCAGATACCAGTATCTCATCAGAATACTGACAAACTTCCGCCCTGAAAGAGGAGAGAAATGTTTTTAGAACAATGACAAAACAACTATTTGACTAAGAAGGAGAGTGATGGAGAGCTGCATCAGATGATCTGGCCTCCACAATCACCTGACCTCAACCCAATTGAGATGGTTAGGGATGAGTTGGACCACAGAGTGAAGGAAAAGCAACAAGCCAACAAGTGCTCAGCATATATGGAAACTCCTTCAAGACTGTTGGAAAAGCATTCCAGGTGAAGCTGGTTGAGAGAATGCCAAGAGTTTGCAAAGCTGTCATCAAGGCAAAGGGTGGCTACTTTTGAAGAATCTAAAATATATTTATATTTGTTTAACACTTTTTTGGTTACTACATGATTCCATGCGAGTTAGTTGATGCCCTCACAATTATCCTACAAAGTAGAAAATAGTAAAAAATAAAGAAAAACCCTTGAATGAGTAAGTGTGGCCACACTTTTGACTGGTACTGTTATGAAGATATGCATTCTCTGAGAACCACCAGTGTTAGCAAATTGCATAACAGTCATCTGTCATGTTTATATTGCTTTCTGCCCATTTCAGCCAATTTGCTCTTCTGTCTCAGCATACATGTTGCTTTTGTTAGTAAGTGTTAGTATTTTCTGTATTATGCTGGTTATTAAAGTTTAAACAAGGATGTGTTCTTAAGGCCTCATCAGCCTGGTTATTAGTTGGGTCACAGTCAACAGTTACTAAATGAAGTCATTATTAGTATCATCATTGCATGTTCAGCCTAGGGAGAGCCTGTAGTGTGTGTTTGCCAGCCTGTGTGTGTGTGTGTGCGTCTTCGCCATCTGACCTTGATCCGCATGTGCGTGTGTGAGAAAGAGCAATTCCTCTTCATTAGCTTATTAGTTACATTCCAACAGTATCACTCTATGCTGTAGTGACTATGATATTATTTAAGACAAATGTAAAAGATATAAAGACACAATGTGACACGTTTCAGGAAACTAGTCGTATATCGCGCATCACTACTCCACGGGTTAGGCATTTGAAAGTAAAAATGTAAAAAATAAAAATGAAAACACATTTTTTGGCAGAAATGGGAACTTCCATGTGCCTTAATAACAAACTTGTTTGCCATCTTTAAATACAAATACAATTGTTCAATTACGAGCCTAGTTTGTTTTGCAACTGAAAAAGACTTCAAACCAATGTCAACCATTGCATCCCTCACACACATGGAGAAGCGTTCAACCATCTATACGGGTAAGAGAGTCAAGCTAGCTACATTTTCGAATATTATACGTTTCTAATTTTGTCAAAGTCGTTTTCATTGCAAAAATGGTGTGTCTTTACCAGACACGGTAATGTGAAGAACAACATGACCTGCACCAAAGTCAAATTAGGATATAACGTTAGACCAACGAGACGTGTCCAAGTAAAAAAAATCATCAGGTAGAATGCCCTGCTTTTATTTCATCACACTGACAACTGTAAGCCATTTTCTGTAATTACCTCGGCATTGTCTTGTAAATAAGGATCTTGCTGTTTGTTTATTGTCCTGTAATAATGAATACAAATTAGCTAAAGTTAAGATGTCAGCTATATGATAAGGTCATTATTTGAACTGGCTAGCTAGCTAGCTAACAAGCTAGAATCGAATCAAAACATTGGTTAGAAAGTTGCTTTTAGTTGCCTGGTTTGCTAGATTGACATTTACTAAATTCATTTTTAAAACACATGGGTTTATTGATGTTAAAATACATCAGTTATGCTATTTTGGACCATCAGGCTGCTGTCATACAGCTTGTCATTTTGGTGTTTATACTTTTTCATAATGACAACTTTGATGTCGGACGACAATAGCATGTTCAACTCAAATCTTGTGCTCATGATGTCACTGCGACAACTGTCTACAGACATGTCGATAGATGTAGTTTAGACAAGCCTTTAGACTTAATCTTGGGTTGTTTAGTACACTACCGTACGTACTTTGTTTAGGGCAGGTATTCCCAAACTGGGGTACGCACAATGCCGTCGGGGTACGCCAAATAAAAATGTGATACACAAATGTATTTATTTAAAAAAAATATTTCATCTTCACATTTTCAAACAATCCATTTAGATTTTCCAATGGGGCTATAAATTTGGGTGAGTTTTTCCCCCCCTCGCATCCTCGTTTCACTGCCAAAAATAAAATTAAACCATCTAGTGTTCAGCTAAATAATAACAATGTCAAATGCAGGTAGCCTAGTCAAATAATTACAATCCAATCACATTCACCGTTACTCTCTCGCGGGAATTCCACTAACAGTCCGTATGTAGCCAAGCGTAGCTGCTGCTCATGTTGGCATCTGTACTGATGGCGCAAAAGCCATGACAGGGAGACACAGTGGAGTGGTTACGCGAGTGCAAGCAGTTGTTCCCGACGCCACTTGGGTACACTGCACCATCTTGCTGCCAAGGGAATGCCTGACAGCTTGAAAGACGTTTTGGACACTACAGTGAAAATGCTTAACAAAGTTAACCAAGGCCCCTGAACTGTCGTGTATTTTCTGCACTATGCAATGACATGGGCAGTGACCATGTAACGCTTTTACAACATACAGAAGTGCGCTGGTTATCAAGGGGCAAAGTTTTGAAACGTTTTTTTGAATTGAGAGACAAACTAGAAATTCTCTTTACTGACCATCATTTTCACTTGTCTGACCGCTTGCATGATGACGAGTTTCTCACACGACTGGCCTATCTGGGTGATGTTTTTTCTTGCCCGAATGATCTGAATCTAGGATTACAGGGACTCTCCGCAACTATATTCAATATGGGGGCCAAAATTGAGGCTATGATTAAGTTGGAGCTCTTCTCTGTCTGCATTAACAAGGACAACACAAAGGTCTTTCCATCATTGTAGGATTTTTTTGTGTGCAAATAAACTCAAGCTTACGGACTATGTCAAATGTGATATAGCGAAGCACCTGAGTGAGTTGGTTGTGCATTTACGCAGGTACTTTCCCGAAACGGATGACACAAACAACTGGATTCGTTATCCCTTTCATGCCCTACCTCCAGTCCACTTACCGATATCTGAACAAGAGAGCCTCATCGAAATTGCAACAAGCAGTTCTGTGAAAATGTAATTTAAATCAGAAGCCACTGACAGATTTCTGCATTGGGCTGCGCTCCGAGTATCCTGCCTTGGCAAATCGCGCTGTTAAGACACTGATGCCCTTGGCAACCACGTACCTATGTAAGAGTGGATTCTCGGCCCTCACTAGCATGAAAACTAAATACAGGCACAGACTGTGTGGAAAATGATTTAAGACAGACTCTCTCCAATACAACTCAACATTCCAGAGTTATGTGCATCCTTTCAAGCACACCCGTCTCATTAACCTCTTTGGGCTATAGGGGCAGTATTGAGTAGCCTGGATAAAATGTGCCCAATTTAAACGGCCTCGTACTCAATTCTTGCTCGTACAATATGCATATTATTATTACTATTGGATAGAAAACACTCTAGTTTCTAAAACTGTTTGAATTTTGTCTGTGGGTAAAACACAACTCATTTGGCAGCACACTTTCTGACCAGGAAGTGGAAAGTCTGAAATCGATGCTGTGTTCAAGGTTCTGCCTATAAATGGGCATGATACGTATGACTATACGTGCACGTCATACACCTTCCCCTAGATGTCAAGATGAGGTGAGAGGAGAAATGAGTTGATTATCTTGGTCTGAGATATAATGCATCCTCTTGGAATGACGTGTCCCCAATTTTAGGTTTTCTGGAAGGCGCGTGGAGGGACCCGTTATTGCCTACTGGAAAGCTGTCGTTATGGGCCAATACTATCTCCGGCTTTGATTTTATTTGATACATGTCACAATATCATCGTAAAGTATGTTTTTTCAATATAGTTTTATTAGAATATTGAAATTTATTCGGGACGTTAGGCGTGTTGCATTGTTTGCGTTTGTTCACGAAGGAGAGCTTAGCACCACTTGGCCAGTGTGCTTGCTAATTCAAGAGGGAAAAACGACGTTCTGAATCCAAACAAAGACGGTTCTGGACAAAGGACCCCTTGTACAACATTCTGATGGAAGATCTGCAAAAGTAGGAACCATTTTGTGATGCTATTTCATATATCTGTCGAACTGTGTACTAGTAGCTTTGCGCTCAGGTTTTGGTTATTCCCTTACCATAACTAAGTCTTATGTCGCAATGAAGATATTTTTAGAATTCTAACACTGCGATTGCATTAAGAACTAATGGATCTATCGTTTCCTATACAACATGTATTTTTTTGTAATGTTTATGAATAGCTATTTGGTCAGAATAGGTGAGAGTCTAATAGAAATATCCGCACATTCTGGGAAATATATGCTACGTTAGCACATTGTATAACCACGGATTTCAGCTCTAAATATGCACATTTTCGAACAAAACATAAGTGTATGTATAACCTGATGTTATAGGACTGTCATCTGAGGAAGGTTTATGAAGGTTAGTGAAATTTAATATCTTTTGCTGGTTTATTCGCTAACGCTAACGTGCCTATTGCTATCGCTAACGTGCCTTGATGAATGAATGCGGTAGTGTGGTAGGCTATTGTAGTAAGCTAATATAATGCTATATTGTGTTTTCGCTGTAAAACACTTTAAAAAAATCGGAAATATTGGCTGGATTCACAAGATGTTTGTCTTTAATTTGCTGTACACCATCGATTTTTCAGAAAAGTTTTATGATGAGTATTTAGGTAATTCACGTTGGTCTATAATTACTCTGGCTGCTTCAGTGCTATTTTTGACGGTAGCTGTGATGGTAGCTGCAATGTAAAACTGATTTATACCTCAAATATGCTCATTTTTCGAACAAAACATAGATTTATTGAATAACATGTTATAAGACTGTCATCTGATGAAGTTGTTTCTTGGTTAGTTTGGTTGGTTCTAGGTTAGTTTGGTTGGTTTTGTGCATGCTACCTGTGCTGTGAAAAATGTCTGTGCTTTTTTTCTATTTGGAGGTGAGCTAACATAAATATACGTGGTGTTTTCCCTGTAAAACATTTTAAAAAAATCGGACATGTTGGCTGGATTCACAAGATGTGTATCTTTCATTAGCTGTATTGGACTTGTTAATGTGTGAAAGTTAAATATTTCAAAAAAATATTTTTTGAATTTCACGCTCTGCCTTTTCAGTGGAATGTGGGAGGAGTTCCGCTAGCCGGGGCTGTAAAGGGCTGTAAAGGTTAACCTGTGGTGAGTTATTCACCATTTTTGATGAACAAATACGGTTTTATATGTAAGATGGTTAAATAAAGACCAAAATGATTGATTATTATTATTTGTGCCCTGATCCTCTTTGTCACTACCCACGAGCCGGGTTGTGACAAACTCACTCATTCTTATGTTTAATAATAGTATCGTATATTGTGTGTATGGCAGGCTTACAATGATGGGAAAACAAAATTTGAGTGCGCTGACCTTAGTGCTAGAGGAGGTACGCAGCTGGAGGTTGAACGTTTGAAGGGGTACGGAATAGAGGTCGACCGATTATGATTTTTCAACGCCGATGCAGATTATTGGAGGACCAAAAAAAGCCATGCCGATTAATCGGTCAACCTCTAGTACAGGACAATAAAAAGTTTGGGAACCACCAGTTTAGGACATGGCCTCACATGTGAATCATCAAATAGATGGGTGGGGCTAAGGCTTAAGAGGGTGTGAACGATGCTAAATGGATGTAGACAAAGAAGAGCTCTCCAGTAGGTGTACCAAAGCGATTCAAGAGCCATTTTCTCAAAAGTGGGGTTACAAGTTGATCAACTTTCCCTTTTGCCTAAACTGTAGTGTATGATATACAATGTTCTAGCTCTGAGTCTCTACTTTAATTAAATATTTTAAAAAAGCTTTTTTTTTTTTTTTACCAATTTTTTCTACATAAGAAAAATATTTTGAAAAAATTGAGCAGGCCAATCACATTTAAGAACAAAAAAACTCCACTAACAACAACATCTGGCTCTTACCATCATCATCATCATAAATGCCAACATCCCCTGGTGTTGTGTACACCAAGTCTTCCGGATCTGCAGAAAGCGCTTGCAGGTGACTTGGTGGGAGCAGAGCACATTTCTCTTCCAGTTTTGCAATCAGCTGTGTGGGAGAAAATGGAGAGAGGAAATATGATTAAGGGCCAAATGTCTGCAGAGAATGCTGTTGAAAATACCAGGTATCCTATCAATGCTACACAGACATTATTTTAGCAACAATGTCTGAGTATATCATACTCACGTCTTTAGCAACCAGACCTTCAAGTGCCTCAAATTGACTCCCTGACAACAGTCTTGAAACATGGGAGAATGCCTGCAACACATGGCGGGGACGACGAGGACACTGTCACTTATTTAACCAGAACTGAACTGTGCACAAAACTTGGATTGCAGTAACGCCCACCTTGTCTGGATGTGTCTATGTCAGAAATACTTTATTTCTTAAAGTAGCTAGCTTCCACTTGCTAGAGACCACTCATTCCACGGATTGTAACCTACCTACCTGTTTCGACCCCTCTGTGAATTCTTCGATCTTGAATTCCTTGTCTAAATAAACCCGAATCAAAAAGTAGTATACTCGGGTTCGGAACCATATTAAAGGGTTGGGGATGCCGAGCACAACCACCTTCTGGTTTTGTTTACCTCCACCTCGATCAGAGCAATAAGTTCGGACGGTGGACACAACACCAAAGGACAAAGTAGGAGCCAGGCGGGTGGTCTTGATGGCCCGGGGAAGCACAACGTGCTCAGGTTTCAAGAAACGACTCAGTACTGAAGGCAGTCTGCTACAATTGCAACCTCTTAACATGGGCAGCGCCATCTTTTTTTGTTCTACGTTTACGGTCCAAACACTTAAAAGACACACCCTATTCCCTCAGCCCTCAAATTAAGTGGACACTTCTGATGACGTTCCATGACGTCTGACGAGTATACACTTGCAGGGCGAGGGAGGAAGCAATGATTTTTAAATGGACCACCATTGGCCGGAAATTCATCACTCGTTCATCCCGCGATGATTGTGTTTTCAGCCAACGGTGACTTGCGCTACATTCAATTATGAGTGGATGTCTACCTATATGAAATATATAATTATAATATACGCCTACTGTATGATAGTTAGCTAATTAATTTGCTAGCTAACGTTAGCTTGCCTAGCTGGAACTTGTTTTATTGTTTTATGTGTTTTGTTTCTACAATTACCAAAATATAACAAAAAATAAAAACAAAAAAAATACCTTTTATTTAGTAGGAAAATGTCTAACTTATTTGCATTCGTTTTTACTTACACTTGTATGTTGACTTCTTCATTGATGTTGTTTTATGGGGAGTTTCAGGCCCGGAGTGAACGTAATTGTACACTCTTAAAGCCAACTAAAAACGAGAGCTGAGGGGCTTAGGTTGCAAACTTCCCTTGCTTGGCTAATCATTTGGATTCCCCAAGGGCATAAGGCGAGGGTAAGTGGACGAGGGTGTGTCTTTTAAGTGTTTGGACCGTAGCCCGAATCTCTGCTATTCACTCTGTATCATCCGACAGTGAACATGGGTTCACGCATTATTTGGTTCCTACTTTATAAAAGCTCTGACACATGACATTCATAAGTATGAGCTAATGCCATTTAATTCGTACTTTACTTAACAATGTACTTGTAGATTCTTATGACTGAAGGTAAGTATAGATGACTAGTGAAGCTTGACTTTAAATACAAAACAATACGTTTATTAGTGGACCTCAGATTGCATGTTGAACCAGAGAGGAAGAGGCGAAGTGAGAAGGTTTACTACCATCAAAATCTGTCCATGATAAGAAGACTGATATACCATGGGGTCCACGACCCTCTAGGGGTCCGCAGAGGTACTGCAGGGGGTCCACACAATGTTTTTATTTATTTATGTTTTTATGAATATCGCTAGCAAAAACAGAATAAACAAACTTTGACATACCTACAGTACAAAACAGTACTTCTTTCTAATGATGTCAACTTCATTTCTCCCCCGCACCGGCTGTCTCGATGTCAGAACGCTCGGCTATGAAAAGACAACTGACATTTACTCCTGAGGTGCCGACCTTTTTCACCCTCTATTACCCTAGCCTGCCTTCCCACCTTTGGGCTCCCGAGTGGCACAGCGGTCTAAGGCACTGCATCTCAGTGCTAGTGGTGTCACTACAGACCTACTGGTTCAACTCCTGTTGAGCAAATTAGACTCATTGGAGCAGTCTGTCATAGCTGGTGTAATTCTCCTGTCTTATCTCGTGTCCTGTGTGATCTTAGGTATGCTCCCTCTAATTCTCCCATCTCGCTCTCTCTCTCCCCTCCAGGAGGACCTGAGCCCTAGGACCATGCTTCAGGACTACCTGCCCTGACGACTCCTGTCTGTCCACGTCCCCAGTCCACACGGTTGTGCTGCTGATCCAGTTTCTATTTTTCTGCCCTGACCAGTTCACCGGTCGTGCTACCTTGTCACGGACCTGCTGTTTCGACCCTCTCTCTCTCCCCTGCACCTGCTGTCTCGACGTCAGAACGCTCGGCTATGAAAAGACAACTGACATTTACTCCTGAGGTGCTGAACTTTTTCACCCTCTATAACCCTAGTTTGCCTTCCCGCCTTGGTGCTACCGAGTGGCACAGCAGTCTAAGGCACTGCATCTCAGTGCTAGAGGTGTCACTACAGACCCTGGTTCGATTCCAGGCTATACTACCACCGGCCGTGATTAGGAGTCCCATAGGGCAGCGCACAATTGGCCCAGCGTCGTCCGGGTTAGGGTTTGGCCGGGGAGGCCGTCATTGTAAATAAGAATTTGCATAGTTAAATAAAGGTTAAATATTTAAAAAATAACCACTGTGATTATTATTTGACCCTGCTGGTCACCTATGAACGTTTGAACATCTTGAAGAACGATCTGGCCTTATTAGCCATGTACTCTTATAATCTCCACCCGGCACAGCCAGAAGAGGACTGGTCACCTCTCAGCCTGGTTCCTCTCTAGGTTTCTTCCTATGTTCCTGCCTTTCTAGGGAGTTTTCATAGCCACCTTGCTTCTACATCTGCATTGCTTGCTCTGGGGTTTTAGGCTTGGTTTCTGTATAAGCACTTTGACATCTATTGATGTAAAAAGGGCTTTATAAACACATTTGATTACATCAAAAATGAGTTTTATAAATAAATACATGTGATTGATTGATTGATTGATTGATTGATTTACAATCACTGCAGTATTTGACATAAGCTTTGAAAAAGCACCGAACGATTTCCAGGCGCGGCAAGTGCCGTTGGCTGCTGGTATAAGCTTTCTTGACTTGGACATACATTTTTTTCCAAAACATGGCTAACCTTTCTTTAATGAGCTAAACAGCCACAATTAGCAAAAATGTGTTTGGGATTACCTTTCTAGGTAATTGGCTACGTTATAGTTTACACTCACTCTATCAATTATAATGTCCAGAGGTCAAAATAATGAAAAACTATTCATTAGAAAATGTTGATTACTTCTCCTTGCCATTATCATTCACCTGATGATAAGACATGCACATTGTTTTTTGCTAACATATGATTGGGGTCCCTGGATCACCGGTTTGATGGGCGGGGGTCCCTGGGCAAGAAAAGGTTGAAGACCCCTGCGATAGACTGATAACCATACCACCTGCCTTCCTGCCTTTGGGACAACGACTCCCATTGTTAGGATGGGAGACAAGGCCATCTTGTCATTATATCTCTGGTTGAACTCATCAGTAGCTTCAAGACCGGAACTACTTTCAGACTGCATGACAACCCTGTATTACTATGTGCTTGTCACTGGTAGTATACGTGCACAATACTATATACTATACTGAACAAAAATATGAACCCAACATGTAAACTGTTGGTTCCATGTTTCATGAGCTGAAATAAAAGATACCAGAAATGTTCCATACGTACAGAAAAGCTTATTTCTCAAAATTGTTGTGCACAAATTTGTTTACATTGCTGTTAGTGAACATTTCTCCTTTGCCAAGATAATCCATCCACCTGACAGGTGTGGCATATCAAGAACGTGATTAAACAGCACTATCACTACACAGCTGCAACTTGTGCTGGGGACAATAAAAGGCCACTCTAAAGTGTGCAGTTTTGTCACACAACACAATGCCACAGATGTCTCAAGTTGAGGGAGCGTGCAATTGGAATGCTGACTTCAGGAATGTCCACCAGAGCTGTTGCCAGGGAATTGAATGTTAATTTGAATGTGAATTTGGCAGTATGTCCAACCGTCCTCACAACCGCAGACCACGTGTAACCATGCCAGCCCGAGACCTCCACATCCGACATCTTTACCTGCGGGATCAACTGAGACCAGCCACCTGGACAGCTGATAAAACTGAATATTTCTGTCTGTAATAAAACTATTTTGTGGGTAAAACCTCATTCTGATTGGCTGGGCCTGGCTCCTCAATGGATGGGCCAGGCTCCCAAGTGGGTGGGCCTATGCCCTCCCAGGCCGACCCATGGTTGCGCCCCTGCCCGGTCATGTGAAATCCATAGATTAGGGCCTAATTTATTTATTTAAAATGTACTGATTTCCTTATATGAACTCAGTAAAATCGTCATAATTGTTTCATGTTGCTTCTATATTTTTGTTCAGTATACATATCCCCTTTTTACATTAAAGGATATCGATAAACATTCATGGAAACCATTCTTGTTCCTGAATAAACTCATGACAAACTGTCAAATATAATTTCATAAGAGGGAACATACGGATCCTCTTGAGTGACACAGCGGTCTAAGGCACTGCATCGCAGTGCTAGAGGCGTCATTACAGTCCCCGTTTCGATCACGCGCACAATTAGCCCAGCGTGTCCGGGTTAGAGGAGGGTTTGGCAGGGAGGCTTTATTTGTCTCATTGCGCTCTAGCGACTCCTTGTGGCGGGACCTCGGTTGTCAGGTGAACGGTGTTTACTCCAACACATTGGTGTGGCTTCCGGGTTAAGCAGGCGGGTGTTAAGAAGCGTGGTTTGGCGGGTCGTGTTTCGGAGGACGCATGACGCAACCTTCGCCTCCCGAGCACGGTGGTGGAGTTGCAGCGATGAGACAAGATCGAAATTGGGGAGAAAAGGGGGGTATATATACTGTATATAGTACTAGTCAAAAGTTTGGACACACCTATTCATTCCAGGATTTCTTCTTTATTTTTACTATTTTCTACATTGTAGCATAATAGTGAAGACATCAAAACTATTAAATAACACATATGGAATCATGTAGTAACCAAAAAAAGTGTTAAACAAATCAAATTATATTTTAGATTTGAGATTCTTCAAATAGCCACCCTTTGCCTTGATGACAGCTTTGCACACGTTGTATCAAGGGACCTAAACATTCCCCACACCGTTACACCATCGCCACCAGCCTGTACCGTTGACTCCAGGCAGGATGGGGCCATGGACTCGTGCTGCTTACTCCAAATCCTGATTCTGCCATCAGCATGACGCAACAGGTACCGGGATGTGTCTGACCAGGCAATGTTTTTCCACTCCTCAATTGTCCAGTGCTGGTGACAGCGTGCCCGCTGGAGCCGCTTCTTCTTATTTTTAGCTAATGGGAGTGGAAGCCGGTGTGGTCGTCTGCTGCAATAGTTCATCCGTGACAAGAACTGACGAGTTGTGCGTTCCAAGATGCCGTTCTTCACACCACTGTTGTACTGTGCTGTTATTTGCCTGTTTGTGGCCCGCCTGTTAGCTTGCACGATTCTTGCCCTTCTCCTTCGACCTCTCATCAACAAGCTGTTTTTCGCCCACAGGAACGTAGTTACGAAAGTTCAATCAGTAAGTCTGGTCTGAATGGATCGTCACTTTTCATTCATCTAGTAAACTCTTAACTCACATAACTTTCTCTCACTCAGGGCGGGGGGGTGAATGCTTCATGATTAACGACTCATGGTGTAATCATAACAACATACGGGAACTCAAGTCCTTCTGCTCACCCGATCTAGAATTCCTTGCAATCAAATGCCGGCCATTTTACCTACCAAGAGAATTCTCGTCAGTTATAGTCACAGCTGTGTACATTCCCCCTCAAGCAGACACCAAGACGGCCGTCAAGGAACTTCACTGGACTATATGCAAACTGGGGATTTTAACAAAGCAAATTTGAGGACAAGGCTACCTAAATTCTACCAGCATATTGATTGCACTACGTGCATGGGCAATACCCTCGACCACTGCTACTCTAACTTCCGCGATGCATACAAAGCCCTCCCTCGACCTCCCTTCAGCAAATCTGACCACGACTCCATCTTGCTCCTATCGTCTTATAGACAGAAACTCAAACAGGATGTACCAGTGATGAGAACCATTCAATGCTGGTCTGACCAATCGGAAGCCACGCTTCAAGATTGTTTTGATCACGCGGACTGGAATATGTTCCGGTCAGCCTCAGAGAACAACATCGACCTATACGCTAACACAGTGAGTGCATTTATAAAGAAGTGCATTGGAGATGTTGTACCCACTGTGACTATTGAAACTTACCCAAACCAGAAACCGTGGATGGATGGTGGCATTCGCACAAAACTGAAAGCTCGATCCACCACATTTAACCATAGAAAGAGGTCTGGGATAATGACCGAATATAAACAGTGTAGTTATTCCCTCCGCAAGGCAATCAAACAAGCGAAATGCCAAAACAAGAACAATGTGGAGTAGCAATTCAACGGTTCAGACACGAGATGTACGTGGCAGGGTCTACAGGAAATCACGGACTACAAAAAGAAAACCAGCCACGTCATGGACACCGACGTCACGCTTCCAGACAAACTAAACACCTTCTTTGCCCGCTTTGAGGATAATACAGTGCCACAGTTGCGGCCCACTAACAAGGACTACGCCCCCCTCGCAAGGCTGTTGGCCCAGACGGCACCCCCGGCCGCAATCTCAGAGCATGCGCAGACCAGCTGGCTGGTGGGTTTAAGGACATATTCAATCATTCCCTATCCCAGTCTGCTGTCCCCACATGCTTCAAGATGGCTACCATTTTTCATGTACCCAAGAAGGCAAAGTTAACTGAACTAAATGACTACCGCCCTGTAGCACTCACTTCTGTCATCATGAAGTGCTATGAGAGACTAGTCAAGGATCATATCACCTCCACCTTACCGGCCACCCTAGACCCACTTCAGTTTGCATACCGCCCCAATAGGTCTACAGACAACGCAATCACCATCACACTGCCCTATCTGGACAAGAGGAATACCTATGTAAGCATGCTGTTCATTGGCTGCAGCTCAGCATTCAACACCATAGTACCCTCCAAGCTCATCTTTAAGGTAGAGGCCCTGGGTCTCAACCCCGCCCTGTGCAATTCGGTCCTGGAATTTCTGACGGGCTGCCCCCAGGCGGTGAAGGTAGGAAACAACACCTCCACTTCGCTGACCCTGGGGCCCCACAAGGGTGTGTGCTCATCCCCCTCCTTTACTCCCTGTTCACCCACGACTGCGTGGCCATGCACACCTCCAACTCAATCATCAAGTTTGCAGACGACACAACAGTAGTGGGCTTGATTACCAACAACAACGAGACAGCCTACAGGAGGAAGGAGGTAAGGGCACTCGGAGTGTGGTGTTAGGAAAACAACCTCTCACTCAACGTCAACAAAACAAAGGAGATAATCGTGGACTTCAGGAAACAGCAGAGGGAGCACCCCCCTATCCACATCGAAAGTACAGCAGTGGAGAAGGTGGAAAGTTAAGTTCCTCGGCGAACACAAACAAACTGAAATGGGCCACCCACACAGTGCGCAATGGCGCCTCTTCAACCTCAGGAGGCTGAAGAAATTTGTCTTATCACCCAAACCTCTGCCAAACTTTTACAGATGCACAATCGAGAGCATCATGTCAGGCTGTATCACAGCCTGGTACAGCAACTGCACCGCCTTCAACCGCAAGGCTCTCCAGAGGGTGGTGCGGTCTGCACAATGCATCACCGGGGGAAAACTACCTGCCCTACATGACACCTACAGCACCCAATGTCACAGGAAGGCCAAAAAGATCATCAAGGACATCAACCACCCGAGCCACTGCCTGTTCACATCGCTACCATCCAGAAGGCGAGGTCAGTACAGGTACATCAAAGCTGGGACTGAGAGACTGAAAAACAGCTTCTATCTCAAGGCCATCAGACTGCTAAACAGCAAACACTATCGCAGAGAGGCTGCTGCCTACATTGAGACCCAATCACTGGCCACTTTAATAAATGGATCACAAGTCACTTTATACAATGCCATTCCAAATGATGCCACTTTAATAATGTTCACTTATGTTACATTACTCATATCACATGTATATACTGTATTTTAGACCATCTATTGCACCTTGCCTATGCCACTCGGCCATCGCTCATCCATATACTTACATGTACATTTTCTCATTCACCCCTTTAGATTTGTGTGTATTAGGTAGTTGTTGGGGAATTGTTAGATTACTTGTTAGATGTTATTGTACTGTCGGAACTAGAAGCACAAGCATTTCACTAGAGTCGCATTAATCTGCTAACCATGTGTATGTGACAAATAACATTTGATTTGATAAGCTGAAGGAGATGTGGTGATATATTTTTTGGAGATGTGGTGATACGTTTTTGCCATGACCTTGACCAATAAGACACTAACAAAAGTGATGGTCCTCTGAATGGGAGACTAAGCTGCCTGACTAGAACTAACCAGAAGGGATGGCTAGAATCAGCTGACTGAAGCTGGCCGTTTTCAACAAGTAGTGAAGTTCTAGCTAATAAACAAATTGTCACGTTCCTGACCTTATTTTTCCTTTGTTTAACTTTGTTTAGTTGGTCAGGACGTGAGCTGGGTGGGTAGTCTATGTTTTGTGTTTCTATGTTGGGGTTAATGTGTTGCCTGATATGGTTCTCAATTAGAGGCAGGTGTTTGACGTTTCCTCTGATTGAGAACCATATTAAGGTAGGGTGTTCTCACTGTTTGTTTGTGGGTGGTTGTCTTCCGTGTCTGTATGTCTACCACACGGGACTGTTTCGTTTGTCGTTCGTGTATGTAGTCTGTTCCTGTTCGTGCGTTCTTCGTAGTTTGTAAGTTCTCAAGTCAGGTCTGTCTACATCGTTTATTTGTTTTGTAGTTTGTTAAAGTGTTTTCGTGTTTCGTTCTTTCATTTAAATAAATCATTATGTCAAACTATCACGCTGCACTTTGGTCCAATCCCTACTCCTCCTCTTCAGACGAAGAGGAGGAGAACGACCGTTACACAAATTCGTTATCATTATCTGTTCTGCCTTGATTAGTGTGCTGAGTTCTACAGCACAGATGACTGCCATCTTCGACATTATTGCATTGGCCAAATGTTACAAAGTAGCGAGGCACAGACTCCGATACATTTAGATTTCTGGGAACAGTCTCATATCTTTGGTGCCGTACACCTTCATCAACAAGCTGGCAAACTAGCTACCATATGGCCATTCAAACAAGCTTGTGCTAGACTGCTGGCTGGAGCAAATTTGCTCAGCTGATCAAGCATGGTTTTCCAGTTTGCCGTAGTAGCCATAGCTACAGAGGAGTGATTTTCAGAATTATTTATCTATTGTGTGTGTCATTGAAGCAAGGATTACACGGCCACATAAAAAAACTACTCAGAGTCTTATTTGTTTCATGTAGATGTGTTTATGAGGGTACAAACACGACAAATTGGCGACAAGATTGAACCTGCATCTTACCGATGTGCACCCGATGCATGCAACGTCAGAATGCACTGTCTATTCTAGGGAGAGGGATGCGTGTGTCAAGTGAAAAAGCACAGAATGACTTTGCATGAAAGTGATTGTGAAAACCTTTACCTGAATAAACATTTCGGGATATATTGGAACTATTGCCGCTTTTGATAGCAGCTGTATTGACGATTGGACAACCTATACTGAACAAAAATATAAACGCAACATGTAAAGTGTTGTTCGCATGTATCATGAGCTGAAATAAAATATCCTAGAAATGTTCCATACGCACAAAAGCTTATTTCTCTAAAATTTTGTGCAAAAATTTGCTTACA
Organism: Salvelinus alpinus; assembly: GCF_045679555.1. Classification (NCBI taxonomy): domain Eukaryota; kingdom Metazoa; phylum Chordata; class Actinopteri; order Salmoniformes; family Salmonidae; genus Salvelinus; species Salvelinus alpinus. The sequence goes on along the minus strand of NC_092099.1, from coordinate 3,004,410 downwards.
TCCCTGTTAGTGAGCATTTTATCCTTTGTCAAGATAAGAGATATGCTTACTTAAGTCATTCAAGTTCAGCATAGCTAGCCAGCTAGCAAGCGATCCCCATTTCTTGGTAGCTAACCAAATGAAATGAAAAAAGATAGGGAAAAGCTGTTCATTCACACACTCCTCCAATGACATGACATCCTCCCAGCAGCTAGCTAGCTAACGTTAGGCTCCATGTTTTTAGCTTGCTAAATAAATAGCTAGCTACATAAATACGCAAGACCAGGGGTGTCAAACTCAATCAGCGCACGGACCATATTGAAAAAACACAGTGAATTCGCAGGCCAGACATAGCCTATTTATATATACAAAAAAAAACATGTAACTACGACCCAAACTGGCAATGGTTTTATTTGAAAAAATATTTCCCTTTAATGTCCACTTATGTACATAGGATGCTGTATATAGCGTTTTCCCTTGCTAGTTTGATTGTATTGACATTCCCAGCCTTAGTTAGAGTCGTCCATTTTCAGTCATTGAAACTGAAAGTGCATCCAGAATGGTTGTGGCAGCAAACAATGTACCAGGCCAGCTGTGATTTACAATCCGATAACAATATATTTTGACTACCAAGAAATGTATTGGTGAATTATATGAACTGCATCTATCTATTCTGCCAACAATGCCTAACTCTACGTCATGGAATTTTGAGTCAAATAGTTAGTTTTGAAGCATAAACTGGGAATTCAATATTTTTGACTGATATTATGATCGTCTGTTTGTTTCATATATGCAAAGTAGTTAAATAGTAGTTAAATTTTATAGGATGATCCCTTATAGGATACTTCAAAGTTACTCAATCTCTCTAGTCTGTGGTGTCCTCCCGTCTTTCCCCGTGGTCAGGGGATGGACAACCTGCTGGCCCAGGTAACGGGGAGGAAGCGTGTGGTGCTCTACAGCCCCCAGGATACATTGCACCTCTACCTGACGGGTGAGACCCCTGGAGGGAGATTGTATCTCCTTGTGTCAGGAAAATGGCATAATACTTCCACAGTAACGAAAGCAAATTCTCTACATGTACATACCTGTCTATTGACTTTCACATCTAACTTAGTGTCAGGTGACAAATCTGAGGGTCTGGTCAGACTGTTCAGACCTGGGGTGGTTTCCAGAGTTTGTGAAGGCTTGGTGGTACTAGTGTACTAGAACCTAGAGACTTTTTTTCGCCATCGCTGGTATGGGCAGACTGGGTGATGAAATGAAGGGCTCTATTCAAATCTGTAAAGCTGAAGAGTTACAGACTCTGTACTAGAAATGTAAAGGTCATTTCTGATTGAGCAGACATATGCAGTGTTTACCGTGAATGCGGGCTAAACTAAAGCGGGAACATTGCTTTAAATTGCAATCACTCTGTAAAGCTGAACTTCTGCTATGTGGATTGAATAGAGCCCTTAATTCTGATTACACACAAGTCAAACAAATTGAATTAAATTTGTCCCCAATACTAAATAGTATGGAATTTACTGTAATTACCAGAATTTACACTGTAAACAGAAGTGTGCAGTTACTGTACATGAGTTACATCAGTTCAATATTGCCCCCCCGTTTCTCCCTTAGACCTGTGGTTTCCTAACACCATGGCGTTACAGTTTTGCATGGGTGTCAACATTTTCTGGTGCCACCTGCCTACAGAAGGTTGCAACAAGAAGGACCCCTATGGCAAGAACAAGGGTGTAGAGAAAATGTTGCAGTTTTACAGCTAATTTCCTGCAATGATTTGATTTAAACACTCAACTGCCGGTACAGCATGGTTGGACATTTTATTGCACAGCGATTACAATTCCTTAAGGTCTTCATAAACATTTTAAAGCTTTGTAAACAGTGAAGCAGCATCTCCCCAGAGTGTGTGTTTTAGGCTCATCCTATCAACATTCCCCCTTATTTGTGTCGTCTTCTTCATCACCATCATCATCAGCATGTCTCAACAAGCAAGATTATGTGAGGTGGCCTTTTTACATTATTGCTTGAGACAAACGTCAGTGAGGCTCTACCTGATTTGGGGGGGGGGGGGGTAACGCAGGCTGCTCTGAGTCTTCATGTCATTGGCTGCTTCGAGGCTCACTCATAGCTGTGGCTGTAGTAGATTGGTTCATTCATTTGGGCAGGCTGTTTGGGACCTAACGCGTGGGTCGTGTTCATTAGGGCACCTGCACACTGTAGCAAAACATTTCAAACCAATGGCAACAGAACTATAATAAGCGTAACTTATTGGACATTTCTAGGTAGTCCCTCCTTGTTTGAGCCATTTATTCCATTTGGCGCCTAATAAACATGATCTGGGTACATTCAAAAGACAAATCGGTCTTTCAACTCTATTATTTTGTCCCCCCCCCCCCAAAAACGAATTGAAAAATGAATACATCTGAAGTAGAAAGCGGGTGAAATCATAGGTGAAGTTAAATACTGTACATTCTGTTTGTGAGACAATGATTATAGCAATTGTGGTAAGAGAGAAGGTGTAGCTTGCGAAGGTGGGATGCATACACAACCTCCTGTGTCCTATCGACTACACAAGCCCTTGGACTTAAAAGGGCAACTCTACCACTTTTCAACCTCATTATCTCCATATGGGAAAACAGCACTTTTCTATGACCTGTGGTCCTAAAATAATGTTTCCATGTGATATTACAGGGTAGTATTAAAAGTAAAAAAACATTGATTTTCAAAACCTCCAACGAGTTTCTAACCGAAGGTAGGGTGTTTTCTTGCTCCCCACGACTCTGTTTGAAAATCACTGTTTTTAAAATGTAATAACTTGTCATCGGGTAGAAATTTTAACTCTATATACAGTTGAAGTCAGAAGTTACATACACTTAGGTTGGAGTCATTAAAAATCATTTTTCAACCACTCCACAAATTTCTTGTTAACAAACTATAGTTTTGGCAAGTTGGTTAGGACATCTACTTTGTGCATGACAAGTAATTTTTCCAACAATTGTTTACAGACAGCTTATTTCACTGTATTTCAATTCCAGTGGGTCAGAAGTTTACATACACTAAGTAGACTGTGCCTTTAAACAGCTTGGAAAATTCCAGAAAAGGATGTCATGGTTTTATAAGCTTCTGATAGGCTAATTTACGTCAATTGGAGTACCTGTGGATGTATTTCAAGGCCTACCTTCAAACTCAGTGCCTCTTTGCTTGACATCATGGGAAATTCCAAAGAAATCAGCCAAGACCTCAGAAAAATGAATTGTAGACCTCCACAAGTCTGGTTCATCCTTGGGAGCAATTTCCAAACGCCTGAAGGTACGACGTTCATCTGTACAAACAATAGTACGCAAGTATAAACACCATGGGACCACGCAGCCGTCATACCGCTCAGGAAGGAGACGCGTTCTGTCTCCGAGAGATGAACATACTTTGGTGCGAAAAGTGCAAATCAATCCCAGAACAACAGCAAAGAACCTTGTGAAGATGCTGGAGGAAACGGGTACAAAAGTATCTATCTTCACAGTGAAACGAGTCCTATATCGACATAACCTGAAAGGCCGCTCAGCAAGGAAGAAGCCACTGCTCCAAAACTGCCATAAAAAAGCCAAACTACGGTTTGCAACTGCACATGGGGACAAAGATCGTACTTTTTGGAGAAATTTCCTCTGGTCTGATGAAACAAAAATATAACTGTTTGGCCATAATGACCATTATGTTATGAGGAAAAAGGGGGAGCCTTGCATGCCGAAGGACCTACTGTGAAGCACAGGGGTGGCAGCATTATGTTGTGGGGGTGCTTTGCTGCAGGAGGGCCTGGTGCACTTCACAAAATAGATGGCATCATGAGACAGGAAAATTATGTGGATATATTGAAGCAACATCTCAAGACATCAGTCAGGAAGTTAAAGCTTGGTTGCAAATACATCTGCCAAATGGACAATGACCCCAAGCATACTTCCAAAGTTGTAGCAAAATGGCGTAAGGACAACAAAGTCAAGGTATTGGAGTGGCCATCACAAAGCCCTGACCTCAATCCTATTGAAAATTTGTGGGCAGAACTGAAAAAGCATGTGCGAGCAAGGAGGCCTATGAACCTGACTCAGTTACACCAGCTCTGTCAGGAGGAATGGCCCAAAATTCACCTAACTTATTGTGGGAAGCTTGTGGAAGGCTACCCAAAATGTTTGACCCAAGTTAAACAATTTAAAGGCAATGCTACCAAATACTAATTGAGTGTATGTAAACTTCTGACCAACTGGGAATGTGATGAAAGAAATAAAAGCTGAAATAAAGAATTGATTCTCTACTATTATTCTGACTTTTCACATTCTTAAAATAAAATGGTGATCCTACAGACCTAAGACAGGAATTGTGAAAAACTGAGTTTAAATGTATTTAGCTATTTCGCTGCTCTGGCACCCCAATGGTGGAACAGACGCCAGGTCAGCGGAGTCAATCACCACCTTCCGGAGACACCTGAAACCCCACCTCTTTAAGGAATACCTAGGATAGGATAAAGTAATCCTTCTAACCCCCCCCCCCTTAAAAGAGTTAGATGCACTATTGTAAAGTGGTTGTTCCACTGGATATCATAAGGTGAATGCACCAATTTGTAAGTCGCTCTGGATAAGAGCGTCTGCTAAATGACTTAAATGTAAATGTAAGGTGTATGTAAACTTCCGACTTCAACTGTATATGTTTTTTCTTCAAAATGTACAAATGCGCCGTTGACACTGGTAATGTGATGAGATGATGAAAACAAGGTTGAAAAGTGGTGGAGTTGCACTTTAAGAGACAAAAGGTAAACACAAAAAGAGACAAACATATACACCCAACCATGGGAAAACGTGCTCATAATTTGGCTTTTAGGACACAGATAAGAGAAATGCAGGGCATAAGAGGGAAAAAAATGTAAATACACACAAAAAAATGCTTTCACATCCACGGCACACCATGTTAACCCAGTTCAGTTCAGTCCACTGAGACTTGGGGCCATGTCGTCTCTGTTTAGTAAAGGTGAACATAGGGGGTTGAGTGAGGCGGCGGATAGTTCCCGGACAGAGGGACATTCAGTGTTAGTCTGTACACTGTAGATGGGATAGCAAAGTTATGTAGCCCAAGTAGCCAGTCGCGGTCCAAAGAACCCAATCCAGTCCCAAGTCGCCCCTAGTCGCACCGTATTTCCCACAATTCTCTGGTGCAGAGCAGCGCCTTCCCCCAGAAAATAAGACATACAGACTTACTCTTCCCCGCCAATTAGTGCTTGGTAAGGGCTTTCTGTGTGTCATTTACTGTGTCATATATACACCTATGAAGAATTCTCATCATTGGAAAAACAAACAAAAACAAAGACATTAAGAAAATGGCACATTGCGCGTGTTTGTGTTCTGTGTGCTAGCGATTAGGATAACTCAAGTTAATTAAAGTAAATTTTTTTTCATAAGGTTGCGAAGCAGATGGAGAGGCAAGCCCAATGCAAGGCGGGACACTCCCTCCAACGTGGGCAGCCATTGGTGGACGGACAGGATCGGGACGGAGTTATGCTGCCAGGTCATCATTAGGGAGTCGTTGCCGTGGAGCGGTTGGCCTTCATCTTGTCCAACCGTTTAGAGAGGTGGCTGTTGTTCGACTCAAGTTCGTCTACCTTGTCCAGCGCTGACCGCAACTGCCATCCAGGAATAGAAAAAAAAAAATCATTAGATTTTATTCAGAGACTCATTCAAAATCAACAATGAATCAAAACCACAAATTGTGTACATTATAACCCAAGTGTGCACTTGTTCACTCCCCCTAAGATTTGAAGGGATTAGTCCAATCCTTTTAAATCCATGCAGGGAAGTCCATTAGTGCACACTTCGGGTAAAGGAGGGAGAAACTAGTCCCTTCTATTCCACATGACCATGTAATTCTATCCATTTCAGAAGCAATGTTCTGAACATTGCAGACCCCTGACATCTGGTCTCTGCATAGGAGCTTGATTTAAGCCACATAACTGACAGCTGGTGGCCATACTTCTCTCTGCAGCTTGCGTTTCTCAGACTTCAACTCATCCTCCACTTTCTCTGCGTTCTCCGACGCACCCTTGTAGCGGGTCACCTGACCCTCTAGCCTAGTAACCTGCAGATTGGTGATTGGATAGAGTACATGAGAATCTCAGCCTATAACGAGTAAAATGAGCAGTACTTGGATCTGTGATAATTATCTCTTTCCAATCAACCAGGTTAATGACAGTACACTTACATTCTGTTCCAAAGCTGTCACTTCCTGCTCCGATTTGACAAGTTTGAACTTTAGGTCACTAAGTTGCCTGCTGGCATCTCCTGCAAATGTGGGAAAAAAGAAAACAAGGTCTGATGTGCCAATGAGGTAGATACTGAATATGAATCCTATTAAAATAACAGTTAGGACTAACATACATTTTTGTCTTGAGTTATTAATTTCAGTCATAACACGTTACAGTGTCTGTGAATCTTACTCTGCAGGTCTTGTATGTGTGGGTCTGTGCCGTTCTCCAGAACCTCGCCCTCTGGGCTGGAGTCCTCCTCAATCTCGTTCCTCTGTTTCTTCTGCTCTACTTGGGCCTTCAGTTTCTTCACCTATAGGGAGGACCACATTCAGGACATAGACAGACAGACAGTTAAAACCTATTCAAATTGTAGCTGTATAAAAACAACTACAGGAAACAGCAACACAAACATACAGGTAACTGCCAAAATAAAGGAAACACCAACATTAATTGTCTTATTAGGGCATTGGGCCACCACGAGCCGCCAGAACAGCTTTATTGCACCTTGGCATAGATTCTACAAGTGTCTGGAACTCTATTGGAGGGTTGCAACACTAATCTTCCACGAGAAAATACACATTTGGTGTTTTGTTGATGGTGGTAGAAAACACTGTCTCATGCTCTGCTCCAGAATCACCCATAAGTGTTCAATTGTGTTGAGATCTGGTGACTGAGACGGCATACATCATTTTCATGCTCATTAAACCATTCAGTGACCACTCGTGCCCTGTGGATGGGGGCATTGTCATCCTGGAAGAAACCACACCGATCAGCATAGAAATTATTCACCATAGATTGAAGGTGATCACTCAGAATGGCTGTGAATTTGTTGCCGTTTATCTTGCCATCTAAGGGGTTGAGTGGACCTACAGTTGAAGTCAGAAGTTTAGATACACTTAGGTTGAAGTCATTAAAAATGTTTTTTCAACCACTCCACAAATTTCTTGTTAACAAACTTATACTAACTTATTGTGGGAAGCTTGTGGAAGGCTACCCAAAATGTTTGACCCAAGTTAAACAATTTAAAGGCAATGCTACAAATTACTAATTGAGTGTATGTAAACTTCTGACACACTGGGAATGTGATGAAAGAAATAAAAGCTTAAATAAATCATTATCTCTACTATTATTCTGACATTTCACATTCTTAAAATAAAGTGGTGATCCTAACTGACCTAAGACAGGGAATATTTACAAGGTTAAATGTCAGGAATTGTGAAAAACTGAGTTTAAATTTATTTGGCTAAGGTGTATGTAAACTTCCAACTTCAACTGTAAACCATGCCAGGAAAATGCACCCCATATCATAAAAGAGCCACTAGAACCTTCATTTATTTGGACAGTTACGCAATCTCACCTCACACTCTACACTGCCCTTTCCCACATGGACAAAAGGAACAGCTGTGTGAGAATGCTGTTCATTGAATACAGCTCAGCGTTCAACAACATAGTGCCCTCAAAGCGCATCACTAAGCTAAGGACCCTGGGACTAAACACCTCCCTCCGCAACTGGATCCTGGGCTTCCTGACGGGCCGCCCCCAGGTGGTAAGGGTAGGCAACAACACATCTGCCACGCTGATCCTCAAAACAGGGGCCCCTCAGGGGTGCGTGCTTAGTCCCCTCCTGTACTCCCTGTTCACCCACGACTGCGTGGCCAAGCACGACTCCAACACCATCAAGTTTGCTGACGACACAGCAGTGGTAGGCCTGATCACCGACATCGATGACACAGCCTATAGGGAGGTGGTCAGAGACCTGGCGGTGTGGTGCCAGGACAAAAACCTCTCCTTCAACGTGAGCAAGACAAAGGAGATGATCGTGGACTACAGGAAAAGGAGGGCTGAACACGCCCCCAGTCACATCGAGTGGGTCGAGAGTTTCAAGTTCCTTGGTGTCCACATCACCAACGAACTATCATGGTCTAAACACACCAAGAAAGTCGCGAAGAGGGCACAACAACGCCTTTACCCCCTCAGGAGACTTACATTTACATTTAAGTCATTTAGCAGACGCTCTTATCCAGAGCGACTTACAAATTGGTGCATTCACCTTATGATATCCAGTGGAACAACCACTTTACAATAGTGCATCTAACTCTTTTAAGGGGGGGGGGTTTAGAAGGATTACTTTATCCTATCCTAGGTATTCCTTAAAGAGGTGGGGTTTCAGGTGTCTCCGGAAGGTGGTGATTGACTCCGCTGACCTGGCGTCGTGAGGGAGTTTGTTCCACCATTGGGGTGCCAGAGCAGCGAACAGTTTTGACTGGGCTGAGCGGGAACTGTACTTCCTCAGAGGTAGGGAGGCGAGCAGGCCAGAGGTGGATGAACGCTTGACTTGAAAGATTTGTCATTTTTATTTTATTTAACCTTTATTTAACCAGGTAGGCTAGTTGAGAACAAGTTCTCACTTACAACTGCGACCTGGCCAAGATAAAGCAGAGCAGTTTGACACATACAACAACAGAGTTACACATGGAATAAACAAACATACAATCAATAATACAGTAGAAAAAAGAAAATTCTATACAGTGAGTGCAAATGAGGTAGGATAAGAGAGGTAAGGCAATAAATAGGCCATGGTGGCGAAGTAATTACAATTTAGCAATTAAACACTGGAATGGTAGATGTGCAGAAGATGAATGTGCAAGTAGAGATACTGGGGTGCGAAGGAGCAAGATAAATAAATACAGTATGGGGATGAGGTAGTTGGATGGGCTGTTTATAGATGGGCTATGTACAGGTGCAGTGATCTGTGAGCTGCTCTGACAGCTGGTGCTTAAAGCTAGTGAGGGAGATATGAGTCTCCAGCTTCAGTGATTATTGCAGTTCGTTCCAGTCATTGGCAGCAGAGAACTGGAAGGAAAGTCAGCCAAAAGGAGGAATTGGCTTTGGGGGTGACCAGTGAGATATACCTGCTGGAGCGGGTGGGTGCTGCTATGGTGACCAGTGAGCTGAGATAAGGCGGGGCTTTACCTAGCAGAGACTTGTAGATGACCTGGAGCCAGTGGGTTTTGCGACGAGTATGAAGCGATGGCCAACCAACGAGTGTACAGGTCGCAGTGGTGGATAATATATGGGGCTTTGGTGACAAAACAGATGGCACTGTGATAGACTGCATCCAATTTGTTGAGCAGAGTGTTGGAGGCTATTTTATAAATTACATCGCCGAAGTCGAGGATCGGTAGGATGGTCAGTTTTACGAGGGTATGTTTGGCAGCATGAGTGAAGGATGCTTTGTTGCAAAATAGGGAGCTGATTCTAGATTTAATTTTGGATTGGAGAAGCTTAATGTGAGTCTGGAAGGAGAGTTTACAGTCTAGCCAAACACCTAGGCATTTGTAATTGTCCACATATTCTAAGTCAGAACCGTCCAGAGGTGTGATGCTGGACGGGCAGGCAGTGATCGGTTGAAGAGCATGCATTTAGTTTTACTTGCATTTAAGAGCAGGAGGCCAGGGAAGGAGTGTTGTATGGCATTGAAGCCCGTCTGGAGGTTAGTTAACAGTGTCCAAAGAAGGGCCAGAAGTATACAGAATAGTGTCGTCTGTGTAGAAGTGGATCAAAGAATCACCAGCAGCAAGAGCGACATCATTGATGTATACAGAGAAGAGTCGGCCTGAGAATTGAACCCTGTGGCACCCCCATAGAGACTGCCAGAGGTCCGGACAACAGGCCCTCCGATTTGACACACTGAACTCTATCAGAGAAGTAGTTGGTGAACCAGGCGAGGCAATCATTTGAGAAACCAAGGCTGTTGAGTCTGCCAATAAGAATGTGGTGATTGACAGAGTCGAAAGCCTTGGCCAGGTCGATAAATACGGCTACACAGTAATGTCTCTTAACGATGGCGGTTATGATATCGTTTAGGACCTTGAGTGTGGCTGAGATGCACCCATGACCAGCACTGAAACCAGATTGCATAGTGGAGAAGGTACGGTGGGATTCGAAATGGTCGGTAATCTGTTTGTTAACTTGGCTTTCGAAGACCTTAGAAAGGCAGGGTAGGATAGATATAGGTCTGTAGCAGTTTGGGTCTAGAGTGTCTCCCCCTTTGAAGAGGGGGTTGACTGTGGCAGCTTTCCAATCTTTGGCAACATCAGACGATACGAAAGAAAGGTTGAACAGGCTAGTAATAGGGGTTGCAACAATTTCGGCAGATCATTTTAATAAGGGAGGGTCCAGATTGTCTAGCCCGGCTGATTTGTAGGGGTCCAGATTTTGCAGCTCTTTAAGAACATCAGCTATCTGGATTTGGGTGAAGGAGAAATGGGGGAGTCTTGGGCGAGTTGCTGTTGGGAGTGCAGGGCTGTTGACCGGGGTAGGGGTAGCCAGGTGGAAAGCATGGTCAGCCGTAGAAAAATGCTTATTGAAATTCTCAATTATAGTGGATTTATCGGTTGTGACAGTGTTTCTTAACCTCAGTGCAGTGGGCAGCTGGGAGGATGTGCTCTTATTCTCCATGGACTTTACAGTGTCCCAGAACTTTTTTGAGCTAGAGGATGCAAATTTCTGCTTGAAAAAGCTAGCCTTAGCTTTCCTAACTGCCTGTGTATATTAGTTCCTAACTTCCCTGAAAAGTTGCATATCACGGGGTCCATTCGATGGGTTCCCAGATCCTCAAAGTTCTATAGCTGCACCATCGAGAGCAGCGTGACACCGCCTCGTGTGGCAACTTCTCAGCATCCGACCGTAAGACGCTACAGAGGGTAGTGCGTACGGCCCAGTACATCCCTGGAGCCAAGCTTCCTGCCATCCAGAACCTATATACTAGGCGGTGTCAGAGGATGGCCACAAAAATGGTTAAAGACTCCAGTCACCCAAGTCAGACTGTTCTCTCTGCTACCGCACGACAAGCGGTACCGGAGCGCCAAGTATTGGTCCAAAAGGCTCTTTAACAGCTTCTACACCCAAGCCATTAGACTGCTGAACAAATTAATCAAAATGGCCACCTGGACTATTTGCATTAACCCCCCCCTGTTTTTACACTGCAGCTACTCACCGTTTATTATCTATGCAAAGTCACTTTACCCCTACCTACACGTAGAAATTACCTTGACTAATCTGTACTCCCACACACCGACTCAGTACTGGTACCCCCTGTATATAGCCTCATTATTGTTATTTTATTGTGTTACTTTTAACAAAAAAAAACAAAAAAAAATGTAATTTGTTTATTTAGTAAATATTTTATTTACTCTATTTTCTTAACTGCATTGTTGGTCATGGGCTTGTTGTATTCAGCATATGTGACAAATACAATTTCATTTTATTTGCCTGTAGGTCTATTGCCAATTCAGTTGAAGAGTTCAGCTAGCGTAATGGGTGACAGACTATGGATGGATGGATGTCCTTACTCACCTGTCCTATCAAGTTCTCCCGCTCGTCAACCAGCTTCCTCAGGCGGATCTCTGAAAGAAAAAAAGTCTTTAGAGCGGATCTGCTTAGTGTTAAAAGTGTCACAGAACTTCTCACCATTATCTGTATAACTTTGAGTAAGCATCTATAACCCAATCAATACACACTTTCATTATGTTCATGCAAGAACAACTTGAGCATACAGTAAAAACAAATGTCAACATACCGGGGGTGGGAGGAGCCAAGTACATGGATGGGGAGGGGCTGAGTCGGGGTGGGAGGAGTTTAGAGTCACTTGATGCATGCAATGGAGCAGGTGTCCACTGGGAGAGCGTAGGTGAGGGGTGGGGTTATGGTTAGCATGCAGAAACTGGAGAGGAGGGCACACAGCCCTCTAGGGCATTTTTATGCTAAACAGCTAATGGATGAGAGAAGTTGAGCCGAAGAGATGATGTTTATGCGTCAATGAGACTGCTATAGACAGGCAGACAACACATAAGTACTATTATACATTACTAAAGTGTATTTCTCAAAGTTTGTAATCACTTATTTTATTCAATCATGAAAAGGGTCGGAAGGTATTTCTTTACAAAAAGTGCACATGAAGAAACATTTAGACCAGTGATTAACAAGGGAGACATATTCTTACACGGTATACAATTTGTCTAGCAGTCATATCATCATATGAATTCAGGAAACATGGCATATACTGAACACAAAGCAATTTTATAGTATGCACATGATATCCTAGGGCTTGGATTTCACCTGATATCATTGCCTACATGGAATGGACTTGTAACATGGAGGATTTTTATTTCAATGGCATGAGACAATCTCAATCGGTTAGTTTCTCTCTTCGTCAAAATACACCAAGCAAGAAAATATTTTTGTTGTTCTGGGCAAACTTTGGACGAGGCTTGGGCGTTATACTGTTTTTGGAAATAGCCAGGGAAAACTAGGTCTTTTAAGTTTACAAAAAAAGAGTAATATTTGTCGCTACTTTTTAAGGAAAGCACCTGCAGTCAACTTGTGCAATACGTTAGCAGATACAGCAGATCGCGTTCTTCATTTCACATTATGAAGCTTACCGTATTTCCCCCAGAACAGTTGATAGTTTATTTTTTTATTTCTTTATTTAACCCTTATTTTAACAGGTAAGTTGACTGAGAACACATTCTCATTTACAGCAATGTCCTGGGGATGATTGAGCCAATTGGAAGCCGGGGATGATTAGGTGGCGATGATGGTATAAGGGCCAGATTGGGAATTTAGCCAGAACACCGGGGTTAACACCCCTACTCTTAACATGTTTGTTTGTAAATAGCACAATGGGAGAAAGCGGGAGTAGTCCAGCTGTGTATTGACAAGGGTCGCGTTTTATATTTAAAGTCAAGTGTTTTTTGCTTCAAGAGTGATCAGGGAAGTGCAACTATAGTTTTCCTTCACAGAAAATACATTAGTGCAGCACATTCGACAGAAAATAGCTTCCTTTTTATCAACAGAAGTGCAACGCTATTTGGCTGGCAGCCACACAGCTAAATGAGCTTACAATGAAAAAGCAAGGTCTTTCTTGCAAAAACGATGCATGGCCATCATACTGTATTTCGAATGTTTATCATAGAAAGAATGTAGCCAGCTACTTTTCCTAATGTTTTGGTTAAAGTTAATCTAGCATTTTACAAGAGAAAAGTAGTCTGGCTACACTGAGAAAAGTATCAGAAAAGTAGCTACACATCATTCAGAGAACTGTCTGCTGATAGAATGCTCGTTTGAGTGGAGAAGTGAAACTGAGGCACAAAAGTAGTCTGATGCCGAGCAGAAATTTTTAGAAGCATTTTAGATCTGCGTTTACAAAATTCAGCAAGATATTTGTTATGTTTTATATTTTTTCTCCTGCGTTAAAAACACAGAATTCTGCATTAACGTAAATTAAAGTGGCTGAATTGATAAGGTGACGGGGCATCGTATGGTGTTAGCTTTCTGCTGTGTTTGAGAGCTCAAAGCCCTTTGGATGAATTATCTGTAAGGCTGCCACTGCTTGATTTCCTTGCGTTTTTTTCTCCTCTTCGTTCATGTTCTGTCTGAGCAGGCAGGCCCCTTCCCTAGCGACTCCACACAGACAAAGTGTGTACACATGCTGCTCCAGTGCCAGTACTGTTTTTACTTCAGACAAGCATGCGTCAAAACTTAATTTGCACAATGTCCGTCATTCACATTTCGCTTGTAAACGTCCAAACTGACCAAAAATGACATTTGGTAGCTCCTACCTATATATGTATACCTTTATGAGCTGGATTGCCTGTCTTTGCAATTTGTTTATTTTCGTTTGGGCTCGTTAACATATTTAGCTAGCAGCCTCCATGGAAATTCCCTATTACTTGTGCCAATTTTGTTAGCATTCTGGTAAGACAGCCAATGTTTTTTTGGGGTGCCCCCTTGTGTACTAGGCCGGTAATTCCATAAATCACAGGATGAGAGAAGGACGGTATGACGATACGAATATCATGCATTGCAATATAAACATTGTACCTTGAATAGATGAAGAAAAACATACCGTCATTCAATCAATCAATATTACATTATTACAGTATAGGTACTGCAGTTTTATACGAGAGTATGGGCAATGTACCCTACCAGGGCCAGGCAAGTAGTAACACATTTGATTGATTCTACTTATCAACTACTACTAGTCTTAAATTAATGGTTTTCTTAGTTGAATCAGGTGTGTTACTGCTTGTTTGGGGAAAAACAGCCTGCGTGGTAAGATTACCCACCCCTTATGGCAAACTTCCCTAAAAATTAGCTAAAATACCCACATGCTGTGAAGTCAAAGTACTTGGACAGTGGCATATTTGTTGTTGCATGGCCATCATGTCTAATGTATATCATAGTCAGCTTTAATTTGAGGATATTTTCATCCAAATTGGGGTACCCGTTTAGAAATGACTGCACGTTTTGTACAATGTCCCCCCATTTTAGGGAACCAAAAGTATTTGGACAAATTCACTTATGTGCATTAAAGTAGTCAAATGTTTAGTATTTGGTCCCATATTCCAAGCAATGACTACATCAAGCTTATGCCCAATAGAAATGTATGGTAAATAATGTATTGTGCCATTTTGGAGTCACTTTTGTTGTAAATAAGAATATAATATTTCTAAACACTTCTACATTAATGTGGATGCTACAATGATTATGGATAATCATGAATGAATCATGAATACTGATGAGTGAGAAAATTACAGAGCCATACACATCATCCCCCTCAAACTCTCCTGTTTAGCATGTCTTGGGTTTATGGTCTTTGTGCCTCTAACTTTCTCACTCATCATTATTCGTAATCATAGTAGCATCCACATTAATGTAGAAGTGTTGAGAAACATCCTATTCGTATATACAATAAAAGTGACAATAGAAATGTAATGGTAAATAATGTATTGGGCACAACATAATCTGAAACAACCGAAACAAACTGCAAATGCATCCAACAAGCTTCGTGTAGTCATTGAGTACTATAAATATAGGTCCAAATACTACACTTTTGATTACTTTAACACACAAAAGAATTTGTCCAAATACTTTTGGTTCCCTAAAATGAGGGGACTAGAGCATGTACAAAAAGTGCTGAACAAAAAGTACGCTCAAATTAAAGCTGACAGTCTTCACTTTACCTCATAGTCATTGTATAATTTCAAAATCCAAAGTGCTGGAATACAAAGCCAAAACAAAAAAAATGTGTCACAAATACTTTTGGACCTCAAAATACAGTACATCGAATTATAACTTTGGAAGGAATGTGAATGGTACTTGCATTGGCTGTAGTAGTTGAGACTCTTTGCACTTTCATAAATATTTGCTGTTGTTTATATTGAGTGCAGACCTAAAAACTAGGACATTCGGCAGTCCTCTTTTCCCTTGCCTTTTACTTTCTTACTGCCTTTTTTCAAGCCTGTCCTAGATTGCTCATTGTCGCCCTCTGCTGAATCCTCTGTACTTCGACTACTTTCTCTTCTACCCTGCTGTGACCCATACTGGATTGCCTCTTCCCCCTCCTCTACTGGCAAATCCTCTACCTCAGTTGCATTCTGCTGCCTCTCGCTCTCTTCTACACCTTGCTGTTCAACAGTCACACTCACTCCCTCCTCTGCAATGTCTTCCTGTTTGTATGTTACACTAACCCCTTCCTCTAATGTGATTAGTTGTTGTTCTTCATTCACGTTCTGGCCCTCGACTATGGTTTGTGCTTTTTCTTCAGGGCTTCGGAGCTCCTCTGGTGCATTATCTGACCCCCCTTCAATTGATTGCTGTGCCACTATCGCGCTAACTCCCTCTGTGTCCTGCGGTTTGTCATCCTCCTCTTCCTCGTTAGCCTCCGCTTTACCAGGCTCTACCTCCATTTTGTATCCTACCGACATCGTTCTCATTTCCTGGCTGACCTCCTCTTGGGATGTTATTGGGAATACATTTGCAGGATCCACTGAGACTAGGTTAGAAAGGTCAAACGATTGACCCTCATTTTCATTCTCCTCGTCATTCCACTGCTCACTGGGTCCAGGTACCTTGTTACCCTCCAGCTTGGCCTCAATGGGATCATCTTGCTCTTCTGCTTTCGCCACCATAGTGCATGGTCCACTTTCATTATGGCTCTGTTCCCTAAAAGAGTCAATTGTAACCGGAGTTTCTTTTAATGGGTCCTGTAGTCGTGTTTCTGTATCATTCAGCTCGGTCTCTGTAGAGATCCCTCCATTTGATGCCTCTTCTGGATCAAGTGTTTCTGGCTTGTTGTTTTCATACAAGTGCATGTCAGTGACTGGACAATCAAGTATATCCACCAATTGTTCAGGCAGTCTTATGGTCTCAGCAGCAGGGCAGTTGCGGTCAAGCGATATGCTACAACATTTCTCATCTGCTGAATTGTTGCATTTCTCTACATTTGCTGGCAGTGCCATTGAAGTGTCTTCATGTTCAAGTGCATTTGTACGCTCTTCTGGGCTCCCATTTTGTTTATCCTGACCTGCCTCTTTTAGGTCTTGTGTCGCATTTTCATTAGCCTGGTCTGGGTGAGTAGTGACACCATCATGGGAGAAAAGGTCTTCAGGTTCCACGCTCTTCTTGAGCTCTGGTCTTAGAACGATGGGACTGTGAAAGTTATTCCCCTGTTCCTTTGTGTCTTGGATTGTTTGAGCCTCTTCAACTGAGACCATGATTGCACCTTCCTCTTTGACATTGTTTGAATTCCCAGCTGTGGACTGTTTCGAGTCCAATGGACATTTTGGGTCAGCTGAAGAGTTCAAACAGTCTCCAAAGTTATCAGGGTTGGTTGTGTACCCTGACTCGTCCTTTTGGGTACCAGTATTTGTTGTCGATTCTAATTCCTCCATAGGGTTATAAGCGCTGGTTATACACTTGGAGTGAGCAACAGGATCAGCAGTACCAATGTTGGACTCAAGGGAAAATACTGATATCTCGCCTTCTGATTTCGCCGATTCCATTGTAGGTTTGTGTTTGTCCTTTTTCATTTTCTTCTTTTTCTTCTTTGAGACAACTTCCTCACTCTTAGCTTGGTCAGTCAGAGATACTTCAATAGTAGGCCCCTCGCTTTTAACCTCTACTCGGTCTTCTTCTAGTTGTTCTTCCTTCAGGTTCAGTCCCTCCTCAGCTATGGTTTGGAGCTCTCGATCTGGTGAACTACTGGTCCCCTCCTCTAGATGCTGCTGTGTCTCTATTGTGATAACCCCCTCTCCTACCGCCTCTACTGGCTCCTTATCGGTTGGGGTGGAGACCACATCCTTTTCTGTTTTGCTCATCTTATCTCCCTGCGTTTCATCACCTTGTTTCTCTCCCTTCTTCTTGCCTTTCTTTTTCTTCTTGCCTCCTTGGGACTGTGGCTGCATGTCAGTGGTCTCTGGTAACACACATGCCTTTTTTGTTTTCTGAGGCTCAGGTTGAGGCTCAGGGTTTGAGTCGACTGGGCTCTTAGGAGTATCAAGGTCTGTCCCTAGGCTAATCTGTGTGCCATTTGTCATGGAGACTACACACGTTTCTGTTGTGCTCTTCTTATGGTCTTCCTGCTTTACATCGCTTTGTGTCTCTCCCTTCTTCTTCTTGCCTTTCTTCTTCTTGTTGCCTGCTTGGGCCTGTGGCTGCATGTCAGTTATCTCTGGTAACACTTCAGCCTTTTTTGTTTTCAGAGGCTCAGGGTTTGATTTGATTGGGCTCCTACTAGTATCGAGGTCTGTCCCTTGGCTAATCTGTGTGCCATGTTTCATGGTGTCCTCAATGGTTTCCCTAGGCAGAGGATATGAGTCTAAACATTTCACGTCCTCTTTACTCGATTCGTTTTTCTCTTGTTCAGCTGCTGCACCATATTCTGAGGTAGGCTCTTTTGAGGACGTCTCTTTGGTGTCGTCACTGCTCTTGACAACTTTGGTCTCTGCCTCATCTGCCTCGTCATTTTCTATTCCCATTTCCCCTTCGCTTGCAACCTCTACTCTGCCTTGCCCTGTCCCCTCTACACCTGCTGCTTCGTACCCCTCCCCCGCTACTGTAACCTCTTCCTCAGGACCCGTTACAACCACAAGTACCTCAGCATCACAGACCGGTCCACTTTTGACCTCTACTACTGGTGTGCCATTGTCAGAGTCTTTGTTGACATCACTGCCTTCAATTTCAACCTCTTCCCCCAATGTGGGCGAGAACGGCTGAGCCTCCCTTGGCGTCTCTGTTTCAGAAACACTAACAAGGCTACAGGGGGTGGGCGAGGTCAGATGGTTCTCTCGAGCCTCCTCCTCGTGTGTATCCTCTTGCTGCCTGGACCTTCCTGGATCCACCACCTTATCTCCTCTACTTCCCAACGCCGTCTCCTGAGCTCTGCCTAGGAGACCATGAGGGATACCATGAGGGTGAAATAGGCCAAACACTGTGGCTTGGAGTTTCAAATAGACATTTTTCTGATGATCGAGATCTGCCAGTTGAACCTGGGCCAATTAGCGCAAAGCGGAATTGGAAAGAATTGGGTAAAAATCGAACCAGCTTGGAAGAGGTGGAAAAGGAAGAAGAGGAGGAGAGCACCAAACAAACCCTTGATCCCAGATTAATCTTCAAGGCAGATGAGCAGGTCAGAGGCACCTTGGCAAGCTGCAAATCTTAAACTCTGAAATGTCTACTGTGGTGTTATATTGCTTTGGGACTGGACATAAATTGACAGGTTTGTGACTTAACACAAACAAAACATTTTTTTCCTAATCATTTACAAAAAAAGAATCGATAACCTACATTGAATAGACCAATTCATGGATTTATTGATTGTGATCCGTGTAAACACCAACCAACTATACCACCACAGCAAACACTTCAAATACCATTGACTTTTATCAGGTTGAAGCAAAGAGTTTAAAATAGACAAACACAAGGTCAACATAATTTCGCCAAAGCAATCAGCCTAATGACCCCTGGACTTACCTCAATATTAAACTACTATGTAAGGATACACATTTTGGCACCAAAACAAGGGTGTTTACACCATCTGCTTTAAATCATGGTTCAGATACATGGATTAGTTAACATGCATCAAGTGCAAGGGTTGCATTGGGTTGGGAGGAGAATCAGTGGTGAAAGCTTAGAAGTTAGTCGCAGAAGTCCAAAACCTATGTCAGTCAACCAAACTCAGGTTAAGTATACAGGGTTGCATTAGATCAGGTGTGGGCATGATTTAAGCTTACACGTTAGCTATAATTTGGCAAAGCTACGAGGTAAGCAGGAGATAATTGCAACATGTAGCGATCTTTGTCCAGTAACGGTGCTTACCAAGCATGCTGTTCCCCCCTTCCATGGGCGACGTCTGGGAGTCAGGAGCCAATTGAGAAGCTGGATCTCCACTGGCTGACCCTTCAGTGCCCAACTCCAGCGTTTCCCCATTGGTGGTCAGGTCAGGTCTGAGGACAATTCCATGTTTCTGGGCAGGACATGAACACAAACTGATGACAGGCTTAAGACTCTCACAACAGTACATTACAGCTGCATAACTACAATAGAGAAACACTGTTTAAGGGCCACTGTTGCATATTCCGAGCTCCGGCTCCCTTGAGATGACTAAGTACCTTCAGAATGTCTTTCAGCTGGACCACCTCATCCCTGAGCTCATCCCGCTCATTTCGGATGGCATCCGAATACTCCTTTTGCCGCTCTAAGGCCTGAGCAGTTCCCCCAGTGGGGGAGGTGGAAGCGCAGGTAAAGAACAAAGAAAGATATGGGTGAAGTGAAAGTGAGCATAGAGAAAGTGAAGGAACAGTATACAGTATCAAGCATGCATGCACTTAGGCAGAGAAGTTGATGCTAGCCAAGTAAATAAGTGTATTTTAACACCACAACGTAGGTGAACACAACACAATTATGTGTGGGGGTTTTCCATTTGCATCCACCAAATTGAACATGTACTAACAAAACTAATGGATTAGAGTTCACAGGGCATACCCCAATCTTTTTATCCTTCCACTCCACGGTTTCCTGCAGGTCAGAGATTTCCCTAACAAAGCAGTCCTGCTTGAGACGCATCTGACGGATCTCCTGGACAGCGGAAATGCAGGAAGATGTGATGGAATAAATAGGAGAAAATTAAGTGTGTGTGAAAGCAGTGAGAACAATAGACGATCAGCATGGAGGTGAGGAGACGGGGAAGTTCAGAAATAAGAATACTGAAAGGTGACAGGTAAAGTCATTTTGGCTGTCCTGACAAGCTTTGGGGTTTAATTTTGAGGGTGCCTTGGAGGACTCACTGTTAGTAACTCCTCGCTCTGTTTTAGCGTTTCCTTCATCTCGTTGAACTGGAACTGCAGCACGCCATGGGCATGTTTCTCACGCTCAAAGTCCTGGGAGAAATGGCAGAGGAAATGTTTTAATGGATTTGCAATATATGCAGTGATCATTGTGGCCCAAAACAGCAGCCTTATAATCCAGGAAGTTGCCATAGCTACATTAGTTGTGGATGAAGTCAGTTTCGGTCTGTAAACTGACTCTTGATCAAAGTGTGTTGTACATATATATATTTTTAACATAAATACAGTTTTACATGCATAAAATCGTACATATCATTTACGTACAATGCATTTGGAAAGTATTCAGACCCCTTCACTTTGTTACGTTACAGCCTTATTTTAAAACGTATTAAATATATTTTTTCTCATCAATCTAAAAACAATACTCCATAATGACAAAGCGAAAACTTTAGTCATTTTTGCAATCTATTACAAATAAAAAAACAGATACTTTATTTACATAAGTATTCAGACCCTTTGCTATGAAACTGAAATTGAGATCAGCTGCATCCTGTTTCCATTGATCATCCGTGAGATGTTTCTACAACTTGATTGGATTCCACCTGTGGTAAATTAAATTAATTGGACATTAGTTGTAAAGGCACAGCCCTGTCCATATAAAAGGTCCCACAGTTGATGATGCATGTCAGAGCAAAAACCAAGCCAGGTCGAAGGAATTGTCCGTAGAGCGCCGAGACAGGATTTTGTAGAGGCACAGATCTGGGGAAGGTTACCAAAAAATTCCTGCAGCATTGAAGGTCCCCAAGAACACAGCAGCCTCCATAATTTTTCAACGGAAGACGTTTGGAACCAGCAAGACTCTTCCTAGAGCTGGCCGCTCTAGGAAGGGGGAGAAGGGCCTTGGTCAGGGAGGTGACCAAGAACCTGATGGTCACTCTGACAGAGCTCCAGAGTTCTCTGTGGAGATGGGAGAACCTTCCAGAAGGACAACCATCTCTGCAGCACTCCACAGATCAGGCCTTTATGGTAGAGCGGCCAGATGGAAACCACTCCTCAGTAAAAGGCACATGACAGCCCACTTGGAGATGGCCAAAAGGCAGTGTAAGGACTCTCAGACCACGAGAAACAAGATTCTCTGGTCTGATGAAACCAAGATTGAACTCTTTGGCCTGAATGCCAAGCGTCACGTCTGGAGGAAACCTGGCACCATCCCTACGGTGAAGAATGATGGTGGCAGCATCATGCTGTGGGGATGTTTTTCATTGGCAGGGACTGGGAAACTAGTCAGGGTCGAGGGAAAGATCAACAGAGCAAAGTACAGAGAGATCCTTGAAGAAAACCGTCTCCAGAGCACTCAGGTTCAACAGGACAATGACCCTAAGCACACAGCCAAGACAACGCATGAGTGGCTTCAGGACAAGTCTCTGAATGTCCTTGAGTGGCCCAGCGAGAGCCCGGACTTGAACCCGATCAAACATCTCTGGAGAGACCTGAAAATAGCTGGTAAGCGACACTCCACATCCAACCGGAGAGGATCTGCAGAGAATGGGAGAAGCTTCCCAAATACAGGTGTGCCAAGCTTGTAGCGTCATACCCAAGAAGACTCGAGGCTGTAATCGCTGCCATAGGAGGTTCAACAAAAGTACAGAGTAAACAAATTTTGCAAAAAATTCATAAAACCTGTTTTTGCTTTGTCATTATGGGGTTTTGTGTGTAGATTGTCGAGGGAAAAAAACTATTTAATCCATTTTAGAATATGGCTGAAATGTAACAAAATGTGGAAAAAGTGAAGAGGTCTGAATACTTTCCGAATGCTGTATATGCATACAGTTCATGTTTCTAATCATCCAGTATTGCATTACTATAGGCAACTATAGTTTCCAAATGGTACCATCTGGCTAATGTCAATCCCAGTTTCCACCTAATATCGCCCTCCTCAATACACCTTTCTCTTTCGATCCTAACTTTTCCCTTCATCTTACTGTAATAGTATATTTCTCTTGATCTGGCCCTATCCCTTCTCTCCCTCTCCATCTCTCCCTCCCTCGGATGTATCCCATACCTTGCTCTTCCCTTCGTACTCGCGGCGTGACTCGGACAGCAGCTCCTCCAGCTCCATGAGCGAGTCCTTCAGCGTGTCCACCTGGTACATCAGGTTGTTCTTCTCATTGTCCAGCTGGGCGTTGGACACCATGGCCTTGCGGTACTTCTCCTCCACCTCCACTAAGGTATCCTATAGGAAGAGATGCCCGTTGGTGTACGCACATGGGAACACAGACAGACAGACCCTAACACAGACACACCAATATCCAAAGGGGGTATTGTTACACCGCTGCCGCTTCCATTTTCTATACTCCATTCTGACGGTCTCAACTAGGAGGAACGATCAGAAGCATGATCGAAAATGGAGGGCATGGATAGAATTCGATGGACATAATTCGTATTCAGAGGGAAATGATGTAATGATGTTAGGACACAAGCAACAGTTGCCTACTGCATGCCTGTGGGGTTATTGCATTTGACATCAGGACAGCTTAACTTGACTGCTTTGAAAGGAAGCTAAAAAATGCATAGGAAAAGGCAAGCAAGCCATCTAGTCTTCAAATAAAACTATAAAGTTAACACTTCCCGAAAGTTATAATTCTGTCAATTATCATGCCGATCTGGGCTTTCAACATCACTAGTCTGAAATCATAGGTAATTATCACCTTAGTAAACGATTAGAGGAGTCCAAGATTCTGGCAACCATTTAATATCAAGGTAGGAGTCTAAACATAAAACTGTAGTTGATAGCAAAAGGATAGGTAAGGAAATAATTCTAAAACATTCATTAAATATTAGTCAGGAGGACTAATAATTGCTTAATTGGAGTCGCAGGTACTTTAACACTGACGACTAAAACTACCATTGGTTAATTCTAAGGAAGTTCAAAATGACTATTGGTTAATAGTAGGGTAGTCTAAAGTTTAGACTCTAAACCTATCATTGGTCAACTCAAAAGCTAGGGAAGACTAAAATCATATGAATATTAACAGGGCCTCAGGCTGGGTTGCGTTGGGTCAGTCCAGTAATGTACCTTGACTTCTTTGAGACTCTGCATGTACTTTGACTCCACATCTTGGATCTGATCCTTCAGCTCATGAATCTCCTGGGGTGAAGAGTGTGGCAGGGTTGAGGAGAGACAGAAGCATGCTGCGACAGGGTTCAATAGGTGAAGTGACAAGCACAATGATAGGTAGAGAATGACTTGCAGAGCAGTGTGCGCTGTACAGCGATGGGCTCTTAAAGAGTGGAATTGATGGAAGATGGTTCTAGGACACCCATGTTTTTGTAACCTTTACCTTGATCTCTCGTATGGAGGTTTCTGTGTCGCCAGTGATGGACGTCTCACCACTTTCTCTCTGGGAGGAAGACCCGCCCAGCGAGGCGAGGGTGGCTGCCGATAGGGTGGAAGCGGCTCGAGATCCCTTTTCCAGGTAATCTCTGTCCTCCAGCTGGGAACAACGGGGAGAGACTGTTAGAACAGGGGCAACATCATGACTTTAGGGCCTAGAGAAGGGTCCCGGAAGGCCACGGATTCACACTCAATGTCCTCATCACATCTTTACCTTACTCCACTTTGTCCAATCACATTATCCCTAACAAGCTGTGGTGGGGGGGGGGGGGGTCAGTAATCTTTCCATCCAATCATAAACCATGAGCTGTTTAAATGCTGTTATAAACACACCAGTTACTAGGTATGTTAATTTAAATTTTTTTTTTTACAGCTGTCTCAACTTTCAATGCCGTGCAATGTTCATTGTTATGATCCATCACATACAACAACATGTTACATATGGCCATCAGACTGTACAGAGTATTCAGCATGCTATGTTTGGGAAGTGAACAATATGAGTATCAATCAGCATCAATACTGGTTACAGGAGCTCCTACATTCTAAAATAGTTCATGGTACTTCTAGTCCACGACACAGACCATGCTGTTGTTAGTCCCATTCTACAAAGACTCTTGGTCTATCTACAAGAAACCATCCACCTGCATGCTATAGATTAGCAATTCATATTTTTTTATTCACTAGTACCCCTGTTCATGACATCTCTTCAGTTCTAAAAACACTTTCTAAGGTCTCCTCTCACCCATCTTCCAGGTGTGACAACGACCATACAGTAGGAGTTGACAGCACAATCCAGGCTACCACTTCACACAGCAAGTCAGACAGTAATTAGTCTCTTTATGTCTACCCCCCACTCCACACAAAAGAAGCCAGTCTTTATATGCAAGTTGAGACCACGCTGCCATGCCCTGGCATGACTCTGGGCGGGCAGCCACTCACGTCCGATAAATTGGGGATGGTCATGTGATCCAGGTCTCTGGGCAGGCCACTGTTGGTGGCCGCGCTGCGCAGGAAGCTGGCCACAGAGTTGCAGTCCTCATCCTAGTTGCCCACCAGGGGGCGCAATAGGACAAAGTATATTCAGGTTGGGCACTGTCTGAATCCCTCTCACACACTGCCTTTTCCCAACCAAAACACATCTATGAATGAAAGCACACAATCATGGCCAAATGGAGAATCTGTGTTAAATGGAACAAGGATCGGCCTACAGCTGTACAGAGTAATGAGCATACTAAACAGGACACACAGTAGCCCACATGTTAATTCATTCCTGTAAAGACCTTAAAGTTTGATGATTTGTTAAGGTAGGATGACCCAGCATACCAGATGTCAACTAGTCTTCATATTCTTGCCACTGGTTAATAAAATATCTGCCCAGAGTTGACAATTAAAACCAGAGGCTTTTCTGGGCAACCTCTCAACACAAATATATGAGGTACAGCAAGAAGTTGTACTGGGCCTCAGATATCACCTTGTCTGTTACAACAATCTCAGTCTGAAAGATGCCAGTTATGTATTTATTAGGGCTGACACAATTACTGTATAACCACGTAAACGTTAGTTTTGGAATATAAAATAACCGTCATAACAGTTTAAATTGTATATATGTAATTTTTTTGGGGTGGAACGAACAGCTGACTGAAGACGGGATGGCCGGTTATTCGAGTGGTTGAGTCCGTTTCTGCGGTAATATGGACTCTTATCAACGTGATGAAACTCGGTTGCGCCTTTCTGAAATGAGCAAGGTGTTTCGAGCAAACATTCCACAGTAACGTAGAACGTCAATTCAAATGATGTTAACGAATGTGGCTCTGTAATGTCAGGTGAGCTGAATAACACATTGATAGGTACTCCTCCTGCTTTTGCCCCCTGCTTTGCTCCTATGGGTACACCTGCAATTGCCGCCAGTCCACACGTTATGCCATTATTGACTTGAACGAGGACGCCTGCTCTATTAATTCTATTTCTATGGCAGCACATGCCGTCAGGAACGGAGGAACAAACGTATTTTCGTGTTTTACTATTCGAACGGTTATTAAGGTGACTGCAGTCATTTGGCTTGCGTCATCCTAAATTCCATGACCTTCACAGCCCTAGTACTTATCTAAAGTTATGTACAGTGGGGAGAACAAGTATTTGATACACTGCCGATTTTGCAGGTTTTCCTACTTACAAAGCATGTAGAGGTCTGTAATATTTATCATAGGTACACTTCAACTGTGAGACACGGAATCTAAAACAAAAATCCAGAAAATCACATTGTATGATTTTTAAGTAATTAATTTGCATTTTATTGCATGACATAAGTATTTGATACATCAGAAAAGCAGAACTTAATATTTGGTACAGAAACCTTTGTTTGCAATTACAGAGATCATACGTTTCCTGTAGTTCTTGACCAGGTTTGCACACACTGCAGCAGGGATTTTGGCCCACTCCTCCATACAGATCTTCTCCAGATCCTTCAGGTTTCGGGGCTGTCGCTGGGCAATACGGACTTTCAGCGCCCTCCAAAGATTTTCTATTGGGTTCAGGTCTGGAGACTGGCTAGGCCACTCCAGGACCTTGAGATGCTTCTTACTGAGCCACTCCTTAGTTTCCCTGGCTGTGTGTTTCGTGTCGTTGTCATGCTGGAAGACCCAGCCACGACCCATCTTCAATGCTCTTACTGAGGGAAGGAGGTCGTTGGCCAAGATCTCGCGATACATGGCCCCATCCATCCTCCCCTCAATACGGTGCAGTCGTCCTGTCCCCTTTGCAGAAAAGCATCCCCAAAGAATGATGTTTCCACCTCCATGCTTCACGGTTGGGATGGTGTTCTTGGGGTTGTACTCATCCTTCTTCTTCCTCCAAACACGTCGAGTGGAGTTTAGACCAAAAAGCTCAATTTTTGTCTCATCAGACCACATGACCTTCTCCCATTCTTCCTCTGGATCATCCAGATGGTCATTGGCAAACTTCAGACGGGCCTGGACATGCCCTGGCTTGAGCAGGGGGACCTTGCGTGCGCTGCAGTATTTTAATCCATGACGGCATAGTGTGTTACTAATGGTTTTCTTTGAGACTGTGGTCCCAGCTCTCTTCAGGTCATTGACCAGGTCCTGCCGTGTAGTTCTGGGCTGATCCCTCACCTTCCTCATGATCATTGATGCCCCACGAGGTGAGATCTTGCATGGAGCCCCAGACCGAGGATGATTGACCGTCATCTTGAACTTCTTCCATTTTCTAATAATTGCGCCAACAGTTGTTGCCTTCTCACCAAGCTGCTTGCCTATTGTCCTGTAGCCCATCCCAGCCTTGTGCAGGTCTACAATTTTATCCCTGATGTCCTTACACAGCTCTCTGGTCTTGGCCATTGTGGAGAGGTTGGAGTCTGTTTGATTGAGTGTGTGGACAGGTGTCTTTTATACAGGTAACGAGTTCAAACAGGTGCAGTTAATACAGGTAATGAGTGGAGAACAGGAGGGCTTCTTAAAGAAAAACTAACAGGTCTGTGAGAGCCGGAATTCTTACTGGTTGGAAGGTGATCAAATACTTATGTCTTGCAATAAAATGCAAATTAATTACTTAAAAATCATACAATGTGATTTTCTGGATTTTTGTTTTAGATTCCGTCTCTCACAGTTGAAGTGTACCTATGATAAAAATTACAGACCTCTACATGCTTTGTAAGTAGGAAAACCTGCAAAATCGGCAGTGTATCAAATACTTGTTCTCCCCACTGTATATGTATTTCTATCCCGGGTTGTCTAACAAAACACTAAATCCAAAAGGCACAGGGCAAATCCAAGATATATTTTGGCATGACGCAGCATCATGCGGTGTCAATCATCACTAACAACCATAAACCAAAGACCTTTGAGATGGTGGATATTGTGACCGATTGCCTCAAATCGGCTACTGTTTCCATTACAATTCTCTATCAACCGCTTATGAAAAGTGGACTGAATCAGCAAATCAGGAGCCAATTGTCAACGTCATAGTGTAATTGAAATGCAACGGACAAATACTTTAGTGGATATACATTTTAAAATGACATGGAAAACAATGCCTACACCATTAACATGTTCATAAGTCTTACAGTGCATTCGGAAAGTATTCAGACCCCTTTACTTTATCCACATTTTGTTACGTTACAGCCTTATTTTAAATGGATGAAATAAAAAAATGGCCTCAATCTGCAAACAATAGCCCATAATGACAAAGTGAAAACAGGTTTAGACATTTTCTTAAATGTATTAAAAATAAAACAGAAATACATTTAAATAAGTAATAAGCAATGAGACTCGAAACTGAGCTCAGGTGCATCCTGTTACCATTGATCATCCTTGAGATGTTTCTACAACATGATTGGAGTCCACCTGTGGTAAATTCAATTGATGGACAAGATTTGGAAAGGCAAACACCGGTCTATATAAAGGTCCCACAGTTGACGGTGCATGTCAGAGCAAAAACCAAGTCATGAGGTCAAAAGGAATTGTCCTAAGAGCTCCGTGAAAGATCTGGGGAAGGGTACCAAAACATTTCTGCGTTATTGAAAGTCCAAGAACACAGTGGCCTCCATTATTCTTAAATGGAAGAAGTTTGGAACCACCAAGACTCTTCCTAAAGTTGGCCGCACGGCCAAACTGAGCAATCGAGGAAGTAGGGACTTGGTCAGGAGGTGACCAAGAACCCTATGGTCACTCTGACAGAGCGTTAGAGTTCCTCTGTGGCGATGAGAGAACCTTCCTGAAGGACAACCATCTCTGTAGCACTCCACAGATCAGGCCTTTATGGTAAAGTGGCCAGACAGAAGCCACTCCTCAGTAAAAGGGACATGACAGCCCACTTGGAGTTTGCCAAAAGGCAGTGTAAGGACTCTCAGACCATGAGAAACGAGATTCTCTGGTCTGATGAAACCAAGACTGAACTCTTTGGCCTGAATGCCAAGCGTCACGCCTGGAGGAAACCTGGCACCATCCCTACGGTGAAGAATGATGGTGGCAGCATCATGCTGTGGGGATGTTTTTCAGTGGTAGGGACTGGGAGACTAGTCAGGGTCGAGGGAAAGACGAACAGAGCAAAGTACAGAGAGATCCTTGATGAAAACCGGCTCCAGAGCGGTCAGGACCTCAGACTGGGGCAAAGGTTTACCTTCCAACAGGACAACGACCCTAAGCACACAGCCAAGACAACGCAGGATTGGCTTCGGGACAAGTCTCAATTTCCTTGAGTGGCCCAGCCAGAGCCCAGACATGAACCCGATCGAACATCTCTGGAGAGACCTGAAAATAGCTGTGCAGTGACGCTCCCCATCCAACCTGACAGAGCTTGAGAGGATCTGCAGAGGAGATTGGGAGAAACTCCCCAAATGTGCCAAGCTTGTAGTGTCATACCAAAGAAGACTCGAGGCCGTAATTGCTACAAAAGGTGCTTCAACAAAGTACTGAGTAAAGGGTCTGAATACTTATGTAAATGTAAAAATGTCAGTTTAGATTTTTAATACATTTGCTAAAATGTCAACTGTTTTTGCTTTGTCATTATGGGGGATTGTGTGTTGATTGATGAAGATTAATTATTTTTTTTTAAATCCATTTTAGAATAAGTCTAACGTAACAAAATGTGGAAAAAGTCAAGGGGTCTGAATACTTTCCGAATGCACTGTATATCACCATACATAAAATCACCTGAAAAAAACTACCTTTAAAAGGTAGACTCAGCGATATATGACAGACAGAGAAAGTGAACAGCATAGTGGGTCAATTTTTGCAACAACTAAGAACGTTGAAGCGCAAAACTCAACTTCTCTGCTGTTTTGGTGCCCTGGCTACCACGCTCTGCACAGCGGGAAGCGAAACCGTGCACATGAGCAGATGCTGTGTGTAACTGTGTGAGAGCAAAATGTTGCATCTCTCGCTCATCTCAAGACCTCCATCGTTGCTGCCGGCAAAGTCATTTCGCTGAGTCTACCTTTAAATCTTAAGACGATATAACCAATCCAGTGTAAAAGAATACTCAGGTTTGTGATTAAATGCTTGCGAGAGGGTCGTGCCACTTTAAATGCTCCATGGCTGGACAGTGTGACTGAGAAGGGGAGCTCACCACTGGGCTGGCACGGGCTGAGCTGGCCCTGGAGGATGCCCTGGAACCGCTGCCGCGATAACTATTGTACTCTGAATGCTGGGGAGGGCACATACACCATCGTCAGCGTCCACGCACACAAGAACACACACGTGCACGTCTGCAGTACCCACTCACATACGCACACCAGGCGACAGGTAGAGAAATCCTAAGCCAACAGAGCTATTCAGTGCGTTAACGTTCACAGGGAACTGAACCCACGGCCTGCAAGCACCACGCTTCCAACCAACTGAGCAGTTGCACCAAAGTTAATGAGTGTCATCTCCACAGCACAAACACAGCTAAACACTCTGGAAACTAAAACTCACCACGGGAAAAACAGAACACATCATTGCAAAAGCTAATAAAAATAACCACGAACAGAACATACCTGTCATATACATTCCAGTTACTCACAGACATGCCCTACACATACACATATAAACCTAATTTAAAAACACTCGCATTGCAATTAGTGAAGCAATTTCCTCAACCATCTCAATTATAGGCCCGGACGATAATATTCCTATCAATCTTTCAATTGAGTACTCAAACCGGAAAGGTTAGTGACCGCATGTCATCTATTAGGTGCAGAGGGGATATAAGATGTTACGTAAGAGAATGTCAAGTGTTAAGGACACGTGGGTTTACTGCCACACAAACACAATCCCACAATGCATTGGGAGTCTTACACGAGAGCTGGAGCCGGTCACCCGTCGAGACCCACTGTACAGGCTGTCCTCATATAAAGAGCCCTGCAGGGGTGGGATCGGACGTCACATACACACACACACACACAGGATTGCAACAACATAATATTTTGCAGCAGTGCTCTCGGAGGCATGCTTGCTAATCTACACGACACAGTGACATAAATCATAGCTTCTTCAGTGCACAGTAACTTCTCCAGTAAAATCCAAACACCCAAAAGTAAATTGTTGCTACTATAAGTGCGATCAGAACTTCTTGATAATTACAGAATGGCTCCTAAAGCCACTGGTTACACTATGAAACTAAAAAATACTAGAGTGCTTACTTTAAAGATGATCTTGTGATAAAAAACAGGTGTCTTTCAGGTGACAAACAGGCAGAGAAACACGTGTGTTACAGGTAGCATATGAAGTATCATAATGGGGTTGGGTCAAAGGTCACACTAATGAATGGCATCACAAACCCTGTGATGGCGCCGGTAGGAGATCTGGCTGAGTAGCCCGGATGACTAAATGGAGTGTGGGTATAGTAGGGAGGGGGTAAGAATACTTGTCACAACATGTATTCACACTGTAGTCAGTGCCTGGGTAATAACAATGGTAAGACCATGTGATCTAGCGTGGTCCAAGATCTGTATGTGCCGCCTTGCCAACTACTACGGTAATTGTCACGGCCAACATGATGGCAAGACTGCAAAAACTGATCTGGGAGCAGTTCTGGGAGTGCACAGCTCAGGAGAGGTAATATTGCCTCAAATATTGGATTTGTGGTATATGTGTTTGGGTGTGTGCACGTGCATGCGTGAACAGACCTCGTAGGAAGAAAGCCGTTGCCTAGAAGAGGACAGACCATTGTTGCTGTTAAGGTCAGAGGAAGCATAGGATGCCTAAGACGAGGGAAAGAGGGAGAGGGATTGAAGAGAAACACAGCAAGAGAGAGGAAACAGAAATGACTAAGAAACCTTAGTTGAAATGTGTTTAGATGTAAAGGCAAATGGCCAATGACAATACCATTCAGCGGAATTCCACACAACACTACAGAATGTATACAAAACATCAGGGAAAACCCTCTTGCACCCAGTCACACCCTCTTTTGCCCTCAGAACAGCCCCAATTCGCCAGGGCATGGACTATATAAGGTGTTGAAAGCTTTCGAACAGGGATGCTGGCCCATGTTGACTCCAATGCTTCCCAAATGTGTGTCAAGTTGGCTGGATGTCCTTTGGGTGGTGGACCATTCTTAATACACATGGGAAACTGTTGAGTGTGAAAAACCCAGCAGCATTGCAGTTCTTAACACACAAACCGGTGCGCCTGGCACCTACTACCGTACCACTTTATTATCAGGTATGCTATGAAAATGTGAAGGGCCACAGTCTGATTTCAATACCAAAAGTGAATGGTTATCTGTAGAAGGAATGTATATGGTGGGGTCAAGTAATGTTGGATATGAGCCAGGGGCTTGGAATGTACTGAGTAAAGGAAAGGCAATCACATGGTTGCGGTCACTGATAAGGGTGGAGAGCTGTGGATTAGTGAGGAATGGGGGCTGAGGTCAGGTCAGATTAAGGGAGAAGGAACAATTTATTACCCACATCACTTAACTTCCTGCCTAGCAATAAATATGTCATGTTTAGAGGGAAGGAGGAGTTCGCCTAAATTGGAGTATGTGTATTTGTGCTGGTGGGAACATATATTTTTCAGCTGTCTGACCCTTTGGGTGACTAAACTTAGTTTGAGCTTTTATAGATGTCCGTCCGTTTTTTACCCTGGTATTTAGAACCTAGCACCCCGTTCAAAGACACAAATCTTTTGTCTTGCTCATTCACCCTCTGAACGGCACACTTACAAAATCCATGTCTCAACTGTCAAGGCTTAAAAATCCTTATTTAACCCGTCCCCTCCCCTTCATCTACACTGATTGAAGAGGATTTCACGAGTGACATCAATAAGGGATCATAGCTTTCACCTGGACTCACCTGGTCAGTCTGTTGTGGAAAGAGCAGGTGTTCACCATGTTATGTACACTCAGTGTATATCATGAATTCAAGTGGTGTCTCTGTCCGTGACCATTCATTTTTGCAGCCATCATTTCACATTCACACAAATTTACAGTGTCTTTCGAAAGTATCAATGGTGATAAAAAAAAAAAAAAAAAACATGCCGACTCAAACACACTTCTGACATAGATACATTTGGCATAGATGCTGAACAAGAGAACATATCTCCGTTTAAAGGTACTCTAAAGAGTGTTACAGCAGAACGAGTAAAGAACAACAAAAAAACACAGATGAACTGAAAGAAGAAAAAAAACACACTCGGTGAGAGGTGTCAGACTTGCAGATATCAATGGTTAGTGGACAAGCCATGCGGAGAAAGAGAGAGACGAGTGAGTATAAAGTAAGACGTGCAGTACCAGTCAAAGGTTTGGACCTACTCATTCAAGGGTTTTTATTTATTTTGATTATTTTCTACATTGTAGAATAATCCCAAGAGTGTGCAAAGCTGTCATCAAGGCAACAGGTGGCAACTTTTGTATTTTGATTTGTTTAACACTTTTTTTGGTTACTTCATGATTCCATATGTGTTATTTCATATTTTTGATGTCTTCACTGTTATTCTACAATGTAGAAAATAGTCAAAAATAAAGAAAAACCCTTGAATAAGTAGGTGTGGCCAAACTTTTGATTGGTACAGTACATATCGCTCAACACATTTGGGGTCACAAGTGGGATCCAGCATTCAGTAGTTAACACCAAAGTGTTAATGCACAGTCAGTCACGCAACACCCACCGGCTGCAGGTCCAGTCTGGAGGAGCGAGAGACCTTGCTAATGCTCTCATCACTGAGTCTGGAGCTCTGAGAGTGGGTGAGGAGAAAGAGAGAGAGAGATAACCCCTGGTGTCGACATCAACATTAAAAGAACAGACTGCTACCAAACAGACCACATTTTTTGCCTCAATTCAAGCCCTTAGAGTTACCTCCGCAAGTTCCGCCTTCTATCTTATACAGATCAATTGATTGAATTTAAAAAATGGTTCCTCATTGGTAGGATAAAGGCAGTAGGGCTATTGCTAGAACTCTAAAAGAAAGATAGAGGGAGAGGGAAAGAGGAAGAGAGGGAACCCACCGGCTGCAGATCTAGTCTGGACGAGCGAGAGACCCTGCTAGTGCTCTCATCACCAAGTCTGGAGCTCTGAGAGTGGGCGAAGAGGAGAGGGAGATAAACCCTAATTAACTGCAAGGCACTTAACTACAGCACACCATGCTAGACAGCACCCCTCTGCCTGCAAAATAATAACCATAACTACCCTCGCTGAAGCCGAATTTGAACAAAACAGCCAAGAAACTGCAAGTATCTTGGAATAGTTCAATGTGGTCAAGAATGACCCGTGTCAATATAAACAGTGGACTGATGGAATAAGGAATACGGAAACAAACAGTACTGAATTGTGTGGTATGACAACCCCAGTATCCTGAAATTCCCTCAATGCGTACCTTCTAAAACACACACATATCGTCTGCAATCACTTAACTGAAGTCAACTTTAAAACATGTCCACTTGAACCTATTGGCATTCATCCATTCACCCTGCTGGACACTAGCCAGGTACCACAGGTTAAAAGGCACTACTAACCCGACTGGATATAGCACTGTACTCATTGTCATAGCCGTTGCTCTGTAAGGGACAGAAGACATGCAAATGAGCAACAAAACTGCAATCATTTTTCAGTTTGGGCTATTCTTAAAGGTCACAGTCTTTACGTACGTCACGATCTTTGTGTTTGTGTTTCTTCTTTTTCTTGGATTTCTTGTCCTTCTCCTGTGAAAGGGAGGAGGAGCCCTGGGAGAGGGGGATTGAGGAGGCGGGTAAAGGTGT
This sequence comes from Salvelinus alpinus, assembly GCF_045679555.1. Lineage (NCBI taxonomy): Eukaryota > Metazoa > Chordata > Actinopteri > Salmoniformes > Salmonidae > Salvelinus > Salvelinus alpinus. The sequence goes on along the minus strand of NC_092099.1, from coordinate 2,969,936 downwards.
GTGTCAGGACGCCTCTCCCGCCCATGGGAAAAGCCATCATGGAAACAGTATACGTGGAGCCACACCCACTAAATTACTGACATGTCAAATTAATGTCACCAAAAAAAAATACAACGACGGGCAAGGCAGGATGGGAGGAAGACACCTTGCATTTTCCTCAGTGTCTAGGTTTCCATCCAAATGGCAACAGATTTTAATGTGGATATTCTAAAATCCACAAAAAGAAAATATGCACATTTTCCCACAAGTGGTTAGTTTCCACCAAACTGACTTGTTGCAGATAAAAATCAGTGCGCGATCTACTTTTTCGCTTCAGTTTTCATGTAGTGAACACAAATCAAACTTGTCACAAAAACTGTTGCGTTAAATAGCAAAATGTGCCTACTCTGATCTTGGCACGTGCTCTCTAGCCAACAGCTCGCAGATCCAGTGCGGGTAGGCAAGTCTACATGAGATTAGTATGGATAAGAGCGAGAATATTTGTATTTGTCAAACGGCAGTCAAGCATCGATCCATCATGTCACCAGAATAAGACCCTTGGTATTTATTGAAAAGGAGCATCAACATCACCGTGCACTTTCACCATCCTGTGAAGTTCATCATCATTAATTGAATCTGTAGCCTAATAAACTGCATTAGTTTCCCGAGTTGTAGTGGGAGGACTATACACTATGTGACTCCATTGCCATTTCTCACATAATACATTTTCAGGATAGAAAAAGATCGCACCATGTTGAGAGAACAAATGATCTGTCAGCATTTATAAAACTTCTTGTTTCCATCACAGTTGCCATGATAATATTTTTTATACAGTTTCACTTTACTCGCATAAAAACTGTGGATGGATTCCCATCACCACCAAACTGATAAAGACATTAGCCACACGTTACTTTCTGGTTTGGGTAAAACATGCAAACCATTGCAGCAGCCAAGAAAACCACAAACTCACAACTAGGTCTAGACTAGAGGTCGACCGATTAATCAGAATGGCCGATTAATCATAACAATCGGAAATCTGTATATATATATTTTTTTTTTTACACCTTTATTTAATCTTTATTTAACTAGGCAAGTCAGTTAAGAACACATTCTTATTTTCAATGACGACCTAGGAACGGTAGGTTAACTGCCTCGTTCAGGGGCAGAACGATAGATTTTTACCTTGTCGGCTTGGGGGATTCAATCTTGCAACCTTACAGTTAACTAGTCCAACACTCTAACCACCTGATTACATTGCACTCCACGAGGAGCCTGCCTGTTACGTGAATGCAGTAGAAGCCAAGGTAAGTTGCTAGCTAGCATTAAACTTCTCATAAAAAACAATCAATCATAATCACTATTTAACAACACATAGTTGATGATATTACTAGTTTTTCTAGCGTGTCCTGCGTTGCATATAATCGATGCGGTGCGTATCGTTGCTCCAATGTGTACCTAACCATAAACATCAATGCCTTTCTTAAAATCAATACACAGAAGTATGTATTTTTAAACCTGCATATTTAGCTAAAAGAAATCCAGGTTACCAGGCAATATTAACCAGGTGAAATTGTGTCAATTCTCTTGCGTTCATTGCACGCAGAGTCAGTGTATATGCAACAGTTTGGGCCGCCTAATTTGCCAGAATTTTACGTAATTATGACATAACATTGAAGGTTGTGCAATGCAACAGGAATATTTAGACTTATGGATGCCACCCGTTAGATAAAATACGGAACGGTTCCGTATTTCACTGAAAGAATAAACGTCTTGTTTTCGAGATGATAGTTTCCGGATTCGACCATATTAATGACCTAAGGCTCGTATTTCTGTGTGTTATTATGTTATAACTAAGTCAATGATTTGATAGAGCAGTCTGACTGAGCGGTGGTAGGCAGCAGCAGGCTCGTAAGCGTTCATTCAAACAGCACTTTCCTGCGTTTTGCCAGATGCTCTTCGCTGTGCTTCAAGCCTACCAACTCCCGAGATTAGGCTGGTGTAACCGATGTGAAATGGCTAGCTAGTTAGCGGGGTGCGCGCTAATAGCGTTTCAAACGTCACTCGCTCTGAGACTTGGAGTAGTTATTCCCCTTGCTCTGCATGGGTAACACTGCTTCGAGGGTGGCTGTTGTCGTTGTGTTCCTGGGTCGAGCCCAGGTAGGAGCGAGGAGAGGGATGGAAGCTATACTGTTACACTGGCAATACTAAAGTGCCTATAAGAACATCCAATAGTCAAAGGTTAATGAAATACAAATAGTATAGGGAGAAATAGTCCTATAATTCCTATAATAACTACAACCTAAAACTTCTTACCTGGGAATATTGAAGACTCATGTTAAAAGGAACCACCAGCTTTCAAATGTTCTCATGTTCTGAGCAAGGAACTTAAACGTTAGCTTTCTTACATGGCACATATTGCACTTTTACTTTTCTCCAACACTTTGTTTTTGCATTATTTAAACCAAATTGAACATGTTTCATTATTTATTTGAGGCTAAATTGATTTTATTGATGTATTATATTAAGTTAAAATAAGTGTTCATTCGGTATTGTTGTAATTGTCATTATTCCAAATAAAAAAATATTTTAAAAAATTGGCCGTATCGGTGTTGAAAAATCGTAATCGGTCGACCTCTAGTCTAGACCCATCCCTTTTTCGGTTTTAAAAACGTGCGTCTCCCTTTAAGGACATATTTCTCATTTAACTACAATTCTTTAACACTACAGTATTTTCCATGATTACTCACCAGAAAACATTTCTCTATGAGAACTCAGACAACAGTGCCTAAAATAGTTCTGAGTCTGTGTCTTAGTCCCTAATGGCACCCGATTCGCTATATAGTGCACTACTTTTGACCAGATCCCTATGGGCCCTGGTCAAAAGTAGTCACTATAAAAGGAATAGGGTGCCATTTATGATGCACATTGTGTTTGTTTTGGAACAGACAGCTGGCAGTCAGGCTAGCCAGCTCTATAAAAGTCGATTTACTCCATCGCACTAGCCAGGGACCAACCTAGTAGTCCACTGAAGAAATTAACCGTACTAACACCCAAGATGAAGCTATAATGTAACCAAACAAGCCAATTATGGTTTGATTAAATAAACATGTAAGACAAGTGCTTGTTTCGGGTTATTAAGCATTGAAGCATGCCTCCGAGGGGCAATCATTAGTGGTTCCGATGGTAAATAGTATTAAACTGGGTAGTTCGAGCCCTGAATGCTGATTGACTGACAGCCGTGGTATATCAGACCGTATATCACGGGTATGACAAAAGTTATTTTTACTGCTCTAATTACATTGGTAACCAGTTTATAATTAAGGTACGTTGGGGGTTTGCGGTATATGGCCAATATACCACATTCCTCAGGCCTTATTGTTAAATATAACATTCAACTCAACTTTAGAACACAAACGTCAATTAGTCAGGCTTTGTGTCATCACACAGTCATGTCAACTTTCTCCAGAGTACACACCATGTCTGAACAACACCCTACAATAAGTCCATGCTAATGTCTGTGACACACACACAGACACACAAACCCAAGACTGGATAAAGTGGTTGCTCCACTAAAAGGTTTGCGATTATGCTGCGGGATTTAGAGGTAATTTGTGGTTTAGTACGGTACCCTGTGTCACCACTTCATTGCTCCAGAACAGTGCAAGGGGGAGTTAGAGCACCAATTATGCTTTTGGGTCCTACTGTGTCTCTGACAATGAATGGGCGACATAAACCTAAATAGAAACTGATAATTGTGCGTTGCTACAGATGCTGGTTCAATACCCGTGCCGGCCTCGACTGGGAGACCCATGAGATGACTGTAGGTTTTTGGTTTCTCCCCCTCTACAAACAGAAATAAATTATAAATATCCAACTGGCTTTATTTACAAATTAGTAACAATGTCACCCAATGTCCTTTTTCCTCGCTCATTTTACATTATTTGAAAACAAAATAGTCTCCAAAATATTTAAGGGGCATTGCACTAATAATGTCGCTGACTAGGGAAACGTTCCCGCTGTTCTGTTTTTAGTGTCAGTCTGCACGTTTAAACTAAAACAATGTAACTAATGATGGCATATTCAAGCTTTCATTAATAAAATAATGATAAAAATACTCTTTCAAAATGCCAATGTTTATTTAGTTATGGATCCATAATGACTTTACCATGGGAATAAATATCACTGAATTACAGAAATATCCTTTATTTGTAATTATTGGCGGAGTGTCACGTCATATTTTTCGATATACTGTTTGCCTACCGTAGGCGACATGATACTCAATAGTGTTGAGTAATGTGCTGCTAAAAGTGGTGCAGGTCTTATTTATTTAAAGAGCATATTGAAGTTAGAAGCATTAGCCTACAACTATTTCAGCACTGTTTCGCGCTGTTCTGAGACAAACATGGGGACTGGTCTTGATAATTCAATTTGATTTATATTTTCACTGAATCTTCCTTTGGGTATTGGTTAGACTACAAGGGTGAAGAAATGTTATGCTCTTAGTGTAACTAGGCAAGTCAATTAAGAACAAAATCGTATTTTCAAGGACACCCTACTCCTTCCTCCCCATCGGGGAATTGAACCCCGGTCTCCCGTGTGCCTGCATTCTCTAGTACAGCCGCTATTGAAGGCTTTCAAATTCTTCTCAAAGATGCCCTCTGGTGGTCAAACTAACCCTAACTCGCATTAATAGTACCAGTGGTTAACACTTAAATAACGTGCCATAGAATTCTGAAAGACCATGCAAGCTGCACCGCAGTACGCTGCAACTGTGGGAAATGTATTGCAATCTTCCCAACACACATTAAACCATGATTAGTAACTATCACATCTGCAGTTAATCAAACTGATGAGTTAATAATGTAAATAATGAGCCAAAATCTACCCAACAATTTGTTGGCTTTCCTGTGAAACTATTTTGCTGTCGCTAAGGGAGAAAATGACATGGTTGGTGCCTGATCCTGCTATGCTTGATTTTCTCCTAAGAGGACTGTCATGTTTTGGCACGCCATCGTTGCCTTGCTCGGAATTGAGTTTAAATTGTAAACTAACAACTACATGTTGTTACTAAAAACTGACATAAAGACCATTATGGGATGCAGTAGGGTTAGATGATCAGGCCAGGTTAATCTCACAGCAGGTGAAGTCTTACCCCTCTTCCGTAGGCCCCTATTGCATCAATATCCGACTGCCCAAAGACATAAATAGCATCGTCACCAAGAGTTTAAACACCAAGTGATGGTTGTACTTGTTACCCCCTTCTGAGCAGCTATGGAACCACTCATGCTTACCTCTTTATGGAAGTTGGTAGAAAATGCCCTAACCACTGGTTTTACTATCCCTAATGGTTACAGTTAGATCCAAGATCTGTGTTTAGGGGCAACTTCTACCTCAAGCCTCTTTACCGATAGTCATAAATTCTGCAATTGGATTGAAAACAAAGATGGCGGCGTTAGAGTGATACTGACCCTCACACTGCCTCGGCTGCCCACAGACATCCGCTCATCATCGTCTGAGATCTGTGTGGGAAACAAAACAAATTAAGTAGATGTTCTTCGATTGTCCAGTACAACATCTGTACTTGGGGAAAAAAATATTTAATGTGGTTTAACAGTCAAATTAAGAAAGAAACAGAAATTGCAATGAATTTTTTGATACACAACGAGGAAAATTGAATTTCAATTTACTCCATGAATTGAAATGTAATTTCACCCCAACCCTGGTGTTTAACATGGTTCACTGAAAGACCTCAGAAATGAATCTCTCCCCTCCGTCTGTAAATGACTTGACTGTGACCTCTTTCTCTGTGCTCCCCAGACTGGCTGTACAAACCAGATTATGTGCCTGAGAACACAGCTCAATGGCCCAGGGCAGTGGAGTCAGAGTGGGCCACACTGAATGACATTAGTGTGTGAAATTATTGACACCCTTAGCAAAAATGATAAATAATTACTATACTGAGCTATATTGTATGCTCAAAAAGATTGGGAAATTATACTATTTTATAATAATACAATTGCTCAGGGAAAGAGATGTTCCGGTACTTTCATATACTTTTTAGCCAGTAGCTCTGAAAGTAGCACTCACGAGCCAAAAGTGGTCCCCGAAAACTGCGTACCCACATCACATGTGCAGATATGTGCACCACCTCATTGCTCTTTATTTCGCTCTGCTGTGGGTATATATGATGTGCCTCTTGCTAGATGTCACTCAAATGGCGAAGGGTTGAACCTCATTGGCTAGAACTTGAATTGCTAGGGGGCTGGCCCACGCAGGGAAAAAATGACACTGCACAGCTTCATGAAAAACGGTCGCTTTCAAACTAGGGATTTTGTGGCTAATTGAGATGCATAATCTATAAGCAGAATTACTGTATGTATGAACTTCACAATGACACATTCAGCCCAAAGTTCCAATTCATGTCTAACCAGCAATATTTTTTTTCTCTAAAAAAGGTAGGGGTTAAAATGATTGACACCTCTGTTTTCAATACGTCACCTTGAGGATAATGGCACTGAGCCTCTTTCTAAAAAGTTTGAGTTGGAGAACACATTGGGAGGGATTTCAGACCATTCCTCCATACAGAATCCTTCTAGATCCTTGATACCCTTTGTCTGCACAGGTTTTCAATGGGTTTCTATTTTCATGTCATCTGACCAAAGCACCAGTTCCAATCCAAGTGCCAATGCTATTTAGCAAACTCCAGGATTTACATTTGTTGGATGACATGAAAATAGAGCTCTTTGGCCACTCACACCAGCGGTGGCTTTGGCGTCGAAATGAGAATGCACGAGCAGAGAATAACCTCGTAAAATATGGTGGTGGATATTTGATGTTATGTGGCTATTTTGCTTCCACTGGTCCCGGGGCCGTTGTTAAGGTTAATGGCATCATGAACTTTACCCAGTACCAGGACATTTTAGGCACAAACCTGATTGCCTCTGCCAGAAAGCTGAAACTTGGTGCAAGTGGATCTTCCCGCAAGACAATAACCCCAAACACATCTACAAATAAATTGTTAATTGGCCATAAAATCAACAATTTGTAATGGCCATCTCAGTCTCCAAACCAGAAACCCATTGAAAACCTGTTTGAATTGAAGAGGGCAGTCCATAATCACAGACAAAGGATATCAAGGATCTGGACGGATTCTGTATGTAGGAATGGTCCCAATGTGTTCTCCAACTCATAAAACATTTTAGAAAAAGGCTCAGTGCCATTATCCTCCCAAGGTAAGGTATTGAAAACAGGGTTGTCAATAATTTTAACCCTTATCTGTTAGAGAAAAACAGTACTACTTGTTAAACATGTATTTCTCTGAGCAATTGTATTAGTATAAAAATTATTTCCCCAGTATAAATGTATTTTTGCTCATCTTTATCAAGGGTGTCAATCATTTCAGACCTCACTGTTTATCCCAACAAGCATACTACATGATATAAGGCAAAATATTGCCAATCAACCCATACTAAATAGTATCCTAGTATGGATTGGATATTGGAACTTGGAGTGTATTGACTGATAGGAGACAAATATCGTCACTTGAACAAAAAGTGCTGACATTGTGACACTCCAGCACCTGAGTTCCCAAGGTATTAAGTCACGGTTCAAAGAAACGAAAGCTGCTTTTGTCAGATGGAGACAGGAAGGTGCAAAGAGAGATGGTGGATGATAGGGGGAGAGGAATACACACCGAAGTATGTCTCTGTGTGGGGCGTGAGTACCTCTCACTGTCCTCCTGGAGGAATGAAAAAGGAAAATAGGACACAGGTAGAGGTCAAAGGTTCAAATGACAGGGGAAGGATGAAACACTTAGAACAATATCAACATTGTTGTTCATATAAGCACGTCAGAGAGGGGTTTCAGCAAGCACCCAAACAAACAGACAAATTCAAACTCGCACAAGGGCACACTTACGTGCAAAAACTCACACCCCATTATTCCAAAGGAGGACTTCTAGCATGTATGCACACTTTTTCCAATTCAACTGTGGCTATTAAACTGAGGAGAATTGAAAGTGAAGGGTAATTGCCTGCTAACCTTTGAACGTGAACAAATTCTCAATGGTCAAGTGCACTGCATTCATTCCCTAAGCAGCCATGCCTCCAGTTCATCACATCACTGTGGCCATGGATACTGATCCTGTCACCTAACCACTCAAGCAGACATGGTTACACAGACAGGACAGGACAGAGATTAGTTCCTCTCCTGCAACTTTCATCACATGCTGTGGTTGGTTACTTGTCATTGTTTTCCGATACCTTCACATAATTCAGCATTTGTCTTTTAAAAACACAATATGACAGGAGAGACCTATGTCACACAGTGTCCAGTCTGGTGGATCTGAACCACCCAGGAACACTGCAAGAATAAGACCGTCGCTTGGCAGTCAAGGGGATCATCAAAACCCAGGCAGTCTACACGAAAGGGATAGGACATGCAGATCCAAACCCATTCAACATGCACATCAATTCTGTGGATTATCATTAGATGTGCGGCCTTATAAATCAACAATCCGCTCTAGAACTTGTTAGCTAAAAAGGTATATCGCACACAAAAGCCTCTCAAAAAAAATATGAAAAGCAAATGCCATATAGGTTTAAGAGGAAAGCCCTTTTTTTAATCTCAGCTATTCTCCACGGCTAAGAACATTCACATAACCTGGCATTATTAACAGCTTTGAGTATTGAAAGAGAGTGATAGTGAATTACTTTCATGCATGATTCAAAAACAAGCTATTATTCCACAACCGTTAGTGCAGCTAATTCATTAACAATGCTTCGCTTGTCAAAGATTCATTCTCGTTATTGACTGTACCATCCATTGCTCGATGTGTCCCCATTCGCTGTCTACTTTGTCTGGTTTGTTGTCCAAGCCGTAATATTTCTGAGGAAAGAGCGTGAGAGGAGAGGAAGGAAGGGTGGAAACGCACAGCCAATCGAACAATCATTATTATCTAGCTATATGTACTATGTAGTCTAAACCATGGTGATTTTATATAGACATTAGACATGTCTAACAAATAACTAACACATTTATACCGGGATGCATGTCTAAATTGAAGAATTTTTATTTTTTACTACTGACAAGATGATAATGAAAGTAGAAAAACAGTACAGAAAATGTGTGGGAGGGGGGGGGGGGAGACAAGAATCCTACCTTCTGAACCTGATAGATCTATAAATTAACACCACAGGAGGAGCAGCCAGGGCAATGGAGGAGAGGAACCAGGAATCAGGGACAGAAAGGGAAAGAATAAAAGAAAAAAGAGTGACATTGGGGAACAGAGGGATAAAACATGATAGACCACAACAAAGAGGGCGAGAGAGAGAATGTAAAGCTGTATACGTATATGTATGTAAACCTACATAGAAAGCGAGAGAACAGTACAATAATTAGGGTGGTGTCCATACAGAGGCAGGTTATTGCTTATGACAGGGACTTGGCTGTGGAATGTGGCATGGACATAGCGTGGCAGGCCAACAGTAACCGACCCCAGGAACGTCTCAAGAGTTCACATGATGGTCTCGGGAGGGACCATGTGATTAGAGTCACCAGGGTAAGCAGGATTCTTTCCGACCGTGGCTCCTTAAGGTTAGTGACAGCGTGTTGGCATCTCAACAGTAGCATGACCCGTGTCACCTGGCACACGAGGCAATCAGCCAAAATACTGTACACTTTTCTCAAGTCAAGTTTTGACAAGATCCAAAACATGGCCTGTTTCTTTCTAGGAGGGGATGTTCCTCAGCGACAGTGTCAACACATTATTCTATGATTCACCAATATTGCCTTACTTTAAATCTCAACTACCTCTGAAGAGATCCTAAAAAACGACATGCATTTCAGTCAGTGCTGTTGTACAAATAGGTAGCAGACAAAACCCCAGTAACTAGACTTTCATAGCCAGATTTCCTAAAGAACAAAAGGGTATACTACGACACTAGCTAGATCTACAGTGGTTCCTCCTTTAAAAGTTGCGTCATACTGCAGCACACCTTGCGGGCTGCTGCAGCATTCTATGGCACGTTATTCGATTGTCAGCCGTTTTTTTACGTTAATGTGCTAGTTTGACCACCGAAGGGCAACTTTGAGAAGCATTTGATAGTCACCCATATTGGCTTCACTAGAGAATTCAAAACCTTGGTACATTGGATTGATTTCAAGAAATTTGGCTGAATTCATTTAGTTAATATTATGGTGTTTCTATTCCGAGAAAAATGAATCCCTCAGGGTTTCTGTTAGGATGGAATGTAAAATATTGCGCTGTACAACGTGACGGTCGGGAGTAGGCTACAGCATAAGAGGATTCTAAAATAAATATCTAACGGGCATAACATTTCCACACCCTAATTGTAGCGTAACCAACACTCACTTCGCCTATGGTAGGCCTACAGTATATCTAAAAACTTATTTTTTTTTTTCAATGAAGTGACTCTCTGCCATTAATTACATTTAGTGGATTGGAGAATTCTACATTAATATCTAAGGGGCATTTTCCGTTAGGATCTGTGAGAATATCTAAGGGTCTTTTTATCTAATTCTAAATGAATGAATAATAATCGCTTTTGGAGATTTTGTTTTCATTTAACCTAGAGTGAGCGATAAAAAGGCAATTCTTGAACATGGACTGAGACAGTCTCACTAATTTGTAAATAAAGTCAGTTTGTTATTTAGATGTATTTATTTCTGGAGAAACCTAACTTGATTATTTAGCGGACATCACTTGCTTATATTCAGTCAAGACATATCTTAAGAATATCATGGAACATAATTGAACATTTTAGTTTCTCCATGCTTGTGTCAGCATTAAACGGTGCTGAAATAGACGTCCACAGCGGGAAGGCTATATATATATAACGATATTTTGGAGATTATTTCCTTTAAAAAAAATGACAGTGAGCGATTGTAATCTGAATAAAAAGGCCCAAATAATAGTTATAAAGGCCAAACTATTGCCCTGCTAATAGCCATAATGACGCTGTACAATGTGACCATGTGTGTTTGAAAGCATATTTCAGTAAGCAAAACTTTGTTTGCCTTTAATAGACAACTTTGTTCCAATATTTCTGTAATTCAGTGATATTTATTCCCATAGCAATTTGTGGATCCATAACTAAATCAACAACTGCATTTTGAAAGATTATTTTTATTATTATTTTATTAACATAAGCATAAAGATGCTGATGAAGAAATATAGTACTGTACATTAAGATATTCTTAATGATCGGCTATGAAAAGCCAACTGACATTTACTCCCGATTATTATTTGACCATGCTGGTCATTTATGAACATTTGAACATCTTGGCCATGTTCTGTTATAATCTCCACCCGGCACAGCCAGAAGAGGACTGGCCACCCCTCATAGCCTGGTTCCTCTCTAGGTTTCTTCCTAGGTTTTGGCCTTTCTAGGGAGTTTTTCCTAGCCACCGTGCTTCTACACCTGCATTGCTTGCTGTTTGGGGTTTTAGGCTGGGTTCCTGTACAGCACTTCGAGATATTAGCTGATGTACGAAGGGCTATATAAAATAAACTTGATTTGTACAGTATATGCTGTTACATTTGGATAATAAAGCATTTTGAAGATAAGCCACCTGCATTTGTTTACAAGTAAACATAGCCTTCAATACATACTGTAATAAACATTGGAAAGTGCCTAATTCCTTACATAAGAATGAGCAGACCATGTCCAGACTTTCTTGGTGATCTCAAGTACCTTCAATAATGGCTGTACTAGAAAATGCGGGCACGCGGGAGACCGGGGTTCAATTCCCCGACGGGGAGTAAGGAGTAGGCTGTCCTTGTAAATAAGAATTTGTTCTTAACTGATTCCATATGTGTTATTTCATAGTTGCGATGTCTTCACTATTATTCTACAATGTAGAAAATAGTAAAAATAAAGAAAAATCCTGGAATGAGTAGGTGTGTCCAAACTTTTGATTGGTACTTGCTTAATTAATTGGACTAATATTATGGTGTTTCTATTACAAGAAAAACGAAAAACCCTCTGGGTTTGTTAGGACGGAATGGAAAATATGGTACTGTACAACGTTACGGTGGGTAGTACAGTACTGGGCTATTTAGCTAAAGAATCCCCATATTGTGCGGGCAGGCCAGGGCATGCGGGAGACCGGGGTTCAATTCCCCGACGGAGAGGAAGGAGTAGGTTGTCCTTGTAAATACATGTTGTTCTTAACTGACTTGCATAGTTAATTAAAGGTTACACTAAGAGCATTACATTTCTTCACCCTAATTTTCTAATTCTAGTCTAACCAATACCCAAACGGAGATTCAGTGAAAATAAAAATCTCATTGATTTATCAAGACCAGTCCCCATGCTTGTCTCAAAGCAGCGCGAAACGGTGCTAAAATAGTTGTAGTCTATTGCTTCAAATCCTATTGCTTCTAACTTCAATATGCTCTTTAAATAAATAAGACCTAGCACATTACTGAACACTAGCTCCAACTCAGGCTTCATCCATGTTACGAAGGTGGATATTGATCCCGCACTTGTTGCTAACTCAATCTAAGCTAGTAACTGCGTGTAAGAACAGTTATCCTGCAAATTCAGTCTATGAGAAAAAAGCTATTTGACAGGCCGTCTTCATTTCATTACGTGTATCATTAATACCGTCTTTCTGCTTATCAATTACCCTTTTTCCCCCCACTATTGATAAAATAATTGTATAAAGTCATACGAAGGTTTTACTGCACGTGAAGTTTTAAATGCATCTTGACATTACAAAATATGTAGTGTGACAGGTCTTTCATTATTACTATATTTAACACAAAAGAACATCAACTATTCTCCAGATGAAGGGATGATAATGTGGTCTTTGTGAGAGTGAGGGAATCTGATTTAATTGCTCCTCAACGCACCGCCCAGAGACTTCTTTCAGGATAAAGTGGAGTTAACAGGTTAGAGCGGAAGTATTCGTTGCCATAGAAATTGGCCTGGCTAGAAGGTGAGCCACCTTTATGTCAACGGTTATCCCAAGTTGAACTCGGAGCTGACCAAAGTCAGGTCCTCAAACCCGCTATGTAGTATACCCCTCTGAACATCTTAAGCATTGGGATATTTATCGTTTATACATAGACAAAAACAGTTTTAACTCAGAACGGCACTAGCCGTCTTCATTAGCAGGTACATGCAGTTAAAAAAACTATTCTATTAGACCTGAATTGGGGAAACTACAGCGTTAAATGGTCCAAAACAGACGCCAAAGACAAGAGATGGAGACCAAACCTTCCCACGACACTATGAGATGCATTCACTTCATACAAGCTTAGAAATGTATTTAAAATCATGAAATGCATTAGTTATTGCACTCACCAAGAGAAGTTTGATTAACTCCCTATGAGTGGTTCCTTAAAGTATATGATCTGGTCTCGGTGGAGGTCCACTTGAGCAAACAAGCTAACTATTTCTGATTTTGTTGAACAAAATGTTTCAATGTTTTACATGCTGTACCTTTGAGCTCAGTCTAGAAGCTGTGGTCGCTGAACCAAAATCGCTCTACGAACTATGTGAAAAATGTGCCACCTCTTCTATACTGTCCCCCAATACCCAGCCGACAATGCTTTTCCTGGTTTTAAAGACACCCTACCCCTCCAGTTTCACTGGCCTGTCAGTGGGCCACTAATCCAGATTTAACAGCACTCTCTCGCTTTCAGCCCTGCAGTACAAGCTTTGGCTGGTGTGCGATTCTCAGTTCTACAGATCCATCATCAGTTGGGCCGACCCTTTCATCCACTGTTACTCTTCATTCGCTAACTAGAAGTGCTGTTCAGACGACGCCCTGCCACTTCTTGACCCCATCAGTCTCAATTAACGCTTTTTTCTGCCTACGTCTATGTCCGTGCTTGCTCCATTGGTCTGGCCAAAAGATCTCGACCCAACCTTGGCAAACTCCCCTCACGGCAGATTTACTGACCCGTTGTTATGGTTAATGCCTGAGGCCTGTCGGAAAAGCACTTATTGTTAGAGTTAACCTTTGTGTCAGCGTTTCTCTTTCGAAGATGGTCACGTTCAAGGACCTGAGAGCTGAACAAATGCGTTTGCCATTTAAATCTCCAAAATATCATGCAGGAACGTGTGCACTTACAGTACCATACACATATGTCCCATTGCCACAGGTATGACACATTTTATGATAAAAGCATTACGAAACAAAGGTGATAATGGAACCTCTTCTTCCAAGCTTTGACAGCTGAGCTCTCTTTGACCTCCGAGCAAAAGATACCTAGCAAAGGAAACGTGACAAGCTTTTCGGCTCAGCGTCTGTGAGGCACGTTGGAGTCAGCATTCTGGAAAAATTGTGCTGTGAACCAGCGTGCTTAAAGTGTCTCACAGCAACATGTCAATCAAGAACACAGATTTTTCTGGCGATTTCATTACAGAAATTGTTTGGGATTTAAGAAGATTTCAAATCAGAGATGGCAAATTAAGGTAAAACTTCATATCCAGGTCCGACCAAAGTATTTGATAAACGGTCAAGAACTAAAAGCGTCACTATTCATTTTTCTAGTGTAAATAAACACGTAAACAATTACCTTGCCTCGTTCAGTGCAAGACCACTCATCAGATGAGTTACAGTTACACAATCAGCTTAGGTACTGTACCTCCCCGCTTCCCATCCCAACTAGCTTCAAACATACCGGCTCACCTTTCTATTTGGAGGGGTCCCCGGACGCCCTTTAAGGGCAGCCCGAAACCCCCTCCCCGCCAACCACCGCCCGGCCGTCCTGCTGCGGTCACGATGCAAACTTAGGGTGTTCCATACAGATGTCGCCAATGACGATGGCCTGCCATGCAGACGGGATCAAGGAGGTTAAAAGTTCCCAGTTCAGAGGCTCAGGCGACGCTACGAAGACACCCTGATGATTTAGGTTAGCACTACTGTAGACATACAGCTAGCAATCCACTCTTCTGGCTTGAGTGTTTCCACAATTGAAGAGGATATCTCCTAAAGTTATCATCCGGACAGTAGTGGAAAGCATAGTAGTGTTGTCCAGACATAACATCGTTGGAGCAACAAAACAAACCACAGTCAACAAGAGGCTTCACTAAGGAGGACAGCCCGTTAAGCTACTTTGGGACTTGGGTTGAGGGTTTAAGCCACACACACACACACACACACACACACACACACACACACACACACACACACACACACACTCGCACACAAACACACATACCAAACACACCTCCTGACCAGACTAATCTGAACACTGACTGTTAATCCAGTGAGTATGACAGGAGGGGGTGTGCCTGCTCATGCATGTCTACCATAACACAGGGGTGGGTGCACTGTTTGCTCAATCACATGTTTTAAATGTGTGAGCATATGGCATGTGTCTCTCATTGCTGGCAAATTTCACATCTAAAAATGGGACAAATGCTAAATATATTGAGAAACTCACATCATAGTACACTAAACAACTCAAGCACTATCACAGTGATCATTCTGTACATTAAGGCAAGGACATATGGTTTCTTAGAGCAGGGTAGCAATGTCGGAGTAAGAGTGAGCAGTGACTGTGAAGCTTTCGGTAGGATTATTGTGGTCTAAGAATAGTGACCCAAGGAAAGGTGAGGCTCCCTTAGGTAGGGATCAGAGGTGATAAACCACAGCAAGACACATTCATCATGTAACACACACACACGTAAAAATCTAGAGATTAGAGCCTCTATCGGCAGAGTCAAGCCAAATGGTGATTTAATGAACCTAAAAGGTGCTTGAGTCTGCAGAACCAAGAGGGAGGCAAAGCTAGCAGGGAGCATGTAGCATAATGCTATGCTTTAGTCCATCGCAGGTAATACATCACTCTGATAAACATAACTTTAATGAACTGAAGATGACCCAATATTTCCTAATAGGAAATGTCCAATTCATGTATTGAATTTTGACTGAAATGGAATTTACCCCAGCCCTGCTTGATGGATTACTTACTGAGACGGAGGGATTTACAATCTCCTATGGTCCAATCAGAGCCATTACTTAATCTCACAGCTGGAAACTAACCTAGAGATACTACTAATACAAATCTCAGCCAATAAAAAAAAAAACGATCCAAATACAACAGCTGAACACAATGTAAACATCTATTGGACCAAAGCAACTTGCTTTATAGTTCCCGTTACATTAAGAAATAGTACACATTCACCGATGCGTCCTTGGTCATATGACAACTGAACAAGAGCGTCAATTACCGATGCTATTTGGTGAGTTCAGCCATTGCAGGTACTGGTCAAGCTCAGGTGAGGGTTAAGTGCTTAAGACCTCCAGGTCAACTGGATTTTATCATGCTCTCTCTCACTGGGTCAAAGAGCATAAGCAGATCAATTTCCCACCAATTTGACCGCTTCTGCTACTGCACGTACAAAGGGTAAACCAAAATCAGGGTTGGCAACTAGTAAGCACCATGTGTTCCAGAATATACTAGATGTAAAGATTGTATAACTTCAAGATGACTTTTTAAGATTAGAAATCATCTTATTAAGAAAAGACGGTTCCAAAAAGGCAAAACTGGAATCCTGAATTCCCCGGATCTCTAATGGCAATGTTCTTGCTTGTTGTTTATACTCACGATGTTCAGAGTGTATGCTAATTTGTTTGGTAGAAATCCCCAGCTGTGCACTCTCGTGCTGGGCTATAGTGATAACAGTACACCATTAACACTGGTGACCTCTGTCCCCACCCTGGCACAGGATGAAAGGACCCTCAGCTTAATGAAACACTGTGTCCAGAGGAAATGCCTTCGTCTTTAATGACCAACCCTGGCCCCATGTGACCCTCCAGCTTCCCGAACCGTCTCCCTGGTCATGTGACGTGACTCATGGTGCCTAAAGCTTGGTGTAGTTTTGGGACCAAGTCTCTGTAAGGTACAGTATTGCACCTGGTCTGTTATGTCTGACATTTGGAAGTGTAGTTGTATTGAAGTTCTGTAGGTATGGATACTAATTTTGCATGCATGTCTGTGTGCATGTGGTCTATGTGCTGTATAACGTAAGTGTGTACATTATGTGTGTATTGGGAATATAGTGCCCTCTAGTTGTACCTCTTTCTGTTGTCTCTCCAGCTCCTTCATACGTATTTCCCGGGCCTCTGCCCTGGCCGCCCTCTTCGCTGCCAACCTGGCCTCTGCCTAAATTAGAGAGAAAGATAGGATGAAGAGAGAGCAAGGGAGAATGAGAGAGATTGTTAGTTTAGCATTAACACCAGCATATATAAATAGAGACGATGTGACCAGACATTATTTTCCTAGATAGGGCTCCTGTTCCCTAATGGCTGGGACAATTCATGTATAACGTGTAACCCGGCAGTTTTGGATGAAGACCATGATGAAAATAAGCAGTCCTAACCGGTTAATAAAAAATAAAAAATAAAAAAACTGAAACGAACAGCTGACTGAAGACAGGATGGCAGGGCATTTGTGCAGTTGATTTAGTTTCTGCGGTAACAGACTTAACAACGTGATGAAACTTTGTTCCTCCTCGCTGAAATGTAGAATGTTCATTCAAATGATGTTAACTGATGGGGCTCATGCAATGGAATGTATTTTTTGTAATGTCAGTTGAGTTGAATCAACAAAATCACAGCACGGATTGATGGGTACACATCCTGCTTTTACTTCCTGCTCTGCTCCTATGGTTGACTCGCAATGGCTGCCTGTCCACCATTGACTTGAATGGGGACACCCGTTCTATTCATTCTATGTCTATGGTAGCACATTCAGTCAGGAGCAGATGAGGAGAAAATCGATTTGAACGATTATTACCGAGACCTCAGTTATTTGGCTTGCCAGTTACAGTCATCCCATGACCATCACAGCCCTACATGCAACCCTTGATTTAAAAAAATCTATATGCAGTCCTCCACATTTATATTGTGTATTCTTGGATGTCATAAGGTGAATGCACCAATTTGTAAGTCGCTCTGGATAAGAGCGTCTGCTAAATGACTTAAATGTTAAAATGTTGTTTGTATATTTACGTGAACACATTACTTTGGGCGTGGCAATGCTTTATGTTTGCGTGTCTGTGTGTTTACGCAAGCAGTGTGTAGACTCGGCTTCACTTGAGTGAGAGCAAGGCTTTTTCCTTAAAAGGCTCTGTCTCAGAGGGTGGGTGAGTGAGAGAGAGAGCGAGAGAGTGGGTGTGTGTGCGTAAGAGAGAGTGAGTAAGCACTTCCTTCCTGCCCCTGAGGCTGTCAGAATGTGGCCGGGAACATGTTGCCTCTAGGCGGGGTCACTGTGCAAGCTAGAATGCTGTAACCCCTCCTCCCTCGCCCTTCTGCGTTTCCCCAACTGCGGCCCATTTGCCCAAGTAACAGGAAAACTCCCATAAAGCAACGGTCTGGTACACACAAAAACACACTCCCACATGTACTGAAACAGAAATATATTACTTATGCCCTGCATTTTATATATACACATTTCAATGTGTTTAAAAAGGTCCTCCTCATTCACATTATGGGTGTGACATACAGGCCAGAGTAAAAGAGAACTCTGTCGTTGACACATTCTAGACCAGTTTACACTTCACTGCCTTGGACTGTGAACTCCACACTACAGATCTAGGCCCTGTTGAAATTAGTCCTGCCTTCCTCGAAGTAATCACTGATCTCACATGATTAGATAGATGAAAGCTAGCCCTGCCTTCAACTATTCAACCGTGTGAGATCAGGGATCCCTTTAAGGAACGGAGTAAGGAAGGAGGATGCATTTTCGATTGCAATAGGGCCTTTTGTTTCTGTACCAGCATACACCACTGGCAGAGGACACAGAGTCCAATTGAGGAAAGGTGGATGACGCAGTAGTGGTTAGAGGAGTGTAAATGTCAGCTGGGGGGGTTTAAATAGGATTCTGGCAAGCCCATAAGCCTTATTCTGTGCTTGGAAGCATCTGACAATCTGGAGGGCTACTGGTGTAGTCTTTGAAAATATCGGGACGTCTGGGACTGCTCAAACAGGTTTGATTTTATCGGCACAAAATCTGCAATGCTTTGTAGTGTGAGATGTGCAACGACAAGTTTTGAGATCGGTGATTAGTAATAGATAAGAAGCCAGTGAGATGATGACGTTGTTTCGCGTCACCCAGAATGTGTGGACTCTCGAGCAGGAGAGATGACTACTACTAGTATGCGTTCGTACTTGCCTTTAACCAAAGGTAAACTGTCAAATCGTTACAGCTTTGAAGTTCACAAGCAATGATATTCAATTACAAATGTTGGCTAGATATTTCAAATGTGTCTGGCAATTGTGAATGTCTGAATGGTTATGAGGCTGCTGTGAGCCAGAGCTCGTAGCTACGTTACAAACTAATCACATCATTGTTTTCACGAGACAGTGTGGTAGGGAGAATACTCAACACCAAGTGAAGAATCTTGACCCCGTCTGTGTCACTATTTTGGCAACACAAAAGAAAAATTACAGGAAAGACTGTTGTTTAATGTGAGAGGCTCAACGATGTTAGTATTTTCATATTTTTTTTTTCATACTTTTTCACTCCAATTTCGTGGTATCCAATTGTTAGTTACAGTCTTGTCCCATCACTGCAACTCCCGTACGGACTCGTTGCTCGCTTAACCCAAAAGCCAGCAGCACCAATGTGTCAGAGGAAACACCGTACAACTGGCGACCGTGCATGAGCCTGGCCCGCCACAGGAGTCGCTAGAGCACGATGGGACATGGACATCCCGGCCAGCCAAACCCTCCCCCAACCCGGACGACTAATGGGTCTCCCGGCTGCACCTGCTCGGGATCGAACCCGGATCTGTAGTGACGCCTCAAGCACTGCAGTGCCTTAGACCGCTGCGCCACTCGGGAGGCCCTACGATGTTAGGATTTTAAAAGTTGTGTAGTGCCTACCCAGCTTAAGGCAAAAAGGATCTTGATCCAGGAGGGGATTGAATGTCTCTGCTGTAACGAAGATGCTTGATGTTGACATCTACCCACTTAGCTAGCAAGTTAGCAAACCAAATGCAAAGCTGCAGCCCTGAGCTGGATATAATTTGACACATCTTAGTTATACTTGGCGTAGCACACCCCCCCACAGCCTCCGGTATTGAAAATCATACCACCGGTATTTTGAAATATACAGTATACCGGGGTATCGCCCAAGCCTATAGGTATTTTGTTAGCTCCCTGGGGAGAGTATGAGTTACATAGTCAGAGCTCAGTAGGATGACATTTCCTGCTAGCTTGAGCCAGAGGGCAGAGTTCTCCTGGTGAGCCCTGTAGTATAAGCAGTTGTCATTGCCATTAGCCTAGTCTATACGCTTTAAATCCAAGTCTGGCCACATAATTGTCTCACAGGCTAAGGACTGTAAATAATGTATATTATCATCTTTCGCTGTTTTGCATTGGGTATAAAGCATGACTGGCCAATAATTAATTTAAATAAGCAGAGACCAGCACATATAGAGATTCGAAGTTACAAGCATCAGGATATGATCTCATGCCAGCTTAATGCCTGGCGACCTAATGGAAAGTAATATTTTGTACAAGTGAAGAAAAAAACAAACAAGTAACTCCACTATAAAGCTGGCAGTTAGTATGCAAATTGCCACAGCAGCTTTTCCCCCTTCATTTGACTAGTAATCTTTTTTCCTGACTTCAAAAGCCATACTTATGAACCCCTAGTTTGTTTATTTTCAACAGTTGATGACTAAACTAGTGTAACCATTCTTGATTAGATGCTATGCCACGCAGTGAGAACAAGTAAACAGCTTTACATATACATTTCAGCAGGAGTGGAAAGAGTAGTGAAATATCCTACTCAAGTAGAAGTACTGTTACTTTAAATGACATTTTCCTCAAGAAGTAAAACTACTAGTGTTTGGTAGTCTAAATTCAGTGTCCTTGTCTTTAACTGCCATTTCCCGAAAGTCAGACTCTTCCCACACAAACTCATTTTTCTCAGCCTCAGAAGAATCTGCATTCAACAAATTGTGTGTGGTTATCCGACATATTCTCCAATATTATACATCTTGCAATCGACATCTTGGAGTCGGTTCAGCCACAGGGCTTCTTCATGCGTCGCGAAGACCGAGATAAACACCTCTCTGGGAAGAAGGGCAGGTGTGAATGCTTCATGATTAACGACTCATGGTGTAATCATAACAACATACAGGAACTCAAGTCCTGCTGCTCACCCGAACAAGAATTCCTTACAATAAAAAGCCGGCCATATTATCTCCCAAGAGAATTTGTGTCAGTTATCGTCACAGCCATGTATATAATCCCTTAAGCAGACACCACGACTGCCCTCGAGGAACTTCACTGGACTCTATGCAAACCATATATCCTGAGGATGCATTTATTGTAGCTGGGGATTTTAACAAAGCAAATTTGAGAACAAGGCTACCTAATTTATATCAGCATACACTCGCGCAGGCAATACACTCAATCACTGCTACTCAAACTTCCGCAATGAATACAAGGCCCTCCCTCACCTTGCCTACGGCAAATCCGACCACGACTCCATCTTGCTCCTACCGTCTTATAGGCAGAAGCTCAAACAGGACGTACCTGTGACAACTATTCAACACTGGTCTGACCAATCGGAATCCACGCTTCAAGAATGTTTTGCTCATGCAGACTGGGCAGCCTCAGAACAACATCGACCTATATGCTGACTCTGTGATTGAGATTTTAAGGAAATGCATTGGAGATGTTGTACCCACTGTGACTATTAACTTTTGGGATAGGGGGCGGTATTTTGACGTCCGGATGAAAAGCGTGCCCAAAGTAAACTGCCTGCTACTCAGGCCCAGAAGCTAGGATATGCATATAATTGGTAGATTTGGATAGAAAACGCTCTAAAATTTCTACAACTGTTAAAATAATGTCTGTGACTATAACGGAACTGAAATGGCAGAAAAAACCCAGAGGACAAACCATCCCAATTTCTTTTTCTGATTTCAATTGCTGGCACTTTTATAATAGGGCGAAATTGTCCCAGATTGCAGTTCCTAGGGCTTCCACTAGATGTCAAGTCTTTAGAAAGAGTTTCAGGCTGGTTTTTGGAGAAATGAGGGAGAAGTTGTAGTTTTTCTAAGTGGCTCCCGTTTTGGCTGTAGTGTTTCCAAGCGCATGGCAGAGAGAGCGCGTTCTTTTTGTTTATCTCTGGTAAAGACAATAACGATTCTCCATCTTAAATTAAATTGTTTATTTGCATATTAGGGTACCTAAGGTTTGATTATAAACGTTGATTGACTTGTTTGGATAAGTTTATTGGTAACGTTTGGGATTCAATTTGTATGCATTTTGAAGGAGGGAAACCGAGTGGATTATTGACTGAAGCGCGCCAGCAAAACTGAGATTTTATGGATATAAAGAAGGACATTATCGAACAAAAGGTCCTTTTGTAATGTAACTGGGAGATCTTCAAAGGTAAGGCATATAATATATTGCTATTTCTGACTTTCGTGTCGCAACTCCCTGGTTGAAAATGATTTGTTATGCATGTGTGTGCTGGGTGCTGTCCTCAGATAATCGCATGGTTTGCTTTCGCCGTAAAGCCTTTTTGAAATCTGACACGGCGGATGGATTAACAACAAGTTAAGCTTTATTTTGATGTATTGCACTTGTGATTTCATGAAAGTTAAATATTTACAGTAATTTAATTTGAATTTCACCGGATGTTGACCAGATGGGACGCTAGCGTCCCAATGATCCGCAAGAAGTTAAAACCTACCCTAACCAGAAACCATGGATGGAGGGCGGCATTCACGCAAACCACCGCATTTAAACATGGAAAGAGGACTGGGAATATGGCCGAATATAAACAGTGTAGTTTTCCCTCCGCAAGGCAATCAAACAAGCGAAATGTCAGTATAGGGACAAAGCGGAGTCGCAATTCAATGGCTCAGACATGAGACAGGGTCTACTGGCAATCACGGACTACAAAAAGAAAACCAGCCACGTCACGGACACCGACGTCTCGCTTCCAGACAAACTAAACACCTTTGCCCGCTTTGAGGATAATACAGGGCCACCGTCATGGCCCGCTAACAAGGACTAACAAGACACTTTAAACGTGTTAACCCTCGCAAGGTTGCCAGCCCAGGAATCCCTAGCCGCATCCTCAGAGCATGCGCAGACCAACTGGCTGGTGTGTTTACAGACATACTCAATCTTTCCCTATCCCAGTCTGCTGTCCCCACATGCTTCAAGATGGCCACCATTTTTCCTGTTCCCAAGAAAGCTAAAGGTAACTAAGCTAAATGACTACCGCCCCGTAGCACTCACTTCTGTCATCATGAAGTGCTTTGAGATACTAGTCAAGGATCATATCACCTCCACCTTATCTGCCACCCTAGACCCACTTTTGTTTGCACAGCGCCCCAACAGGTCCACAGACGATGCAATCGCCATCACACTGCCCTATCCCATCTGGACAAGAGGAATAACCATACTGTACTGTTCATTGACTACAACTCAGCATTCAACACCATCGTACCCTCCAAGCTCATCATTAAGCTGGAGGCCCTCGATCTGAACCCCACCCTGTGCAATTGGGTACTGGAATTTCTGACGGGCTGCCCCCAAGTGGTGAAGGTAGGAAACAACATCTCCACTTCACTGACTCAACTCTGGGGCCCCACAAGGGTGTGTGCTCAGCCCCCTCCTGTACTCCCTGTTCACCCATGACTGCGTGGCCATGCACACCTCCAACTCAAATCATTAAGATTGCAGACGACACAACAGTAGTGGTCTTGATTACCACGAAACAGCCTACAGGGAAGAGGTGAGGGCACTCGGAGTGTGGTGTCAGGAAAACAACCTCTCACTCAACATCAACAAAACAAAGGAGGTGATCATGGACTTCAGGAAACAGCAGAGGGAGCACCCCCCTATCCACATCGACGGGACAGTAGTGGAGAAGGTGGAAAGCTTCAAGTTCCTCAGCATACACATCACAGGCAAACTGAAATGGGCCACCCACACAGACAGTGTGGTGAAGAAGAAGATCTCAGGAGGCTGAAGAAATTTGGCTTGTCACCCAAAACCCTAACATTTACAAATGCACAATCGAGCGCATCCTGTCGGGCTGTATCACCGCCTGGTACGGCAACTGCACCGCCCTCAACCGCAAGGCTCTCCAGAGGGTGGTGCGGTCCGCACAACTTATCACCGGGGGCAAACTACCTGCCCTCCATGACACCTACAGCACCGATGTCACAGGAAGGCCAAAAAGATCATCAAGGACAACAACCACCGAAGCCACTGCCTGTTCACCCCGCTACCATCCAGAAGGCGAGGTCAGTACAGGTGCATCAAAGCAGGGACCGAGAGACTGAAAAACAGCTTCTATCTCAAGGCCATCAGACTGCTAAAAACAGCAATCACTAACTCAGAGAGGCTGCTGCCTACATTGACACTCAAATCACTGGACACTTTAATAAATGGATCACTAGTCACTTTAAACAACACCACTAATAATGTTAACATATCTTACATTACTCATCTCATATGTATATACACAGTACCTTATACAATCTATTGCACCTTGCCGCTCGGCCATCGCTCATCTATATATTTTTATGTACATATTCTTATTCCATCCCTTTAGATGTGTAGTAGGTAGTTGTTGGGGAATTGTTAGATATTACTGGAATGTCGGAACTAGAAGCACAAGCATTTCACTACACGCATTAACATCTGCTAACCATGTGTATGTGACCAATACAAGTTTGATTTTGGGAAATATTGATATTTTGTCAAATTTCCTTTCTAGTAATTTTTGTTTTTTACAGATACGATGAAAAAAGATGTGCATTTATCCACAAATGGCTATATGTACTATAAGTCCGGTCCTGGAGTGTCTTAAGGCGAAACGGAAATATTTAGGCAGACTTGATCCAGTATCTGGAAAAATAAATTCATGTGCTATGCAAATATGACCATATTTAAAGACACATCGCCTCATTTGCATATTGTAATACAAAAAAAGTATTATATATGTGTCCACATTCAACTATTAAAAGTAAGACCAGTCCAAGCTCTTCTCTGTACTGGCACCCCAATTGTGGAACCAGCTTCCCTCTGAAGCTAGAAGAGCAGAGTCCCATCTTCCGAAAGCACCTGAAACCCTACCTCTTCAAAGAGTATCTTAAATAATCCCCCTTACCTCGACCACCCCCACAAAAAATATAAAAATAAAGAATCTTGAAACATGCACTTGACTATAATTTGGCCAAACACACGTGTTTCTTGGTCCTACTGGCAGAAAACCATTGTTTATTCAAGTACTTCAACCATTAGAAGGAAGTTAGAACGCTGACTCATGCAGTGGTCAGGTCTCGCAACCAGTCACACACCCTTTCCTATAGCATTTAGAGAGAACGACATGCTAAAAGTATTCTCCCACCCCATCTTTCTATTAGTGTTTCACAATTACACGAAGACAATGTAGTCCCACAGACACTAGTGTTGCACAGTATACTGAAACTCTTGTACTTTTTCGATAATAGAACAAACTGCTCGGTACTAGAATTTGTTACTTTCGGTAATTCTGTCTGTTTCTACTGATGGAGATCAAGTCTTTATCAGCGCAGCTGATGTCCCTTTGTAGCGCGAGAGCACCGTCCCTGCTCAACGCATTGCTAGCTCTAGCCTGTGCTGAGGAACCACTGCACTCACTTAGTCTGGGCTGCATCACCACTTGATTAAGACTAGGGTGGAGGATTGTGCATATTATAGATTCATTATATCCCATACAGTGCTTTCAGAAAGTATTCACGCCCCTCCAAATTTAGTTGGTTACAGCCTGAATTGAACATTTATTACATTTGGTCACTGGCCTACACACAATACACCAAAGTCAGTGGAATTATATTTTTCTAAATTTGTACTAAATTTAAAAATGAAAAGCTGAAATGTATTTAGTAAGTATTCAACCCCTTTGTTATGGCAAAACTAAATTAGTTCAGGAGTAAACATTTGATTAAGTCACATAATAAGTTGCATGGACTCACTCTGTATGGAGTAAATGTTTAACATGATTTTTGGATGACTACTTAATCTCTGTACCAACACACAATTATCTGTAAGGTCGCTCAGTCGAGCAGTGAATTGCAAACACAGATTCAACCACAAAAGACCAGGGAGGTTTTCCAATGCCTCGCAAAGAAGGGGACCTATTGGTAAGAAAATCTTTGCTTGAGCCCAAGGTGCCAGAGTTCAGACAATGACTGGTGAAGTTATTAATTACACTTTGGATGGTGTGTCAATACACCCAGTCACTACAAAGATACAGGCATCCTTCCTAACTCAGTTGCCGGAGAGGAAGGAAACCACTCAGGGGTTTCAACACGAGGCCAACAGGGATTTTAAAACAGTTAAAGTTTAATGGCTGTGACAGGAGAAAACTTAGGATGGATCAACATTGTACTTACTCCACAATACTAACCTAAATTACAGAGTGAAAAGCAGCAAGCCTGTACAGAATAAAAAATATTCCAAAAGATGCACCCTGTTTGCAATAAGATAATGTAAAACTGCAAAAGATTTGGCCCAAAAAATACTATAAATGAACTTTGTCCTGAATACAAAGTGTTTTTGGGGCAAATTCAACACAACACTGAGTACCACTTCATATTTTCAAGCATGGTGGTGGCTGTATTATGTTTTGGGTATGATGATCTACAAGGACTAGGGAGTCTATTAGGATAAACGAAACAGAATAAAGCTAAGCACAGGAAAAATTAAAGGATAACCTGGTTCAGTCTGCTTTCCAAAGACACCTTTCAGCAGGGCAATAGCCTAAAACAAGGCCAAATACGTTAACCGATTCAGGAAACTAGGTGTATGTCGCAAGTCACGACTTCACAGGAGTCTTTTGAACGTAAACATATTCTTGGGCAGAAATGCCTTCTCGAACATGTTAACTTTTGTGTGCCTTAGTAACAAACTTGTATGCCATCTGTAAATATGAATACAATTGTTAAATGACGAGCCTTGTTGGTTAAGCCACAGATAAAGTTAGCAACCTTCCCACTAGCCATGATTGGCTGAGATAATGAGAGGGCTGGACATACCGAGAGAGGAGAGAGGATTGGTCTGCCATATTCAAGGCTTCTGTCTATTTGAGCTGGTCAGTCTGTGTTGGTAATCATGTCAAACGCTGTTTAAAAAAAAATATATTGTGTAGTGGAGCTGCATAAGTGTTGCTCTCCACTTTCTGGAGGATCAAGTTTTGAGATCAGTGGAATTAGACTACGATCGCTAAAGAGATGGAGGAAACACCTGTCTCCAGATTACATCTTCAAACTAAGGGCAACCGTGGTATGGCATTCCTGACAGGGAGACACGTCCATCACGCATGATGATGTATACAGGTAAGATTGTTGAGTGTTAGCTAGCTACTTTTTCAGATATTACGCGTTTCTACTTTTGACAGAAAGTGGTTTCATGTCAAGCTAAAGTGTACTGTTAGCTGGCTAGCTAATGTTAGCTGGCTAGCTAATGTTAGCTGGCTAGCTAATGTTAGCTGGCTAGCTAATGTTAGCTGGCTAGCTAATGTTAGCTGGCTAGCTAAAGCATAATGAAATTGTTGCCAGCAGAGCTGGTTAGGCTGTTTTCATGTTATCCAAAGATAAACAAATCACTGGCCAGAGCGTCAAGTACGCGCTCCGAGAGCGAAACGAGATGGGTGGGGCTAAAGCTTAAGAGGGTGTACGATGCTGAATGGGTGTAGACAAAGAAGGACTCTTCACTAGACACCCAAACATTCAAAGACGATTTTCTCAAAAGTGAGTTTACAAGTTGATCAACTTTCAAAGCAGAATTACTTTCCCCATTGTTCCTCAAATGCAGTGTATGATATACCATTTTGCAGCTCAGAGTCTCTACTTTCATCCAATGTAAAAACCATTTCACATTTTAAATAATCCCCCTACGTAAGACCGAATCCAGGTGGTGAGTCACATATACACTGTAGTTGCTTACCAAGATGACATTGAATGTTCTTGAGTGGCCAAGTTACCGTTTTGACTTAAAATTGCCTTGAAAATGGCTGTCTAGCAATGATCAACAACCATCTTGACAGAGCTTAAAGAATTTATAAAATAATAATGTGCAAATACTGTATAATCCAGATGTGCAAAGCTCTTAGAGAGACTTACCCAGAAAGACTCACAGCTGTGATCACCAAAGGTCATTCTAACATGTATCGACTCAGGTGGTTGAATACTAATTTAAATCATGTTATTTTTCACAAATGTTAGAGGGGTGTGAATACTTTCTGAAGGCACTGTATATAATTATGGATATTTTTATATGGTCATAGCTGCACTCCTGGTAGATAGTACTAATTTGCCATTTTGTACTTCTTATTTGTGAACCTTGTTAACCATTCAATTGATTTGTATGGATCAAATACCCGCTCCGGTCATATGAATGGTCTTTCTCCTATCCTTTTCCCATATGGGCAACATTAGGAAAAACATTTTAATAATAAAAAACAAACAAAAACACTTCATGCAACATGGCATGTAGAAATGTTTGAAACTGTTAAAAGATGCACTATGCAGAAATAGCTCCGCCATTGCCTGGTTGCTAAATTTAGAAAAGTTTGCCTAATTTTAGTTTGAGACAAAACATGCAAGTATAGTGTAGAGAATCACTGTATCATCTTTACCGCTGTGAAATATATTTTCCACAAACAAAAATATTGTATTTTAAGCTGGTGTACAAAATCGAAAGTAAGACGCAAAGACAAAACTTAGGAACGGGAAGCATAGACATAGCGCTCATAGAACACATCTAACGCTTCTTAGACTTGCTTTCAATGGGAACAAGATCCATAACTCATATTTCTATGTGAATTGGTTGGGTCGCCCAAAAAGTTACATATTACATCTTTAATTAATGTTTGCAAAACAAATGTCCATTACAGGCTAGAACACTTTAGAATGCAAGATGATACCAGTTCCAGCTTTGTAGGCTAACGTTCCTTGCTAGCTTACAGCTGAAGCTAAAATCAATTTACTACCCTATCATCTTGTTTCTGATCCAACGAAAACTATTGCTGATTTTAAAGCTGATTGTCACCAAACACTTTATTAATTCACTTAGTCTCACCCGCCTCATGTCTCTTCCAGTCAAGATAATCTTCGCTCGAGCCCAAGTGACCAGGGTTCTGGTCTAGAAGCACAACTTCAAATGCTCCTACAGTTTGGCTTCGTACTGCAGTTTAACTTGTTTGGGATAGGGGGCAGCATTTTGGATAAATAGCGTGCCCAGAGTGAACTGCCTCCTACTCAGTCCCAGATGCCAATATATGCATATTATTATTAGTATTGGATAGAAAACACTCTGAAGTTTCTAAAACTGTTTGAATGATGTCTGAGTATAAACAGAACTCATATGGCAGGCAAAAACCTGAGAAAAAATCCAAACAGGAAGTGGGAAATCTGAGGTTTGTAGTTTTTGAACTCACCCCTATCAAATACACAGTGGGATATGGGTTATTTTTCACTTCCTAAGGCTTCCACTAGATGTCAACAGTCTTTAGACCGTTGTTTCAGGCTTCTCATATGAAGGGGGGCCGGATGGGAGCTGTTTGAGTAAGGGGTCTGCCTACAGCCTCGTTCTCAGTCACGCGCTTTCACTTGAGAGTTAGCTCTCGTTCCATTGCTTCTCTACAGACAATGGAATTCTCCGGTTGGAACATTATTGAACTTTTATGATAAAAACATCCTAAAGATTGATTCTATACTTAGTTTGACAAGTTTCTACGACCTGTAATATAACTTTTTGAACGTTTCGTCCGAATGGACCAGATCGCGATTTTGGATTTGTTTACCAAACGCCCTAACAAAAGAAGCTATTGGACATAAATTATGGACATTATCGAACAAAACAAGCATTTATTGTGGAACTGCGATTCCTGGGAGTGCATTCTGATGACGATCAAAGGTAAGTGAATATTTATTATGCTATTTATGAATAATGTTGACTACCCAACATGGCGGATATTTCTCTGGCTGGTTTGGGCTCTGAGCGCCGTTCTCAGATTATGCTTTTTCCGTAAAGTTCTTTTGAAATCTGACACAGCGGTTGCATTAAGGAGAAGTGTATCTAAAGTTCCATGCATAACACTTGAATTTATCAACATTTATAATGAGTATCTCTGAATTCATGTGGCTCTCTGCAAAATCATACCATGTTTTTGAACTACTGAACATAACACACCAATGTAAAATGAGATATTTGGATATAAATATGCACTTTATCGAACAAAACATACATGTATTGTGTAACATGAAGTCCTATGAGTGTCATCTGATGAAGATAATCAAAGGTTAGTGATTCATTTTATCTCTATTTGTGCTTTTTGTGACTCCTCTCTTGGGCGGGAAAAATGGCTGGGTTTTTCTGTGACTTGGTGGTGACCTAATAATTGTTTATGGAGATTCCACTGTAAAGCATTTTTGAAATCAAACACTGGCTGGATTAACGAGAATGTTATCTTTAAAATGGTGCCTAATACTTGTATGTTTGAGACATTTGATTTATGAGATTTCTGTTGATTTGTATTTGGCGCCCTGCTATTTCATTGGCTGTTGGTGAGGGGTTCCGCTAGCGAAACGGGGTGCCGCTAGCGGAACCCCTGTCCTAGACAGGTTAACTGATGTCCGGCCCAGAACAATGTCTATCTGCAGACTGCTGTTACTACATGCCGCGCCCGCTACGATTGAGGCTGCTGGTGTGGTCTCTGGCCCACACCCCAGCACAGTAGGTGACGATAATGCAGCAACGTTGGATGCCAACTGTCAAAGAACCCCAACTGGTGTCTTCTACCCAGCTTCTAGCTAGGTAGGGGACACCAGTAAACAATGTCCTTCACCCCTGCCTGCCGAGTACTGTGTGCCAGTGTCCTAGCTAGCTAGCAGCCTTAATGACAGTGTGAAACAGCCTTTAGTAAGTGATGCATATTGGTAGACCCTTCTCGCCCAGACAATTTCCATAGACGGCCACAGAGCAGTCAGATTAGAAAACTCCTAATAAGGCACTTTAGTCATCACCTTCGTACACAAAACATGCAGTTAATTATTCAAATAATTGTTGCAGAGGCAGATTTTTTGCCATCGCTCACACCCGAAGATATTACAAGTATGGGTAGCTGCAGCCTAATATGGTGACCGGAGTATGGGCGAGTGTGTGTGTTAAAAGGAGTGGGTGTATGGAAAGCGAAACAGCTAATTGGGCAGATGTCACTCAAGAAGTTTTGCGTCGCTGATTGTGCTTCACGACGAGAAATACTGGAACAATATTTCTAACATAGAACGTGGGGAATGGTCAGCGGCGATCTACAGAACACTAATGTAATTTTGTGATTTCCTTTATAACATTGTTAATGACATACTGTAACATGGACAATATACCCACTACATGCACAAAGTTCCAATACTATGCGTTGTGCATGTAATTTGACAAATTGTTTTTGTTAACAGAGTGATGTGATTTGATGAACTATAAGAGAAATTGTTTTACATAACTTTGTAAAATTGACAAGTCACGCCCCCAAGTGAGGTCAGAGTGTGTGTCAGCCTGAAGGAACTGCCCCTTTCGAACAAACTGCATAAATGAGGTAATAAATTAACATACCAGACTAGAAAAGCTAAAGTGGTTTGAACTTTTAATCTGAACACGGAGGTAGAGACGATAAACTCACTTCCCGGACAATCACTGGTACGGCTGATTCGCTGATCTAAGTAAAGGGTCTTCAAAAGCTAATTTAAGTGGGTCCAGTCTACTACTCTGCTCAACCCATCGTATTAGGCTACTCTCATCACCCGAATGGGAACCATCGACACAGCTGGCTAGCCTATCTTCAAAGCAGCATCTACAAGAGCTAATGGAAGGAAAATAACCTGTAGTTCTGTTCAGGATTTCATGACAAGTCACCAGACAACTACAGAGAAGAACAGTAGAAGACTTGTTGGAACCCTTTTGGACAATCAGAGCCATGCAAGCGTGCCGCCAAAAGGCCCGATTCCCTTTCCATGGAGGCCCTGTCCGCCGAGAGAGATACACGGCGAACCCAGGCATTTCATGTAAATACAGTCATGATTTTACTCAGAGGGCGGAGGTTCGTGTGCAAGGTATAAGATTACTGCAAGTGAGAGTAGTTTCTTAAAGTACCAATGTTAAGTGTCTCTGTCCCTCTCTCCATCTCTTTTGTAACAAGCAGCGATGTTGTGTCATTCCGCTAGGGACCTGTTTTTAACGTATTAAGTGTATATGTTTATTCTGTGTTACCATTTAATTAGCTGGTGAATACATTAAACCAATTTGTGTAGCACTGAATCATACGGCTCTGGTTTTTGCAGATGCATGGAGGTTACGACTGTTCAGAATGGTGATATGATACAAGGTTATGATTAATATGATTAAGTTGACTGTTTATAGATGTGATAGGTAAAGACCTTTTAGGGTTGAATTCGAGAGATGGTAACTCTTTAAAGAACCACTCTCGTGGTGCCCCAGATCCTGATGAGTTAATTGTTACATGATTAATTTAAACATCGGTAACAATTAAACATTGTTATTCATCTGATTAACTGTCTTCAGATTAATGTTAGTCAAGTCACGACACAGCATACACAAGAAATAACTAATATTGATAACCATCTAGATGTCACTTTGATACAAAGCCTACACACAGTCTACTACTCAATGGGGAGGGCATGAACAGCAACACCGGGACATAGTGCCCTCCGCTCCCGCTTGACAAGCACTACTGTGTCAGGCAACGGCGTGGGAAGTACTTACCTAGTAGCCAATATCAGAGTGACAGTCACAGTAAGCACACGCATACAATGTATGAAGTAACAGTATACCATCAAACAATCGTCAATTTTATAACTGAAAAAGGTACATTTGTGTAAAACAGTGAAATATGACTAAGTCCAAACTCTCACAGTACGGTAGCTACATGTACGGTAGTTGCGTGGTAAGAAACAGTAAAAAAAGAAAAGAAAAGTGCTCAATCAAAAATGTAACCTATAGCAGAGCACTTGACACACCCACTCCTTTACACACGCCCACTACTTTTCTTTCGACCCACCTCCGGTCACCATATTAGGATGCAGCTACCCCCCTTCTCAGATATTAACATTTTATATTCATCCAATGTCTGCCGCGATGTGATAACGATATATATGGTCCATGAATCAGCGTATGCGAACGCGAGTAGATTACCTGAAACGACGGTTTGTCATCTTGGACGCAGTCTCCAGTTCTTATTATACCTTAGTGCTTGAGCCTCCAACGGACTGTGGGTGAATGACATCATGGGTTTTAAAGAGACGGCGCACACTTTTATAAAAGAAGAGTGCTCCTTCTATGCAAATGTTGTTGACCAGTACAATAACATAAGTCCCAAAAGGAAGGGAAACAGATTGGTTTTCATCTGTAGCCCCATGAAATCAGCCAAAACAAGCTCAATAACGCATGCACAAACTCCCATTGAATATGCATTCACCTGTATTGTGAATAGGCCTAGGCAACATCTTGATTTACCCAGTTTATCAATAGACTAGAGATTTACCATTCAAATAAAGGATTACCATTGTTTTTATGTAGTTTGATAAAAAGCAAAGTCAAATTGATTGTATATTTGATTCTTTAATGCATACATTTAAAAATCTCAAAAAGGTAATGATATTGAATTCAAAAGATCTGTCTGGATCAAGTGCCATTCTGTGACTTTGGCCAATACAATTTTTTTTTTTTTTTTAAACGTAGTATCGTGATGATATCAAGTACTTTAGTACTAAACTTTGTATCGAAGTAAAAATTCTGGTATTGTGACAACACTACCAGACACACACCGATCCAACAAAACCTGCTTCAAATAGCAGGTATGATAACAAAGTCTCTTACCTGCTGCTACTAAATACAAAACACCACATCTAACTGGGCCAGGGAAGAGCGACAGAGAGAGAAATAATGTCTTTCTCCTCCTCCCGCTGCTCCCCTTCTGCGCAGCTATTTTTAATGACCTACATGGACCCGAGTTCCATCAAAAACGCTCCAATTCAGTTGGCTTTCATTAGAGTGACTGTCCTCTGGAGACGCAGAGTTAGTTCACTGCATCAAAAATGGGTGATGTTGACACACCTCTGTGCCATTCTATAAAGTGCTGCAGGAACCATAACCTCGCCTGTCGCTCAACTGTCTACTTTCGGCGTGAGATCCAAAGCGCACGCAAAAAGGGATTGTCGACAGGTTCAAGGATGCATGGAGAACATCTATGATGGGCTGCGCATAAACTTGAGATGGGACCTGGAAGAAAAAAAACATGGTCAAGTAGGTGGGCAAAGTGATAGGGCGGTATCCAGATTTTCACACCATTCCTATAACCGGCAGTGCACACAAGGGGCGCTTTCTTTCCAAACGTAAAAAACACTAAAACATTTAGAGAGCAGGGATCCTGATCCAGGAGGGGATTGCTCTCTACTGTAAACAAGAAACTTGATCTTGCATGCTAGCCACTTTAATTTTTGGTACGGTATTGAAAATATTAACATCGGTATTTCCAAATACCCCGTATATGGTATATACAGTATACCACCCAAGCCCAGTATGTACTGCATACCAGGGTACTTTAAAATACAGACAGAATAATTTTCAATAACGTAACAACCCCAAAAAGTTTACCATTGAAGTTTTTTTATATGTGAATATTTGTAGCTACTTAAGTAAATACCTGCAGTACAACTTGTGCAATACGTTAGGAGAAAAAGCAGATTACGTTCTTCATTTCCCCATCAAATTGGTTTTCATTATGAAGCTTAACAGTAGTCCCAGTCACACCGTTTCTTTACATGCACACAACGATGCGAGACAGCAAATCTATTTACAGTATGGAATTCAAAAGTAAATATTTGCCAGCTAGATATCTTAGAACTATTAACTTAACTGTCTGAAATGTGCTAGATGCTCTGCAGTTGTGCATTTTGTTCGCTAACTTAGTAACTAGTTATTTAGCTAGATAGCGTCAAGCTTTTCTTGGTAACAGCAGAGAATCCCCTCCTGGATGAAGAGCTTTGCCGTCTAATATTTGTTTTGTGCATGAGGCAAAACGAGTAGCATTTCATCCTCAACTTCGATCAACAATTCATAACCTGGTGGTTGGTGATCCCACACCAAAATCGATACTAGAGTGCCAAGGAAGATCAGCAAAACCAGAAGGCACCATGGCTTTCAAATGAGGCCCTGCTAGCTTCAGTGCCTTGCCTCTGGTTCTAGGGGCAGGGGTGTTGGCCTGGATCCTGTCATTCTGATCACGTCGCTGACCGTTCTCAGAGAAAGCGCAAAGCCCATATCGCAGGTCTCAGTGCCACCCCAGTTGAATGCCATTCTGGCCTGTGCCACCAGGGAGGCTCACTCCCAAGTCCCTCCACCCTGACTGCCAGTCAACCAACATGTCCGGGCATTATAAAAGGCAGAGGGCGCCGACAGACTGGACAAAGAGAGGACACAGAACGACACCGATATTTGATTAAGTGGAGGTTAAAATAACTTGGGAAAATTAGGTCCAACCAGAAAATGGATTCAAGCAGCAGAGTATCTTGATTGGCACAGTCAAGAGTATAATTATAACCTGCTTTAGGGACTATTTCTAAGACCCACATTGATTACCAAGTATAGACGTACTGGTAATGCTACAAACTTGCACAATGCTCTGTTGCTTTCCAACAGGGTGTGGGCGCTGAGCCAGGCACTAACAATGACCTAGCAATAGCATCCCAGCAGAGCCAAGTCCCAGCCTATTCTATGCCCACAGACATAGTGACTCAAGGTTCTATGCCAGACACTAACCAAGAGACAGCGTCACACACAGACAAGGAGCAATATTGGCTAAACAACCTTTTTAAATGACCAAAATATGGCTGAGTAGAGACGTGGCCAGATAAGAGTCAGACTGCCTGAAAAAAAACAGAACCAGGGTACACAACAAGGGACATCCAAAACAAAGTGTCAGTCACTGAGCACAGAGGTTTAAAAAAAAAAATATATATTCTCTCACATGGTTTCGTCACGGTCAAATAATTCATTCTGTGGATGAAACAAATAGCTTTGTAGGAAGTTTGAAGTTTACGAAATAAAACTCATGATATACCATTCGTCTAGTTCTGTGGAACTTACAACCCACCTGAAACATGCGTTGTTGAACATGAACAGCATGCCGATCGGCCTATTAGTTAGGCATGGCTGGTATGATGGTTTGGCCTGGTCTAGGGTAGGATAGAATGTGCAAAAGTTCTCTACAGGTCCCTGGATCAGAGGAAACGGAAAATAAACTTACAGCTGCCCCCCTGTTCTTTAATGACAGAACATGTCACCCGAGGCCTTACCACAAACACACACACACACACACACACACACACGACCAGCTGCCGCTTTCCCAGCTCTTCAGAAAAACTGGTGAGCAGCTGTGTGCACGCGCGAGTGCACCAGGGTAAAATAAACAGTATGCTTCAAGCTTCCTTCAAGGGGGCAGTGTAATTCAAATCTGTGAAATAGTCCAGTGCCATTTACAAAACTAGACAGCAGTGAAAATAATAAAAGCAGTTTTTGATGAGGTTCAGTGGAACACTGAAATGTACTCTGGCATCCAAGCATGGTCACAAGACTGCTTACAAAAATATCTCACCTGTTGTCCCAATTTGATAGCACAGTCACCTGCAGACAATGGAGCTTACTTTAGAAAATTCTCCAATGCGTGGTATGATACAGTCGGTAACATGAAGCTGGCATGTTAGTATTTGGCAGAAAAGCAGTTGTGGATACTGTGGAAGGGGCTGCAACCAAGGCGAGCATCACCAAGCTAAAAATTGTTCTGGGAAGGTCGTCCAGATGTTTCTCATTGGTTCACACAGTATGGGCCACCCTGTTGTCCCTGAGGAGAAACAAAATAACTCAGTCTGGCTTTTCATTTCAGGGTAGGGAGGAAAGACCGAGTGGCATTAGATTTAAGGCAGTATCGGTTTACATTGCAACACTAGGGATGTAACGATTCACAGATAAACATTGCAATTGGGACCAATGCATAAAAATACGACTGCATTGGTCCACGGACCCCAAACCGATCCAAATGTAGCTTACATCGGTCCGAAAATCTATTCAAACATTAAGAATTGCCGATTCACATTTTTTTGCTCAAATTACTTTAACTACATTCCAAAAATCTAAGTTTAACAACCATAGGGAATATCAGTAGCCTAGTCAAACTGCGCACTCTTCCCAGCTTTGTGCACTGACCAACGTGGAGAAGGCGGCCTGTTCCTGATCTTGCACATTTGCAAGGCACCTTTAGCATTCAAATGCTAAAATGGCTTGCGCGATATTAGGCTTTATTAGTCGAGTGACTGAACAAAAATAAACACAACATGTAAAAAAGATCCCAGGAATGTTCCATATGCACAAAAAGTTCAAATGTTTTGTTTGAATTTGTTTACGGTTGGTGAGCATTTCTACTTTGCCAAGATAATCCATACACCTGACAGGAGTGGCATATCAAGAAGCTGATTAAACAGCATGATCATTACACAGGTGCACCTTGTGCTGGGACAATAAAGGGCCACTAAAATGTGCAGTTTTGTCACAAAACAATGCCACAGATGTCTCAAGTTGAGGGAGCGTTCAATTGGCATGCTGACTGCAGCAATGTCCACCAGAGCTGTTGCCAGAGAACTGAATGTTCATTTATCTACCATAAGCCACCACCAACGTCGTTTTAGAGAACTGCGCAGTACATCCAACCGGCCTCACAACCGCAGACCATGTGCAACCATTTCAATTGACTGATTTCTTTCTGAGCTGTAACTCGTTGAAATTGTTGCATTTATATTTTTGTTCAGTATAATTTTCTAGGTTAATGTTATCTATGCGCTGTTGAAAATTGTGTTTTACCAGAATAAAAGTAAGAGATACAACTCATCTGGCTATACCTGTTGAAAGGGGCTTACAATAGATTTTATTTTGATTGTTCAGGTTCACCGTCAGCAATAGGCTTGGTAGTTTTGCTTTAAACAATGTGTATATGGACATTTTTAGATATGAAATGATCAACTTTTGCCTGTATAACGAGGAATAACTTTAGACAGTCTCACTCATGGCCAAAGCGGGAGGAGAAAATGTTTTCACAAAAAACTTCCAAACGGTCAAAACCATAAAATTTTGAGATGGGGTAAAATCCAAAATTGTGCTATATGTTCATTGACTTTCTCATAGCAAATTTCTAAACTGTAGATATTGATACATTACTAACACAAAACACTTAATCTGTAAAAAAAAAAGTTAATTAGTGGGTGATTGTGATTTCAGAACCTAAGTGACGGTACTGCTAAATAGCCAACGAAATGGATACACGTATTACCTGCATTCACCCTTTTTTGCGCCAACTCTTGCACTGACTATGCACACACGCTGGACTCTACCCACACACGCGCTGCTGCTACTGTCTATCATCTATCCTGTTGCCTAGCAGCTTTACCCCTACTTACAGTTGAAGTCAGAAGTTTACATACACCTTAGCCAAATACATTTAAACTCAGTTTCACAATTCCTGACATTTAATCCCAGTAAAAATT
The DNA here is from genome assembly GCF_045679555.1 of Salvelinus alpinus. Taxonomy (NCBI): domain Eukaryota; kingdom Metazoa; phylum Chordata; class Actinopteri; order Salmoniformes; family Salmonidae; genus Salvelinus; species Salvelinus alpinus. The sequence goes on along the minus strand of NC_092099.1, from coordinate 2,931,345 downwards.
ACCTTTCTTAGGTCAGTTAGGATCACCACTTTATTTTAAGAATGTGAAATGTCAGAATAATAGTAGAGATAATGATTTATTTCAGCTTTTATTTCTTTCATCACATTCCCAGTGTCAGAAGTTTACATACACTAAATTAGTATTTGGTAGCATTGCCTTTAAATTGTTTAACTTGGGTCAAACATTTTGGGTAGCCTTCCACAAGCTTCCCACAACAAGTTGGGTGAATTTTGGCCCATTCCTCCTTACAGAGCTGGTGTAACTGAGTCAGGTTTGTAGGCCTCCTTGCTCGCACACGCTTTTTCAGTTCTGCCTACAAATTTTCTATAGGATTTAGGTCAGGGCTTTGTGTTGGCCACTCCAATACCTTGACTTTGTTGTCCTTAAGCCATTTTGCCACAACTTTGGATGTATGCTTGGGGTCATTGTCCATTTGGAAGACCCATTTGCGACCAAGCTTTAACTTCCTGACTGATGTCTTGAGATGTTGCTTGAATATTTCCACATACTTTTCCTCCTAATGATGCTATCTATTTTGTGAAGTGCACCAGTCCCTCCTGCAGCAAAGCACCCCCACAACACGATGCTGCCAACCCTGTGCTTCACGGTTGGGATGGTTCTTCAGCATGCAAGCATCCCCCTTTATCCTCCTAACATAACAATGGTCATTATGGCCAAACAGTTCAAGGACATTTCTCCAAAAAGTACGATCTTTGTCCCCATGTGCAGTTGCAAACCGTAGTCTGGCTTGGTTATGGCGGTTTTTGAGCAGTGTCTTCTTCCTTGCTGAGCGATATAGGACTCATTTTAATGTGGCTATAGATACCTTTGTGCCCGTTTCATTCAGCATCTTCACAAGGTCCTTTACCGCTGTTCTGGGATTGATTTGCACTTTTCGCACCAAAGTACGTTCATCTCTAGGAGACAGAACACGTCTCCTTCCTGAGCGGTACGACGGCTGTGTGGTTCCATGGTGTTTATACTTGCGCACTATTGTTTGTACAGATGAATGTGGTAAGTTCAGTGTTTGGAAATTGCTCCCAAGGATGAACCAGAGGTCTTGGCTGATTTCTTTTGATTTTCCCATGATGTCAAGCAAAGAGGCACTGAGTTTGCAATTGACTCAAATGTCAATTAGCCTATCAGAAGCTTCTAAAGCCATGACATAATTTTCTGGAATTTTCCAAGCTGTTTAAAAGGCAGTCAACTTAGTGTATGTACACTTCTGAGCAACTGGAATTGTGATACAGTGAATTACAAGTGAAATAATCTGTCTGTAAACAATTGTTGGAAAAATTACTTGTGGCATGCACAAAGTAGATGTCCTAACGGACCTGCCAAAACTAGTTTGTTAACAAGAAATAGGTGGAGTGGTTGAAAAACAAGTTAATGACTCCAACCTAAGTGTATGTAAACTTCTGACTTCAACTGTATATGTACAGTACATGGCTACCTCAATTACCTCGTACCCTTGCACATCGATTTGGTACTGGTACTTTATATTTACTCTGAATTGTTGGAACAGGAAATGTAAGTAAACATTTAAACTGTTCGTCTATCCATCTACACCTGTTGTTTACAAAGCATTTGACAAATCAAATTTGATCTGCATGTTGGGGTAAGTCGCCAAAGTATTAGTATCAATCCACACAGGAAGTTACTCAAACGTGGTACTAAAAGATATGGTGTAAAAACAAGAGATTGGTAAGAGGAAGCAATTTGAGAGTGGATTTTTGGGGGGCATTTTTGTTCTCCCCACTGTAATCACTGCACATTGGTGTAGTGTGCACACAGGTATTCAGTGTTGTGTTCAAAATACCAGTCTCAACATCAACAACGAAGAGGCGACTCCGGGATGCTGGCCTTCTAGGAAGATTTGCAAAGAAAAAGCCATATCTCAGACTGGCCCAAAAAAAAGAAACGATTAAGATGGGCAAAAGAACAGACACTGGACAGAGGAACTCTGCCTAGAAGGCCATTATCCCAGAGTTGCCTTTTCACTGTTGACGTTGAGACTGGTGTTTTGTGCGTACTATGTAATGAAGCTGCAAGTTGAGGACTTGAAGCATCGGTTTCTCAAACTAGACACTAATGTACTTGTTCTCTTGCTCAGTTGTGCACCGGGGCTTCCCATTCCTCCTTCTAATCTAGTTAGAGCCAGTTTGCGCTGTTCTGTGAAGGGAGTAGTGCACAGCGTTGTGCGAGATCTTCAGTTTCTTGGCAATTTCTCACATGGAATAGCCTTCATTTCTCAGAAGAATAGACTGACAAAGTTTCAGAAGAAAGGTCTTTGTTTCTGTCCATTTTGAGCCTGTAATCGAACCCACAAATTCTGATGCTCCAGATACTCAACTAGTCTAAATAAGGCCAGTTTTATTGCTTCTTTAAATCAGAACAAGTGTTTTCAGCTGTTCTAACAATTGTAAAAGGGTTTTCTAATGATCAATTAGCCTTTTAAAATGATAAACTTGGATAAGCTAACACAATGTGCATTTGAAACACAGGAGTGATGGTAGCTGATAATGGGCCTCTGTACACCTACATAGATATTCCATAGAGAATCACCCGTTTCCAGCTACAATAGTCATTTACAACATTAGCATTGTCTACACTGTATTTCTGATCAATTTGATGTTATTTTAGTCGACCAAAAAAAAAGTGATTTTCTTTCAAAAACAAGGACATTTCTAAGTGACCCCAAACTTTTGAACAGTAGTGTATATTTGACATTTGTATCTGAAAGCATAATTGAAGTTGGAACATTGACATTTTGATCTTACCCAGGCCTCCTTTAAGACTCCATAATGTTTCATCTGTATGTGCTACAACACATTTTTTGGGGGGCGTCTATGAAGCTTTACTGCATTCTCTATAATACAAGTAGTATTTTGATTTCAATAAACATGCTATTATATGAACTTAAAATAAACATGAATATTGAAAATATAAATGTTTTTCTTCATTTGGCAAGCCTTTCTATATATTGATGATCCCATTTCCAGAGTGGGATCTTTGCTAGTTTTTTTTTTTTCTTCCCCGAAACATACAATATACTTGCAGTGAAGCCACTCAACAACTACATCATACCAGTCATCCAACAGATTCCCATTCTGAGCGACACACATAAGCATCCAGGGTCAATGCCCTGCTCAAGGGCACGCTGACCGATCTACCACCAGGCCAAAAAACGTGAACACGAACCCTCCAAGATCCCCCCCACAGTTCCCCAATAGCTGTCCCTCAACCATTCGAGACCCCTCCCACAAGAAGGAGAAAAAAAATACAATGAATTCCATTCCCCACACCCAAGAACCCCCACAGTGCACAAACAAAGAAGAGAAAAAAGGAAAAGACAGAATAAAACAATGCAAAAAAATTATAATAAATACATTTAAAACAAAGGACATCAAGGACAACTAAAATCATAACAGCAATGCCAACTGTATATGTTTGTGTGCATGTCTGGCACTATTACATGGATGTGTGTGTTCTCGTATGTGTATATTTGAATGAGAGTGTGTGTATATGCATGTGTACAAACACCTGCACGGCATCAGCCTCAGGCAAACCGGCATTAGTTGTAAAAACACTGCCCCTCAGTGTCATTCAAATGTACTTTTTAAATTATGTTTTATTTTGACTTTTATCTTTGACCATCATTCTATCACCCACACAGCAACACACTTGTCTCCAATTCCACCTACCAACACTCAGCCCATCCCATCTAGCTCTGCTGGCCACCCACTTCAGGTTTCTACGCAACACATATCTTTCAACTATGCTGTGATGTTTAACGTACAATTTCAATCTAATAGAATCCACAGATTGCGAGTTGAAGATAAATACTTTTACTGCATTTTCAGCCATTCCTGAACCTGAGACCAGAAACAGGCTACCCGAGGGCAATACCAAAATAAATGGTCTATTGATTCTGTATCCTCACAACAAAATCAGCAGAGCTTCGATGATTTTATGCAGCAAATATTTAACATTTTGTTGGTGGCAAGAATGCTATATAATAATTTTAGCTGAAAAGCATAATGTCTTGAATCTTGCATTGTTTTATATATCAACTCGTACCATGGAATCGGTATATCAAAAATCTCTTCCCAACTATGGCACAGTTGTCAACATCCTGGTCCTCAAATTAAACTAGAATACGGTCTTATTTATGCCATTTTTATTCCTCCGCCAGTTTTGATCTTTTATATTGGGCAGACAGACCAGTTCCCTACCTCCTCCCGCTGCCACCTGCCTGAGTATTTCTGTAATCAATTGGTTGTATTCTTGGATTGAGCAGACCTTTCCGTACAATTCTGAACTCCATAAAGGACATAAACTCTACCATTCCAATTTACAATATCATTTAAGAACAAAATACCCTTTTCAAACATATTTCCCATAAATACAAGTATTTTATCAACAAGCACATTTGAGTTCAGCCATAATATTTGTTCCATCTTTTCAGGGGGATGGAATTGAAATTGTAGCCAGCTCTGCAATGCTCGTTTGAAAAAGACAGATACTTTGAAAAAAGTATCATTTTCAATGAATCGAAAATGAGACATGGCAATCTGCCAACCTGCGTAATGATCTGTCATGTGTACCCAAATTGCTTGCCACTTTTCCATGTGAAGAAGAAACCACAGACTCCATGAAATTACCTCAGCCTCCTAAATATTTGCTAAGCTAATTTTGTGTAAGATTTCTTTGAAACAAGGGTGGCTCAATTTACTCCTTTGGCTCAACTTACCCACCCTCCCCTACTGTTAATTCTTGACATGCCATTTCTTCCTTCTTACCAACCAATCAACAGTGCTCCCTGGGTTTCGAAGCGAATAAACAGGAAGGCATGTGTGATAACTATCTCTACGGGCCCTGTGTGTGATGTCATCAAGAGGAAGCAAAAGCACAGTGCCTCAACATCCTTTTATGGAAACTTCCCTTTGAGGGTCAGAGCAGGCTAGGCTAACTGAACCCACTCGTCCATGTCTAAACATATGAAGAAATATTTAGAGAATTAATGTTTACATCTCCATGTTTGTGTAAACCTCAGTTTGCTTCTTTATTTTGGCATACTTTTTAGCTGAGCTAATGGATTTGGAAATGCTGAAGTTGAAACAGGAGTGAAATGACAGCTCATTGTTCCACAAAAAAAGGGTATACTTAAAAAAATTAAATAAAGTAGTTTAGAAACATGACCTACTGGTAACTGGTGCATGCATGCATTTGTGTCTATGACACAATGTAGCCTAGATGTCTGTGTATATGCAGTTTTAAAATTAATCTCTGCATTTATCTGTGCGTTTATGTTTGTGCGTGATTGCGTACACACGTGTGCCAATTATCTGGCCTGTCCCATTGATGACAGTGACATTTTTTAAAGATGTGGGTTGTGCCCCTCCTAACTTCAGGGTACCAGACTAATCTAAACACTTGATTCTCCACTCCCCTTGGTCTGTCACCGAACGTTGACAAGGCAACTTAATCTGCCACTTACTTTGTCTCCCGACCGCAGTGAGACAAAACGCACTGACGTCAACAGAATCCTAGACAGCCATCAGCGCTGATAGAGGATTTCATCCACAGATGTTGAGCAGACTAGAGTTTTGTAAATGAACCTCTGACTCAGAGTTGATATGCAGTTGATACTTCAAAACTTTATCCCTTACCGTGTACCTATGTTTGATGATATCAATACGTTTTAATAAAACATTAATCAAATGCAACCACCGACTGTTTCCATGTTGAGATTCAAATTGGCACATGCACATTTGCGCCGAGTTGCCATCTTAGAGCAACAGCAATGAGGAAACAGTATGGATTTCAGCAAAGAAAAGGCATGCAACAGAGGACAAGCATAGGTACACGGCAGTGACGGTCGGCGCCGTTGAAAATGAGGGTGGACGATGACCGCCTTGCACACTCTTGCCTGCATCTAGCTTATCTAGGGTGTAATCATTAGTGCAACAGTTGCAAACGAGAGTTTCTATTGGACAAATTCAGATATGTTTATCACCCTTCCTTTTGCGAAACATTTTTTCATCAGAATCGGAATGAATACACCCCTGATGATCGCACAGTTCACTTTCATAGCAACCACACACACACAGCATGATTTGCTGGTTGTATAATTCCTTCTCGCATGCATCTACGTGCCCTCCTCTCACCTTTTCCCTTCGCTTGTGGACTTCAGTCCACAATACAACAGCTGTCTGTGACCAGGTGAAAAAAAACTTCAAGCCAAACCTTCACACCATAACCGCTAACCTCTACACACAGCCTACTTCATTGTCACCATATTAGCTAATGTTATTTTCAACAGCTAGCTACTAGAACTTATGCATTGCTAAACCCGCTACAATCCTGCAGTACAGTAAGCAGGTACACCGGCAGGTCCCGGTGGCAATAAATTAATAAAACCAAAAGCTTACCTTGACTTGGAAAAGTCTCAGCTGTTGATAGCCATAGCCAGCTAGCTATCATAGCATCCCTCTCTGTTTGAGCAAGCTAAACTAGCTAGCTGCATTCACTAGCTAGGCAATTGAAAAGAAATACAGCTAGCTCTCTTGCTCATACTTCTTCATTTTGGAAGACGTTTGTTTAACCATTGTCTCTCTCGGAGTCAACTACTCACCACATTTTATGCACTGCTGCGCTAGCTAGCTGAAGCTTATGCTTTCAGTACTAGATTCATTTTTAGATCCTTTGACTGGGTTGGCAGTTCATACTGCTAGAGCTCTGATAGGTTGGGAAAATTGCTCCAGAAGTTGTCATAATTACTGCGTAAGTCCAACAATGAGCCTCCTAGGTTTTGTCCTGAAGTCAATGTGCCCTGAGGATGACGGAAACTAGCTGTCCTCTGGCTACACCATGGTGCTACCCCAGAGAGTGCTGTTGAGGCTACTGTAGAAAATGTGTATTAATCAATTATTTGGAGACATGTGAATATATTTAGTAGAGTTTTATCTGAAAAGGACACCTTTATTAATGTTTCACAATTTATTTTTCTGAAATTCACTGAGGATGGTCCTCCCCTTCCTCCTCTGAGGAGCCTCCACTGGTACATGGTATGGTTTTAAGAATTGAAATTGTTAAAGTATCGACTGCATAGGGACTCAGAGTTGCAGGTTAATAAAAAATAAAAATAAACTCTAGTCTGCGCTCAACTCTGTGGATTAAATCATTGTGTAGTTGAGGTACTTGGCAGGACAGGAGGATGCTCTACCCTGAGGATGCCCGTCCACCGCTGTCGTGAATGCTAGCCTAATCCAGCAAGGAGAAATCCAAGACATGCCGGTTTCTAAAGTGTCAGGCAGGTGCAGCAGGACGAACGGGAACTTACTTGAACCCTTCTCTGTTTTTTTATTTTATTTTTTCAAATCAAATCAAATTTTATTAGTCACATACACATGGTTAGCAGATGTTAATGCGAGTGTAGCGAAATGCTTGTGCTTCTAGTTCCGACAATGCAGTAATAACCAACAAGTAATCTAACCTAACAATTCCACAACTACTACCTTACACACACACACAAGTGTAAAGGGATAAAGAATATGTACATAAAGATATATGAATGAGTGGTGGTACAGAACGGCATGGCAGATGCAGTAGATGGTATAGAGTACGGTATATACATATGAGATGAGTACTGTAGGGTATGTAAACATAAAGTGGCATAGTTTAAAGTGGCTAGTGGTACATGTATTACATAAAGATGGCAAGATGCAGTAGATGATATAGAGTACAGTATATACATATGAGATGGGTAATGTAGGGTATGTAAACATTATATTAAGTGGCATTGTTTAAAGTGGCTAGTGGTACATTTTGACATAATTTCCATCAATTCCCATTTTTAAAGTGGCTGGAGTTGAGTCAGTATGTTGGCAGCGGCCGCTAAATGTTAGTGGTGGCTGTTTAACAGTCTGATGGCCTTGAGATAGAAGCTGTTTTTCAGTCTCTCGGTCCCTGCTTTGATGCACCTGTACTGACCTCGCCTTCTGGATGATAGCGGGGTGAACAGGCAGTGGCTTGGGTGGTTGTTGTCCTTGATGATCTTTATGGCCTTCCTGTGACATCGGGTGGTGTAGGTGTCCTGGAGGGCAGGTAGTTTGCCCCCGGTGATGCGTTCTGCAGACCTCACTACCCTCTGGAGAGCCTTACGGTTGTGGGCGGAGCAGTTGCCGTACCAGGCGGTGATACAGCCCGACAGGATGCTCTCGATTGTGCATCTGTAGAAGTTTGTGAGTGCTTTTGGTGACAAGCCGAATTTCTTCAGCCTCCTGAGGTTGAAGAGGCGCTGCTGCGCCTTCTTCACAACGCTGTCTGTGTGGGTGGACCAATTCAGTTTGTCCGTGATGTGTACACCGAGGAACTTAAAACTTTCCACCTTCTCCACTACTGACCCGTCGATGTGGATAGGGGGGTGCTCCCTCTGCTGTTTCCTGAAGTCCACAATCATCTCCTTTGTTTTGTTGACGTTGAGTGTGAGGTTATTTTCCTGACACCACACTCCGAGGGCCCTCACCTCCTCCCTGTAGGCCGTCTCGTCGTTGTTGGTAATCAAGCCTACCACTGTAGTGTCATCCGCAAACTTGATGATTGAGTTGGAGGCGTGCATGGCCACGCAGTCGTGGGTGAACAGGGAGTACAGGAGAGGGCTCAGAACGCACCCTTGTGGGGACCCAGTGTTGAGGATCAGCGGGGTGGAGATGTTGTTACCTACCCTCACCACCTGGGGGCGGCCCGTCAGGAAGGATGGTGTCATCTTCCCTCACCATCACTGAGAAAGACATCCCAGTAGAGTGTGGGGACTGCTGCAGTCAATCAACCTCCACTACTGTGAAGCGTTCACCTTCCACAGACATAATCCAGTCATATCCTCAAACAGTAAAAGGACAAGTATCCAAAATACATGCTTTCGTGTTCACACTTTTCACTATTTAACTCCAACTTCAGAATGTAGGACACATATACAGACAGCTTAAAAACAAGGTCACAATGTGACTAATTTTAACTTTAGCTATAATCCCTCAATTAGGACATTCAATTCAGCGTCGTAACACTGGAAACGAATCAAATTAGGCTAGCATTTGATGTGTAACCAAGGTTGCTATGTAGGTTTTACAGGCTGACAATGCATCAAGAAATTTGTTTACTGCAGACATTAACACGGAATAGCCTACATTAAACATGAGGTGATCCCAGCACACTGTGGTGGACTCTTACCAGTACATTCATGCAAACTTCCCACAGGCTGAGTTCCAGGCCTGCCATCATTATCACAGCACTTGACATCCCAACACCACACTAGGGGAATCAACATAGCTGGGAGGGCAAATGGAACTGAGGTGAAAGAAGACAGTGGAGCTACTGTGCAATTCACTCATCTTCTATCAACTTCCCTCTAGCTTCTCTTGACAAGGTGATCGATAAATGTTTTAGGATCATCTGACAAACAAAACACTGTGCTTAACTAATGTAACACCTCTGTACCCTCTCTGCACGTGCTAAGTCACCGTTTTGTTTATTGAATGTATGAGGTAAGTCCCTTTACATCCATATTCATCTTCTAAGTCCAAGGAGTCAACGCCTCCTTAATCATCAACACTGTGTACTATTCAAAGACTCAACTGTGAGGACACTTTGCCTGTATTTGTATTTTATTTTTAATACCGCTTTCATTTCCATATCCCACCCTTTGGTCTGAAGAATGCTCCTGAGTTTCTTGTATTGAACACATAGCGGGCTCGCTGTTTGTCATCCATTAAATTTTACCAACTTCATTAGGGTTGGGAATTGCCAGGGACGTCACGATTTGGTATCATGATACTTAGGTGCCGATACGATCTGCATTGTGATTCTCATGATTCTATATGTAGTGACTTGATACTGTGATTTTCTTGCGATTTGATGTTCCAAACATGTTGCTCACCATATGTCTGCTGCTGAGGGGCAATAGTGAGGTTTGATCAGTCATGGAAATAAAAGTGCTGAAAACATGGTCTCGCTTATTAAAAATAAGGAAGGAGAACAAGTTATGAAGGGAACATTTAAAAAAATAAAAAAATAGAGCTTTGGTGCAGGTACAGCCAACTAATATTGCGATAGTCAAAACGATACGTCGTCAAAATATGTATCCTGAAATGTAACTGTATACCAGTTTCCCCCAACCCCTACTGTTTGTGTGGATACGTTTTCCATGGTTAATATTAGTAACTCTGTCGTAGCCATAAGATCTTATCATTAATGGCATACAAATAGAAGTTTAATTCAGATCAACTGCCTCTTGGTGTTAGTTTATAAGAATAACGTGAAAAGTTGGAGTGATGCAGCCTGGCAGCGTTAGTGCCAGGGTTAATCTTTCAAATGCACCATTGAATTAAACACATTTCAACATTTTCTATGAACTTTTACCTTGGCAAGATTCATTATGGTGACGTGCCAGAAATCCTTGTTTGAATTATTATATTGAAGTGTTTGACATTGGCAAAAAGTACAGAATTACAAGTGTGCAAAGCTCCTGAGCCAGAACATTCCTTCCTACTGTGTGGTCTCCTCTCCCTTGTCCATACTAAGTCAAGGATACACATATTATAACCATACATTTAAACTTCTTCCTAAGCAAATACTGCTCTGCACAACAACCCGTATAGAAACAAGATACAGTTGAACCACCAACAGCTCAAGCTCCTGATGTCTCGAAGACTACACTTAAAAAGGCTCCATTACCAAAGAGTCATTTGCCATGCCTTTTCCATGAAGTGGCCATTTCCAGTGGACCAGTAAGCTATTGGCATGCGCCATTAGACCCCATCCCCCCGCGACAGACCCAATCTGAAGGCAGGGTGCAGTAACAGCTGATCTTTAGGGCCTTTCTATTTTTAAAGCCTGTGTTGCAGAATCGGTCTGCTCATCAGGACTGACATACCATCCTGTCAGAGGGCTGCCATTGTGGGACTCGACCCAGCCTGCACTTAAAGGCACAGTATTTCTCTGTGTGTAGCAGTTACAGTCCTGAAGCTACCGTTCTATGACAACAGGAAACTGTCCACTGACAAAGTGTTTTTAAACACTCGGGAAATGTGCAAGGGCAGCTGTGGGGAACTGCCCCTTAAAATTGTACGTATCAAACCCTAAAAACTACAAGCAGACATCACCAACTACAGCATGTTCTCCCCATTGCACATGGTCTACAGCAAGCAACAATGACTAAACTTCAAGAAAGTGTAACCCCCAGACTGTAAAGTAAATAGCAATCTGCTAACTTCATACCAGAAAATTATAACATTCAGATCGCCAACTGCTACCGACTTGGCAAAGGTAATCATGAAGCAACAGTCACTAGTGAGTCAGGTGTCTGAGGGGAGATGCCCATTTGTTGCAACATCCAGTATGAGTCTTAACAGACCGCACTTCCTTCCATTTAACAGTGCTGTTACTACCCTGGGAGCATAGTGGTAAAGTACACCCTCTAGACATGTACTACTGAAACTGCCTGAGCTGTATCACATGTAAGACAGTGACTCAAGATGCTTGTCTTTTACAGCATGATAGGACTGTTTAACTAGAACAATAAAAAAAAGTGTGTGTTGGCACAACCAGGAAGTCACCATGTGGAACTGTATTTCAAGGCCTACATTCAGCCTGCGTGCGTCACACTTCAAACAAAGGTCTCGAAGACCCAGAGTTTATAGTTGAAACGTGAAAGCAGTGCCCTTTCACCCCATAAATTAGTGGCCTGAGGCGTCACACTTCATGCAATCATGTAGCCAATGCAACATGTTATTTCAGTGTAAGACATAGAATTTTGGCACTGTAAACTTCTGTATACTTTTTAGCCAGTAGTTCTTAAAGTAGTGTTCACGAGCCAAAAGTGGTCCCCAAAAATGGCCTACTATGTCACATGTGCACTACGTCATTGCTCTCGCTCTGCTGTGTGTGTACATGTGCATGGGCTTTCCACTAAGTTGTTGGGCCTGCCCTGCAACCTCATTGGATAACGCTGGGCAGTCCTGGGCCAACCTTCTTTCACTATGCAACCCAGGCCCCCGGTGCCCAGTCTAGAGTGTGAAGTCAAGCTCTGCTGGTCGCTAGCAAAAAGGCAGTAACTGCTCATAGTGTGGAAGTGAGAAAAATTGCTTTAGTTTTACCTTGGTTTCACAGTAACTACTAACATGACCCCCATTTTCTCCAAAACACAATAGAGGAAGGATACTTGTCCACATGATTAAGCATGTATTTAATGTAGCAAAAATGACATTGCTCATTTTGTCTAAAAATGAGTTACTGCCTTTTTGCTTGGTAGGGCAGTACTGTGTAGCAACCTAACGGTGCCAAAAGCGCAGGTCTGCCCTAGAATGCCTATGTAAATTACGATCGCCAGAACAGCCAAACCCCCCAAAAAATTTACTGATGTATTGGGCCCAAAAGGTGTTTATGATCAAGATCAATCTCCCACAGTGAATTATTTTGAAGTTTGCTACAAATTGAGATATTTTATTAAATAGTCATCCATTCTGACGACTACATTTGTCGTCACACAGGACCACGTGCAGATAGAGACGAATCAAAAAAAAGTTAATACACTATCCAGTACAATTCAAAAGTTTGGACACCTACTGATTCCAGGGTTTCTATTTTTTACTATTTTCTACATTGTAGAATAGTGAAGACATCAAAACTATGAAATAACACATGGAATCATGTAGTAACCAACAACAACAAAAAACAGTTAAATCAAAATATATTTGAGATTCTTCAAAGTAGCCACCCCTTGCCTTGATGGCACCTTTGCACACTCTTGGCAGTCTCTCAACCAGCTTCACCTGGAATGTTTGAAGGAGTTCCCACATATGCTGTGCACTTGTTGGCTATTTTTCCTTCACTCTGCAGTCCATCTCATCCCAAACCATCTCAACTGGGTTGAGGTCGGTTAATGGACATTTTGTCCACTGGCAATAAATTGATTGGACAGAGCATGTGTCATAAACAGTCTAAGGACAGCATAGATAGAGTACACATGTACTGTACAGTGTCCCAGTTGTGGACTTTATTAGTTTAAGGCCTTTAACTGCATGTCCAATTCGTGATGGTAAATATTTGATATTTCATACTGCAAATGTTGGCACTGGCAATTTATCATATGTCAATGGACACTGTCCATTTCCAATATCTTTAAGCAGCGATTTACCATCACCAAATGGACAGGCTGAAATCAACACCAAAGAGCAAGGAAGAGGAACCACTATCACTGCTAGGCGGTCTTGAGTTCAACAAGCATGACAATTGTTAAATTGCTGAAATGCCCAACATGTAAAATTCCTGATAGCAATGTATTACAATGGGCATTTACTAATGGACAGTGTCCATTGGCCATAATTATTTTTCCAGTGCCAACATTTCCTACAGCAATTGGACAGTGTTATACAGTTGAAGTCGGAAGTTTACGCACACCTTAGCCAAATACATTTTAACTCAGTTTTCACAATTCTGACATTTAATCCAAGTATTAATTCCCTGTTTTAGGTCAGTTAGGATCACCACTTTGTTTATTTTAAGAATGTGAAATGATTTCAGCTTATATTTCTTTCATCACATTCCCAGTGGGTCAGAAGTTTACATACACTCAATTAGTATTTGGTAGCATTGCCTTTAAATTGTTAAACTTGGGTCAAACGTTTTGGGTAGCCTTCCACAATAAGTTGGGTGAATTTTGGCCCATTCCTCCTGACAGAGCTGGTGTAACTGAGTCAGGTTTGTAAGCCTCCTTGCTCGCACACGCTTTTTCAGTTCTGCCCACAAATGTTCTATAGGAATGAGGTCAGGGCTTTGTGATGGCCACTCCAATACCTTGACTTTTTTGTCCTTAAGCCATTTTGCCACAACTTTGGAAGTATGCTTGGGGTCATTGTCCATTTGGAAGACCCATCTGTGACCAAGCTTTAACTTCCTGACTGATGTCTTGAGATGTTGCTTCAATATATCCACATACTTTTCCCTTTCATGATGCCATCTATTTTGTGAAGTGCACCAGTCCCTCCTGCAGCAAAGCACCCTCACAACATGATGCTGCCACCTCCATGCTTCACCGTTGGGATGGTGTTCTTTGGCTTGCAAGCCTCCCCCTTTTTCCTCCAAACATAAGGATGGTCATTATGGCCAAACAGTTCTATTTTTGTTTCATCAGACCAGAGGACATTTCTCCAAAAAGTACGATCTTTGTCCCCATGTGCAGTTGCAAACCGTAGTCTGGCTTTTTTATGGCGGTTTTGGAGCAGTGGCTTCTTCCTTGCTGAGCGGCCTTTCAGGTTATGTTGATATAGGACTCGTTTCACTGTGGATATAGATACTTTTGTACCCGTTTTCTCCAGCATCTTCACAGGGTCCTTTGCTGTTGTTCTGTGATAGATTTGCACTTTTCGCACCAAAGTACGTTCATCTCTAGGAGACACAACTCGTCTCCTTCCTGAGCGGTATGACGGCTGCACGGTCCCATGGTGTTTATACTTGCGTACTATTGTTTGTACAGATGAACGTGGTACCTTCAGGCGTTTGGAAATTGCTCCTAAGGATGAACCAGAATTTTGGAGGTCTCCAATTTTTTTCAGAGGTCTTGGCTGATTTCTTTTGATTTTCCCATGATGTCAAGCAAAGAGGCACTGAGTTTGAAGGTAGGCCTTTAAATACATCCACATGTACACCTGCAATTGACTCAAATTATGTAAATTAGCCTATCAGAAGCTTCTAAAGCCAAGACATAATTTTCTGGAATTTTCCAAGCTGTTTAAAAAGGCACAGTCAACTTAGTGTATGTAAACATCTGACCCACTGGAATTGTGATACAGTGAATTATAAGTGAAATAACCTGTCCGTAAACAATTGTTGGAAGAATTACTTGTGTCATGCACAAAGAAGATGTCCTAACCGACTTGCCAAAACTATAGTTTGTTAACAAGAAATTTGAGGTTGAAAAACGAGTTTTAATGACTCCAACCTAAGTGTATGTAAACTTCCGACTTCAACTGTATTGCCAATATATTGCTATTGGAAAGTGTCCATTACAGATATGATATATTGCCAGTGTGAACATGCTATTCTGCAATTGGACAGTGTCCATTGCCAATGTATAAGGACATGCTGAAATTAACACGTAAGTATAAGGGATAAGATACACTATGAATAAAGGCCCATTGGCAATATATTGCTAAATGGACAGTGTCCATTACACATATAATATATTGACAGTCTCAACATGTTATACTACAATTGGACACTGTCCATTGCCAATATATTTTAATAGGGATTTACTGTCACAAAATGGGCAGGATGTAATCAAAACTAATGAGAAATTCTGACTTCCTATGATCAAACATGATTAATAGACCTTCTAGGCTGATTCAGGACTTAACATACAGATATATACCATTTGGTCATTATATAGGCCATTTGGACATGATTCACTGACTTTTGGGTTCGGAACCTGACTTCCTATGATCATATGCGACAAGTGGACATTTTGCCCATTTGGAGTATTATATGCCTGATATGGACATAACATAGGCCTTATGGATAAATTCAAATAAGGCGGAACTATATCCTTATGGCTCTTTAGTAATGGATAATTGATAAATAATTCCCCCAAAAAATTTAAACGGTGCAAACGCACTCATAAAGCATATGGTTTCTCTTACCTAACTAATGCTTGTGGCTGAATGGAAGCAAGTCTTCGCAGCAATGTTCCAACATCTAGTGGAAAGCCTTCCCAGAAGAGTGGAGGCTGTTATAGCAGCAAAGGGTGGACCAACTCCATATTAACACCCATGATTTTAGAATGAGGTGTTTGACGAGCAGGTGTCCACATACTTTTGGTCATGTAGTGTAGCTAGCCCTCTCACTTGCACAAGCCAGCCATAGAGGAAGGTTCTTCCAGCCATAATTGTACCAAACATGTAGCTAGGATGCTATTGATACTCATGTCAGAGAAAACTAGACTGATCTATCAAATGGTTGGGCGTTTAATGAAATCTAAAGTCGCTAGCTATCGGTTTATGGTAAATGCATATCAGGGAACATCATAGTTGTTGGTCTAGCCAATGTTCAAAACATTTTAATATATATATATTTTTTGAAATCACTCCAATTTTCTATTGCGGAGCTGGGTGCAGACATGCCAGATGATCATGCATACAAAAGGCCCTTGGAATCAGGTAAGGTTTGATTTGGACTAGCAATTGTTGTTGATGG
The DNA here is from genome assembly GCF_045679555.1 of Salvelinus alpinus. Lineage (NCBI taxonomy): Eukaryota > Metazoa > Chordata > Actinopteri > Salmoniformes > Salmonidae > Salvelinus > Salvelinus alpinus. Next base: position 2,915,097 of record NC_092099.1, on the reverse strand, counting down.
GATGTTTCCCACATTGTGCCATATATGGACTTTGACAAAAGATTTATAGGCATAGTTTCATAATGTGCTGGCCATTTACCACCACTCCAGAGTCCAATGGCAGCAAGCTTTACACCACTCCAGCTGACACTTGGTATTGCGCATGGTGATCTTAGGCTTGTGTGTGGCTGCTCAGCCATGGAAACCCATTTCATGAAACTACCGACGAACAGTTCTTGTGCCAACGTTGCTTCCAGAGGCTTGGTATTGAGTGTTGCAACCGAGGACAGACTATTTGTACCCACTTCAGCATCTGGCAGTCTGGGGTTCTGTGAGCTTTTTGGCCTACCACTTCGTGGCTGAGCCGTTGTTGCTCCTAGATGTTTCCACTTCACAATAACAGCACTTACAGTTGACCGGGGCAGCTCTAGCAGGGCAGAAATTTGACAAACTACGACGGTGCCACGTTTAAAGTCACTGAGCTCTTCAGTAAGGCCATTCTACTGCCAATATTTGTCTATGGAGAGTGCATGGCTGTACGCGTCAATAACGGGTGTGGCTGAAACAGCCAAATCCACTAATTTGAGGGGGTGTCCATATACTTTTGTATATATAGTGTACATCTGTTCATAAATCAGTGTTCCTAAAAGCAATATGCATACCCTGTATACCTTACCTCTTCAGCTGACATGTTGAAAATAATGGCAATTGTTTACACAATCCATGTGTAGACTCCGTTAGCTACAGTCTGTCTCTCATCAATGAAGACTCAAATGCATCTTGCTTGCTGTCACTCAAATGGGGAGGGGCTGTAGCTCATTGGTTGGAAATTGTATTGCTAGATTGTGGGCCAATCTTGCAGTACATCACCAAATTATCGTAGTAGGCAAAATGGTGGCACAAAGGTTCCAAAATAAACTGTCGGTTTCAAACTAGAGATTTTTTTATATTAAGAGCATATTCTTATTTACAATGACGGCATACCGGGGAACAGTGGGTTAACTGCCTTGTTCAGGGGCAGAACGACAGATTTTTACCTTGTCAGCTCGGGGATTCGATCTAGCAACCTTTCGGTTACTGGCCCAACGCTCTAACCACTAGGCTACCTGCCGGACTTCTTGGCTAATTGAGGTAAAACAGTAATTCTGCTCATAGATTATGCATGCATGAACTACATATTGACACATCCAGCCCAAAGCCGGAGGTTTTAAAAATACTGACATAGTTAAACACAATTCGCCAAAGTCCCGGAGCATGTCTTTAAGAATTAAAATGTACATTTAAAATAAACAAAGAGTTGAGGTATGACAAAAGGGACTGATTTAAAAAAAACTAGGCCTATAGATCACACACCTATCGTATTACAGTGCATGGAGAAAATGTTCTGCTAAATTGAAAATAAATTCCAGCACATTGGAGATCTTGATGCTCCACAGATATAATGGATGTATTACAAACGATTTGGTCTCAATATGCCTTCATCAGGGTTTAATCTGTGAAGCATCAAGATCACCAGTTTCTTTTGAATTTAACACAAAGAGACAGGAAGTGCGGGTCCACCAGGAAGAGTGAGTGCGCCAGTCACAACATGAGTAAGGCACGACTTCAGCACCTGTCAGAGAAACAACAGCATATCACTGCTGCCAAGACTCAACCATACTGGGAATGGATTCTTGCAGGTTAGCACATGTAATGCAAAATGAAAGTGAAATAAGAATTGGTGCTACATGGCCACAAATAGGACAAGGGTGATCATTGCCACCTGCTCCAAGAACATGTAGCCTAGTCTACATTCATCAAGGAGAATTTATACATCAGTGCTTTTGTGCACATAAAGTAGGATTAAAACTATACAGTGAGTTGGCCAATGAATTAGTCATTGACACACAATTTGTTCTTTATGTTGGGCACGTGTCTGGCACTGGACAGGCACCATTTACATTTGCAACCAAAGCAACAATGAAATGTATATTTACAAAGCAATAATTTGGCTAGACTGCTAGAGAAGGGCAAACTAATATGAGAAGGACATTTTCACTTTTGGGGTCCAGTGTGGGCTATACTTTATTTCCTCGTGCGCTTATTGTGTCAAAAATATATATTCCTGCCGCTGGGAGAAAGGAAGGGAACAAAATGAGGGTGAAATTATAGAAATACCGAGTAGTGGAAGTTGAATGGATGTGCAAAGTACCTTTCGTATTGTTCTCATCTAAAATACGTACCTCTCTTGATATGAGATTAAGGGCATCATCCTCGGCCGTCGACCTGTCCTTATTGGGATTTCTTTTTCGTCCGGTGCCCTGAGTCCCCATGTCTTGGTTTCTGCCCGATAATTAGGCTACTGGTCCAATTCGTTGAACGTAGAAGACAAATCCAAAGCACGTCGAGGAAAGTATTACTGTCACAATGTTGGGAGCAACATTAGTCAAATCATAAATTCGTTACCGCGCACGACATTGGTCATGGAGTTACATCCGTCTTCAAGATCTCTTCCTGTGTTGTTTCTATCCAAACGCTAAATTGCAACTTTGTAACAAATGTTTGCCTTCGTTTGTATTGAATACGCAGATTTTTAACACCTGTTCTTCCCAGAGGAATTCACAAATAGTTGAGTGCTTCATAAAGATACGTTGACTGGCAATACATCTATTCAGATATGGAATCAAAATGATTGTATAGCCTATGTAAGAAAAACGATTACATAAAAATACAATCTAAAAAAAAATAAAAACTTGGTGAACACGCTTGGAAGGAGCCACGATGCTGTCAAAGTATCCTAAAGTTGAGTCGGTCCCGGATGAGGACATGAGCGAAATACATATTCCGGGGCTCGTGCAGCCTTCTCCAGCCACCAAATTGCCATTGAGGGCTATGTTGCTACCGCACTCTCTCACACCCTCTTCGCTATTTTTAATGATGAGTGGTGAGAGCTAAAAACAGAAACCTTATCTTGTAGGCTACTTCTTAAAGGCGTAGACTATGACTAATGGATATGCATATTTCACAACAGTATCATATTTGATCCACATATGTTAAAAAAGTGGCCATAATATATGTTCTGTAGAATATTACCCTTTCCCTCCATGTTCATTCAATTAAGTTCCTATGAAGTATCTCAACGTGATTGGGGAATTTTTATTTTCTTGGAATTATATCATGTACTTCCAAGTAGTAGCATATTCAGATTGTAGACTAGCAATAAACTACCAAATATGGTTGGTAATATTGTGGTAATTTAAATTCTATTGAGTCATGGTTGTTGCTCCATAAGCCAAACTGTTGCCTAATTGTTGATCCGTGTTCACTATAGGAAGTCCGATAAACTCATTGACTTGATCATAGACGTGATAATACCCAGACAATAACATATTGAGAAGTGTAGTTAAAGTTATTGGAACCCGGAACGATAATACCCAGACAATAACATATTGAGAAGTGTAGTTAAAGTTATTGGAACCCGGAACATTAACCACGTTTCACCCAGTTTTATGACCATAATAATAATACCCATCATACCTATAAAAAAAATATGACAGCTGCGACGGAAAGAGGAAGTTTCGGTACAAATGTATAATTTGTTCGTTCGACATGGTGGGATCCTTTTGTGTTGGTAAGATTAATTGTTCAAGAAATTCCGGTGGAAACGCTTTTTACGCAAATATTGATAACATATCGAAGTAAACTTGGGAGTCACGGTGATGATATGGTGTACGGTCATCCTACTACGACTCGGTAAACCATGCCGTTTATTAGGCTAGAGATTAAATCAATTATGATGAACGTCACAGACGGTGAAAGTGCACAATGATGAGCTTGGTGCTCCTTTCCAATAAATATCGAGGGTCTTATTCGGGTGACAATGATCGATACTAGACTACCGTTTGACAAACAAAAATATTCTTGCTCTTATCCAAAATAATCTCATAATGTAGACTAAACTACCTGCACAGCCTACCTGCACTGTACTTACTCTATTTGCAAGCTGTTTGATAGAGCTATCCGTAGAGTTGAAAATGCGATTTTTTTTTTAACATTTTATTCGGTACACTTATCCGAAAAACTACATTTTGTGTGCACAGTCATCACGCACTGATTTGTATCCGCAATAAATGAGTTAGGCTGAAACACCACTGGTGAGAAAATTCACATTTTCTTAATGCGAATTTTTCAATATTCGCATTAAAAATCTGTCGCCAATTGAATGGAAACCTAGCTAACGTTACTGCCCTGGGTGTCCTCAAACTTGGAAACCTCTCAAAAAATTATCAATCTACTTGGTCTATAAGCAATGACTCCCTCTGGTGTTAGTCACATGTCTTGCAAGGAACCTGAGAGATATCTGGACTAGGGAGACCACAGGGTTGACCATTCAAAAACGTTTAGCAATAAAACAAAAAAAGTCATTTTTATGGTGTATTGGTTTTGATGTTCCAATTGTGACAGGGAGAAGGTGTAGCCCCTATATTACCTTGTTTAACGAAGTCCTCGAATAAATAACCGAATACAACTAAACCAAAGATAACTAACCCAAGATAGACCACAGCCTGTCGTTTCCAACAGGAGCAAATGAATCAGTGGGCAGAATGAGCAAGGAGGTGGGCAGAACCAATCACGAGCTAGCGAGATCCTATTGCTGCGTTCTAGCATTATTTGCATATTTCCGTTAGGGAACGGCGACTCTGTGAAATGCTGGTATGCATTAAGTCAATTCACCCTTGCACTCCTGAACAAAGCACTGTTTAGAACATTTGGCAAAGGTTAAAGTCTATATATATATATATATATATATATATACACACACTGCTCAAAAAAATAAAGGGAACACTTAAACAACACAATGTAACTCCAAGTCAATCACACTTCTGTGAAATCAAACTGTCCATTTAGGAAGCAACACTGATTGACAATAAATTTCACATGCTGTTGTGCAAATGGAATAGACAAAAGGTGGAAATTATAGGCAATTAGCAAGACACCCCCAATAAAAGAGTGGTTCTGCAGGTGGTGACCACAGACCACTTCTCAGTTCCTATGCTTCCTGGCTGATGTTTTGGTCACTTTTGAATGCTGGCGGTGCTTTCACTCTAGTGGTAGCATGAAACGGAGTCTACAACTCACACAAGTGGCTCAGGTAGTGCAGCTCATCCAGGATGGCACATCAATGCGAGCGTCTCCAGACTCTGTCACGTCTGTCAAATGTGCTCAGTGTGAACCTGCATTCATCTGTGAAGAGCACAGGGCGCCAGTGGCGAATTTGCCAATCTTGGTGTTCTCTGGCAAATGCCAAACGTCCTGCACGGTGTTGGGCTGTAAGCACAACCCCCACCTGTGGACGTCGGGCCCTCATACCACCCTCATGGAGTCTGTTTCTGACCGTTTGAGCAGACACATGCACATTTGTGGCCTGCTGGAGGTCATTTTGCAGGGCTCTGGCAGTGCTCCTCCTTGCACAAAGGCGGAGATAGCGGTCCTGCTGCTGGTTTGTTGCCCTCCTACGGCCTCCTCCACGTCTCCTGATGTACTGGCCTGTCTCCTGGTAGCGCCTCCATGCTCTGGACACTACGCTGACAGACACAGCAAACCTTCTTGCCACAGCTCGCATTGATGTGCCATCCTGGATGAGCTGCACTACCTGAGCCACTTGTGTGGGTTGTAGACTCCGTTTCATGCTACCACTAGAGTGAAAGCACCGCCAGCATTCAAAAGTGACCAAAACATCAGCCAGGAAGCATAGGAACTGAGAAGTGGTCTGTGGTCACCACCTGCAGAACCACTCCTTTATTGGGGGTGTCTTGCTAATTGCCTATAATTTCGACCTTTTGTCTATTCCATTTGCACAACAGCATGTGAAATTTATTGTCAATCAGTGTTGCTTCCTAAGTGGACAGTTTGATTTCACAGAAGTGTGATTGACTTGGAGTTACATTGTGTTGTTTAAGTGTTCCCTTTATTTTTTTGAGCAGTGTATATATATATAAAAAACTTAGTCCACTATATTCGTAACAGATTCTTAGTTCTGGGAACCGAAAACTTCAATGAGATCAAATGTTTCATGAGAAGGGCTACAAGAAAAATGTGTACTGTTGGTAGTAACTTACTCGGGGACCAGGGTTGGGAAACACTTCATTAGACTATAGCTAAAGCAACCTAACGTAGCGAAAGTTAGCTTGCAAAGTCACAAATCACGTCGCCAGATAGCTTCGGAATGTCGAGCAACCATATTACGAAAGCTAGCAATCTATATTTTGGTTTAGATAAACAAAACGTTGTTTGCTAGCTAAGTAAGCTACATTATCTCTGCCTGACTTCTTAGTAAGGTAACTGATTAAATGCTACCCGAGCAGCATGTGCTTGCTTGTACAGTTTGCTTACATCCAGGAAATGTAGGTGGCCTGGTGAGATGCATTAACGCTTGTATTTGCGTGTAGTGAGGAAATTCTCAATTTTTATGATGCACGTTCATGTACAGTGAAAGAGCAACAGTGACATTTCCCTTTAAGAAAACACAGGTTCGAAACATCAGGGGTGGAGCTAGCCTAACAGGCCCCAAGATTTAGATTTTTATGTCGTTTGTCATCTTACAGCCGACTTCAACTGCTCAGCCAGCAATACCCTCATGTCGCTCATGGACCGGCTAGTACTTAAAACACCCTCAATTCTGGCTTGCAAAGGCGTCGGTTTCCTGTCTCATCGGTGGAAAAAGAAAGGGGGGAAATATGCTGTACTATCTTAATAAAACAAAAACTTTTTGCATGTCAGCAATCAAGTTAAGATAACTCACAAAATGCAGGCGGTGTGATGCATTTTGTATCATATGATGCTGACATGCAAAATATTTTGGGACTGTATTAACAATGGACTAATGAAACAAATACCAAAATATAGTTTTAGGGTGGAATTTTCCTTTAAATCGAGTTAAGGAGGAAACCGATGCCTTTGCAGCCTGAATATAGACTGTTTTATTGGAGAGCCGATCCATGTTGGACACGAGTGTATTGGCGGCTGAGCACATTAAAGTCGGAAGTAAGATGACAAATGCTGTAAAAGGAATAATAGCGCCGGTTGGCTAGGGTGGAGCATGGAAATAACAAGAAAGATATTGCAATAGAAAGCTTGTTTTATTTACTGCAGCAACGAGAACCAACAATGTTATCACCATTCAATCAATAAATAATGGAGTGCGCCACACACACATTCAAAATTATCTTCAGCACTGTAGCTCGTACAACACACCATCCAATAATAGTTTCGCAATAATTACAACAAGTGCAACCAGTTGAGGGCGTGCCCAGGGAGGAGGAGAATGGATCCTGGAGATATGAAACACTCCATCCTTAGGATTGTTCAGCATGTCAACAACCATTTCAACAGTAACATCTGATACCCCCAATATCTCTTTTACCGTCTCCACAATAACCTTCAGCCTGGCATTTCTGCTTTCCACAACCCGAGTCGTATTGATAACCTTACCAATAAAAGCTATGAAATCAACGTTATTCATTATCAATGTGTCCTTTGACACTGCACATTTATGAGCACAAGATTTCTGAACAGGCCTCAAAACCATGCCAGGACAATCAAATCATATCAAATATTATTTGTCACATAAGCCAGTGAAATGCTTACTTACAAGCCCTTAACCAACAATGCTTTAAAAAAATTTTTTTTTTTAAGTGTTAAGTAAAAAACAGACAAGTAATTAAAAAAAATAAAAAGTAACAAATATTTAAACAGCAGGAGTAAAATAACAATAGTGAGTCTATATACAGGGGGTACCGGTACAGAGTATATGTGCGGGGGCACCGGTTAGTCGAGGTCATTGATGTAATATGTACATGTAGGTTGAGTTAAAGTGACTTTGCATAGATAATAAACAGAGAGTAGCAGCAGCGTAAAAGAGGGGTCTGAGTAGCCCTTTGATTAGCTGTTCAGGAGTCTTATGGCTTGGGGGTAGACATGGTTAAGAAGCCTTTTGGACCTAGACTTGGTGTTCCTGTACCGCTTGCCGAGCAGTAGCAGAGAAAACAGTATATGACTAGAGTGTCTGGAGTCTGACAATTTTTAGGGCCTTCCTCTGACACCGCCTGGTATAGAGGTCCTGGATGGCAGGAAGCTTGGCCCCAGTGATGTACAGGGCCATACTCACTATCCTTTGTAGTGCCTTGCGGTCGGAGGCCGAGCAGTTGCCATACCAGGCAGTGGTGCAACCCGTCAGGATGCTCTCGATGCAGCTGTAGAACATTTTGAGGATCTGAGGACCCATGACAAATCTTTTCAGTCGCCTGAGTTGGGGAATAGGTTGTCGTACCCTCTTCACAATTGTCTTGGTGTGCTTGAACCATGATAGTTTGTTGGTGATGTGGACACCAAGGAACTTGAAGCTTTCAACCTGCTCCACTACAGCCCCGTTGATGAGAATGGGGGCGTGCTCGGTCCTCCTTTTCCTGTAGTCCACAATCATCTCCTTTGTCTTGATCACGTTGAGGGAGAGGTTGTTGTCCTGGCACCACATGGCCAGGTCTCTGACCTCCTCCCTATAGGCTGTCTCATCGTTGTCGGTGATCAGGCCTACCACTGTTGTGTCATTGGCAAATGTGATGATAGTGTTGTAGTCGTGCCTGGCCATGCAGTCATGAGTGAACAGGGAGTACAGGAGGGGACTGAGTACGCATCCCTGAGGGCCCCCGTGTTGAGGATCAGCGTAGCGGATGTGTTGTTGCCTACCCTTACCACCTGGGGCGGCCCGTCAGGAAGTCCAGGATCCAGTTGCAGAGGGAGGTGTTTAGTCCCAGGGTCCTTTGCTTAGTGATGAGCTTTGAGGGCACTATGGTGTTGAACGCTGAGCTGTAGTCACATAGGTGTTCCTTTTGTCCAGGAGGAAAAGGGCAGTGTTGAGTGCAATAGAGATTGCATCATCTGTGGATCTGTTGGGGCGGTATGCAAATTGGAGTGGGTCTAGGGATTCTGGGATAATGGGGTTGATATAAGCCATGACCAGCCTTTCAAAGCACTTCATGACTACAGACTCGAGTGCCACGAGTCGGTCGTCATTTAGGCAGGTTACCTTAGTGTTCTTGGGCACAGGGACTATGGTCGTCTGCTTGAAACCTGTTGGTATTACAGACTTAGTCTAGGACAGGTTGAAAATGTCAGTGAAGACACTTGCCAGTTGGTCAGCGCATGCTCGGAGTACACGTCCTGGTAATCCGTCTGGTCCTGCGGCCTTGTAAATGTTGAAAAGTTTAAAGGTCTTACTCACATCGGCTATAGAGAGCGTGATCAGACAGTCGTCCGGAACAGTTGATGCTCTCATGCATGCATCAGTGTTACTTGCCTCGAAGCGAGCTTAGAAGTAATTTAGCTCGTCTGGTAGGCTCGTGTCACTGGGCAGCTCTCGGCTGTGCTTCCCTTTGTAGTCTGTACTAGTTTGCAAGCCCTACCACATCCGACGAGCATCGGAGCCAGTGTAGTACAATTCAATCTTAGTCCTGTATTGACGCTTTGCTTGTTTGATGGTTCGTCGGAGGGCATAGCGGGATTTCCTATAAGTTCCGGGTTAGAATCCCTCTCTTTGAAAGTGGCAGCTCTACCCTTTAGTTCAGTGCAGATGTTGCCTGTAATCCATGGTATCTGGTTGGGGTATGTGCGTACGGTTGCTGTGGGGACGATGTCATCGATGCACTTATTGATGAAGCCAGTGACTGATGTGGTGTACTCCTCAATGCCATCAGAAGAATCTCGGAACATATTCCAGTCTGTGCTAGCAAAAGAGTCCTGTACCTTAGCATCTGCTTCATCTGACCACTTTCTCATTGACAGAGTCACTGGTGCTTCCTGCTTTAGTGTTTGCTTGTAAGCAGGAATCAGGAGGATAGAATTATGGTCAGATTTGCCAAATGGAGGGCGAGGGAGAGCTTTGTACACGTCTATGTGTGTTGAGTAAAGGTGGTTTAGAGTTTTTTCCCTCTGGTTGCACATTTAACATGCTGGTAGAAATGAGGTAAAACAGATTTGAGTTCCCTGCATTAAAGTCCCCGGCCACTATGAGCGCTGCCTCTGGATGAGCGTTTTCCTGTTTGTTTATGGCCGTATACAGCTCATTGAGTGCGATCTTATTGCCAGCATCGGTTTGTGGTGGTATATAGACAGCTACGAAAAATACAGATGAAAACGCTTGGTAAATAGTGTGGCCTACAGTTTATCATGAGATACTCTACCTCAGGCAAGCAAAACCTCGAGACTTCCTTAGATTTCATGCACCAGCTGTTGTTTACAAATATACATAGACCGCCACTCCTTGTCTAACCAGAGGCCGCTGTTCTAACCCGCCGAAAAGCTTAAAATCCGCCAGCTGTATGTTTTTCATGTCGTCGTTCAGCCACGTCTCGGTGAAACGTAAGATATTACAGTTTTTAATGTCCCGTTGGTAGGATATACTTGCTCGTAGTTCGTCTATTTTATTATCGATTAAATGTACGTTGGCTAATAGGACCGATGGTAAAGGTAGATTACCCTCTCGGTGACGGATCCTTACAAGGAAGCCGGACCTTCGTCCACGATACCTCCGTCGCTTTCTCCTGCGAATGCCAGGGATGAGGGCCTTGTCGGGCATCTGAAGTAGATCCTTCCCGTCAGACTCATTGAAGAAAAAGTATTCCTCCAGTATGGGGTGAGGTATTGCTGTCCTGATATCTAGATGCTCTTTTCGATCATAAGACACGGTGGTAGAAACATTATGTACAAAATAAGTTACAAATAGCGCAAAAAAACATATACAATAGCACAATTGGTTACAGGATCGTAAAACGGCAGCCATCACCTTCGGCACCAATCAGAAGCACTAGCCTTGATAGTAGGTTCACTTAATACAGGTATGTCAATTTGAGCTCCATCAGTCCGCACTGTAGTTCTACCAATCTGTTTTACGGCCTCTGCGTATGATACATCATGACTGATCCTATATCTCTGAGCATCTCTAGCCTTTCTCTGTACCTGACATCCACCAAATGCTGCAGGGTGTTCTCCCCCAAAATTACAGCACTTAACCCTCATATTGCTTCCACAGTCACCGTAATCATGTTCCCCTCCACACTTGGCACATCATTTCCTTCCTTTACACTGAGCAGCTGCATGTCCCATTCTTTAGCATTTTAAACAACGCAGTGCATATGGGCCAAATTCTCTCACAATGAAACTAAGGAATCCTATCTGTACTTTTCCCGGCAAGACTTTCTCAAACCTCAGTATCACTGATAAGCTTTCACTTCTTTGACCCTCTTTCCTACTGATCAACCTTTTGGCCTCAATCACTCTGCCTCCCTTCACATTTTCTTTAATATCACCCGTGGACATATATATTGGGACCCCAGTGATCATTCCCTTCAATCTAGCATAAGCACCAGGGACACAGCTTTTAATTTTCTTCCCATTAAGCTTTTCCATTTTCAGAATCATCTCTTGCTGAGCCTGGCTACCACACAATATTAACAATCTACCATTTCCAATGAACCAAGCTAATTTCACTTCACTTACCTCTTTCTCTACGGCATTAGTTAGTCGGATAGGGTGTAAGTGAAGCCCTGTGGTCTCAAACACTATCACCACTTTGCACTCCAACACATCACTACTCTTTCTTCCTACCTTGACCCTCTTCATGCTTTCTTTACTAGACGCTCCACTGCTTTCTGTATCATGATCTCTCTTCTTCCTATGTCTTTCCACTATCGGCAATTCTGGTCCTTGACCCTCATCCTCCCGCTTCATACCATCAGAACTGACACCTGTATTGTTCTCATTCCAGCACAGCTGTTGCTTTACCAACTTTTTCTCAATTTCCTCCATTTCGTCCACACTACTCCCTACCATTTCCGACCTCCAAGACTCTCTCACTCCCCTTCACCATCTTGACCGATCCATAGACTATCCGTCCACCCAGCAAGGACCCCAACTCGACTATTTACTGGGAACAGGGAAACACCAGGCATGTATTCACAACCCAACCCTCACTAACCTGCTGCACCTGGAACTAATCACAATTTAGCTTCTAGTAAACTCTCCTCCTTCAGTCTTCTTCTTCTTCTTCTTCTTTGGACTTGGCAGTTGGCAACTGTCTTTAAGGTGCATTACCACCACCAACTGGACTGGAGTGTGGACCTCAGTTCATCTTTCAATCACCGACGTGGGTAAATGCTCCTAAAAACCAATGAGGAGATGGGAGAGGCGGGACTTGCAGCGCATACAGCGTCACAAATAGAACCAAGTTTAGCACCTGGCTACCAGACGTTCGTTGACGCACGCGAGCAGTGCGGGTGCAATGATTGAATAACAATCATGTGTACATTTATATTGCAACGCTCGCGCACCAGACGCAGGCGGTGTGGTCAGCATACCAAACATTGTCCTTCAGGCCAAGATATTATTAGGTTTTACATAAACCTTTCATAACAAACCATATAAAAAATCAGGCCATGCCTGCAGGACATGCACATGTATGATGGTTGTGTTAAAGTTGTTTTAATATAATCAACAATAAAGTAGTAGCCAGTGAAATGACACACTTGTTTTTTGTATTTCTCATTGAAATAAATGTAATTGTCAAGCTATGTGTGTATGATGCCTTTCAACACCAGTCCATCATCCCACGTGACTGTGGGTATTTTGAAAAGCATGATTCAGTTTCAATTCCTTTATTTTGGTGTCCTATGCAGAAACCAAAGTAAAAAAGCAAAGTAAAAAGACTGCTCTTGTAGCTGCTCGCTGTCTCTGGGGAAATTAGTCTTGTTTTTGCTTTAGCACTTGTATGGTCTTTATCTTGACCTCTTATTTACTGTTTCTTCAGATAGCAGAATTTTTATTAGCTTTACCCTTTTACAGCCAAGCTGGTGTGAGTTGTGTACGAGTAAGTTATATTGTGGTCTGCGATCCAACGTTGGACTTTGGTTTGATCTTCACCTACAACAAGATAAATTAGAGGACTAACCTTCATAATCCTGCAAATTTTTACTGGTTTCACATTATTAATTTAACCGTCTTGTGTACTTGTGAGTTCTTTAGCTAAAACTACAACACCAGATATTTGGATTCTATGACCGCTGGCTTTGTCTGTACCAGCAACCGTGGAGTATCCTGTGGGTGTCCCTCCTCTCTGGATGGGGAAGAGAACTCGAAGGATGGAATCAACAGGGCCCCGGTCCCCTGGGCCAACAACTCCAACAAGAGACACCAGGACAATACGGGTGAAGATGGTGCTGTTGGGAAGCTCTGGGGTGGGGAAGTCCAGTCTGGCATTACGTTTCAGCAAGGATGAGTTCAAAGGCACTTTACCCACCGTAGGCTGTGAGTACACATATATGTGATATAATACTGTGTCATTAGTAGTATTAGGGTGGATACAAGTGTATTGGTATCATATACATAGCTATTACAGCATTATGCTCCTAGTGCTAAAGGTATGTGTACACTTCCGTGGCAGCTGTGCACTTTTAGCGTTTTTCAGGAGCTTGTTTTTTCATATAGTAGTATCTTATTTCATAGCCCTAAGCTAAGTTGTCTCTCTGGTATATTTTGTCAAGAACACTTGTTACTCTGTTGTTATTGATTTGAATCCAAGATGGCGTAGCAGTCAGACGTCTTTGTCTTTGCCTTGTCTCGTCCCATGTATATATATTTTTATATATTTTTCTTCGCAATCTTTTTTATATTTTTCCTAAACCTCAACAAAATACTCTCCTGCAACCCGCCTCACCCAATGTGGTGTGGATCTGTTTTTTTTCCTAAAGTATTTCTTTTTACCTCCGAACTGGAATATCTCAACTCAATAGCTATCAGCTATCAGTCAGCTAATCACTGCTAGCGGTCATCAGCTAACCTTTAGCTCGGAAAGCTCTCGCCAGTTCGTACAACGCTTTTCAAACCAGAGCATACCGGACCTATTTTTCTCTCCATATCCCCGGATTCCTACCGCAAACTCTGAACCCTTTCATCTGGATCACGGCAGCTAGCTAACCGCAACCCGGGTTGACTACTCCTGGCTAACGTTTCCGTCCCGGAGCAAGCACCAACTAGACTGGGGCTAGCCTATGCTAGACCCATCTCCCGGCTAGGGCTCCTGGGCTACTCCTGAAGCTCACTCCTCGGCTACAATATCCGGACCCCTTCTACTGCTTCAACACGGAACCCTGCCGATCCTTCACGACTGGAATACCAACATTCCATACCAGCTATTCCCTCCGCAAGGCAATCAAACAAGCTAAGCGTCAGAACAGAGACAAAGTGGAGTCGCAATTCAACGGCTCAGACACGAGAGGTATGTGGCAGGGTCTACAGTCAATCACGGACTACAAATGAAAAACCAGCCCCGTCGCGGATCACAATGCCTTGCTCTCAGACAGACTAAACAACTTTTTTGCTCGCTTTGAGGACAATACAGTGCCACTGACACGGCCCGCTACCAAAATCTGCGGGCTCTCATTCACTGTAGCCAACGTGAGTAAAACATTTAAACGTGTTAACCCTCACAAGGCTGCAGGCCCAGACGGCATCCCCGGCCGCGTCCTCAGAGCATGCGCAGACCAGCTGGCTGGTGTGTTTACATACATATTCAATCAATCCTTATCCCAGTCTGCTGTCCCCACATGCTTCAGGAGGGCCACAATTGTTCCTGTTCCCAAGAAAGCTAAGGTAACTAAGCTAAATGACTACCGCCCTGTAGCACTCACTTCCGTCATCATGAAGTGCTTTGAGATACTAGTCAAGGACCATATCACCTCCACCCTACCTGACACCCTAGACCCACTCCAATTTGCTTACCGCCCCAATAGGTCCACGTCCACACAAGGGTGCGTTCTCAGCCCTCTCCTGTACTCCCTGTTCACACACGACTGCGTGGCCATGCACGCCTCCAACTCAATCATCAAGTTTGCAGATGACACTACAGTGTTAGGCTTGATTACCAACAACGACGAGACGGCCTACAGGGAGGAAGTGAGGGCCCTCAGAGTGTGGTGTCAGGAAAATAACCTCACACTCAATGTCAACAAAATAAAGGAGATGATCGTGGACTTCAGGAAACAGCAGAGGGAGCAGCCCCATATCTACATTGACGGGACAGTAGTGGAGAGGGGGGAGAGTTTTAAGTTCCTCGGCGTACACATCACGGACAAACTGACATTTTCCACCCACACAGACAGCGTGGTGAAGAACACAGACAGCGCCTCTTCAACCTCAGGAGGCTGAAGAAATTCGGCTTGTCACCAAAAACACTCACAAACTTTTACAGATGCACAATCGAGAGCATCCTGTCGGGCTGTATCACCACCTGGTATGGCAGCTGCTCCGCCCATAACCGGAAGGCTCTCCAGAGGGTAGTGAGGTCTGCACAACGCAGCACCGGGGGCAAACTACCTGCCCTCCAGGACACCTACACCACCCGATGTCACAGGAAGGCCAAAAAGATCATCAAGGACAACAACCACCCGAGTCACTGCCTGTTCACCCCGCTATCATCCAGAAGGCGAGGTCAGTACAGGTGCATCAAAGCAGGGACCGAGAGACTGAAAAACAGCTTCTATCTCAAGACCATCAGACTGTTAAACAGCCATCACTAACATTGAGTGGCTGCTGCCAACATACTGATTCAACACCAGACACTTTAATAATGGAAAAATTTATGTAATCAATTTATCACTACCCACTTTATATTATATAAAGTTTTCATACCCTACATTACTCATCTCATATGTATAGACTGTACGCTATACCATCTACTGCATCTTGCCATCTTGATGTAATGTATCACTAACCACTTTAAACAATGCCACTTTATATGTTTTCATACCCTACATTACAAATCTCATATGTATATACTGTACTCGAAACCATCTACTGCATCTTGCCTATGCCGTTCGGCCATCACTCATTTATATATTTTTATGTACATATTCGTATTCATTCCTTTACACTTATGTGTATAAGGTAGTTGTTGTGAAATTGTTATGTTATATTACTTATTAGATATTACTGCATGGTCGGAACTAGAAGCACAAACATTTCACTACACTTGCATTAACATCTGCTAACCATGTGTATGTGACAAATACATTTGATTTTGATTTGATTTGATTTGAACATTATCTGCCCGAGGATCCCAACTACCCCTCAGGCGTGACGTGCCCTGAAGGCCCATTCTGCTAACCGCGGCCTGCTAGCTATCTATAGCATATTGGACTGTTAGCTGATCCACCGGCCACTTACTTGGACCACTATACCCATTTTGCCAATTGGACTTGGACCCCTCTGCTACTTGGAACCCTACTAATTCCATGACTGTTCTATCGACGTCTGTCACGTTCGTCGTATGAATCGGACCAAGGCGCAGCGTGGTATGCGTACATTCTTTATTATAATAAGAATGAACACTGAACAAACTAACCAAAATAACAAAACGACACGTGAAGCTATACAAATGAGTGCTGACAGGCAACTACACATAGACAAGAACCCACCAACACAAAAGGGAAAATGGCTACCTAAATATGATCCCCAATCAGAGACAACAATAAACAGCTGCCTCTGATTGGGAACCATATCAGGCCACCATAGACATACAAATTACCTAGACCTACAAAACCCCTAGACAATACAAAAACTAGCATATCCACCCTCGTCACACCCTGACCTAACCAAAATATAAAGAAAACAGATATCTAAGTTCAGAGCGTGACAGTACCTCCCCCCCCCCCCAAAGGTGTGGTCTCCCGGCCGCAAACCTGAACCTATAGGGGAGGGTCCGGGTGGGCATCTACCCTCGGTGGTGGCTCCGGTTCTGGACGTAACCCCCCCTCCTTACGCTGATCCCTCCGCCTTTGTAGAACCGGACCGTGGATCATCGCCGGAGGCTCCGGACTGTGGATCCTCACCGGAGGCCCCGGACTGGGAACCGTCGCTGGAGGCCCCGGACTGGGAACCGTCGCTGGAGACCCCGGACTGGGGACCGTCGCTGGAGACCCCGGACTGGGGACCGTCGCTGGAGACCCCAGACTGGGGACCGTCGTTGGAGGTTCCGGACTAGCGACCGTCGTTGGAGGTTCCGGACTGTGGCCCGTCGTTGGAGGTTCCGGACTGTGGCCCGTCGTTGGAGGTTCCGGACTGTGAAACGTCGCCGGAAGCTCTGGACTGTGAAACGTCGCCGGAAGCTCTGGACTGGGTACTGTCGCCGGAAGCTCTGGACTGGGTACTGTTGCCGGAAGCTCTGGACTGGGTAATGTCGCCGGAAACTCTGGACTGTGAAAGCTCACTGGAAGCCTGATGCGTGGTGCCGGAACTGATGGTACCGGGCTGAGGACACGCACCTCAGGACAAGTACGGGGAAGAGGTACAGGCCGTACTGGACTGTGGAAGCGCACTGGAGGCCTGATGCGTGGTGCCGGAACTGGTGGTACCGGGCTGAGGACACGCACCTCAGGGCGAGTGCGGGGAAGAGGCACAGGCCGTACTGGACTGTGGAAGCGCACTGGAGGCCTGATGCCTGGTGCCGGAACTGGTGGTACCGGGCTGATGACATGCATCTCAGGGCGAGTGCAGAGAGGAGGCTCAGGACGTACTGGATTGTGGAGGCGCCCTGGAGATCTGATGTGTGGTGCCGGCACAATGCGTCCTGGCTGGATGCTCACTTGAGCCCGGCAAGTGCGGGGCGCTAGCACAGGACGCACTGGGCTGTGCAGACTCACCGAAGACACTGTACGCAGAGCCGGCGCAGGATATCCTGATCCAAGGAGGTGTACTGGAGACCAGGAGCGCTGAGCCGGCACCATCCATCCTGGCTGGATGCCCATTCTAGTCCGGCAAATGCGAGGAGCTGGAATAGAGCGCACCGGGCTATGAATGCGAACTGGAGACACCGTGCGCATCACTGCGTAACACGGTGTCTGACCAGTCACACACTCCACACGGTAAGCACGAGGAGTTGGCGCATGTCTCCAACCTGACTCAGCCAATCTCCTCGTGTTTCCCCCCCAAAAAAATTATTGGGGCTGCCTCTCGGGCTTCCGTGCTAACCGTGTCCCCTCGTATCATCGCCGTTCCTCCTGCGCTATCTCCAACTGCTTCCATGGCATGATCTTGTCCCCTGCCATTACCTCCTCCCAGGTCCAGGATGTCCTCCACTCATCTTTCTCCCTGGCCCAGGATGTCCGCTCCTCATTAACACGCTGCTTGGTCCTTTTGTGGTGGGTTCTTCTGTCACGTATGTCGTATGAATCGGACCAAGGCGCAGCGTGGTATGCGTACATTTTTTATTATAATAAGAATGAACACTGAACAAACTAACCAAAATAACAAAACGACACGTGAAGCTATACAAAAACCCTAGACAATACAAAAACTAGCATATCCACCCTCGTCACACCCTGACCTAACCAAAATATAAAGAAAACAGAGATATCTAAGGTCAGAGCATGACAACGTCACCGCACGAGGAGGCAAAAACAGACTTTTCCCCCATCGCGACGTCTCTCTAAGGCCCTTATGCTAGCTTGCTAGCCCCGCGCTGCTAACTGCTAGCTTGCTAGCCCCGGCCTGCTAACTGTCTGAATCGCCGTGTCCCCAGCCAGCCCACCAATCACTGGACCCATACGATCACTTGGCTACGTATGCCTCTCCCTAATATCAATATGCCTTGTCCATTACTGTCCTGGTTAGTGATTACTGTCTTATTTCACGGTAGAGCTCCTGCTCAATATGCCTTAACCAATCATGTTGTTCCACCTCCCACATATGCGATGACATCACCTGGTTTAAACGTCTCTAGAGACTATATCTCTCTCTTCATTACTCAATGCCTAGGTTTACCTCCAATGTACTCTCTTCCTACCATACCTTTGTCTGTACATTATGCCTTGAATCTATGCTATCGTGCCCAGAAACCTGCTCCCTTTACTCTCTGTTCCGAACATGCTAGACGGCCAGTTCTTATAGCCTTTAGCCGTACCCTTATCCTACTCCTCCTCTGTTCCTTTGGTGATGTAGAGGTTAATCCAGGCCCTGCAGCGCCTAGCTCCACTCCCATTCCCCAGGCACTCTCATTTGTTGACTTCTGTAATCGTAAAAGCCTTGGTTTCATGCAGGTTAACATTAGAAGCCTACTCCCTAAGTTTGCTTTATTCACTGCTTTAGCACATTCTGCCAACCCGGATGTCTTAGCCGTGTCTGAATCCTGGCTTAGGAAAACCTCCAAAAACCCGAAACAAGTCTCTCACCGTTGCCGCTTGCTATAGACCACCCTCTGCCCCCAGCTGTGCCCTGGACACCATATGTGAATTGATTGCCCCCCATCTATCTTCTGAGCTCGTGCTGCTAGGTGACCTAAACTGGGACATGCTTAACACCCCAGCCATCCTACAATCTAAGCATGATGCCCTCAATCTCACACAAATTATCAATGAACCTACCAGGTACAACCAACCCCAAATCCGTAAACACGGGCACCCTCATAGATATCATCCTGCCCTCCAAATACACCTCTGCTGTTTTCAATCAAGATCTCAGCGATCCCTGCCTCATTGCTTGCATCCGTAATTGGTCTGCGGTCAAACGACCACCCCTCATCACTGTCAAACGCTCCCTAAAACACTTCTGCGAACAGGCCTTTCTAATTGACCTGGCCCGGCTATCCTGGAAAGGCATTGACCTCATCCCGTCAGTAGAGGATGCCTGGTTATTCTTTGCATTCCTCACATCTTAAATAAGCATGCTCCATCAATTTTTTTTAAACTAGGAATAGATATAGCCCTTGGTTCACTCCAGACCTGTCTGCCCTTGATCAGCACAAAAACATCCTGTAGCTTTCTGCATTAGCATCGAATAGCCCCTGCGATATTACACTTTTCAGATTAGGACCAATATACACAGGCAGTTAGGAAAGCTAAGGCTAGCTTTTTCAAACAGAAATTTGCATCCTGTAGTACAAACTCCAAAAAGTTCTGGGACACTGTAAAGTCCATGGAAAATAAGAGCACCTCCTCCCAGCTGCCCACTGCACTGAGGATAGGAAACACTGTCTCTACCGATAAATCCACAATAATTGAGAATTTCAATCAGCATTTTTCTACGGCTGTCCATGCTTTCCACCTGGCTACCCCTACCCCGGTCAACAGCCCTGCGCTCCCCACAGCAACTCGCCCAAATCTACCCCACTTCTCTGTCACCCAAATCCAGATAGCTGATGTTCTGAAAGAGCTGCAAAATCTGGACCCCTACAAATCAGCCGGGCTAGACAATCTGGACCCTCTCTTTCTAAAATGATCTGCCGAAATTATTGCAACCCCTATTACTAGCCTGTTCAACCTCTCTTTCGTATCGTCTGAGATTCCCATAGATTGGAAAGCTGACGCGGTCATCCCCTTCTTCAAAGGGGGATACACTCTAGACCCAAACTGCTACAGATGTCACGCCCTGACCTTAGAGATCCCTATTATTCTCTATGTTTGGTTAGGTCAGGGTGTGACTCGGGTGGGAAAATCTATGTTTTCTATTTCTTTGTTTTGGCCGAGTGTGGTTCCCAATCAGAGGCAGCTGTCTATCGTTGTCTCCGATTGAGGATCATATATAAGTTGTAATTTTCCGTTTGGGTTTTGTGGGATCTTGTTTTTTGTATAGTTTATTTGCCTTACAGAACTGTGCGCTTTCGTTTTCACTTTGGTTATTTTGTTTGAGTGTTTTTTGAAAATAAATATAATGAACACTTTCCACGCTGCACTTTGGTTCACTAATTTCGACGAGAGCCGTTACAACAGACCTATATCTATTCTACCCTGCCTTTCTAAGGTCTTTGAAAGCCAAGTTAACAAACAGATTACCGACCATTTCGAATCTCACCGTACCTTCTCCGCTATGCAATCTGGTTTCAGAACTGGTCATGGGTGCACCTCAGCTACGCTCAAGGTCCTAAACGATATCATAACCGCCATCGATAAGAGACATTACTGTGCAGCCGTATTCATTGACCTGGCTAAGGCTTTCGACTCTGTCAATCACAACATTCTTATTGGCAGACTCAACAGCCTTGGTTTCTCAAATGATTGCCTCGCTTGGTTCACCAACTACTTCTCCGATAGAGTTCAGTATGTGAAATCAGAGGGCCTGTTGTCCTGACCTCTGGCAGTCTCTATGGGGGTGCCACAGGGTTCAATTCTCGGGCTGACTCTCTTCTCTGTATACATCAATGATGTCGCTCTCGCTGCTGGTGATTCTTTGATCCACCTCTACGCAGACGACACCATTCTGTATACCTCTGGCCCTTCATTGGACACTGTGTTAACTAACCTCCAGATGAGCTTCAATGCCATACAACTCTCCTTCCGTGGCCTCCAACTGCTCTTAAATACAAGTCAAACTAAATGCATGCACTTCAACCGATCGCTGCCCGCACCTGCCCGCCCATCCAGCATCACTACACTGAACAGTTCTGACTTAGAATATGTGGACAACTACAAATACCTAGGTGTCTGGTTACACTTTAAACTCTCCTTCCAGACTCACATTAAACATCTCCAATCCAAATTAAATCTAGAATCGGCTTCCTATTTCGCAACAAAGCATCCTTCACTCATGCTGCCAAACATACCCTCGTAAAATTGACCATCCTACCGAACCTTGACTTCGGCAATGTCATTTACAAAATAGCCTCCAACACAAATTAGATGCAGTCTTACACAGTGCCATCCGTTTTGTCACCAAAGCCCCACCACTGCGACCTGTATGATCTCGTTGGCTGGCCCTCGCTTCATACTTGTCGCCAAACCCACTGGCTCCAGGTCATCTACAAGTCTCTGCTAGGTAAAGCCCCGCCTTATCTCAGCTCACTGGTCATCATAGCAGCACCCACCCGTAGCACGCGCTCCAGCAGGTATATCTCACTGGTCACCCCCAAAGCCAATTCTTCCTTTGGCTGCCTCTCCTTCCAGTTCTCTGCTGCCAATGACTGGAACGAACTGCAAAAATCTCTGAAGCTGGAGACTCTTACCTCCCTCACTAGCTTTAAGCACCAGCTGTCAGAGCAGCTCACAGATCACTGCACCTGTACATAGCTTATCTGTAAATAGCCCATCCAGTCTACCTCATCCCCATACTGTATTTATTTATCTATTTATCTTGCTCCTTTATACCCCAGTATCTCAACTTGCACATTCATCTTCTGCACATTCTACCATTCCAGTGTTTAATTGCTATATTGTAATTACTTCGCCACCACGGCCTATTTATTGCCTTACCTCTCTTATCCTACCTCATTTGCACATGCTGTATATAGATTTTTGTACTGTATTATTGATTGTATGTTTGTTTACTCCATGTGTAACTGTGTTGTTGTATGTGTCGAACTGCTTTGCTTTACCTTGGCCAGGTCGCAGTTGTAAATGAGAATGTGTTCTCAACTAGCCTACCTGGTTAAATAAAGGTGAAATAAAAAAATATATTTAAAAAATATATTTATTTCATAAGGTTGCCAAAGCGGCCACTCTAACTTCGTATTAGGGATGTGGATTAAAGTTTGAGTAACATTGTAGTATGTCATTGTGCTTAACCTCTAGTTGAAGAATGTTGCCTGTTAGGGTAGGTTACTGTATGTCTTCATTCTACCTGGTGTCACAGTATATTCTGTCCCCCCCCCAGGTGCCTACTTCACCCAGGTGGTGTGTCTGAGTGATGTCACATTTCACTTTGAGATCTGGGACACGGCGGGACAGGAGAAGTACCACAGTGTCACCCCGCTGTACTACAGAGGAGCCCATGCAGCACTGGTGGTGTACGATATCAGCAAACGAGTAAAGCTAACACACAAATGCAAACACACGAACACAAACTGTGACTTTCTCACTCATCATTAGTCACGATAAATGTAGAACTATCCGTAACCATGGTAGCATCCACATTTAATGGAGAAGTGTTTCGAAACATATTCTATTTATATTTACACTAAAAGTGACTCCAAAATTACACAATACATTATTTATATTGGGCACAAAAGAATCTGAAATACAACCAAAACAAATAGCTATTGCATCTAACATCTAATGCATCTAGAAATATGGGACCAAATACTAAACTTTTGACTACTTTAATACACATAACTGAATTTGTCCGAATACTTTTGGTCTCCTAAAATAGGGGGACATTGTACAGAAAGTGCTGTAATTCTGAAACTGTTCACCCGATATGGATGAAAATACCCTCAGATTAAAGCTGACAGTCTGTACCTCATAGTCATCATATACACTACTGGTCAAAAGTTTAAGAACGCCTACTCATTCAAGGGTTTTTCTTTATTTTTACTATTTTCTACATTGTAGAATACAAGGGAAGACATCAAAACTATGAAATAACACATATGGAATCATGTAGTAATGAAAAAAAGTGTTAAACAAATCAAAATATATTTTATATTTGAGATTCTTCAAATAGCCACCCTTTCCCTTGATGACAGTTTTGCACTCTTGGCATTCTCTCAACCAGCTTCATGAGGTAATCCCCTGGAATGCATTTCAATTAACAGGTGTGCCTTGTTAAAAGTTAATTTATGGAATTTCTTTCCTTCTTAATAAGTTTGAGCAAATCAGTTGTGTTGTGACAAGGTAGGGGGGTATACAGAAGATAGCCCTATTTGGTAAAATACCAAGTCCATATTATGGCAATTACAGCTCAAATAAGCAAAGAGAAACGACAGTCCATCATTACTTTAAGACATGAAGGTCAGTCAATAGAGCAAATGTCAAGAACTTTTAACGTTTATTCAAGTGTAGTCGCAAAAACCATCAAGCACTATGATGAAACTAGCTCTCATGAGGACCGCCACAGGAATGGAAGACCCAGAGTTACCTCTGCTGCAGAGGATAAGTTAATTAGAGTTACCAGCCTCAGAAATTGCAGCCCAAATAAATACTTCACAGAGTTCAAGTAACAGACACATCTCAACATCAACTGTTCAGATGAGACTGTGTGAATCAGGCCTTCATGGTTGAATTGCTGCAAAGAAACCACTACTAAAGGACACCAATAAGATGAAGAGACTTGCTTGGTCCATGAAACACAAGCAATGGACATTAGACCGATGGAAATGTGCCTTTGGTCTGGAGTCCAAATTTGAGATTTTTGGTTTCAACCGCTGTGTCTTTGTGAGACGCGGTGTGGGTGAACGGATGATCTCTGCATGTGTATTTCCCACGGTAAAGCATGGAGGAGGAGGTGTTATGGTGTGGGGGTGCTTTGCTGGTGACACTGTTTGTGATTTATTTAGAGTTCAAGGGACACTTAACCAGCATGGCTACCACAACATTCTGCAGCGATACGCCATTCCATCTGGTTTGGGCTTAGTGGGAATATCATTTGTTTTTCAACAGGTCAATGACCCAACACACTTCCAGGCTGTGTAAAGGCTATTTTACCAAAAAGGAAAGTGATGTAGTGCTGCGTCAGATGACCACAATCCCCCGACCTCAACCAAATTGAGATGGTTTGGGTTGAGGTGGACCGCAGAGTGAAGGAAAAGCAGTCAACAAGTGCTCAGCATATGTGGGAACTTCTTCAAGACTGGTGGAAAAGCATTTCAGGGGAAGCTGGTTGAGAGAATGCCAAGAGTTTGCAAAGCTGTCATCAAGGCAAAGGGTGGCTATTTGAAGAATCTCAAATATAAAATATATTTGTTGGTTACTACATGATTCCATATGTGGTATTTAATCGTTTTGATGTCTTCACAATTATTCTACAATGTAGGAAATAGTAAAAATAAAGAAAAACCTTTGAATGAGTAGGTGTTCTAAAACTTTTGACCGGTAGTGTAAGTGCTGCAGGACAGAGCCAAAACAACAAAAAATGTGTCACTGTCCCAATACTTCTGTCACTCACAGTGTGTGTGTTTAGGAGAGCTTCATAAGGGCCCAGGTGTGGCTTCGGGAGCTGGAGAAGCACTATATCCCGGCTTCCACCGTGATGGTACTAGTAGGAAACAAGGGGGATCTTTCAGAGCTGCGCCAGGTGACATTACAGGTACTGTACTCACCGTATACAAACAACACACACAAATACACACTCATGCATAATCACACTTGCACCAACCCCTATAACACACCACATACACTGTACATGTTACAGCAAACAAACACATTCACCCAGACTGTAGGGAGACTCAGTCATACATAGAGTATGTCCCATGTGGATATTAACGGTACTCCTATATGATGATCAAACTGACATAAACATCCTTTCCCCCACCACACACACATACACACATTGTACTGTACTTTCACATTGGTCACCACATGACAGCGGTGCAATGTACCACTCATATTTGATTAGTACTTGATCCTCTCTATTCATTTCATAGGAAGGGCACAGTCTTGCCGTTGACAGAGGCTTGCTTTTTATGGAGACCTCGGCCAAGTCAGGGAATCAAGTCCGTGAACTGATGCTGGCTATTGGTAAGTAGTCAGGCACTCTGGGTGTGAAAATATGTCTCAATTTATGTTCTTTGATATTCATAATTGTGACAGCTTTGAATTTGTATCTCTGAAGATAGACCACTAGGGGGCAGCAGATAGACAAGTATATATTGTTCATATTTCTTATAATGGGGAACAATATGGTCTATACAGAAAAGTGACTAAGCAGCAATGCTCGGTGAGACATATCAAATGTATTTATAAAGCCCGTTTTACATCAGCAGATGTCACAAAGTGCTTTACAGAAACCAAGCATAAACCACAAACAGCAAGCAATGCAGATGAAGAAGCACGGTGGCTAGGAAAAACTCCCTAGAAAGGCAGGAACCTAGGAAGAAACCTAGAGGGGAACCAGGCTCTGGAGGGTGGCCAGTCCTTCTGGCTATGCCGGGTGGAGATTATAAGAGTACATGGCTATTAAGGCCAGATCGTTCTTCAAGATGTTCAACTGTTCATAGATGACCAGCCGGGTGAAATAATAATCACAGTGGTTGTAGGTCAGTAGGTCAGTGCAACAGGTCATTATCTCAGGAGTAAATGTTAGTTGGCTTTTCATAGCCAAACATTCAGAGGTCAAGACAACAGGTGCGGTAGAGAGAGAGAGAAAGTCGAGGACAAGGTAGCACGTCCGGTGAACAGG
Organism: Salvelinus alpinus; assembly: GCF_045679555.1. Taxonomy (NCBI): domain Eukaryota; kingdom Metazoa; phylum Chordata; class Actinopteri; order Salmoniformes; family Salmonidae; genus Salvelinus; species Salvelinus alpinus. Next base: position 2,888,991 of record NC_092099.1, on the reverse strand, counting down.
TCAGGGTTCCATAGCCGCAGATAAGGTTCAATAGGACTCCATATAAGACAGGAGAATTACACCAACCATAACTCTAGCCCCTCAGCACATAGACTATTGTAGCGTAGATACTGGAGGCTGAGACAGGGGGAGGTCTGGGGACACTGTGGCCCCATTCGACACTGTGGCCCCATCCAACCAGGCAGGATACAACCCCACCCACTTTGCTAAAGCACAGCCCCCACACCATTAGAGGGATATCAACAGACCACCAACGTACTACCCTGAGACAAGGCTGAGTATAGCCCACTGAGACCGCACAAGCCCAAGGGAGTGCAAAACCGGACAGGAAGATCACGTCAGTGACTCAACCCACTCAAGAGACGCATCCCTCCTACGGACGGAATGGAAGAGCACTAGTAAGCCAGTGACTCAGCCCCCGTAATAGAGTCAGAGAATCACAGTGGAGAGAGGGGAGCTGGCCAGGCAGGGACAGCAAGGGCGGTTCCTTGCTCCAGTGCCTTGCCGTTCACCTTGGCACTCCTGGGCTAGACTACACTCAATCATAGGACCTACTGAAGAGATGAGTCTTCAGTAAAGACTTAAAGGTCCAGACCGAGTCTGTGTCTCTCAAATGGATAGGCAGACCATTCCATAGAAATTGAGCTCTATAGGAGAAAGCCCGGCTTCCCGCTGTATGCTTCGAAATTCTATGGACGATACAGAGGCCTGCGTCTGGTGACTGTTATTAAAAGTAAAAACCGAGAGTTTGGCAGGTAGCCAAATATCAACAATCAGCACTGAGACAAGTCCTGAAGTTGTGATTTTGTGGTTGTGGTAACTAACACTGGCTGTGGAAGTGCTGAGTGGCATATAGAAGGATGCGGTGTTTGTGTGATCCCTCTCTGTCTCAGCCCGCAGGGTGAAGAGGTGTACGAGTGAGCATCAAAGCGGTCTGACAGAGTGGCAGGAGACAGAGTTAGTGAACCTGCGCCGCTCTGAGACCCTACAGCACCCTCTTGCATCCTGTTGCCCCTCCATTGGACCCTAATGTGTGGTGTGTGTCTGATATTTTTGTGAGGAACTGTATGTTCAAAGATTTAAGTTTAAGACAATGACTTCTCAATGACCCAAGATCAGCTCAGTTAATCCCTACCATTGTGACAATGAGTTGTCACAGTGCTGCATCAAATGTACGTTATCTGAGGGCCGTTGGCAGACACAATGTAAGTAACTTAATTTATGTGCCCCTAATTGCACCGAATACCTGTTTATCTTACAGCTATTGTATGCGGTACTCATGTGCCTATGAACCAGAGTTACAATGTTAGCACTGAGGCTGTGTGCCCTAGTAGGAAGTCCACTGTGTGCAGCTCACCATGTACTATCAGCTCCAATATAAATAACATGAGCAAGTCTACTTCTGATAAGCTTCCCAGTAAAGCATTAAAAACAATTAAGCAACCCAGAAAAGTGCTAGAAATAGTCAATAACTTTCTTGTAACAGATGACATCTATATTCTGACTGTCTCTGAAACTCACTTAGATAATACCTTTGATGGTACAGTGATGGCAATACCTGGCTATAAAGCTTAGAGGATGTCATGTTAAATCTTATTGAAGTAAAATCGCTACAGGTTCATCTGCCTCACGTAAAGCCCATTCTTGTGGGAAGCTGTTATAAACCACCAAGTGCTAACAGTCAGTATCTGGATAATATGTGTGAAATGCTTGATAATGTATGTGATATCAACAGAGAAGTATATTTTCTGGTGATTTAAATATTGACTGGCTTTCAGCAAGCTGCCCACTCAAGAAAGAACTTGACTGTAACAAACTGTAACCAGTGCCTGCAACCTGGTTCAGGTGTCATGGCCGTCAACAGAAGTAGACCAAGGTGCAGCGTCGTCAGCGTACATATTCCTTTATCCTATATTTATTAGGACGCCGACAAAAACAATAAACAATCCAAAACAACCGTGAAGCTAAAGGGCTATGTGCCACAAACAAAGTTAACCTCCCACAAAGACAGGTCGGAAAAAGGGCTACCTAAGTATGGTTCTCAATCAGAGACAACGATAGACAGCTGTCCCTGATTGAGAACCCTACCCGGCCAAAACATAGATATACAAATAATAGAACTAAAGAACATAGAATACCCACCCCAAATCACACCCTGACCAAACCAAATAGAGACATAAAAAGGATCTCTAAGGTCAGGGCGTGACATCAGGTTATCAGTCAACCTACCAGTGTAGGTACAAATAGCACAGGAATGAAATCATCAACATATGTTGATCACATCTTTACTAACGCTGCATAAATGTGCTTTAAAGTAGTATCCAAATCCATAAGATGTAGTAATCACAATATAGTAGCCATATCTAGGAAATCCAAAGTTCCAAAGCCTGGGCCTAATATAGTGTATAAGAGGTCATATAATAAGGTTTGTTGTGTTTCTTATGTTGATGATGCAAATAATATTTGCTGGTCTGTGGTGGGTAATGAGGAGCAACCAGACACTGCCACTTGACACATTTATGAAATTGATTATTCCAGTTACTAATAAGCATGCACCCATTAAAATAATTACTGTAAAAACTGGTAAACCCCCTTGGATTGATTAGGAATTGTCACGTTCCTGACCTGTTTTCCCTTGTTTTGTATTTATTTAGTTGGTCAGGGCGTGAGTTGGGTGGGTTGTCTATGTGTGATTTTCTATGTTGGGATTTTGTGTTCGGCCTGGTATGATTCTCAATCAGAGGCAGCTGTCAATCGTTGTCCCTGATTGAGAATCATACTTAGGCATACTGGGTTTCACGTGTGTTTTGTGGGTGTTTGTCTACCGTGTTAGTGTTTTCACCACACGGTACTGTTTCGGTTTTCTGCACTTCGTTTATTGTTTTGTATTTCAGTGTTCAGTTTCGGTTTTAATAAATCATCATGAGCACGAACCACTCTGCATATTGGTCCGATCCTTCTCGCCTCTCCTCGTCCGATGAGGAGGACGAAATAGACAATCGTTATAGGAATTGAAAAATTGTATGGTTGAGACGGATGAGGGAAAATAAATGGCAAATCGATTGGCAAACGTACTGCAAATTAAGAAATCATGTGACTAAACTAAATAAAAAATAATCTATACTATGAAACAAATTGAATTATATAAAGAATGATAGTAAAAAGCTGATTCATCGAATCAGATGGCTCATTCATCACAAAACCCACATGCCACGCTGACAATATATATCCAGGTATATCTGACCAAATTTTGAAAGACAAGCATTGTACTTTTGAATTCCGTAGAGTGAGTGTGGAAGAGGTGAAAAACATATTGTTGTCTATCAACAATGACAAGCCACCAGGGTCTGACAATCTGGATGGACAATTACTGAGGATAATAGCAGGCGATATTGCCACTCCTATTTGCCATAACTTCAATTTAAGCCTACTAGAAAGTGTGTGACCTCATGCCTGGAGGGAAGCAAAAGTAATTCCGCTACCCAAGAATAGTAAAGCCCCCTTTATTGGCTCAAATAGCCAACCAATCAGCCTGTTACCAACCCTTAGTATACTTCTGGGGGAAAAATTTTGTTTGACCAGATACAATGCTATTTTACAGTAAACAAATTGACAACAGACTTTCAGCATGCTCATAGGGAAGGACATTCAATCACAGCACTTACACAAATGACTGGTGATTGGCTGAGAGAAATTGATTATAAAAACATTGTGGGGGCTGTTTTGTTAGACTTCAGTGCGGCTTTTGACATATTCAATCATAGTCTGTTGCTGGAAAAACGTATGTGTTATGGCTTTACACCCACTGCTATATTGTGGATAAAGAGTTACTTGTCTAACTGAACACAGAGAGTGTTCTTTAATGGAAGCCTCTCCAACATAATCCAGGTAGAATCAGGAATACCTCATCGTAGCGGTTTAGGCCTCTTACTTTTTTCAATCATTACTAACGACATGCCACTAGCTTTGAGTAAAGCCAGTGTGTCTATGTATGCGGATGACTCAATATTATACACGTCAGCTACTACAGCGACTGAAACGACTGCAACACTTAACAAAGAGCTGCAGTTAGTTTCAGAATGGGTGGCAAGGAATAAGTTAGTCCTAAATATTTCCAAAACTAAAAGCACTGTATTTGGGACAAATCATTCACAAACCCTAAACCTCAACTACATCTCGTAATGAATAATGTGGAAATTGAGTAAGTTGATGTGACTAAACTGCTAGGAGTAACCCTGGATTGTAAACTGTCATGGTCAAAACATATTGATACTACAGTAGCTAAGGAGCATTCTATCCATAATAAAGCATTGCTCTACCTTCTTAACAACACTATCAACAAGGCAGGTCCTACAGGCCCTAGTTTCATTGCACCTAGACTACTGTTCAGTAGTGTGGTCAGGTGCCACAAAGAGGGACGTAAGAAAATTGCAGTTGGCTCAGAATATGGCAGCATGGCTGGCCCATAAGTAAATGGAGAGCTAACATTAATGATATGTATGTCAATCTCTGTAAGAAGTGTTGACAAGCTGAATGTACCGAGCTGTCTGTTTAAAATATGAGCACACAGCTCAGACACCCATGCATACCCCACAAGACATGCATACCCCCGCCAGAAACCAGAACAGACTATGGGAGGCACACAGTACTACATAGTGTCATGACTACATGGAACTCTACTACACATCAGGTACCTGATGCAAGCAGTAGAATCAGATTTTTGTTTAAAACAGGTAAAAATACACCTTATGGAACAGTGGGGACTGTGAAGAGACACACACAAAGGTAAAGACACGCACACGCATACATTATAATATTGTTCTGTTTTACTATCCAGGTCTGTTCCCAAACAATTTGAACTTCTACTTTTAAAAATCCACCTCTCTAAAAACAAGTCTCTCACCGTTGCCGCCTGCTATAGACCACCCTCTGCCCCCAGCTGTGCTCTGGACACTATATGTGAACTGATTGCCCCCCATCTATCTTCAGAGCTCGTGCTGCTAGGCGACCTAAATTTTAACATGCTTAACACCCCAGCCACCCTACAATCTAAGCTTGATGCCCTCAATCTCACACAAATTATCAATGAACCTACCAGGTACCACCCCAATTCCGTAAACACGGGTACCCTCATAGATATCATCCTAACAAACTTGCCCTCCAAATACACCTCTGCTGTTTTCAACCAAGATCTCAGCGATCACTGCCTCATTGCCTGCATCCGTAATGGATCAGCGGTCAAACGACCTCCACTCATCACTGTCAAACGCTCCCTGAAACACTTCAGCGAGCAGGCCTTTCTAATCGACCTGGCCGAGGTATCCTGGAAGGATATTGATCTCATCCCGTCAGTAGAGGATGCCTGGACATTTTTTAAAAATGCCTTCCTCACCATCTTGAATAAGCATGCCCCATTCAAGAAATTTAGAACCAGGAACAGATATAGCCCTTGGTTCTCTCCTGACCTGACTGCCCTTAACCAACAGAAAAACATCCTATGGCGTTCTGCATTAGCATCGAACAGCCCCCGTGATATGCAACTTTTCAGGGAAGCTAGAAACCAGTATACACAGGCAGTTAGAAAAGCCAAGGCTAGCTTTTTCAAGCAGAAATTTGCTTCCTGCAACACAAATTCAAAAAAGTTCTGGGACACTGTAAAGTCCATGGAGAATAAGAACACCTCCTCCCAGCTTCCAACTGCTCTGAAGATAGGAAACACTGTCACCACCGACAAATCCACTATAATTGAGAATTTCAATAAGCATTTTTCTACGGCTGGCCATGCTTTCCACCTGGCTGCCCCTAACCCGGACAACAGCACTGCCCTCCCCTCTGCTACTCGCCCAAGCCTTCCCCATTTCTCTTTCTCCCAAATACAGTCAGCTGATGTTCTAAAAGAGCTGCAAAATCTGGACCCTTACAAATCAGCCGGGCTAGATAATCTGGACCCTTTCTTTCTAAAACTATCTGCTGAAATTGTTGCCACCACTATTACTAGCCTTTTCAACCTCTCTTTCGTGTCGTCTGAGATTCCCAAAGATTGGAAAGCAGCTGCGGTTATCCCCCTCTTCAAAGGGGGGGACACTCTTGACCCTAACAGCTACAGACCTATATCTATCCTACCCTGCCTTTCTAAGGTCTTCGAAAGCCAAGTCAACAAACAGATTACCGACCATTTCGAATCCCACCATACCTTCTCCGCTATGCAATCTGGTTTCAGAGCTGGTCATGGGTGCACCTCAGCCACGCTCAAGGTCATAAACGATATCTTAACCGCCATCGATAGGAAACAATACTGTGCAGCCGTATTCATTGACCTGGCCAAGGCTTTTGACTCTGTCAATCACCACATCCTCATCGGCAGACTCGACAGCCTTGGTTTCTCTAATGATTGCCTCGCCTGGTTCACCAACTACTTCTCTGATCGAGTTCAGTGTGTCAAATCGGAGGGTCTGTTGTCCGGGCCTCTGGCAGTCTCCATGGGGGTGCCACAGGGTTCAATTCTTGGACCGACTCTCTTCTCTGTATACATCAATGATGTCGCTCTTGCTGCTGGTGATTCTCTGATCCACCTCTACGCAGACGACACTATTCTGTATACTTCTGGCCCTTCTTTTGACACTGTGTTAACAACCCTCCAGGCGAGCTTCAATGCCATACAACTCTCCTTCCGTGGCCTCCAATTGCTCTTAAATACAAGTAAAACTAAATGCATGCTCTTCAACCGATCGCTGCCTGCACCTGCCCGCCTGTCCAACATCACTACTCTGGACGGCTCTGACTTAGAATATGTGGACAACTACAAATACCTAGGTGTCTGGTTAGACTGTAAACTCTCCTTCCAGACTCACATCAAACATCTCCAATCCAAAGTTAAATCTAGAATTGGCTTCCTATTCCGCAACAAAGCATCCTTCACTCATGCTGCCAAACATACCCTTGTAAAACTGACCATCCTACCAATCCTCGACTTCGGTGATGTCATTTACAAAATAGCCTCCAAAACCCTACTCAATAAATTGGATGCAGTCTATCACAGTGCCATCCGTTTTGTCACCAAAGCCCCATATACTACCCACCACTGCGACCTGTACACTCTCGTTGGCTGGCCCTCGCTTCATACTCGTCGCCAAACCCACTGGTTCCAGGTCATCTACAAGACCCTGCTAGGTAAAGTCCCCCCTTATCTCAGCTCGCTGGTCACCATAGCAACACCTACCTGTAGCACGCGCTCCAGCAGGTTTATCTCTCTGGTCACCCCCAAAACCAATTCTTCCTTTGGCCGCCTCTCCTTCCAGTTCTCTGCTGCCAATGACTGGAACGAACTACAAAAATCTCTGAAACTGGAAACACTTATCTCCCTCACTAGCTTTAAGCACCAGCTGTCAGAGCAGCTCATAGATTACTGCACCTGTACATAGCCCATCTATAATTTAGCCCAAACAACTACCTCTTTACCTACTGTATTTATTTATTTATTTTGCTCCTTTGCACCCCATTATTTCTGTCTCTACTTTGCGCTTTCTTCCACTGCAAACCAACCATTCCAGTGTTTTTAGTTTTTATTTTACTTGCTGTGTTGTATTTACTTCGCCACCATGGCCTTTTTATATTTTTATTTATTTATACATATATTTGTTTGCCTTCACCTCCCTTATCTCACCTCACTTGCTCACATTGTATATAGACTTATTTTTTTTTTCACTGTATCATTGACTATATGTTTGTTTTACTCCATGTGTAACTATGTGTTGTTGTATGTGTCGAACTGCTTTGCTTTATCTTGGCCAGGTCGCAATTGTAAATGAGAACGTGTTCTCAATTTGCCTACCTGGTTAAATAAAGGTTAAATAAAAAATAAATAAATAAATAAATAAATTGTTGTATGGTGGTATTATACATTTTGTATTGTTACTTAGGAAATCCCCTGCCAACAGTAGGCAAGAATGGTGGACTTTCACCTTGTGTAGCTCGATCCCTCATTTTGCAGGCAGGCAGACAATAAAGTGGCCAGAAGGAGAGGTATTACCTCTCCACGCTTTCCACCAGCAGTCCGGAAGCCCTAAAAAGGCTTCCAGACTAGGTGCAAGCGATGCGCACCCTCTATCAACAGAGTAGCAGAGGGTTTTACCCAACTATCGGAGCCTGTATGACAGGCCGAGATAGTGGTTTAAATGGACCTTGGCAGTGGAGATCTTCCCTCTGTCCAAAAAAAGGTTATGTGATGAAGAATTAAACGCCCAGGATACAGAGCATTAAGAAATGATCTGTTCAGGCCAGACCACTTCTCAAAAACACATCACTAGTTTCCGCAGTGAGCGTAAAAAGAGGGGCACTGGCACTCTGGATGCTGATGATCCTGAGTGGCAGGTGTGTCTCATTCAATCTTTATCTCTCACGGGTCACGCCCAGAGGGTCACGGCATGGGTGAGGATGGTAGATTTCTCTCTGCGTATGGGTCTGAGGATCAAATCAATCCCAGTGTAACTGCAACTGCCAGGGCTGGTTGTAAGCAAGAGAGTGATCTCCGCAACCAAGGTATCCCTGGTCATCGAAGGGGCTCAAGGAAGAGGGATAAGGCTATTTTAATGGAGTGGAGAGAGCCAGGCATGGAGGAGGAAAGGCGTGGGGCATCACCCTAGTCAAAGTGTCAGCGCTTCTATCCTTTTGTCAACACTATGTGGGAATGGAGCCTCCAAACAACCCTCACAGGGTAGTCATTTCTAATAGACTGTGGAATCACTCTGGATAGACTCTCAGAAGTCGATAACACCGCAGGGGCTGAGAGTGTCCCAGTTAACTGGGGTATCTTGCAATGCGTTCTGTGCAATATGAGCATAGTGTTTTTCCATAACACGGCTCTGTGTAGCTGGTTTCAAGGGGACAAAGAGTGATATATTTCTAGAGGCAGAGTGGTGTAAGAGAGACCTAAGACGACGACATAGCATGGCAGCAACACAACATGACAACATGGTAGCAACACATCTTGGCAGCAGCACAACATGGTAGCAGCACAAAACAGGGTACAAACGTTGTTTGGTGTACTATGTGAGAGAAACAAGATGGCCAGTAGTAGCTGGCTTTTCGGCACCCTCGAGCCACCAGCGCAAGGGTGAGAGGGCATGAGTGCCTGGCTAACCCTGCTTTCCAGGTGACTACCTCATGAAGCTGATTGAGAGAATGCCAAGAGTGTGCAAAGCTGTCATCAAGGCAAAGGGTGGTTACTTGGAAGAATGTCAAATATATTTGTATTTGTTTAACAATTATTTGGGTCACTACATGATTCCATATGTGTTATTTCATAGTTTTGATGTCTTCACTATTATTCTACAGTGTAGAAAATAGTAAAATAAAGAAAAACCCTTGAATGAGTAGGTGTCCAAACTTCGGAAAGTATTCAGACACATTGACTTTTTCCACATTTTGTTACGTTACAGCCTTATTCTAAAATTGATTAAATAGTTTTTGTTAGCAAATGTATTAAAAATAATAAACAAATTCCTTATTTACATAAGTATTCAGACCCTATGCTATGAACCTCGAAATTGAGCTCAGGTGCATCCTGTTTCCATTGATCATCCTTGAGATGTTTATACAACTTGATTGGAGTCCACCTGTGGTAAATTCTATTGATTGGACATGATTTGGAAAGGCACCTGTCTATATAATGTCCTACAGTTGACAGTGCATGTCAGAGCAAAAACCAAGCCATGAGGTCGAAGGAATTGTCCGTAGAGCTCTGAGACAGGATTGTGTCAAGGCACAGATCTGCGAAAGGCTACCCAAAAATGTCTACAGCATCGAAGGTCCCCAAGAACACAGTGGCCTTCATCATTCTTAAATGGAAGAAGTTTGGAATCACCAAGGCTTTTCTTGAGCTGGCCGCCCAGCCCAACTGAGCAATTGGCGGAGAAGGCCCTTAGTCAGGGAGGTGACCAAGAACCCAATGGTCACTCTGACAGGGCTCCAGAGTTACTCCGCAGAGATGGGTGTCACGTCTGGAGAAAACCTGGCACCATCCCTATGGTAAAGCATGATGGTGGCAGGATCGAGGCAAAGATGACCGGAGCAAAGTACAGAGAGATCCTTGATGGAAACCTGCCCAGGACCTCAGACTGGGGCCAAGTTTCACCTTCCAACAGGACAACAACCCTAAGCACACAGCCGAGACAATGCAGGTGTGTCTTCGGGACAAGTCTCTAAATGTCCTTGAGTGGCCCAGCCAGAGCCCGGACTTGAACCCGATCTAACATCTCTGGAGAGACCTGAAAATAGCTGTGCAGCCAACCTGGCAGAGCTTGAGAGGATACGCAGAGAAGAATAGGAGTAACTCCCCAAAATACAGGTATGCCAAGCTTGTAGCATCATACCCAAGAAGACTCAACGCTGTAATCCCTGCCAAAGGTGTTTCAACAAAGTACTGAGTAAAGGGTCTGAATACTTGTGTAAATGTGATATTTCAGTTTTTTATTTGTAATACATTTATAAAAATGTATCTTTGCTTTGTCATTATTTGGAAAAAGTCAAGGGGTCTGAATACTGTATTTGTGTGTTGGAGTGTCAGTGTAGAATGTGTGAGTGTGTGATAAATGACAGTCAGGATCTGCCTCTGCCTCTGCCTCTTCTCTATCATTACGTGTCAGATTTGTAAAGCGTTGGGATGCTTGGTGACATGTCCTTTCCTTTTGCCTCAAAGCTGATAAAACTGGTCCCGTAGCCCAGCCACAAAATCTCTCAAGGAGGCCACCAAATGTACAGCGTTAGACATTTCCAATTTTGGACTGCCTGAAGGGTTGTGCTTGTATTCTGAAAACGTTGGAGTATTGTGTTCCACAAGTTACAGAAAAAGCTATCTCGAGTTTATCCATTCGGGTATAGAGCGTTAGAGCCTCATTACGTGTGGCCAGAGTTAGATTTTCGTCCTCAGATACTTCTAGATAAAACTGAATAACATTGGCATAATTGAGGCATATTGCATTTGTGGCTTGTGCATGGGCAGACCACCTTGTACCGGAAAGAGATTTGAGGGTTTCAATTCGACTGTTTACATTTGGTTGTAAACCTGATGTTATATGCTATCGCCAAGTGGATTTGGAGCAAAGTGATTCTCCTGTGTGACTTGTTATAGTAAGGAACTTAAGGAAACGCTCCTCAAATTTACCGTCAGGCGAGACATATCTCATGATAAAAGTCAGCTGATCTACGTGGGTAACATCTGGGGTGGAATCAACACTGATAGAAAAATATTTTAATATTTTAAGTTCCAATATTATTTCTAGGAGTACCCTCTCTCCCATTCACTGCACAGTCGATACAAATGGTAGATAAGACGGGTTGCCTCTTCCTGCATTCCCATATCTTGCAGCGTGTTCATGTAGAAATGTCAACTTGAAGTATATCCAAATAATTGTAATTTGAGATGGAACCAAATATTTTGTTGTCCAATACTGGCAGCTGGTCTCAAATGGTTATTTTAGCCCCGAGTCAATTAGTCCTTTTTCTGCAGTCCTTGAGATCCATGTCAGCATGCATTTGCGATGGGCCCCTGATTCGTCATGTTCGGTTATGCACACATTTGCATGTTTCCAGTCATTAAATCCAGTACAAGTCGCAAATTTTGACATGTTATCCTTTTCCCCGAACAACTGTCACACAAAACAAAATAGACCGTTTTGAAGGAGAGTAAATGAGCCACTCATGGGGCACAGACTCGCCATTCAAAAGTTTGCGACTGCAAAAGAGTTTTGAAAAGGATCACTTTTGATATTTGTATTGTTTCTTCGAGGCTGAGAAATCTGCGTTCCTATTTTGGCCTGATGTTGGTCCCGCTACCCCTTTATCGACCCAGTAGGTCCGTGCCCTGTCATTGACCTTCACGCTGTCATCGACTGCGCTGTCATTGACCAACATCCCGGGTCGAGGCCTGTGTTACGAGGTCTGGTGGTGGTCCCAGCGGCGGCATCATTATCATCACTACCGTTTCCCTAGGCAGCACTGGTGCTCTTGCTACCGACCTCATCGTCCACATTGTCATCTAGGGGCGGTCATAAGCAAGCACCATTGAATAGCTCATCAGAAGTTTAGTGTGACTCATGATGGAATCTGACTGACTTGTTAGCAAGCAAGCCAACACATTTGATTACATATCCCTAACATTCAGATAGCTAAACAATTGAACGAATGGGGTTGTCATCATCATGCTAAGTCCTGGGCTGGTGGTAGCTAGCTAGAGGGAACTCAGTTAGGGCCTGCCTGCCTACCTGATGGTACTGTTTTTCCTTTGGTGTCGCCAGTGGCAGTAACACCGGTGGTGCTGTTGCTGCTACCAACGACCACATCCACATTGTCATCTTGGGACAGTCATTAGCAAGCACCACCATTAATTAGCTGTCATAAGTTCAGTGTGTGACACATGAATGATTGAGTCTGACTGACTTGTTTTCATTATACATATAACATCTAGCTAAATAGATTGTCATCATGCTAGATACATGGCTGACCTGCCTGGTGGTGGTAAGTAGCTAGCTTGCAAAGTTACCTGAAGCTGGTGGTGCTGTTGCCAGTATGGTCGGACTCGATGTCAATCCGCTGGGCCCTGCTTGGTTGTCGTTGTCCTTTGTCAGTTTGGAACCTTGCGGTTCGCCAGAGAACAGTTACGTAGGAAGACAGGAATCTAGTCATGCTGAGAAGATCTTCCGGAGTTAGACAGAACTCTTCTCAAGGAAGAGTGTCACGTTCTGACCTTAGTTCCTTTTTTATGTCTTTGTTTTGGTTTGGTCAGGGCGTGAGTTGGGGTGGGAATTCTATGTTGTTTTTCTATGTTTGTATTTCTGTGTTTGGCCTGGTATGGTTCTCAATCAGAGGCAGCTGTTGTTCGTTGTCTCTGATTGAGAATCACACTTAGGTAGCCTGTTTTCCCACTATGGGTTGTGGGTAGTTGTTTTCTGTGTTTTACCATACAAAACTGTTTCAGTCTCGTTCATTTTCTCTTTTTGTTTTGTCATTCAGTGTTCAGTTGCATTTCATTAAAATGGACACTTACCACGCTGCACATTGGTCCGATCTTTCATACTCGTCATTAGATGAGGGCGAGTACCGTTACAAAGAGAGGCAATAATGACCAGAGGCGGGGCGAGTGGTGTCTTGTGAAGAGGAGTTTTAATATCATTCGCCATTCGACCTGTCTGTCTCCAACAAACTCTGTGATTGGTACTTCCGTTAGAGAATCCGCCTGAGTGAATCCCCATAAAGTGAGCTATCGAGAGGATATATTTGAAATGGAAGCGAGGGGCAATCTCTAATCAGAAGAGGATTTAATTGAGGCTGGAAAGTTACACATGTTAATTACAATCACTTTTGTTTGGTGAAATATGAGCTCCTATATTACACCACTAAAATGATCCTTGTCAACAATAGCCTTTAGACATATATTTTCCCCATATTTTTATATAATGACTATGATTACATTTTTATTATGATTCACCTCTCCATTACTGACTGGCTCGAGCTAATATGTTTGCCAATAAATATCTAAGATCAGTTTGTCGTGTCTGGACTATCATTAAATGTGGAGACTGTTATTTTATCAAGTCAATTCTCGATGTGTAACTATTATTATTATTACGTGATTAAACTAATCATGTAAACTTTAATTAACTAGGAAGTTGGGGCATCACGGGAAAATGTTTATAGTTTCTATTTCCTGAATCGACTCCTCAGATATTTTCATATCTTATCGATTAGTCTTTTATTAATGTATCATTATTACCTCATCAGTTCTCATTACTGAACGTCGCAAACCCTTGGATATCTGCACGAAACCTAGCCTAAATGATGAATCAGCGATATACAAATTGGCTTAATTATTTATTTACTAACTAAATAAATAATCACAGAAATACATAACAAACAAACAGTAGATATTGGTTACTAAGACAATGCATTGATAAGTGGGCTAAACCGGTATGACGGCTTTGTAGACAATGGAAAGGGGTGGGGACAGATAAAAGAGTGGGAAAGACAAAATGGATTCACTACACACAGTTGATAATTATGTTCATTGAAATGCTAATTTTGCACATGAATGGCCGCTCATTCGAGAATAATTGCAATGTATATATTTACGCCTGTATGTTGTTGTCTTCTCTGTTGGAATCTGCTGGAGAGTCAGTTCATCAGAGAGTCTCTGGTTAACTTCCCCAGAAGTCTCTGTCACGACTTCGACCGAGGCAGGCTCTCCTTCCCGTTCGGGTGGCGCTCGGCGTCACCGGCCTATTAGCTGCCACTGATCCTTTTCTCCCCCTCCCTATGTGTTTATTGGGTTCACCTGTTTTGTATTAGGGTGTAATTAGTTGGGCTTATTAGTCAGCCGGCCCGCACGTTTCTTTGTGCGGGATTGTTTGTTAGTAAGAGTGGTGTTTGTTTCGTGCTTCGTGTTTACTGGACTGTGTTCGTTTCCCCCGTGTCTGGGGTTGTTTGAGGAGTACACCCAGTGTGTTAGTAGGGTGGCCTGGTTTCTCTGTGTTCATTAAAGAACAGTTGTTATTGCACCTGCTGTTTCCCTGCGCTTGACTACGCACTCCGACACCCAGGCCTTACAGTCTCAATGTCTTTCGTAGTTTTCGCTTTCTCAGCGGCTCTGGATAGTGTCTGTTGTAATGTATATGTCAGGCGTACAGAAGGTTGTTACATAGAAAAGATGCTTCCGCAGTTGTTGATATTCTCGTACTAGACTTACGTTATTTTCAGCTGCAGACTAGTAATACTACGTCTAGGATTTGTTCTTATTCTGTAGTGATCGATAGTCTCAGAGTTGAACCATTTCTAGCCGTGTAGCCAATGCTATGGTCTCCGTGGCCTATAAAGTTGTAGTTCTTAACCATTTCACATGTAGCGTCAGCTGCATGTCTTCTAGTCTAATGGTTTATAGAATTGTAGCCATTCCAACGTGGGGACTCTATCCTGGCGTTCTCTGAATTAATGTACATTTTGTAGGAAGTGGGTTTTATACTCTGTGGAAGAAGGGGTGGTTCTATTACGCCTAATGTGATGTCTGTGATCACGGGGGTGTGGCCACTGACTAACTAAACTTCATATGAGAATCCATAATCTCATTTAGAAGGCTAACATAACATTTAATCTTTTAACAAATAGTTTCAAATGTAATCATATATTTTACCCAACTGTCGTGTCTTTGGCTATGCCGGATTAAGTAATATAACATGCTATTCTATAAAATCATTTCTCTGTAATTAATATTACCCGATTAAGCTAATCAGGTAGATAATTAATTAGAAAGTCGGGGCACCACGAAATAATGTTTATAGAGCTGTTATCTTCCCGAATAAACTCTTAAAGACCTGGTAATCGTTTACGTCAATAGCAGGCAATACTTAATCACCACCTTGTTTAGTCTCATCTGAAAGTGGTAAATTCTTGGTTATCTTCACGAACCCTGGCTAACAAGTTCAATCAGCAATACAACATTGGGTTTAATCATTTATTTACTAAATACCTAACTAATCACACAGAATCACATACACCGAATGGATCATACATTGATTACAAATTGTCATAAAGAAAACGTCCCCAGTGGACGGAACAGATACGACGGCTGGTTACACAAAGAGAGGGGGATGGATTTGAGTGAAAGAGCAGGAAGGGAGAAGGGAGAAGCTATGCTATCGTAAATACAGTATCTTATGCATTCTAAATTACCGCCCATTTGGAAAAAGAAAATGCAATAAATATTTACTCTGAGCTGCACTTCAATAGGTTGGTGGTAGATGGAAGGCCGTGTTGCCCAACAGAGATCTTCCTTGTCCTTTGAAGAGTGCCCCTGGTGGTAAACTGGATATGTTGTAGTAACATTGTTGTGTGGTAGACGGGATAGGTCGTCCGTCCTTTCCTAGCCCACGTTTACAGCGGCCGCTGCTAACTCAACAACTAGGAGGTATCACTTCTGGAGTGAATAAGAGTTCAAAGTTCATACCAAGTTGCCATGCTATATGCTCATGCTATATTCTGGCTGGTCTAGTCGAAATTCATCCTTCCAGCATGGAGGTCGTCACCTTCACATTGAAATTCGATGCTAATTTTGTTAGGTTCTTGCTGAGGTTGGCTTAGTTCTGTAGGTGGTCTTTGTCCTTCTAACATAGGGTTCTCGCCCTAATGTACCCGGAACAGCTTATTATCTGAACACTTTCAACATAGGTCTGTCGCCCTAATGTCATCGGAACAGAAAGGTACATTTTCGTCAAGGGCTTTATATAGGAGGGGAGTAGAAGGGCGTGTTTCATAGTTTATAACCAATGTCTCTTCACATGGGCGGGCCACTGAGTGAGCAGAGCTTTAACCTTATGAAAACCCAATTCTCTCATTTGGAAGCTAAAATTACATTTAATCTTTTCACAAGTAGTTTCAAATTTAAACATTTAAATTGCACAACAATTCCATGTGAATCTGATAACTAGAATGTGTAAACTTTCCAAGATACAGTTTATGTCATCCAGTCATCAGTCATAATATCTCAGACGCCAACTGATCTGGCATCATATTCATTGAGTACGAATGCATATTTTCAACTGGTTGGATTACTGAAATATGGTTCCTTTCCCCCCACCTTTTTACGTTCCCAGACTCTCTATGTTTAACAAAGGCTTTTCAAGAGTCCTTCGGTAGAGTCAAGAGAGAGGAAAGGGAGAAAGGTATTTATGGGGGGTCATAAACCTTACCCACAGGCCAACGTCATGACACAACCATCAGTAAACCCCATAATTGGAAGGTGTACACAACCAGAGATACAGTAATGTGGGTATCCTGTCCTTCATGAGATCACCAAATTAAACACACTTGTCATGACTGTCCCTTAAGTGTCCACGGACCACTCCCACATTCTCAAAAATATAAATATTGATTAATTATTCAAACTTGATGTCCAAGGATCTCTCTGTGTTCCACAGTTTACATTCCAAACTCGAACACTACAGAGCATAGGGGCAGCGTATTTTATGACCGACCATAACACAGCTGGCTTCCTGCTCTCCCCCTCTACGAGAGAGAGCACGCTGTAGAGCGGACCCACTGTAACCTGATCCTTCAGATCGTCACAGGAGAGTTATGACAGGTTACAATCCTAATGCCTTCCCTCTGTGGAAAACCCCATGTGGCTCCTAAGTGTATAGGCTTCTGCAGCCTTCTCTGACACTCTCCTCCTTCTGGTGCCAAGGTGTCTGGCTGTAGAACTCTCTCACCTCCCTGACTTTAGCCAACCGATCCCTGGTTTGTTGCCATGTAGTCCAGCAACTATGATTCTGATCACCAGATATACTTTTGGTTATTTTGTGTATGTGGACACCTGCTCGTAGAACATCTAATTCCAAAATCATGGGCATTAATATGGCGTTGGTCCCCGCTTTGCTGCTCTAACAGCCTTCACTCTTCTGAGAAGGCTTTCCACTAGATGTTGGAACATTGCTGTGGGGACTTGCTTCCATTCAGCCACGAGCATTAGTGAGGTCGGGCACTGATGTTGGATGATTAGGCCTGGCTCTCAGTCGGCGTTCCAATTAATCCCAAAGGTGTTCGATAGGGTTGAGGTCCGGGCTCTGTGCAGACCAGTCAAGTTCTTCCACACTGAACTTGACAAAACATTTCTGTATGGACCTCGCTTTGTGCACGGGGACATTGTCATGCTGAAACAAGAAAGGGCCTTCCGCAAACTGTTGGCACAAAGTTGGAAGCACAGAATTGTCTACAATGTCATTGTATGCTGTAGCGTTAAGGTTTCCCTTCACTGGAACTAAGGGGCTTAGCCAAAACCATGACAAAAATCCCCAGACCATTATTCCTCCTCCACCAAACTTTACAGTTGGCACTATGCATTCGGGCAGGTAGCGTTCTCCTGGCAATTCAGATTTGTCCCTCGGACTGCCAGATGGTGAAGGGTGATTTGACCTTAGGCTTGTGTGTGTCTGCTCTGCCATGAAAACCCATTTCATGAAGCTCCCGATGAATAGTTATTGTGCTGACGTTGCTTCCAGAGGCAGTTTGGAACTCGGTAGTGAGTGTTGCAACTAAGGACAGACGATTTTTACGCGCTACGTGCTTCAGCACTCGGCGGTCCCATTGTGTGAGCTTGACTCCGTACTCACCTCTGCATACTGATACATGACAGAGCTAGAGTGGTCTACCACTTTGCGGCTGAACCGTTGTCTCCTAGATGTTTCCACTTCACAATAACAGCACTTACAGTTGACCGGGGCAGCTGTAGTAGGGCAGAAATGTGACAAACTGACTTGTTGGAAAGGTGTCATCCTATGATGGTGCCACATTGAAAGTCACTGAGCTTTTCAATAAGCCAGTTCTACTGCCAATGTTTGTCTATGGAAATTGTATGGCTGTGTGCTCGATTTTATACACCTGTCAGCAACGGGTGTGGCTAAAATAGCCGAATCCACTAATTTGAAGGGGTGTCCACATACTTTTGTATATATAGTGCATCTAGCCAATGAGCTACAGGCAATTACCTGCGGGTTTGGACCCAACCGGATGCATCCGTTTTTCGGTGGAAATGGAAAAAGAGCCTGATGCGACTTCCGCTTTTGGATTTGAACAAGACGACACTCCATCTTAACTCCTCCTCCACATTTACTGGATTGGTTCAACAGTGCAGAAGAGAATCTCTTCCAACAATTCTTATGCTGTAGCC
The DNA here is from genome assembly GCF_045679555.1 of Salvelinus alpinus. Classification (NCBI taxonomy): domain Eukaryota; kingdom Metazoa; phylum Chordata; class Actinopteri; order Salmoniformes; family Salmonidae; genus Salvelinus; species Salvelinus alpinus. Next base: position 2,870,282 of record NC_092099.1, on the reverse strand, counting down.
TTTTAACCTTTATCGCTTGTACGGTGTTTCCTACTACTTTACAGCCTATGTTACTAGTCTTTATACCTTAGTAATCTTTATACCGTGCACAAATTATTAACGGTCTAATAATAGGGGGTCTCGGGGGAAATAAATGGCCCAGTGTGTTAAAAATGCCAGGGACGATTTTTGGTCCAAGTCCGGCCCCGAACCTCACTGTAAAATGACTGTAATATAAAGCGTAACTAAAAATATTGTCCAGAAGTGTTAAAGGTTACAATTTAGAGTCAAAGCCAAGACAAATGCACAATATGAGACAGATGCACTGTATGTAAGAAGAGCAGAATTCACCATGACACCCTAGTTTCTAAATGTTTTTATTCAATCACGTCACTTCTTAATATGCAAACAACAACGGAGAAATAAAGAGGCAAAACAGTTTCATGATGTAATTAATCCGTTCGCCAGTCTTCGTTTTCCATGTTGGGAACACAGACTATGTGTGGCGAGAGCCAGCCTTTGGATTCTCCCGTTCGTCCGTCGCCCAAAACGTCCTACTGGTCGGATCCCTCGTCCTGTGTACCACGAGGCATAGATGTCTGGATCTGAGTGTCACAAATATTTTCGGGGGAGGAAAAATAGAAGACACACAACAACCTTTCTGAAAATAAATAATGATGTCAATGTTGGGGGAGCTGAGAAATATAGGTGAGATTGTAACAGAATCTGTGGGGTCAAAGGGACTGTGGGAGAAGTTGGAAGAGAATGAGAGGAGTGTGCACAAGAACATGGTAGGAGAGAGTGAGTGTGTGAATGCGGTCCAAAGAATGAAAGTGGCGAAAGCGATCATATGACTTTATAGTAAATTAGTTAAAGTTAAAGGAAAAAATGATGAGTAAAGAAAGACAGAGATTGGAAAATAACATACTTATCTCCATGGAGCGCTGTGGATACGCAACGTGTGTTTTGGATAGAGTCCGTGACAGCAGTAACATGAGGGCATAGAGCACCGCACACACCCTCATGGTCATCATACAGATGTCGATCACTGAGTCCTAGGCTGGGGCAGACGTCAATCTGGAACAATAAAGTTTTACTTTAGAATTGAATTCTTGCTAATCAGCATAGGTTCATAGAAAGTAAATAGCATTCATCATGCAAATAATAATATAAATCAATGATCAACCAGAACCAATTAACATAACTTTGATTATAAAGGTGCTATAGAATAAATTATTTAGAGTCCAGGAATTTATAATATGAGATTAATGTGTTCATTGAATAACAATCAGAAGACACAGTACAACAGAATACCAAACTCCTAGTACATTTCTGTCTTCTGTTGCCAAACTATCATCAGCGCAATACACTGACTACCAAACTATGCATGAAACAATTCTGTAAACATTGCATGGACTTACAAGAAAATAGCACAATACCCTAAGTGTAGAAAACATTGGGAACACTTGCTCTTTCCATGACATAGACTGACCAGGTGAATCCAGGTGAAAGCTATGGTCCCTTATTGATGTCACCTGTTAATTCCACTTCAATCAGTGTGGATGAAGGGGAGGAGACAGGTTAAAGAAGTATTTTTAAGCCTTGAGACAATTGAGACATGGATTGTGTGTGCGCCTTTCAGAGCGTGAATGGTCAAGACAGGGTGCATGGTGAATGATAGTAGGCGCCAGGCACACCAGTTTGAGTGTATCAAGAACTGCAACGCTGCAGGGTTTTTCATGCTCAACAGTTTCCCCATGTGTATCCACCACCATAAGGACATCCAGCCAACGTGACACAACTGTGGGAAGTATTGGACTCAGTATTGGACTCAATGGGCCAGCAACCCTGTATGCCTTCAACATCGTGTAGTCCATGCCGACGAATTGAGGCTGTTCTGAGGGCAAAGGGGGTGCAACTCAATATTAGGAATTTTAGGTTGGGAAAATGTTGGTTGAAAAAAAGACAAAATGCCTTTATATTGATGACTTTTTGCAAATCCAATCAGTTTTCCATGTTGATTCAACGTAATCACATAGATTGTTTGGGGTTAAAATGACGCGGAAACATCAGTGATTCATCCAGTTTTTGCTATAGGACTTGGCTATGAAAATGATTGCAGTGCCTCTAAAACACAATAGAAAAATAGCATTGGTAAATCCTGGGGATAGACTGGTCATGGAGTTCACTTGACATCAAAAATGCTTCAGGCGTGTAAAAAAAACAAGAATCAAATTTGCTCAAAATATAACAACCGCTATTAAAATAAAACATCTTAGAGGAAAACATTGTAGTGGAGAGTCATTCAGAAAAGGACCTGCTCTGGAAGTAGGTTTATATACACACAGAGGGGATGCTGATTCAAGGACATTTAAGAGTGAAGAATAGAAGTGAAAACTTACAATGTGGAGAAGAGCCAAGTATGCTTTGGCTTTAGGAACCTCGGGTGTAGGACGGACAGAAAATCAGGCTTCGGCTGTCCCTCTGCTTAAATGGAGAATCTAAAGAGAATCTTCTGCTCCGATGGCTAGCTACTAGAGTGTGAAAAGTGTGATAGACCAGAGTTACTCAGTGTATTTAGTATATGGGTCTAGGGAGAGCTGAAGTGTCTAGGCATGCCTCTGCTTATCCTGTGAGGTGGACGGAGTTGAGGTGTACGGCTGTAGTTGAGAGTCATTCAGAAAAGGACCTGCTCTGGAAGTAGGTTTATATACACACAGAGGGGATGCTGATGTCACATTGCACACACACACACACACACACACACACACACACACACACACACACACACACACACACACACACACACACACACACACACACACACACACACACACACACACACACACACACACACACACACACACACACACACACCTTGTATCTACATTGTGTCTCATTCATCTTTTGTGTACATGGACATTAAACATTGACATCTTTCTCATGAGCCTGTTATTACTCGAGGCATGATAATAAAACATTTTATTGTTCGTTTTTATGCGTCCTACTGTATCTGTACATTTGGTGACGCTGCGCACACTAGCTGGCTAAACTTGACCTTACCCTACCACTTAACAAACCCTAACCACTCGTTAGCATTCATAAAATGATCGACTTTACCCTAACCTCTTGCTGTATGTTGCAGTTTCACAAATGGGTATAAATGAAGGTTTAGCAAAAAAAAATAAAAAAATGTAATGTTTGGTTGAGAGGTCAAGTCGCACGTGCATCTTCTCAAACATTCACACAAAGCAAATCATGAGCACATAGATGACTCACATCCTCAGTGACACCTATAACTGCGTCATCTAAAATGAACAGGGTATACTTACAAAACCACGAATATGCACAAACTATACAATGGTCTGAATAAATTAATTATTAAAAGGCAAGGTATGCTGCTTTCTGTAAATAGCCATGACCACAATCCTCCATGTATGATCCTTCATTCATGGTCCTACTTTAAATCTTGGAATAAGGGGTAAGAAAATGGAGTGGCGCAGTATATGGAATATTTTATGTCCAGCAAGGGGATTAGGAGAGTTATTAATATTATTGAACTACATTATGACTAGCTTCCATAATGTCTTTAAGGGTTTATTTAATAGAATGAGTTGTGCAATCCCATTCATTCTGTATTGTATGTTTTATTGGATAGAGTAGAGAGAGTGTTGTTGACAGCTTGACCACCCAGGCCAGACAAGTGCAATGCAAGTGCAATGTGGGTTGTGCGGATTTTCTCTTGACCATAATGGGTGGTCCCATATAGATAGGGCAAGAGTGAAACGGTATGTGTTGCGCAAAGTAATGTGTGGTAGCTATCTGTAATGGAATTCCTGCAGTGTGTCTATGTGCACTCGCAACAGGCATTCAGCTTGTTCAGAGGCCATTTCATGACAAGGCTGGTGATAACGACATGGAAAACATCTTAGTCTCACACCAGTGGACCTTAGCGAGACCTTTCAGAGGGATCTTAGTGAGAATTATTTTTATTTTCGCTAAGGAAATGGCATACTTTTCAATAAGCAGCAGCCCGAAGAAAACGAATATCCTAAGAGTATCTGATTCCGTCCCTATGTCAAAGGAAATGTCGTGATCAAAATATCGCCATGTTTTCTTATAGACGGAATTAATCCTATGTCTATGGTTAAATTATGATGAGATAAGACTCCATCCGCAAGAAATACAAACACTTTACAAAGCTACACATATTTATTGGTGTGTAAACTTGTGGCTGAATAATAAGACGGATAAGAAAACATATTTTGGGAGAAAAGGTAGTTGTTGAAATAAATATAATTGACCGTGAATTTATTGAGTCATTAATTACAAAAGTGGAGGCATGAATAAAAGACAAACACAAAAACATTTACTTTGTTTACATTTTAATTAGTAATGTCAAAGGTGTTACTTGGCACTATAGTATTGGAAACATGGTTCACATACTTTGTAGTGATGTTCACATTAGGATATCTAATAATACATATAAAATAGCAATTAAGAGGTCATGCAGAGGATACAAATTCATTCAAATGAATTAATTTAGATGACTACAAATGTACAGAGCAATTCAGTAGCAAAAAAGCAGTATTAAGTATATTGTACTAAAAGCTACATTAATGATACTTTACTGTTTTACATAGTACAATAGGGGCAATCAGTACATAGCTCTAACCTCTTTCTTGCATCATTCACGCACCCATGTTTGTGTGTATATCCTGAATATATGCCCAAATATTCCAGCATCAAATTGCTGTATCTATTTGAACAGTCTCCTACACCTACATAATTAAATGTCCCTCTATTCCATTTATAGTGCACTACATTAAGGGTTAAATAAATCAAATAAAAATAACTACTTTTGACTGTAACCCCATAGGACTCTGGTCAAAATAAGTGCACTACATAGGAAATAGGGTGCAATTTGGACGCAACAAGGCCCGGCGTAATGGGCGAGCTTTATGGGGCCTGGCCCGACCTACCTACCGTACATCCTTGACCGTCCAAATAAAATATTGAATTATTGATCATTTATTTGACCGAGACGACTGCCGACAGAAAGACGCATTGATCTCAGTTAAAGCATCCGAGCGAGCGAAACAGCGCCTCTCTGTCTCAGTATGTGTAAACCATGTATCTGATGCTATCTGGACCAAAAGAGTATGGCATGTCATACTATTTCTGGCCACACAGCATCAGATACATGAGCTACATATAGAGGGGCGCTGTTTCGCTCGCTCGGATGCTTTCTCCTGTGATATAGCTTCAGCAGAGAGGAAGTGGCGAAGCGAGAGGGCTCACTCTTGCCAAAATCTGTCCAGTATAAATTCACTGCGTTTCTATGGGAATACCCATTGTTAGGGTGGAGACATAAGCAACTCGTCATTATATACAGATCTCTGGTTTCAGCCTCTTGCTAATTGGAAAGGAAAGTTGGCGTGTGCACAGTGTACTGTTAAGATGCTGGATTGCCCTAAAGTAAATGCATGTTTCTCCCAAATTATATAATCACTCCTGTGTAAATAAAATAATTAAAAACACTTCACCGGGGAGCATGATTTAGCCACAGAGGATAATTAGCTTCTTTTGAAAAATAGCTGTGGATTTTTTCAAATCACAAGTGTGTTTGGGAAGCCCGCCATTTGTGAAGTGCGCGTGGCAATAGGTCTAGCTGATTGAGTTGCGGCTGTCAGTGAAAAGCGTCTAAAATATGTGTGAAGATAATGTGTCTTGAGTATAATTTAAAATACTGCATCAAGGAAAATGGTAAGGGTAGTGTGGCAAAAATATGGTACGTCTCTCTCCAGAATGCATGCATATGTAGGAAAGTGCCTATTTGGCAATGCCTTATTTCTGATTGTCTTAAATCACCACGTACACCACACATTTTTTCTTCGTCTCACACAAGTCAACAAAGTCTGTTTTTTTAACATCCATTGCGAATGATTGTTCGTCAGTATTTGAAAAATCTTCCCAACACTCCCAGCCTCGATAATCACAAAGTCATTGATTTTGATACATGAAAACGTTATTATTGAAAATGTGCGTATAAAAATAAATCAGAACTGTCACGCAGAAAATGGTAGGATAAATAGTAAGCTTCCCCGAACTTGAAACCCACGAGCTGCGGATGGGCTTTACTATTAGGGATTACACCAATTTAAAAAACTGTGAACGCGCAAGCATGTGCACGCATGAGGTCCCGTGAAAAAACGGGCCCGCCTATGGAAAGCAAAGGCAGTCCAAATGATTCGTTCTGGCGCCGGGTGTGGACGCAGACCATGACTCAATCTCTTGTCCCTTGATGTCAGAAAGCACACAGACTGGAACCCAATGGAGAACCATATGTGCCACCTGGAATTGGTTTATCAATTGACCACTGAGATTTGGTTCCTACAAAGTGTTCCATGAACCCTATGGAATGAAGCCTATATGAGAAACAGCTGCAATTCTCTGGAGAAAACCCTACATATAATTGTGTAATCTGTTAATAGTTAAGTTAATAAAGCTTTTCAACAGGCTCATTCAACCGTAGTACAAATATGTGATAACAGTTAATGTACTATGGATGTCTAAGTCTAGTCATAAGTACATTTTAATAAACTTGGCAGTTACATCATTGCTATGTTTTTTTAGTTTTTTTTTAACTTTTCAACAAATGCATTAAGACAATGAAACATGAAGCATAACATTTCACATTGTTGAATATAAATATTATTAGAAATAATATTGGATAAATGTAATAAACAAACAAACACAGAGAGATAATGGCATTATACCCAGGTTCAGTTCACAATAACGTATAGCCAATGAAAGAACTTGACAAAGTATTCTAAATGGACTCCTGCTCCAGCAGATTCTCTGTTATAAGAATCACTGTGCTCAGTTACAAGATGCTCAACTTCCTCCTCATGGACCCTGTGCCATTACTGGTTTCTGCAGAATGGAGAGAGAGAGAGAGAGAGAGAGAGAGAGAGAGAGAGAGAGAGCGAGAGAGAGAGAGAGAGAGAGAGAGAGAGAGAGAGAGAGAGAGAAATGGGGAGGAGAGAGGGAGCATGCTTTGATTCCATTTGAGAGTGATTGGAGGATTATCCCAAACATGACTGACTTATAAAACTGGGACATTGGGACACAAGAATAGTTCAAAATGTGTCACATAAATACCCTTGGTGCTTAGTTGTTAGGTCAGCTGAAAAGAAAAGACTGGGACCACAAATTGTAAATCATGCCGATGATCATAACTAATATAATTTAGGGCCACCTAAAATAGGCTGAATAACTAACTATACCTAAGGGGCTGATGAGAAAGTGTTGTGTGTGTACATTATTCCCCCCACACTCATACAGCGCTCTCATAAAACTCTTGTAGAAGTCTGGCAACTCAACGCATACAGCAATCCTCCACTAAGAACCTTCTTAAACCAAACTAGTGGTGCAACCACGTTTTAAATCAACCCGAATAAGAAATACATTTTGGCATTGGACAGCACCCCAAACAACTCTCTCTTGCTCGCCTCTTTCCTCATCCCGCCCTATTCTCCGTGTCTCTCTTATCGCATTCCTCTTATCGGTGTTCAACGCACGTGTCACTGAAGTGGCGGCAGTGCAAAACAATCCAGGTTGATTTCTCTACGGGAGTATCTATGGGATAGAGAACGTCGTTGTTTAGAGCCTACACAGGCAACTTGACAATGAAAAAAAGTGAACAAAGGTATGACTCCAAGCCTCAGCACCCTGTTCTAATGACTATGCAATGTAGAAATAAGAGAATGATTACACCTCTGCAGCTTTACATTTAGAGGCCCAAAACAAGAGAAACAATGAGACGAGTGGAAAAGAGCGTTTAGTACCACATCAGGCCACTATGAGTACCTCGTCATGCCGTATGGGTTGAAGAATGCTCCAGCCGTCTTCCAATCCTTTATAGATGAGATTCTCAGGGACTTGCAGGGGCAGGGTGTGGTAGTATATATTGATGACATCTTGATCTATTCTGCCACACGCGCCGCGCATGTCTCCCTTTTTACGCAGGGTGCTTGGGCGACTGCTGGAGCATGACCTATACGTCAAGGCTGAGAAATGTGTGTTCTCCAAACCAGCCGTTTCCTTCCTGGGTTATCGCATTTCCACCTCGGGGGTGGTGATGGAGTGTGACCGCGTTAACGCCGTGCGTAATTGGCCGACTCCGACCACGGTAAAGGAGGTGCAGCGGTTTTTAGGGTTTGCCAATTACTACCGGAGGTTTATCCGGGGTTTTGGCCAAGTGGCGGCGCCCATTACCTCACTGCTGAAGGGGGTGCCGGTGCGTCTACGGTGGTCGGCCGAGGCAGATGGAGCCTTGAACCAGTTGAAGGCAAGGTTTACTGAGGCTCCCGTGTTGGCGCATCCGGACCCTTCGTTAGCGTTCATAGTGGAGGTGGATGCGTCCGAGGCTGGTGTTGGAGCCGTGCTATCACAGCGCTCGGGCACGCCACCGAAGCTCCGTCCCTGTGCTTTCTTTTCTAAGAAGCTGGGTCCGGCGGAGCGGAACTATGATGTGGGGGACCGGGAGTTACTAGCTATGGTAAAAGCCCTGAAGGTGTGGAGACACTGGCTTGAGGGGGCTAAATACCCTTTTCTCATCTGGACTGACCACCGCAATCTGGAGTATATCCGAGAGGCGAAGAGACTGAATCCGCGTCAAGCTAGGTGGGCCATGTTCTTTACTCGTTTTAGATTTACGATCTCTTACCGACCAGGTTCCCTCAACACTAAGGCCGACGCGCTGTCTCGTCTCTATGACACGGATGACCGGCCCATCGATCCAACTCCCATCCTTCCAGCCTCTTGTCTGGTGGCCCCAGTGGTATGGGAGGTGGACGCGGACATCGAGCGGGCGTTGAGGGCTCACACCCTACCTTCTTCGGGTCATCCGGGGATTGAGAGGACAGTGCGGGGTCTTAGGGGGAAATACTGGTGGCCCACCTTGGCTAAGGACGTGAGACTCTATGTCTCTTCCTGCTCGGTATGCGCACAGAGTAAGGCTCCTAGGCACCTGCCGAGAGGGAGGTTACAACCCCTCCCGGTTCCACAACGGCCATGGTCTCATCTATCGGTAGATTTTCTGACTGATCTTCCCCCGTCTCAGGGGAACACTACCGTTCTGGTCGTTGTGGATCGGTTTTCTAAGTCCTGTCGTCTCCTTCCATTGCCTGGTCTCCCTACGGCCCTACAGACTGCGGAGGCTCTATTTACCCACGTCTTCCGGCATTACGGGGTGCCGGAGGACATCGTATCTGATCGAGGTCCCCAGTTCACGTCCCGGGTGTGGAGGGCGTTTATGGAGCGTCTGGGGGTCTCGGTCAGCCTTACCTCTGGGTATCACCCCGAAAGTAATGGGCAGGTGGAAAGAGTGAACCAGGAAGTGGGTAGGTTTCTGAGGTCGTATTGCCAGGACCGGCCAGGAGGATGGGCTAGGTACGTCCCGTGGGCAGAGTTGGCCCAGAACTCACTCCGCCACTCCTCAACTAACATGTCGCCATTTGAATGCGTACTGGGGTACCAGCCGGTCCTGGCTCTGTGGCATCAGAGCCAGACCGAAGCTCCTGCGGTGGAGGAGTGGGTACAGCGTTCTAGGGAGACCTGGCGGGCAGTCCAGGACTCTCTCAGGCAGGCCAGTGAACGGCAGAAGAAGAGCGCTGACTGCCACCGCAGTGAGGCCCCTGTGTTCGCACCAGGGGACAGGGTCTGGCTCTCGGCCCGAAACCTGCCCCTCCGCCTGCCCTGCCGGAAGCTGGGGCCGCAGTGTGTGGGGCCATTTAAAGTCCTGAGGAGGATAAACGAGGTGTGTAATAGATTGCAACTCCCTTTATACTATCGCATTAACCCCTCGTTTCATGTGTCTCTCCTCAGGCCGGTGGTAGCTGGTCCCCTTCAGGAAGGTGAGGTACCGGAGGTCCCTCCGTCCCCTCTGGATATCGAGGGGTCCCCGGCGTACACAGTACGAGCTATTCTGGACTCGAGACGCCGGGTGAGGGGCCTGCAGTACCTCGTTGACTGGGAGGGGTACGGTCCGGAGGAGAGGTGCTGGGTACCGGGGAGAGACATTTTAGATCCTTCCCTCTTGGTTGATTTCCACCGTCGCCACCCGGATTGTCCTGCGCCTCGCCCTCTGGGGCGTCCTCGAGGCCACCCGGATTGTCCTGCGCCTCGCCCTCCGGGGCGTCCTCGAGGCCGGGGGTCGGCGCGCTGCGGGAGCCGCGCGTCAGAGAGGGGGTACTGTCACGAATCCCACCGAAGATGGTGCCTCTTCCTGTTCGGGCCTCGCTCGGCGGTCGTCGTCACCGGCCTACTAGCTGCCATCGATTCTTTTCCTTTTTTGTTTCTGTTAGTTTGGGCTGATTGGGTGCACCTGTTTTGAGTTTAGTTTTGTGGGTAGGCTATTTAAGGGCAGTCAGCCCGCTGGCTGTTGTGCGGGCTTGTTTATCTGTTATTTGGTGTTGGATTGTTTAGTGGATTTATTATTTGTTCTGGACAGTTTAGTCCTGTGTTTTTGGACTCGTATATTTCATGCGCCCGTGTGTTTAGGGCATGATCGTTTTCCCTGTCTACTGGAAAATAAATCCACGTTCTTGAATCCCTGCTCTCTGCGCTTGACTCCTCCACCCAGTACTCCTAGCAGCTCTGACACTGACAAACTGTGAATCTGAGATCAATAAAAACCGACCTTGTCTTGAATCCATCACTAGCCTAGGCCTAGGTGTGTGGAGACACACGTATTGTACAATATGAGGAGGAAATTATAGTCCTAAAAAAGCTTTTCCGTTTCACTGACTCACCCAATGATGCACAGCTCACTCAACGCTGATGGCTGACGCGCTCGTGCCGAAAGCTTATCTCTCTCGTTTTACTTGGTAAAACAACGTTGTCCGCTCAATATGCCTAGTTGGAAGGTGATCATTTGGTAGTCTACGAACAGATTAATCTTCTCTTTTCAGCAGGGTCCATTTGTTTTCCAACCTGTGTTTTCCCGCGATTGTATTTGAACAATTGCGAAAGGCCTGTTTTGGCTGCATGCTGTTCGCTGACAATTTTGCAGCGCATTCCCGACTGTAGGCATGCCTAGTAATTGGGCTACACACTATCCACAGCTAGGCATTTCAAAAGATAAATAAGCTATTGATCCTCTGTGGCTAAATTATAGGTCTACTCCTGGTGTAGTATTTAATATTATTTAATTTCTTTCTGAACAGACAGCATTAATTATATAACTGTGGCAAATGTATTTCAATTCATCGTGGGTGCTGTGGCACCTCCAGCACCCTTCAGTGGATTTGATTCTATAAAGAAATAAATGAAGTGCAACACTGGAGAGATGAGAGTTGCAGGCTCATGTCTATCAGAGCAGAAAGAGGGAAAGGGATTACAGAAAGTGAATCTCATTTCAGTTCTGTGAGAGATACAGACGCGCTTCTCTCACCACAGCAATGGCCACGCGTTGGTCTATATAGGCCACAATGTTACGCAAACCATAGGCTAAACCCGGGCCGGCCCAACACAAATCAATTCTTTGTATATCAGGCGCGTTTTCACATTACGTTTTTTAGGGGACAGGAGAATTACAGAGGAGTCGACTTGAATTAACTTAAATAGCTTTTATTATATTTTTTACATTGAAAACTGATTGTTTTTCATGCCATGAAAGGTACTGTACCACATCCTGGCAAATGGGATCCAAAACAAAACAGTCAGAAACAGAGGTGCTGGATCCTGTTCCGGCAGGATCCGGCACAAATTAAGCACTGAGAGCAACCACAAACCAACAACAGGCATAGCCAACCCAGCCTGTATAAGCCCAGTGTAACCAACCACCGGTGAACCCATCACCAGCCACCCTGAGACTGGGTCCTACGCCACAGGATGTGGTGCGCTGGAGCTGAGGCCTTCCCACTGAGTCAGGGAGCCCTTGTTGACTGATTTCCTCTGAAACTCTTCCTCTGGAAGTTGGAACACACAGGTTTCGTCCCAATGTCTCCTTCCTGAAGTGTGCACTCGTTCACTACTCCCAACAAGTTTAAAACATTGGATTGGTGCAGGCATGGGCTAGAGTGAGTTTCCATACACCACTCATTTCCTTTCGAATCCATGAAGGAAAGTGAACAAGTGCACACTTCGGGAGAAAGAAGAGATTATTAGAAAGCAACCACCGTATAGAGCTGTTTGCAACCTCTCTATAAAGTGTTTTTGGGGTCCCCCACAAGCATGTCTTTTCTCATGTAGGGAGGTTCCCGGTAGCGTGGTTCTAGATCTGTTTGTGCTGTCTTGCCAACTTCAATCACCATAGGAGTTAGCAAGAAAGCAAAAACAGATCTGGGACCGAGCTAGGTTCCTGGTGACACTTTAGTTCAACTGTCGCCCTCACTCTGACATAGTGCTGTCATAAACATTTGATAATGTAATGTAGTGAAGCTTATTATGATGATCAACCAGAAACATATGATAATTGACATACTATAAACCTGTAACAATGTATGACACGGTTATGACTGTCAAAAGCATGGGAAGTGTTCCAAAGTTTCTTGGCCAATTGGTACACTCGGGAATGAGCTCTGCAATGTTTCTCAATCCTATCATGTTCTAAGTGAAACAAGGTTAAAGACTTTAGGGTTTACGAGCCCCTGTAGATTCTGCAAGCGCAGCATTTTTCGGTTCTTACTTGTTGGAAGGTCATAGGCACTTCTCCTTCTTTGGGGAGGGACAGTTGACTAAAAGAAAATGGAGAGAAGAAAACAGAATGCAATTGTGAGGAGGACCTTGGACGCACATGAAGACTCAGCAGTAGTCTGATTCAAATTAGACACTGGAATCAGACAGAGACATCTCTTCCCACGCTATGTCTGTGCTATGTTATGGTGACATGGGAGTTGATCTGTAAAAAAGTAAAAAAGCTCGTTTCATCTCTTGGAGAGTGCCTTGTAATGAGCCTATATGGGTGAAAATGTCACTTTTAGAAAAATACACATAACACCATGTTTTGTTTTCCATAGTATTACGCAATCTACACGAGGGTCCTGTTTTCATCAAAATCATGAGTAAGTACAGAGATACTCAAATCTGATTTTGACAGGTCCCAGGCTCTGCCCACTTTACCTTTCTCCTGGTCATATCCACAGACATCCCAGCAGCACTCAGCGCAGCGATCTTGTTCTCGATGTCTGTCACCTTCAGGGGAAAAGGACAATAACTCAATGGGCCTGTGTCTCCTGGACCCAGATTAAGCCTGCTGTTGGACTAAAAAGGTAGCTCAATAAAGAAGCTCCATTGAAAGTGCTTTTTTAGTCCAGGAACAGATGATCTTTAAAGACCTTTCTGAACAATGTGCCTCCTTGGTTTGAAGTGTATGGCTTAAGATTTGCTGGTTGCCCATCTCTAATGCTTGACTACACTAAGGGGCAGTGGTGGTTCCAGGCATAAGCGACATAATCGGCAGCTTAGGTCCTGATCGAATACACCAGGTGCAATTTGGTTGTGCATCAGCAGTTTCTCTCTTGTTATGTCAGTCACTGACAATCAACTCAAAAATCAAATCAAGTTGTATTGTTCGCATACACATAGTGCATTTGGAAAGTATTCAGACCCCTTGACTTTTTCCACATTTTGTTACTTTACAGCCTTATTCTACAATATATTGAATCGTTTTTCCCCCCTCATCAATCTATGCACAATACCCTATAAATGACAAAGCAAAAACGGTTAAGACATTTTTGCAAATTTATAAAAAATGAAGAGAAAAAAATTGAAATATCACATTTACATAATTATTCAGACTCTTTACTCAGTACCTAGTCAAAGCACCTTTGGCAGCGATTACAGCCTCGAGTCTTCTTGGGTTTGATGCTACAAGCTTAGCACAGCTGTATTTGGGGAGTTTCTCCCATTCTTCTCTGCAGATCCTCTCAAGCTTTGTCAGGTTGGATGGGGAGCGTCGCTACACAGCTATTTTCAGGTCTCTCCAGAGATGTATGATCGGGTTCAAGTGCGGGCTCTGGCTGGGCCACTCAAGGACATTCAGAGACTTGTCCCGAAGCCACTCCTGCGTTGTCTTGGCTGTGTACTTAGAGTCGTTGTCCAGTTGGAAGGTGAACCTCTGCCCCAGTCTGAGGTCCTGAGCGCTCTGGAGTAGGTTTTTATCAAGGATCTCTCTGTACATTGCTCCGTTCATCTTTGCCTCAATCCTGACTAGTCTCCCAGTCCCTGCCACTGAAAAACATCCCCACAGCATGATGCTGCCACTATCATGCTTGGCATTCAGGCCAAAGAGTTCAATCTTGTTTTCATCAGACCAGATAATCTTGTTTCTCATGGTCTGAGAGTCCTTTAGGTGCCTTTTGGCAAACTCCAAGCGGGCTGTCATGTGCCTTCTACTGAAGAGTGGTTTCTGTCTGGCCGCTCTACCATAAAGGCCTCATTGGTGGAGTGATGCAGAGATAGTTGTCCTTCAGGAAGGTTCTCCCATCTCCACAGAAGAATTCTGGAGCACTGTCAGAGTGACCAACGTGTTCTTGGTCACCTCCCTGACCTAGGCCCTTCTCGCTGATTGCTCAGTTTGGCCGGGTATCCAGCTTTAGGAACAGTCTTGGTAGTTCCAAACTTCTTCCATTTAAGAATGATGGAAGCCACTGTGTTCTTGAACCTTCAATGCTGCAGACATTTTTTGGTACCCTTTCCAGATCTGTCCCTCAACACAATCCTGTCTCGGAGCTCTACAGACAATTCCTTCAACCTCGTGGCTTGGTTTTTGCTCTGAGATGCACTGTCAACTGTGGGACCTTATATAGACATGTGTGTGCCTCTCCAAATCATGTCCAATCAATTACATTTTCCACAGGTGGACTCCAATCAAGTTGTAGAAACATCAAGGATGATCAGTGGAAACAGAATGCACCTGAGCTCAAATTTGAGTCTCATAGCAAAGGGTCTGAATACTTATGTAAATAAGGTATCTGTTTTTATTGTTAATACATTTGCAAACATTTTTAATATCCTGTTTTTGCTTTGTCATTATGGGGTATTGTGTGTAGGTTGATGAGGATAAAAAATAAAAAATAAATTTTAGAATAAGGCTGTAACGTAACAAAATGTGGAAAAAGTCAAGGGGTCTGAATACTTTCCGAATGCACTGTATTTAGCATATGTTGAGGGTGTAGCAAATGCTGTCATTGAATTAGCCATGTCAGCTAACAATTTTTAGCGACATAGTTAGTCTAGCCAGCTATCTAAACTTGTAAACTCAGCAAAAACAGAAACGTCCCTTTTTATCAGGACTCTGTCTCAAAGACAATTCGTAAAAATCCAAATAACTTCACAGATCTTCATTGTAAAGGGTTTAAACACTGTTTCCCATACTTATTCAATGAACCATAAACAATTAATGAACATGCATCTGTGGAACGGTCGTTAAGACACTAACAACTTACAGACGGTAGGCAATTAAGGTCACAGTTATGAAAACTTTGGACACTAAAGAGGCCTTTCTACTGACTCTGAAAAACACCAAAAGAAAGATGCCCAGGGTCCCTGCACATCTGCGTGAATGTGCCTTAAGCATGCTGCAAGGAGGCATAAGGACTGCAGATGTGGCCAGGGCAATAAATTGCAATGTCCGTACTGTGAGACGCCTAAGACAGCGCTACAGGGAGACAGAACAGACAGCTGATCGTCCTCGCAGTGGCAGACCACCATGTGTAACAACACCTGCACAGGTATTGGTACATCCGAACATCACATCTGCGGGACAGGTACAGGATGGCAACATCAACTGCCAGAGTTAGACAAGGAATGCACAATCCCTCTATCAGTGATCAGACTGTCCGCAATAGGCTGATAGAGGCTGGACTGAGGGCTTGTAGGCCTGTTGTAAGGCAGGTCCTCACCAGACATCACCGGCAACAACGTCACCTATGGGCACAAACCCACCCTCGCTGGACCAGACAGGACTGGCAAAAAGTGCTCTTCACTGACGAGTGATGGGGTGATGGTCGGATTCACATTTATCGTTGAAGGAATGAGCATTACATTGAGGCCTGTACTCTGGAGCGGGATCGATTTGGAGGTGGAGAGTCCGACATGGTCTGGGGCGGTGTGTCACAGCATCATCGGACTAAGCTTGCGGTCATTTCCTGCAATCTCAACGCTTGGTGGAAGAGTGGGGTAGCATCTCACAGCAAGAACTGGCAAATCTGGTGCAGTCTATGAGGAGGAGATGCACTGCAGTACTTAATGCAGCTGGTGTCCACACCAGATACTGACTGTTACTTTTGATTTTGATCCCCCCTTTGTTCAGGGACACATTATTTAATTTCTGTTGGTCACATGTCTGTGGAACTTGTTCAGTTTATGTCTCAGTTGTTGAATCTTATGTTCATACAAATATTTACACATGTTAAGTTTGCTGAAAACTTGCATCTTAGCATTGGCATAAGTCATTACAAAATGTGCAGAATTGCAGGAAATTAGCTGTAAAATTGCAACGTTTTCTCTCCGCCCCAAGGCAAAGCGTGTAGAATTGCAGTAAACCTGCTTTAAAATGCCAACATTTTTCTATTGCACCATGGCAAAATCTGTAGAATTGCAGGAAATTAACATTGAAATGAAGTGTCTCTCCACCATCAGGAGGAAATCCACTAAAATGTTTTGCTGCGAAAGGTGAAGGGCCACCCAACCAAATCGCGCTTAGGGCCCCCAAAAGGCTAGAGCCGGCCCTGCTAAGAATCTTTTTAGGACTTTTTAGGACTAGTCTTAAAATGCTTTTTAGGCTAGGACTAGTCTTAAACTGTGTCCGGGAAAGCGCCCTTAAATGTCTGACTTTGACAACTCAAATGACAGTTCTACGGTATATAAAGTGAGGTCCAAAACTATTTGGACAGTGACAAATTGTTGTTGTTTTGGCTCTGTACTCCAGCACTTTGGATTTGAAATTATATAACGACTATGAAGTTAAAGTGCAGACTGTCAGCCCTAAATGAACTCTGAGCGTTTGTTTAAGACAGGTCCAGCGAGTTTAGGAGGTATCCCCCCAAACATTTTGGGTCAGAAAATATAGAACAACATATCATTTGAAAGCTAGAGCCCTTGTTTTTTGGGAAATCAAAATCAAATTTTACTGCTGGCAATATCATTAGAATCATGTCCGCCCCCATAAAGGCAATAAATAATGCGCAATGGTCATATTCATAGAGTATGCAATGTAGGTCAAGTCACCAAAAGCAAACATTTTGTATGCATGGAAAGGGTATACCCTGATAGTCATTGTTAAGAAATGCTTTTTCTTCTCCATCAACATTACCTTGTACAGTACCAGTCAAAGGTTTGGACACACATACTCATTCAAGGGGTTTTCTTTATTTTGACAATTTTCTAAACTGTAGAATAACAGTGAATACATCAAAACTATGAAATAACACATATGGAATTATGTAGTAACCAAACGTGTTAAACATATCAAAATATATTTTATATTTGAGATTCTTCAAAGTAGCCACCTATTGCCTTGACAGGTTTGCACACTCTTGGCATTCTCTCAACCAGCTTCCCCTGGAATGCTTTACCAACAGTCTTGAAGGAGTTCCCACATATGCTGAGCACTTGTTGGCTGCTTTTCCTTCACTCTGCGGTCCAACTCATCCCAAACCATCTAAATTTGGTTGAGTTTAGGTGATTGTGGAGGCCAGGTCAACTGATGCAGCACTCCATCACTCTACTTCTTTGTCAAATAGACCTTACACAGCCTGGAGGTGTGTTGGGTCATTGTCCTGTTGAAAAACAAATGATAGTTCCCCAAACCAGATGGGATTGTGTATCACTGCAGAATGCTGTAGTAGCCATGCTGGTTAAGTGTGCCTTGAATTCTAAATAAATCACAGACGGTGTCACCAGCAAAGCACCCCCACACCTCTTTCTCCATGCTTCAAGGTGGGAACCACACATGCAGACATCATCCGTTATAATAACAGTAAAATAACAATAGCGAGACTATATACAGTGGCTACCGGTACAGAGTCAATGTACGGGGGCACCGGTTAGTCCAGGATCCATGAGATTCCTAAAGGTCTTACTCACATCGGCTACAGAGAGCGTCATCACACAGTCGTCCGAAACAGCTGATGCACTCATGCATGTTTCAGTGTTACTTGCCTCGACGTGAGCATAGAAATAATTTAGCTCATCTGGTAAACTCGTGTGACTGGGCAGCTCGCGGCTGTGCTTCCCTTTGTAGTCTGTAATAGTTTGTAAGCCCTGTCACATCCAACAAGCATCAGAGCCGGTGTGGTACGATTTGATCTTAGTCCTGTATTGATGCTTTGCTTGTTTGATGGTTCATTGGAGGGCATAGCCGGATTTCTTGTAAGCTTCTGGGTTAGAGTCCCGCTCCTTGTGTGCGGAAGCTCTACATTTTAGCTCATTGCGGATGTTGCCTGTAATCCATGGCTTCTGGTTGGGGTATGTACGTACAGTCATTGTGGGGACGACGTCATCAATGCACTTATTGATGAAGCCAGTGACTGATGTGGTGTATTCCTCAATGCTGTCGGAAGAGTCCCGGAACATATTCCAGTCTTTGCTAGCAAAACAGTCCTGTAGCTTAGCATCTGCTTCATCTGACCAATGTTTCATTGACAGAGTCACTGGTCCTTCCTGCTTTAGTTTATGCTTGTAAGCAGGAATCAGGAGGATAGAATTATGGTCAGATTTGCCAAATGGAGAGAGAGCTTTGTACGCATCTCTGTGTGTGGAGTAAAGGTGGTCTAGAGTTTTTTTTTACCTCTGGTTGCACATTTAACATGCTGGTAGAAATGAGGTAAAACGGATTTAAGTTTCCCTGCATTTAAGTTTCCCTGCATTAAAGTCTCCATTAAAGTCTCTGGCCACTAGGAGCACCGCCAAAACACGATGAGTGTTTTTCTGTTTGCTTATGGCCGTATACTGCTCATTGAGTGCGGTCTTAGTGCCAGCAACGGTTTGTGGTGGTATATAGACAGCCACGAAGACTATAGATGAAAACTCTCTAGGTAGATAGTGTGGTCTACAGCTTATCATGAGATACTCTACCTCAGGCGAGCAAAACCTTGAGACTTCCTTAGATATCGTGCACCAGCTGTTGTTTACAAATATACAGACACCGCCACCCCTTGTCTTACCAGAGGCTGCTGTTCTATCCTGCCGATACAGTGTCTAACCCGCTAGCTGTATGTTATTCATGTCGTCGTTCAGCCACAACTCAGTAAAATATAAGATATTACAGTTTTTAATGTCCCGTTGGTAGGATATACGTGCTTGTAGATTGTCCACTTTATTATCCTGCGATTGTACGTTGGCCAATAGTACCGATGGCGAAGGCAGATTAGCCACTCGTCGCCGGATCCTTACAAGGCACCCCGATCTCCTTCCGCGATATCTCCGTCTCGTTCTCCTGCGAATGACGGGGATGAGGGCCTTGTCTGGTGTCTGGAGCAAATCCCTCTCGTCTGACTCATTAAAGAAACATTATTCGTCCAGTTCAAGGTGAGTAATCACCGTTCTGATATCCAGAAGCTCTTTTCAGTCATAAGAGACGGTATCAGCAATATTATGTACAAAATAAGTTACAAACAATGCGAAAAAAATATAAAAAAATTGCACGGTTGTGAGCCCATAAAACGGGAGCCCATAAAACGGCAGCCATCCCCTCCGGCACCATCTTTCGATCATGAAGGCCTGATTCATGCAGTCTCCGCTGAACAGTTGTTGTTGAGATGTGTCTGTTACTTTAACTCTGTGAAGCATTTATTTGGGCTATTTCTGAGGCTGGTAACACGAATGGACGTATCCTCTGCAGCAGAGGTAACTCCGGGTCTTCCTTTCCTGTGGTGGTCCTTATGAGAGCCAGTTTCATCATAGCGCTTGATGGTTTTTGCAACTCCACGAAGAAACTTTCAAAGTTCTTGAAATGTTACATATTGACTGACCTTCATGTCTTAAAGTAATGATGGCCTGTCATTTCTCTGCTTATTTGACCTGTTCTTGCCATAATATGGACTTGGTCTTTTACCAAATAGGGCTATCTTCTGTATAGCACCCCTACCTTGTCACCACACAATTGATTGGCTCAAACACATTAAGAAAGAAAGAAAATCCAAAAATAAACTTTTAACAAGGCACACTTGTTAATTGAAATGCATTCCAGGTGACTACCTCATCAAGCTGGTTGACAGAATGCCAAGAGTGTGCAAAGCTGACATCAAGGCATATTGTAGCTACTTTGAAGAATCTCAAATATAAAATAGATTTGGATTTAACACTATTTTGGCTACTACATGATTCCATGTGTTATTTCATAGTTTTAATGTCTTCACTATTATTCTACAATGTAGAAAATAGTAAAAATAAAGAAAAACCTTTGAATCAGTAGGTGTGTCCAAAGTTCTCACCTGTCTGTGTTTTTTTTCTTGAATCTCTGATTGCTAGGATCATTTTAAGATGCCACTTTGGCACAGTGACTCACTACCCAAACCAGACGTAACTGGTTTTCAAGTGGCCAAGAGACGCCATGTGATCTCCTACTTCTTACTAGTGGACGAACTGGGAATCAGACAGGGGATATATTTACATCAATAAATAGGTAGTAACTTCCTCATATGTGACCGACCAGCTCAAATCGGTCTTATGTAGCAACATTTTAAATTCTGTTTTGTACACTGTATAAAAGTAGAGACTCATGGTATAACATACACTACAGTTGAGGAACAATGGGAAAGTAATTCTGCATTGATAGTGATAAACTTGTAAATTCACTTTTGAGAAAATGGCCTTTGAATATTTTGGTACTACTACTGTTAAGACCTTTGTCTAAACCCATTCAGCATCGTTCACACCCTCTTAAGTTTCAGACCCACCCATCTCTTTAACCCTTTCATGCGTAAGTTCCAAATATCTCTAATGGTCACCCCAGTGTGAGTTTTTTTATGCACGTGATGTTAGAATGTTCTCTCCATTCCAGAATGTGATTGTTACACAACAGTACATTTAATCTGCGTTGCCCTCAAACCAAAGCACGCAGACTGTTTTTATTTATAGGCTGTTTTCAACTTGTCAATTTTAAATTATTTTCGAACAAGTTTTTTATTGTCTAAGAACAGTTTGAATTGAGGTGTTGTAACGGCAGCCTTCCTCCTCTTCACGAGAAGAGGAGATGTAGCAGGGATCGGACCAACACGCAGCGTAGCCAGTGCTCAACATGTTTAATTAAACGATAAACAGTGAACACTTACAAATACAAAATAACAAAATGTGGCAAAGCGATACAGCCCTATCTGGTGCAGAGAAAACACAAAGACAGGAAACAACCACCCACAAACCCCAACACAAAACAAGCCACCTATATATGATTCCCAATCAGAGACAACACAAAACACCTGCCTCTGATTGAGAACCATATTAGGCCAAACATAGAAACAGACAAACTAGACACACAACATAGAATGCCCACCCAGCTCACGTCCTGACCAACACTAAAACAAGCAAAACACACAAGAACTATGGTCAGAACGTGACAGGTGTGTTCCGCCTCATTCCTTCACATAAAAGTAGTCATTTTTACTTTTGCGGACAAATTCATTTTTGACATTTCTGACCCGGACAAAATTCCCCAATCACTTCCCAATTGTTTGTGTAGTTCAAGTCCACTTGGTCGTTTTCTGAGTGCATTCCACAAAGCTGTTTATCATGTCCGCCTTATCCACTACCCCCATTTTGAGGTTATAGTCAAGCACACAGTCTGGTTTGATCTTTCTCTCTCCAGTCAGGTGGCCCACCTTCCCTGAGGCCGACATGGTTGCTGTATGGACTGTGGAGAGGACATGGACGTCTCGTTTGTCATGCCACT
The DNA here is from genome assembly GCF_045679555.1 of Salvelinus alpinus. Classification (NCBI taxonomy): domain Eukaryota; kingdom Metazoa; phylum Chordata; class Actinopteri; order Salmoniformes; family Salmonidae; genus Salvelinus; species Salvelinus alpinus. The sequence goes on along the minus strand of NC_092099.1, from coordinate 2,848,405 downwards.
TTACTGCCAGCTGTTGACATTTCTTATTTTGTTTAACGGGTCATTTAGGATGGCAGTAGCATTGTTGATGAAATGCAGTCATCGCAGCAGAACTAGGAAGCAGTCTTGGGAAAAGAGGGTGACAAAGAAGGGAGTTGTAAACATAGGATCTGTGCTCCAGTATTCTCTTAGGGAGTTATTCTTTACTATCCCCATGAGAAGGACTGTCACCAGGAAGGTATACATTTCACTAATTGTGGTTAGCTCAAAGGCATAGCGATTGGTCTCTGCTATTTCTCCCACCAGCTCCTCTGTCAGAAACAACTTGAAGCACTGCCTCAGATGGAAATGGCAAGGGCCGTTGCACTCAGACTGGGACTCATGAACGTAAACAGCAGGGCCAGGAGGGGTGAAATGGCTGGCAGCCTTCCAGCTACCACAGAACTCCTGTACTTCATCCACTATCGGTCTGCCTCCATCACCACCAGCATCTTCTAATGGAACTAGGACTTTGTCAGTGGACAAGGGGTTCAGATTCAGATTCAGGGTTCTCAATGGCTGGGGGGAAGCTCCTAACTGTCACAGTCAGAATCTGATTCCTTACTTTCAGACTCATTGTCAGATTTTTTTTCTATCTCCAGAATTTCTTCATTTGTGAGTTGTCTCCTTTTGAAAGACATTGCTAATGCTACAGCTTAGCTCACTAGCTACATACATAAACAACACTGAATGGCTCAGAGTGGGAGTGAGAGGTTACGTGATTGACTGCCTGCACGCGCCATTTGAATCAATAAATCACTACCAGAAAATATTTTGTGTGGTATTATTGATATATTTACTATTTTATTCATGTTTTTCAATTACCGGTGATCTGTCAGACCAAAGACGCTATAACAAAATGAGGTGAGTAAGGGATCACTCATTTTTTGAAAACTTCAGGAAGTGAATGGTGGGATGTGAACGATGGTAGACGACACACCCCTTCAACATGCATACTATAAACAGACCAAACTCATCTTGTCTTCTCTTATTATCTTTGGTTTCTGTGAGGAAAAAAAGCATGGCTGCGCGCTGAAACTAATCATCGTTGGATTACTTTCGATTTCTAGAAAATGTTTTACTCAATTATTTCGATCAATGGTGAGCTCACCCGTGATGTGATTAATAAAAAATTCTAATTGCTATTAGCTAATTCATATTGTAGTTTATGTCAGCCGAGAGCACTAGGACATACAGTGAGGGAAAAAAGTATTTGATCCCCTGCTGATTTTGTACGTTTGCCCACTGACAAAGAAATTATCAGTCTATAATTTTAATGGTAGGTTTATTTGAACAGTGAGAGACAGAATAACAACAAAAATATCCAGAAAAATGCATGTCAAAAATGTTATAAATTGATTTGCATTTTAATGAGGGAAATAAGTATTTGACCCCTTCTCAATCAAAAAGATTTCTGGCTCCCAGGTGTCTTTCATACAGGTAACGAACGGAGATTAGGAGCACACTCTTAAAGGGAGTGCTCCTAATCTCAGTTTCTTACCTGTATAAAAGATACCTGTCCACAGAAGCAATCAATCAATCAGATTCCAAACTCTCCACCATGGCCAAGACCAAAGAGCTCTCCAAGGATGTCAGGGACAAGATTGTAGACCTACACAAGGCTGGAATGGGCTACAAGACCATCGCCAAGCAGCTTGGTGAGAAGGTGACAACAGTTTCTGTGATTATTCGCAAATGGAAGAAACACAAAAGAACTGTCAATCTCCCTCAGCCTGGGGCTCCATGCAAGATCTCACCTCGTGGAGTTGCAATGATCATGAGAACGGTGAGGAATCAGCCCAGAACTACACAGGAGGATCTTGTCAATGATCTCAAGGCAGCTGGGACCATAGTCATCAAGAAAACAATTGGTAACACACTATGCCGTGAAGGACTGAAATCCTGCAGCGCCCGCAAGGTCCCCCTGCTCAAGAAAGCACATATACATGCCCGTCTGAAGTTTGCCAATGAACATCTGAATGATTCAGAGGACAACTGGGTGAACGTGTTGTGGTCAGATGAGACCAAAATTGAGTTCTTTGGCATCAACCCAACTTGCCGTGTTTGGAGGAGGAGGAATGCTGCCTATGACCCCAAGAAACCATCCCCACCGTCAAACATGGAGGTGGAAACATTATGCTTTGGGGGTGTTTTTCTGCTAAAGGGACAGGACAACTTCACCGCATCAAAGGGACGATGGACGGGGCCATGTACCGTCAAATCTTGGGTGAAAACCTCCTTCCCTCAGCCAGGGTATTGAAAATGGGTCGTGGATGGGTATTCCAGCATGACAATGACCCAAAACACACGGCCAAGGCAACAAAGGAGTGGCTCAAGAAGAAGCACATTAAGGTCCTGGAGTGGCCTAGCCAGTCTCCAGACCTTAATCCCATAGAAAATCTGTGGAGGGAGCTGAAGGTTCGAGTTGCCAAACGTCAGCCTCGAAACCTTAATGACTTGAAGAAGATCTGCAAAGAGGAGTGGGACAAAATCCCTCCTGAGATGTGTGCAAACCTGGTGGCCAACTACAAGAAACGTCTGACCTCTGTGATTGCCAACAAGGGTTTTGCCACCAAGTACTAAGTCATGTTTTGCAGAGGGGTCAAATACTTATTTCCCTCATTAAAATGCAAATCAATTCATAACATTTTTGACATGCGTTTTTCTGGATTTTTTTGTTGATATTCTGTCTCTCACTGTTCAAATAAACCTACCATTAAAATTATAGACTGATCATTTCTTTGTCAGTGGGCAAACGTACAAAATCAGCAGGGGATCAAATACTTTTTTCCCTCACTGTATGTAGCCTACATTTTCCCGGTTTGGATGATTGTGTTATGCTATAGATACTTCTGTGAATATGTGAACATTGCATCCAAAAATAAACTGCTCACATTCTGGACATAACTTTGAGAGGACTGTGTTTGTGTAAATAGTTTCTGAAAAAAGTGTGGCCAGCTCAAATGCTGATTGTTGCGTCATTCGAAACTGTCCGTTCTAAACAAGCGTTTAAATCAGCATTCTAATCACATGGGTGTGATCGTACGCTTCAGGGACCATTGTAGAACGATCACACACGTGTGATGGTACGTGTGAAAGGGTTAAGGGTTGATCTGAGAGTTCTGTACTAACAGCAGTCAAGCACCCAAGCTAACTTACTAGCTACTTCCAGACACAAGAGAACAGCTCACTGAACATTACTTGCCCTAGCAGAGCTGGTTAGGCTGTTATGTTATCCAGAGTGTTGGTTACTGCAACTTTGCTGCCAGATTGTCTGTTCATAAATTCAGAGTGTTTTTTGCTCTCGGAGCGTTCAGAGCGCACACTGGACGCTCTGGCTGATGTGTAGGGTTGATCAGAATGTTCTGACCTCACAACGGCAGCCAAGCACCCAAGCTAACTGGCTAACATTGACTAGCATGCTAGCTACTTAGGCTGTTTTCATTTTATCAGAGCTTTGGTGACTAACTGTGCTGCTGGCAACAATTTAATTACACTTGTTTGCGTGTGCATTCGTAAATTCATCAGTTATTCTGCGTTCTGGCACACTCAGACGAGAGTCTTTTGCTAAGACATTTAGCTTACTAGCTAGCTAGGTAAACAATGAACCATGATGTTACTACCCTGCATGAATCTGCAGGTAGCTAACCAACCAGGTTCAATGTTAGCTAGTTAACATTAGGCTATAACTAGCCAAGCAAATGGCCAAGCAGATACGAATAATAGATCATACACCTAACGTTAGCTAGCGAGCCAGCCAGCTAATGTTAGCTAGCTAACAGTACACTTCAACTTGAAATTAAACCACTTTCTGTTAAAATTAGTCAAGTGTAATATCTGAAAATGTAGCTAGCCAGACTATCTTACCCGTATATATCATGGATGGATGCGTCTCCTGTCGGATGCCATGGTTGCCCTTAGTTTGAAGATGTAATCCGGAGACAGGAGTTTTCTCCATCTCCTTAGCTATCATACTCAAATTCCACTGATTTCAAAACTCGGTTCTCCAGAAAGTGGATAATTATTTTTTAAAGCCACGTTCGACAGGATTACCAACATAGACTGACGAGCTCAAATAGACAGAAGCCTTCTATATGGCAGACCAATCCTCTCTCTGCATGTCCAGCCCACTCATTATCTCAGCCAATCATGGCTAGCGGGAAGGTTGCTAACTTTTTCTGTGGCTTAACCAACAAGGCTCGTAATTTAACAATTTTATTTATATTTACAGATGGGAATTAAGTTTGTTATTAAGGCACATGAAAGCTCACATGTTCCAGAAGGCATTTCTGCAACAACAAAAGGTAACAATTTTGATAAAAAAATAAGTTTACGTTCAAACGGCTCTCCTGTGAAGTAGTAACCCGCGACATACGCCTAGTTTCCTGAAATGGGTCACATATGTACACTCACTGGTCAGTTTATTAGGTAACCACCCTGTTCACGAAAATGTATCACTCCTACAGACAGTGAATCACGTTGCCGTGGCTTGAAATAGAAAGCATTCAGTTACTGTTTGATTGAACGTTAGAATGGGCAAAAAATGAGTAACGTAAGCGGCCTTGAGCGTGGTATGATTGTCAGTGCCAGGAGTGCCGTTTTCAGTATCAGAAACGGCTGCCCTTCTGGGTTTTTCACACACACAAGTGTCTCGGGTTTACTGAGAATGGTGCGACAAACACAAAACATCCAGTCAGCAGCAGTCCTGTTGGCGAAAACAGCTCGTTGATGAGGGGTCGAAGGAGAATGGCAAGAATTGTGCAAGCTAACAGGAGGACCACAAACAGACATATAATGGTGCAGTACAACAAAAACGTTGCTTGGTTTGTCGAAATCGCGGTTCCTGTTGCGTCATGCTGACGGCAGTCAGGATTTGACGTAAGCAGCATGAGTCCATGGACCCATCCAACCTGGTACAGACTGGTGGCGGTGGAGTAATGGTGTGGGGAATGTTTTCCTGGCACGCGTTACGTCCCTTGATACACTTCGTGGCCAAAAGTATATGGACACCTGCTCGTCGAACATCTGATTCTAAAATCATGGGCATGAATGTGGAGTTGGTACACCCTTTGTTGCTACAGCAGCCTCCGCTCTTCGCTTTCCACTAGATGGCCTTCCGAATGACACAGCGGTCTAAGGCACTGCATTACATTGCTAGAGGCGTCACTACAGACCCTAGTTCGTTCCCAGGTTGTGTCACAACCGGCTGTGATTGGGAGTCCCATATGTCGCCTCACAATTGGCCCACGGTCGTTAGGGGAGAGTTTGGCCTGGGGGATAGGCCGTCATTGTAAATAAGAATTTGTTTTTGACTGACTTGCCTCATTAAATAAACATTAAAAAAGATGTTGGAACGTTTCTGTGGGGTGCGCATGGTGACCTTAGGCTGTGTGCGGCCATGGAATCCCATTTCATGAAGCTCCTGAGGAACAGTTATTGTGCTGACGTTGCTTCCAGAGGCAGTTTGGTACTCTGTAGTGAGTTTTGCAACCAAGAAGAGACGATTTTTACGCTCTACGTGCTTCAGCACTCGGCGGTCCTGTTCTGTGAGCTTGTGTGGCCTACCACTTCGCAGCTGAGCTGTTGTTGCCACTTCACAATAACAGCAGTTACAGTTGACTGGAGCAGCTCTAGCAGGGCAGAATGTTGACTAACTGACTCGTTGGAAAGGTGGCATCCTATGACGATGCCATGTTGAGAGTCACTGAACTCTTCAGTAGGGGCCATTCTACTGCCAATGTTTGTCTATGGAGATTGCATGGCTGTGTGCTCGATTTTATACACCTGACAGAAACTTGTGTGGCTCACAAGTTGCCCGAATCCACTAATTTGAAGGCGTGTCCACATACCTTTGGCTATGTAGTGTACCAATTGAGAAACAAACATTTCCATTACCTTGTAGAATCCATGACCCAAATAATTCAGTCTGTTCTTGAGGCAGAGGGGGTCCGACATGGTTTTAGAAGGGTGTACCTAATAAACTGGCGTGTGTATACGCCAGGAGTGTATATCATTCCTTTTAGACAAAAAAATATTCATGTAAGATAAAAATGTATGTAACACAAGCCCTGTCCTTTTAAAATGTCTGTGTTCCTATGGAAATTTGTGTATGTTTAGAGCGACACCATTCAAACAAATCCTTTTGTAAAGCTAATTGGTGACATACAGTGCATTTGGAAAGTATTCAGAACCCTTCACTTTTTCCACATTTTGTTACATTACAGCCTTAGTCTAAAATGGATCAAATAAAAACAATTCCTCATCAATCTACAGGTTTTTAGAAATGTTATTTACATAAGTATTCAGACCCTTTGCTATGACACTCGAAATTGAAATCAGGTTCATCCTGTTTACATTGATCATCCTTGATTGGAGTCCACCTGTGGTAAATTCAATTGATTAGACGTGATTTGGAAAGGCACACACCTGTCTAAATAACGTCCCACAGTTGACAGTGTATGTCAGAGCAAAAATCAAGCCATGAGGTCAAAGGAATTGTCCGTAGAGCTTCGAGACAGGATTGTGTCGATGCACAGATCTGCGGAAGGGTACCAAAAAATGTCTACAGTATTGAAGGTCCCCAAGAACACAGTGGCCTCCATCATTCATTAAATGGAAGAAGTTCTGAACCACCAAGACTCTTCCTAGAGTGAGGTGTACCAAGAACCTGATGGTCACTCTGACAGAGCTCCATAGTTCCTCTGTGGGGGACAACCAACTCTGCAGGTCTCTACCAATCAGGTCTCCACCCGAAGGAAGCCACTCCTCTGTAAAAGGCACATGACAGCCCGCTTGGAGTTTAGGCACCTAAAGACTCTCAGACCATGAAAAACAAGATGCTCATGTCTGATGAAACCAAGATTGAACTCTTTGGCATGAATGCCAAGCGTCACATCTGGGATGGAAACCATCCCTATGGTGAAGCATGATGGTGGCAGCATCATAATGTGGGGATGTTTTTCAGCGGCAGGGACTCAGAGACTAGTCAGGATCGAAGGAGAGACGAACGGAGCAAAGTACAGAAAGATCCTCGATGAAAACCTGCTCCAGAGCACTCAGGACCTCAGACTGGGGCGAAGGTTCACCTTCCAACAGGACAACGACCCTAAGCACACAGCCAAGACAACGCAGGAGTCACTTCGAGACAAGTCTCTGAACGTCCTTGAATGGCCCAGCCAGAGCCCAGAATAGAAGCCGATCTAACATCTCTGGAGAGACCTGAAAATAGCTATGCAGTGACGCTCCCCATCCAACCTGACAGCGCTTGAGAGGATCTGCAGAGAAGAATGGGAGAAACTCCCCAAATACAGCTGTGCCAAGCTTTTAGCATTAAAATAAAATATGCTCAAATTATAGCTGACAGTCTGCACTTTAACCTTGTAGTCAGTGTATAATTTCAAATACAAAGTGCTGGAGTACAGAGCCAAACCAACAACAAAAAAGTGTCACTGTCCAAATACTTTTGGACCTCACTGTAAATTGACCCTTACCTCGCTCACTGTGCTCTGTACTGTGGCAGCGGCCATCGCCACCTTGCCTTCCAGCTCAAACAGCTCTGTGGTGGTGGTGGGACGGTAGCGGGTCAGAGAACTGCCCTCACGGAGGCTCCTGGAATGTCCTGTTGAAAAATAGGCCTACAGAGAAAGATTGGGACATTAAATGAATGACATAAAATGAATATAACCTTAGGCTACCCTAAAATCCACTTTAACACGAAGGCCTTACTATGTTCACTACCTAATTGCACTGGAATTAGTTGTTCGTAATTGCTATCTTTTAACATGCATTATGTACACAATTCAGCCAATGATTAACCAATCTGCATCTATGCAACATGTTCTGATACATCTGCACATCTATAGAGGACATTGACGGCCGAAACTTCTTGTTTTTAATAGTTGTGTGTATATAAAGTATCATGTTTTTAATTGTGAGAGTTGCTCTTTTTCCTTCTCAGTGCTCATACAATTTTATCACATAAAATCGAGTCGGTCGAGTGCCTTTTACTCCTCTCGACATCAAAATCAAATCAAAAGTGTTTTGGTCGCGTACACAGTTCAGCAGATGTTATAGCGGGTGCAGCAAAATGGTTATGTTACTAGCTCCTAACAATGCAGTAAAATGTCAAACAAGTACACGAATAATAAAAAAACTATGACAAGAAATCAAAAAATGTCGGAACGAATCCAATTAACAACCCAAATAGCACTAACAGTAATCAAAGGCAATCTATGCTTATATACACTGGATGAATTTACACAAGATATGCTAAGAATATGTACAGCAGTACATATCAATATAAATAAATATACGGTGTGTGTATGAACAGTGTAACTAAAATGCAATGTACGGCAGTCGAAATATTAGAATGAGCTGTCGATACAAAGTATAAAACCCCAAGGCAAATTGGATAGAATTTCAGGGAATTAGCTTCTGGACCACACCGTTCAATAGAACGTTAGAATGGGCACGGTGTCGAAGGCAGTGGATAGATCTAGGAGGATGAGAACAGAGGAGGCAATCAGCTTTGGCAGTGTGGGCCTCTGTAAGCCTCTTTGACACAGAACAGCAGTCCCTGTTGAGTGACCCGTCTTGAAGCCTGACTGGTTAGGGTCAAGAAGAGAGAGAGACAGTAGTTCTGAAAGATAGCAAGAGAGTTGGTCAGAGAAAGCACACAAGTGTTTTAGAAATAAGAAAATGCTGGGTCAAGTGTCAAGTGTTAGTTTCGTGAGGAGGGGAACGACTTGGGCCATTTTGAAGTCAGAGGGGACGCAGCCAGTGGTCGGGTGAGTTGATGAGGGAAGGGAGGAATGAGAGAAGGTCTCCAGATATGGTCTGGAGGAGGGGATGGGGTCGAGCGGGAAGTTGTCGGGCAGCCGGACCACACTAGTTGCAGAACTTAATCTGGAGCGAGAGGTGAGAAAGAGGTCAAGGCGTAGGGTAGTTCTGTGTGAGTGGGACCAGTGGACTCAATGGGCTGAGTGAATGAGGAGCGGATGTCATCAACCTTCTTTTCAGTGGTTGACAAATTCATCCGCAGAGTGAGAGGAGGGAGGGGAGTGGAGGATTAAGGAGGGAGGAGAAGTGGAAAATAGTTTCCTAGGGTTAGAGGCAGAAGCTTGCGTGAAGCGTGATAGAAAGTGGCTTCAGCATCAGATACAGAGGAAGAGAAGGGAGTAAAAGGTCCTCCAGGAAGTTTAGTTTTCCCTCATTTTCGCTCAGCTGCCTACAGCCCTGTTCTGTACGCTCGCAATGACTCACTCAGCCACAGAGCAGGAGGGGAGGGCCGAGCCGATCCGGGAGGAAAGGGGATAGTGCGAGTCATAGGATGCAGAAAGGGAAGAGAGTAGTGTTGAAGAGTTGAATCAGGAGACATGATGGGGGAGGATTTAGCAGAAGGGAGAGATGACAGGATAGAAGAGGAGAGAGTAGTCGGAGAGAGATAGCGAAGATTGAGACAGCGCAAGACCATTTAGGTAGGGGCTGAGTGGCTAGGGTTGGAGGAGACAGAAAAGGAAACAAAATAGTGATCAGAGACCAGAACAGCTTCTAGTAAAGATGAAGTCAAGCATATTGCCTGCCTTGTGAGTGGGAGGGGACTGGGAAAGTGTGAGGTCAAAAGAGGCAAGGAGGGGAAAGAAAGAGTTGGAAAGAAATTAATCAAAGGCAGACGTCGGGAGGTTGAAGTTGCCCAGTACAAAGAGCTATAAGCCATCGACAGGAAATTAGCTTATCAAGGTGTCAAGCTCATTGAGGAACTCTCTAAGGGCACCTGGCAGGCAATAGATAACAACAATGTTCATCTTGAGTGGACAATTGACAGTGACAGCATGGAATTCAAATGAGGAGATGGACAGGTGAGTGAGAGAGTAAAGAGAAGAGTAGCCCTGTGCCACCACCGCTATGAACAGATGCTCTTGGACTATGAGAGAAAATGTAGTCAGATGAAGAGAGAGCAGATGGAGTAGCAGTGGTGTTAGGGGTGATCCATGTCGCCGTCAGGGCCAAGAAGTCAAGGGACTGAAGTGTAACATAGCTGAGATGAACTTGGCGTTCTTGACCGCAGATTGGCAGTTCCAAACGCTACCAGAGACCGGGAATTCCACAAGGGTTGTGAGTGGAGGGTACACTAAATTAGAAGGGTTGCAAGGGGTGGGGAGCATCTGTAAAGCCTACAGGGAGTGGCGCGAACAGGTATAGAAAACACACACAGTTGCCAAAGCTATAAAAGAGCTAAATGAGATCATCAGAAAATAACTAGGTAAGATATTGAGAGAGTTGTGTGGAGCCTTCCTCGAACCACTCCGCAGAACAACTCGGGAGAACCGTATTCGTTTTGGGACAAGACTGCTACTGACATGACTGCCGCCTACAGCTGCCACTGAGAAAACATGGGACACTAATTGATAATTGCCTAACAGAGGTGAAGAGCACACCTTCCGGTACTAATTACTGATTGCCTAGGAGAGGAGAAACCACTCCAATACAGCCACTGATTACAAAAACAACAACAGTCACAAATTGCCCTTCCACTTAATCCTGATTGATGTTTCAACAATCATCTGCAAGTTATTAGCAGTCCACACAGCAAGTAGGCTACTGGAAAGACACAGCACTTAAAGTAGATGGCCCTAGCTAGCAAATAGACAAAGACAACAACAGATAAGTAAAATGTTTGTCTAAATCATTCCTGGAGATATTAGGAGTCCTCTAGCTACAGAATGACTACCACTATAGTCATTCTATCACTGTTGTATCGTTAGCAAACTTGATGATTGATTTGGAGACGTGGGTGGCCACGCAGTCATGGGGGAACAGGGAGTACAGGAGGGGACTGAGCACGCACCCCTGTGGGGCCCCTGTGTTGAGGATCAGCGTGGCAGAGTTGTTGTTGCCTACCTTCATCCCCTGGGGTCGACCTGTCAGGAAGTCTAGGAGCCAGTTGCACAGGGAGGGGTTCAGACCCAGGGCCCTGAGGTTAGAGATGAGCTTGGAGGGCACTATGTAGTTGAAAGGTGAGCTGTAGTCGATGAACAGCATTATTACATAGATATTCCTCTTGTCCAGGTGGGATAGGGCAGTGTGCAGTGCAATGGCAATTGCGTCATCCGTGAATCTGTTGAGGCGGTATGCAAATTGTAGTGGGTCTAGGGTGTCGGGTAAGGTCGAGGTAATATGATCCTTAACTAGCATCTCAAAACACTTTTTGGGTGTTTATTTCACTAGGCAAGTCAGTTAAGAACAAATTCGTATTTCAATGACGGCCTAGGAACAGTGGGTTAACTGCTTTGTTCAGGGGCAGAAAACCTTTTTTTTTTTTTTTTTTACCTTGATGACAGAAGTGAGTGCTACGGACCGATAGTCATTTATTTAAGTTACCTTCACTTTCTTGGGTACAGGAACAATGGTGGACATTTTTTAAGCAATGGGGGCAACAGACTTAGATATGGAGGGATTGAATATGTCCGTTAACACTCCAGCCAACTAGTCTGCAGAAGCTCTGAGGACGCGGCTTGGGATGCCGTCTGGGCCGGCAGCCTTGAGTGGGTTAACACTTAAATGTCTTTCTCACGTCGGCCACAGAGATCCGGCACACAAGGTCCTCGTCAATGGAGGGGCCCACGTTGGCAGTTCGTTGTTGTTTTCCTCAAAGCGGGCAAAGAAGGTGTTTAGCTTGTCCGGGAGAGAGGAGTTGGTGTCCGCGACATGGCTGGCTTTCCCTTTATAATCTGTGATTGTCTGGAGTCCCTGCCACATGCGTCTCATGTCTGAGCCATTGAATTGCGACTCCTCTTTGTCTCTGTACTGTCGTTTTGCTTCTGATTGCCTTATGGAAGTTATAGCTGGTCTGTTTGTACACGTCCATGTCCTACCTGTAGCAACTGATTCTTTTTCTATTCACTTACTGGCTAAGAGAAACTGCGCTATTAGACTTGCTCACCAAAGGCTACAGGTGGATAAGACAAATTCTAAGATATGAAAGAGACTTCATTCATCCTAAAAAATGTATCTATCTAGCATAGTGTGTCACACACACTTGTGCTTTTTAGGTTTTAGAGTCAAAAGTATTTTGGCTAGATGTACTGTATGTCCTTCTTTTCATTAAGTTGCTATTCATACATTACTTTAGCCATTGAATCAAACCCAGATGACGTGTTTCAAAAAAGGGTCTGATGAGAAAGAAAGAGCTCTGTTAGAGTAACGCCTGACCTTTGAACTTCTGTTCTGTCTCTCAGGTAACACATGCTTTGGAAGTTCAGTAATGAGCATCTTCAATATCTGAGCACAAAATGTCCACCATTCTGGCTTCACATCTTGAATGAATAGATGTGGCTGCCCTAAAACATTGAATGGTTTTAACTTCAGGTGTTGCATGGTTTGTGCTTTCCATTATATGGCTTCACATCTTAACGTTTGTTCACCCATGAGTCTTTACAACTCAACGAATAGATACATTGTGTGTGCACACAAATATCTGTTCTAAAAAGTTGGTTTTAACTTGGTGTTTTGTGTCATTGGGTGTTAAATGACATGTTTGAATAAACACCTTATCATGCTTTAATATAATTTATGGTCAGGTGATAATAACGTGTTTCAATAAAAAGAGAACATGATTGAAATCTGTATTGAAACACTTTTGAATTTGCAGCAGTGACCACTTAAAGAAAATATGTTCCCTGTTCTGCCAATTTTTTCAATAAATCTGTTAGAAACGAGCTGTTTGAGAAGGAACATGTAAACAGGGATGCTCAGCAACTTGAAAAATGGCTGAGCATGCACTTCAGTGAAGTGGCTGAAAAAGTTATTCTCCAGCCAATGATATCCAGTGAAAAAAGGTAGAATTGATCGCTAAAAGACTTCAGGATTAAAAGTGAAGGCAAAACCTACACTGCAAAAAAAGTATGTATTGATTCAACGTACAACAACGTACAACCAGCTGCAATAGAATTGTGAGTTCTCAACAAGATTTCACAAAAAAATTAAAACATTGCCTTACAATTGTACGTTGAATTTCTGCTAGTAAGTTTATATATCCATAACACAGTGCAGGTGTGACGCGTTTGCTACAATAGGCATGTTCGTTTACAATATGTGTGTGCGCATGTTTGTAATGTTCTGCATATGAGTATTAGTGATGAATGTTTTTGTAAACTTACATGCAAATCTTCCATTGACTCAAATATCTCAGGTCAGGATTCAGTGCATTGGAGGTGTGTAACAGGATGAAATTGAGGTGGTTCGGTGAAATACTATGATGAGTAACCTTGCTTGAGACCTAAAGACTTGCGTTAGCTTCCTGAGCTATTGCCTTAGCTTTAGCTCGACGGGCTAACAATCTTGTGGCCCACAGATGACTGAGGTCAAACCCAGTCGGTCACCCTTGCGTTTCTCTACCTGCACTTCAGAGGACTCCTGCAGTTCAACGATGGGTGGGCTGATCATGATGCCCGGTCTGGAGGAGGGTCTGGAGAGGGACCCGGATGGGCTCACGTCACCCCTAAGGCGCCTCCTCCTCCCTGGGCTCTCCTTGGGGGATGGGGGCCTCTTGGGTTCATCCTCCTCCGAGGAAAGACCCTTGTCACTGATGTTGCCCGTCAGCTGGTCCAGCTTCTGCCTCAGCTGCAGTTCCTCCAGGTCCACCTCCTCCCACTGGGGCAGGGGAGAAGTACAAGATTGGCCCTAGGAAAACACAGAATGGGGAGAAATTACAGTCATCGCTTATAAATATGGTTATTTTGTTTGTTTAATTTCATTACACAATGGCATAATGTTTATTATGTTATGAAAAAAAAAAGCATTTTATCTTTATTTATCTCTTTATTATTGTCCCCCACGATGAGGGGATGAGGGGACAGAGGATCTGAGGACCTGTCTCCGTCTATCTCAGACAGCACTGACCAATTTTGACGGCACTTGGGTGAATGATGCGACTGGACATAGAGATCCGGCATTTACAAAATGACACTGATTGGCCAGATGGTGGCGCTATAACAAGCGATTGAAAATGCTAACTTTGAAAGGTCACGCCTCTCACCCCGTTTGACCTAAAGTCGTGAAATTTGCTACGTAGGTCCCTCTCCTGCCAGAACAGCTTCAATGCGCCTTTGAATTACATTTATTTGGGGATAGATTTTGGGATAGATTCTTGGCATAGATTGTACAAGTGGACCTAAACCATGCCAGGAAAATGCACCCCACACCATAACATATACTTTGTATCCCTCATTTACTCAAGTGTTTTGATTTTATTTTGGCAGTTACTGGTATGCCTACAGTCGGAAAGGCAGCAGTTTGGGCAGCATGCGTGCCAAATATACAGCTTGTTGCGTTGTGGCCATAGAAGGCTTTTGGAACCTCTTACTCCCGCAATGTGACTGTTAAACTCATGGGTACACTAGCAATGGCTGCAAGTCCTGACTCGAATGCGAACTGTCATCTATGGATTATATTTCTATGTTTTTTACCTTTTAGCTTTTTTCTTCTCAAAACAAAGTCCCTGGGCGCTGCATCATTCGTGGGGCACGACATGGTTACTGTTGCCTTGTTTGAAGTTGTATTACTTGCTATACCAGTCAAAAACGCATCTATATATTTTTGTTTCGAGTTGAGCATGGCAAATAATTCAATAATAGAAATAGAAGCAGAGACACAAAAGTAATTAAATGTAATCCAGTCTGACAGAGCAATGGACTACACAAACTTACTGTATGAACCCCCTATATTAATACAATAAAATCCTGATTTTAAAGCTGAAGACACTTACCATGACAATAGTACAAACGAAAAGTCTTAAATAAATCATAGCAAATATTTTTGGCTTTTCTTTAGGTCAAGGAAAATTGAATTTATCAGAGGGTTGCTGAACAGATAAAGACAACTACTGTAATAACTACATAAACAGAGGCCTACTGCAGATTTATTATTTTACAAACAATTCTTGACAGATGTTTGTAGGGATGAATAATATTCTATAGTTGTGTAACCAGAAGGCAACATTTTTCAAATGTCCAAATGTTTTCTTGACTTTGTACGGGAGATGCTTTACAGATGCTTTGCAGATCCTGCTTTCACAAAAATGTTTACTGAAAGATAATTAATGTCATAGCGCAATAGCCACAAAAAGGCAAAGCACGATTCGTTAATGTCGAGCTGATTCGTTTTGGAAGCAAAAAAGAATGAGCAATCAAGCTCAAAGCCTGCCTTGTTTATAGTGAAGTGTTTGAATTGAACTTACTACACATTTTCAAAGGTCTGCTGGTTTTCCCCTGGCACCTGACGACTTGGACACGAGGTCTCGGAAGTATTAAATCATGAGAATTTAGTGTGTACGGCTTCTCTTCTCTCATTAACAAAGGGTTAGAGTGAAAACCTGCTTTCAGGTATAACATTTATGAGACAAAAAGAGCTTTTGAGCATACAAATAATAGTGAAAAGCATAGAGCTTTAGAACAGACTGGTGTAGAGAGCAGTGTCCCAAACATTCTGTTCTTTGTTCAGTCTCTAGGGGTAAGGCCCTTTACCTGGTCATAGGGGGATGTCACTTTCTGTTCCAGACGGTTCAGTAGTTTCTCAATGACCGACATGCGTCTGTTCAGCTCAGTTATCTACAGCAGAGAGAGACACACACAGAGACAAGGAAAGGGAGGAAAGGAGAGACAGGAAGACAAAATACCCATCGTGACTGTATGGTATGCGTTGTAGTGTAAAAACCTGCACTGTGTATACAATTAAAGCACAAGCTTCAGCCATGGGTTTTGGGTCATTACAAACATACTGAGCTTGAGCTTCATGTACCAATCCAGTTGTGAACAAGGGAACAGAGACTTTTGCCTCAAATACCAGTAATCTTGAATCTGTGATACTAGAACATACAACACCCCTTGACTTATTCCACATTTGGTTGTGTTACAGCCTGAATTAAAAAAGGATTACAGTTTGTGTCACTGGCCTACACACAATACCTCATAATGTCAAAGTAGAATTATGTTCTTTGAAATTTGTACAAATTAATAGAAATTGAAAGGCTGAAATGTCTTGAGTCAATAAGTATTCAACCCCTTTTGTACAGCAAGCCTAAATAAGTTCAGGAATAAAAATGTGCTTTACAAATCACATAATAAGTTGCATTGCCTCACTGTGGGCAATAATAATGTTCAACATTATTTTTTTATGACTACCTCATCTCTGTACCCCACACATACAATTATATGTTAGGTCCCTCAGTCAAGCAGTGCATTTCATACACAGATTCAACCACAAAGACCAGGGAGGTTTTCCTATGGCTCGCAAAGAAGGGCACCTATTGAGAGAATGCCAAGAGTGTGCAAAGCTGTCTTAAAAGCAGAGTGGCTACTTTGAATAATCTCAAATATAAAATATATTTGGATTTTAACCGTTTTTTTGTGTCATTTCATAGTTTTGATGTCTTCACTATTATTATACAATGTAGAAAATAGTAAATAACTTTGACTGGTACTGTGTGTGTATGTATGTATATATACAGTGGGGAGAACAAGTATTTGATACACTGCCGATTTTGCAGGTTTTCCTACTTACAAAGCATGTAGAGGTCTGTCATTTTTATCATAGGTACACTTCAACTGTGAGAGACGGAATCTAAAACAAAAATCCAGAAAATCACATTGTATGATTTTTAAGTAATTAATTTGCATTTTATTGCATGACATAAGTATTTGATAAATCAGAAAAGCAGAACTTAATATTTGGTACAGAAACCTTTGTTTCCAATTACAGAGATCATACGTTTCCTGTAGTTCTTGACCAGGTTTGCACACGCTACAGCAGGGATTTTGGCCCACTCCTCCATACAGACCTTCTCCAGATCCTTCAGGTTTCGGGGCTGTCGCTGGGCAATACGGACTTTCAGCTCCCTCCAAAGATTTTCTATTGGGTTCAGGTCTGGAGACTGGCTAGGCCACTCCAGGACCTTGAGATGCTTCTTACGGAGACACTCCTTAGTTGCCCTGGCTGTGTGTTTCGGGTCGTTGTCATGCTGGAAGACCCAGCCACGACCCATCTTCAATGCTCTTACTGAGGGAAGATCTTGTTGGCCAAGATCTCGCAATACATGGCCCCATCCATCCTCCCCTCAATACGGTGCAGTCCTGTCCCCTTTGCAGAAAAGCATCCCCAAAGAATGATGTTTCCACCTCCATGCTTCACGGTTGGGATGGTGTTCTTGGGGTTGTACTCATCCTTCTTTTTCCTCCAAACACGGCGAGTGGAGTTTAGACCAAAAAGCTCTATTTTTGTCTCATCAGACCACATGGCCTTCTCCCATTCCTCCTCTGGATCATCCAGATGGTCATTGGCAAACTTCAGACGGGCCTGGACATGCGCTGGCTTGAGCAGGGGGACCTTGCGTGCGCTGCAAGATTTTAATCCATGACGGCGTAGTGTGTTACTAATGGTTTTCTTTGAGACTGTGGTCCCAGCTCTCTTCAGGTCATTGACCAGGTCCTGCCGTGTAGTTCTGGGCTGATCCCTCACCTTCCTCATGATCATTGATGCCCCACGAGGTGAGATCTTGAATGGAGCCCCAGACTGAGGGGGATTGACCGTCATCTTGAACTTCTTCCATTTTCTAATAATTGCGCCAACAGTTGTTGCCTTCTCACCAAGCTGCTTGCCTATTGTCCTGTAGCCCATCCCAGCCTTGTGCAGGTCTACAATTTTAACCCTGATGTCCTTACACAGCTCTCTGGTCTTGGAGAGGTTGGAGTCTGTTTGATTGAGTGTGTGGACAGGTGTCTTTTATACAGGTAACGAGTTCAAACAGGTGCAGTTAATACAGGTAATGAGGAGGGCTGTGAAAAAACGAACAGGTCTGTGAGAGCCGGAATTCTTACTGGTTGGTAGGTGATCAAATACTTATGTCATGCAATAAAATGCAAATGAATTACTTAAAAATCATACACTGTGATTTTCTGGATTTTTGTTTTAGATTCCGTCTCTCACAGTTGAAGTGTACCTATGATACAAATGACAGACCTCTACATGCTTTGTAAGTAGGAAAACCTGCAAAATCGGCAGTGTATCAAATACTTGAACAAGTATCTGATACACTGCCGATTTTGCAGGTTCCAAGTATTTGATACACTGCCGATTTTGCAGGTTCATATATATATATATATAAAGCATACATTGAATATCCCTTTGAGCATGGTGAAGTTATTAATTACACTTTGGATCCAGTCACTAAAAAGACACAGCTGTTCTTCCTTACGCAGTTGCTGGCGAGGAAGGAAAACGCTCAGGGATTGCACCATGAGGCCAATGGTGACTAAAACAGTTACAGAGTTGAATGGCTGTGATAGGAGAAAACTGAAGGATGGATCAACAACAGTGTAGTTACTCCACAATAATAACCTAAATGTGTAACGACTCTCGTGGGTTGAAGAAGGAGACCAAGGTGCAGCGTGGTAGGTGTTCATGATTTTTAATAAAACTGAACACCGCAACAAAATAACAAAGTAGAAAACGAAAAGTTCTTTCAGGCAACAAAAACAGCTAAACAGAAAATAACTACCCACAAAACCCAAAATCACAACTTATATATGATCCCCAATCAGAGACGACGATAGACAGCTGCCGCTGATTGGGAACCACACATGGCAAAAACAAGAAGAAACAAGAAATAGAAAACATAGAATCTCCCACCCGAGTCACATCCTGACCTAACCAAACATAGAGAATAAATAAGGATCTCCAAGGTCAGGGCGTGACAAAATGACAGAGTCAAAGCACGTACAGAATAAAAATGTTCCAAAATATGCATCCTCTTTGCAACAAGGCACTAATAAAAAACTGCAAAATATTAGGCAAAGAAATGAACTTGATGCCCTGAGTCCAAAGCGTTGTGTTTGGGGCAAATCCAACATAACACATCAGAGTACATCATTTATCGCCCTCCAGGTTCCCTTGGAGAGTTCATCAATGAGCTTGACGCCCTGATAAGTTCCTTTCCTGAGGATGGCTCACCTCTCACAGTTCTGGGTGACTTTAACCTCCCCACGTCTACCTTTGACTCATTCCTCTCTGCCTCCTTCTTTCCACTCCTCTCCTCTTTTGACCTCACCCTCTCACCTTCCCCCCCTACTCACAAGGCAGGCAATACGCTTGACCTCATCTTTACTAGATGCTGTTCTTCCACTAATCTCATTGCAACTCCCCTCCAAGTCTCCGACCACTACCTTGTATCCTTTTCCCTCTCGCTCTCATCCAACACTTCCCACACTGCCCCTACTCGGATGGTATCGCGCCGTCCCAACCTTCGCTCTCTCTCCCCCGCTACTCTCTCCTCTTCCATCCTATCATCTCTTCCCTCTGCTCAAACCTTCTCCAACCTATCTCCTGATTCTGCCTCCTCAACCCTCCTCTCCTCCCTTTCTGCATCCTTTGACTCTCTATGTCCCCTATCCTCCAGGCCGGCTCGGTCCTCCCCTCCTGCTCCGTGGCTCGACGACTCATTGCGAGCTCACAGAACAGGGCTCCGGGCAGCCGAGCGGAAATGGAGGAAAACTCGCCTCCCTGCGGACCTGGCATCCTTTCACTCCCTCCTCTCTACATTCTCCTCTTCTGTCTCTGCTGCTAAAGCCAATTTCTACCACTCTAAATTCCAAGCATCTGCCTCCAACCCTAGGAAGCTCTTTGCCACCTTCTCCTCCCTCCTGAATCCTCCTCCCCCTCCTCCCCCCTCCTCCCCCCTCCTCCCTCTCTGCTGATGACTTCGTCAACCATTTTGAAAAGAAGGTCGACGACATCCGATCCTCGTTTGCTAAGTCAAACGACACCGCTGGTTCTGCTCACACTGCCCTACCCTGTGCTTTGACCTCTTTCTCCCCTCTCTCTCCAGATGAAATCTCGCGTCTTGTGACGGCCGGCCGCCCAACAACCTGCCCGCTTGACCCTATCCCCTCCTCTCTTCTCCAGACCATTTCCGGAGACCTTCTCCCTTACCTCACCTCGCTCATCAACTCATCCTTGACCGCTGGCTACGTCCCTTCCGTCTTCAAGAGAGCGAGAGTTGCACCCCTTCTGAAAAAACCTACACTCGATCCCTCCGATGTCAACAACTACAGACCAGTATCCCTTCTTTCTTTTCTCTCCAAAACTCTTGAACGTGCCGTCCTTGGCCAGCTCTCCTGCTATCTCTCTCAGAATGACCTTCTTGATCCAAATCAGTCAGGTTTCAAGACTAGTCATTCAACTGAGACTGCTCTTCTCTGTGTCACGGAGGCGCTCCGCACTGCTAAAGCTAACTCTCTCTCCTCTGCTCTCATCCTTCTAGACCTATCGGCTGCCTTTGATACTGTGAACCATCAGATCCTCCTCTCCACCCTCTCCGAGCTGGGCATCTCCGGCGCGGCCCATGCTTGGATTGCGTCCTACCTGACAGGTCGCTCCTACCAGGTGGCGTGGCGAGAATCTGTCTCCGCACCACGTGCTCTCACCACTGGTGTCCCCCAGGGCTCTGTTCTAGGCCCTCTCCTATTCTCGCTATACACCAAGTCACTTGGCTCTGTCATATCCTCACATGGTCTCTCCTATCATTGCTATGCAGACGACACACAATTAATCTTCTCCTTTCCCCCCTCTGATAACCAGGTGGTGAATCGCATCTCTGCATGTCTGGCAGACATATCAGTGTGGATGACGGATCACCACCTCAAGCTGAACCTCGGCAAGACGGAGCTGCTCTTCCTCCCGGGGAAGGACTGCCCGTTCCATGATCTCGCCATCACGGTTGACAACTCCATTGTGTCCTCCTCCCAGAGTGCTAAGAACCTTGGCGTGATCCTGGACAACACCCTGTCGTTCTCAACTAACATCAAGGCGGTGACCCGTTCCTGTAGGTTCATGCTCTACAACATTCGCAGAGTACGACCCTGCCTCACGCAGGAAGCGGCGCAGGTCCTAATCCAGGCACTTGTCATCTCCCGTCTGGATTACTGCAACTCGCTGTTGGCTGGGCTCCCTGCCTGTGCCATTAAACCCCTACAACTCATCCAGAACGCCGCAGCCCGTCTGGTGTTCAACTTTCCCAAGTTCTCTCACGTCACCCCGCTCCTCCGCTCTCTCCACTGGCTTCCAGTTGAAGCTCGCATCCGTTACAAGACCATGGTGCTTGCCTACGGAGCTGTGAGGGGAACGGCACCTCCGTACCTTCAGGCTCTGATCAGGCCCTACACCCAAACAAGGGCACTGCGTTCATCCACCTCTGGCCTGCTCGCCTCCCTACCTCTGAGGAGGTACAGTTCCCGCTCAGCCCAGTCAAAACTGTTCGCTGCTCTGGCACCCCAATGGTGGAACAAACTCCCTCACGACGCCAGGTCAGCGGAGTCAATCACCACCTTCCGGAGACACCTGAAACCCCACCTCTTTAAGGAATACCTAGGATAGGATAAAGTAATCCTTCTAACCCCCCCCCCCCCCCCTTAAAAGAGTTAGATGCACTATTGTAAAGTGGTTGTTCCACTGGATATCATAAGGTGAATGCACCAATTTGTAAGTCGCTCTGGATAAGAGCGTCTGCTAAATGACTTAAATGTAAATGTAATGTAAATGTAGTACCACTTTACATATTTTCAAGCATGGTGGTGGCTGCATCATGTTATGGGTATTCTTGTTTTCAGCAAAATAGTTTTTTGTTGATAAAAATAAATGGAATAGAGCTAAGTACAGGCAAAACCCTACAGAAAAAGCTGGTTCAGTCTGCTTTCCAACAGACACGGGGAGACAAAATTACCTTTCAGCGGGACTATAAGCTAAAACACAAGGTCCAATATACACTGGAGTTGCTTACCAAGAAGACATTGAATGTTCCAAAGAGGCCAAGTTAAATATTTTACTTAAAATCAGCTTGAAAATCTATGGCAAGATTTGAAAATGGCTGTCTAGCAATGATCAACACCCAATTTGACAGAGCTTGAATAATGTTTTTAAGAATAATGTGCTACTATTATACAATCCAGGTGTGCAAAGCTCTTAAAAGACTTACCCAGAAAGACTCTGTAATCACATTTTCAATAAATTAGCAAACATTTCGAAAACCTGTTTCCCTTTGTCATTATGGGGTATTGTGTGTAGATGGGTGAGAAAATATATAAAAAATTGAATTCAAGCAGTAAAACAACAAAATGTGGGATTAATCTAGGGGTATGAATACTTTCTGAAGGCACTGTATCTGAAGCAGTGGGTTCCCACCTAAACCATTAAATTCAGAAAAACACTAACACAATTATTGAGAGGTCCAAAACCGCATTCCTTTCAATTTTAATGAATGGGTGCTATTTTGACCCACCAAAGTTACGCTATCTGCATTTTATGTATACTGAACAAAAATATAAATGCAACAATTTCAAAGATTTTACAGTTCATATAAGGAAAATCAGTCAATTGAAATAAATTCATTCGGCTGTAATTTATGGATTTCACATGACTTGACAGGGGTGCAGCCATAGGTGAGCCATGCAGGGCATAGGCCAACCCACTTGGCAGCCAGGCCCACCCAATCAGAATTAGTTTTTTTCCCCACAAAAGGGCTTTATTACAGACGGAAATACTCCTCACAAAGTTGGAAGCACAGAATCATTTAGAATGTCATTGTATGCTACAGAGTTAAGATTTCCATTCACTGGAACTAAGGGGCCTAGCTCGAACCATGAAAAGCAGCCCCAGATCATTATTCGTCCTCCACCAAACTTTACAGTTTGCACTATGCATTCGGGCAGGTAGCATTCTCCTGGCATCCGCCAAACTCAGATTCGTCCGTTGGACTGCCAGATGGTAAAGCATGAGTCATCACTCCAGAGAATCGCTCCAGAGTCCATGGTGGCGATCTTTACACCACTCCAGCCGACGCTTGGCATTGCGCATGGTGATGTTAGACTTGTGTGCGCTGCTTGGCCATGGAAGCCCATTTCATGAAGCTCCCGATGAACAGTTCTTGTGCTGAAGTTGCTTCCAGAGGTAGTTTGGAACTTGGTAGTGAGTGTTGTAACCGAAGACATGCAATTTTTTTATGTGCTAAGCGCTTCAGCACTCTGCGGGCCCGTTGTTGCTCCACTTCACAATAACAGCACTTACATTTGAACGGGGCAGCTCTAGCAGGGCAGAAATTTGACGAACTGACTTGTTGGAAAGGTGGCATCTATGATGTGTCACGCCCTGACCTTAGTATTCTTTGTTTTCTTTATTATTTTGGTTAGGTCAGGGTGTGACGAGGGTGGTATGTGTGTTTTTGTCTTGTCTAGGGTTTTTGTATGTCTAGGTGTGTGTGTCAAGTCTAGACATTGTTAGGTCTATGGTGGCCTGGATTGGTTCCCAATCAGAGGCAGCTGTTTATCGTTGTCTCTGATTGGGGATCCTATTTAGGTTGCCATTTTCCGGTTTGGTTTGTGGGTTATTGTCTATGTTGATGTTGCATGTCTGCACTGCGTGTTTATAGCGGTCACGGTCGTTTGTTATTTTGTTAGTGTTCTTCGTGTTCAGTCGTCTTGTATTAAAATATGTATTCACATCACGCTGCGCTTTGGTCTCCTCACTACAACGAACGTGACAGACAGTGCTACGTTGAAAGACACTGAGCTCTTCAGTAAGGCCATTCTACTGCCAATATTTGTCTATGGAGATTGCATGGTTGTGTGCTTGATTTTATACAGCTGTCAGCAACGGGTGTGGCTGAAATAGCCCAATCCACTCATTTGAAGGGGGTGATCACATACTCTTGTGTATATTTAGTGTATCTACAGCACCAGTTTGATTGAATCCAGCTCTTGATTTGAAAACACAAGATGAATGCCTAGTCTAGCAGTACACAATAGACAGATCATATGCCAGATGAGCTACCATAGACACCGAGAAAGACTTTCCATTGGCTGCCGATAAGAGTTTGGAGATTGATGCATAGATTGATGTCATGGCTTCTTTTGATCTCTGACAAACACATGTTGCTCTGCTGTCTCCTCTGTGTTGGACTGCGCTGCTCTCTTCTTCTCAACATCTCCCTAACTCCCCTAGTGTTGCCCAGCTTTTGAGACTAATTTAGCATGACACAGGATATCTCAATATTTTTCTAAGGTGGGAATGAGAGAGAGTACAGCTGGGATTGAGAAGATAAAGCTCTTTGATATTGCGACAGACTACTGTCTTAATGCTCCTTGTTCTGTTGTTTTATCTGGCCTTATCTCCTCTACTCCTCAGTGATCGATGATATGATCGTTTTGGGAAACATTGATATTTGCTAAAATGTTTATTTAAAAAAGACATGTTGTGTTATGTCTCATATCTTCTGATAAATAACTCGATACAAGAGGTAAAATAAGCTATATTTATGTTGTGGAGAGGACATTGATTGATTGATTCACTGATAAACTGACCAACTAATTAGATGAGTATTTTTGTTTGATTGACAGACGCAAACATGACCATGTCAATAATTGTACATGTACAGTGCCTATCATAAGTATTCACCTCCCTTGGATTCTGTCACATTTTGTTGCATTAAAAGTGGGAATAAAATGGATTTCATTGATTTTTGTTTTTGGTCATTGATCTACACAAAATACTCCATAATGTCAAAGTGAAAAGAAAATTGTAAGGTCCCTCAGTCGAATAGTGAATTTCAAGCACAGATTCAACAACAAAGACCATGGAGTTTTTCAAATGCCTCGGTAAGAACTGTTACGTTCTCTAAAGACAAACCTGAATGTCGTCGCTCAACAGAAAAGACAACTAACAAAGTTAACACCCACCATGGATGCCCACTAGATTTTCTTGAGAAAAGACAATCTAAAAGGATAAACTGACATGAACTGAGGATAGTGAGTAAGAAAGAACAAACTATGAATATAGAATATAAACAGGAGTAAACGCCAGATTCAGGCTTTGTTTGGCTACAAAAAGTGAAGGAGCTGTAACTCGCAACTCAGCTAATGTGAGGTGTAGCTCTCCCAACATCTCCTTTCCAAATGAAATCCGCATGTCATGGGCAAACCTATGCCGCCCCACTTATTGTGTAGTGTTTTCACTTTGAACGAAAACAAGGGGGTTGAGCCCTGAGATGCTTTGGGCTGACCTTCTGGGCAAGGTGTGTCTTTGCGCTAAATCAAATCAAATTGTATTTGTCACATGCGCAGAATACAAAAGGTGTAGACCTTACAGTGAAATGCTTACTTACAAGCCCTTAACCAACAATTCAGTTTTAAAGGAATAACAAACAAACAAATAATTAAAGAACAGCAGTAAATAAGTCAACGTGCAGAGGCACCGGTGTCAAAGTATTTGAGGTAATATGTACATGTAGGTAGAGTTATTAAAGTGACTATGCATAGATAATAACAGAGAGTAGCAGCAGTGTGTGTGTGGGGGGGGGGGGGGGTGCAATGCAAATAGTCTGGGTAGCAATTTGATTAGATGTTCAGCAGTCTTATGGCTTGGGGATGAATAGAAACTGTTTAGAAGCCTCTTGGACTTAAGACAGGGCCTTCCTCTGACACTGCCTGGTATAGAGGTCCTGGATGGCAGGAAGCTTGGCCCCAGTGATGTATTGGGTCGTACGCACTACCCTTCGTGCCTTGTGGTCAGAGGCCGAGCAGTTGCCATAACAGGAAGTGATGCAACCCGTCAGGATGCTCTCGATGGTGCAGCTGTAAAACCTTTTGAGGATCTGAGGACCCATGCCAAATCTTTTCAGTCTCCCGAGGGGGAATAGGTTTTGTTGTGCCCTCTTCACGGCTGTCTTGGTGTGCTTGGACCATGTTAGTTTGTTGGTGATGTGGACGCCAAGGAACTTGAAGCTCTCATCCTGCTCCACTACAGCCCCGTTGATGAGAATGGGGCCGTGCTCGGTACTCCTTTTCTTGTAGTCCACAATCATCTCCTTTGTTTTGATCGCGTTGAGGGAGAGGTTGTTGTCCTTATACCACACGGTCAGTCTCTGACCTCCTCCCTATAGGCTGTCTCATCGTTGTCTATGATCAGGACTACCACTGTTGTGTCATCTGCAAACTTACTGATGGTGTTGGAGTCATGCTTGGGTGAACAAGGAGTACAGGAGGGGACTGCGCACGCACCCCTGAATGGCCCCCGTGTTGAGGATCAGCGTGGCGGATGTGTTGTTACCTACCCTTAACACCTGGGGGCGGCCCGTCAGGAAGTCCAGAATCCAGTTGTAGAGGGAGGTGTTTAGTCCCAGGGTCCTTAGCTTAGTGATGAGCTTTGAGGGCACTATGGTGTTGAATGCTGAGCTGTAGTCAATGAATAGCATTCTCACATAGCTGTTCCTTTTGTCCAGGTGTGAAAGGGCAGTGTGGAGTGCAAAATAGATTACATCATTTGTGGATCTTTTGAGGCGGTATGCAAATTGGAGTGGGTCAAGGATTTCTGGGATAATGGTGTTGATGTGAGCCATGACCAGCCTTTCAAAGCATTTCATGGCTACAGACGTGAGTGCTACGGGTCGGTAGTCATTTAGGCAGGTTACCTTAGTGTTCTTGGGCACTCGAATGACCCTGCTGGAGAGGAAGTAAAAGTAACTTGCAACCTTATGTTACAGCCACCAGAAACAAACAGAGCAGACGAAGCCAACAAGCATCATTCTCTGTTCTTGGATCTGAATCAACTCGACCCCAAAAGAGAAAGATAAACGAGAATGACTACTCATGAACTATCCATAAACCGGAAAAACATAGTTATGCATTTTGAAAGGTGGAAGAGTGACGCCAAAATGGCCACGTTCTCACAGTTCCGTTTTTAGCCTGCTAGCTACGTTAGTTGCTAACCTTAGTGTGTTCAATGTTCAAGCTAGCTAACATCTTCCTTATTCTGACTGTTTTGCATTCAAATGAATCCAACGATAGCATCATGTAGCTACACTGCATAAACCCCACAAGATGCCCAATGCTTTATTTCAACTAGCTAATGTTAGCTAGTTAAAGCTAAATATGCAGATTGCTGACATGATAGTGTGTTTCATTTGTAGATAATGCTAACTACCTAGGTGGTTGCAGCATTTTCAGCTCAGGACCACTCCAAAAAATGAATCTAGCTATAAAATTCAGTACGGTAACACCACACAAACATATATTTCTCAGGGAGATACAGGTGGAGAAGGTCTGATTTCGAGGGAACCTGAGGCTGTACAAGTTGTGGTTGTGCAAACCCCAACACAAGAAATTCTCACAACCAACAGAAAGAAAACCCAATACAAAACTTTTTGAAACATTTTCTATAATACTTATTCCCTCGGACGATCCAATCCAAAACAAAACTTACATCTACAATACGGCAAAACGTGCAGCCAAACCAAAATGTGCACCAGGTCTACTTACTGGCTAAACACAGAACACAAAAATCATATTGACTGCCCACCCTCGAAAGAACAAGTTATCCTTACCACGGACACGCCGAACTTCAAGGGAAAACTCCTGCAACATCAGACGCCAGTGAAAGGAGTCAGCGTTTTGTGGAACTAGTCTTTTGCAGGAATATGAGAGGATTGTGATCAGTATCGACAACTTGCGGAGTAGAAGCCGACACAAACCTCAATGAACTGAAGAGCCAGGATCAAAGCGAACGCTTCTTTCTCGATGGTGGAGTAGTGTTTTTGATAGGAGGCTAACTTCTTTGAAAAGTACCCCACAGGGTGCTCAATATCACTGTCTTGCTGTAGAAACATAGTACCTTCTCCTTAATTTCTGGCATGTGTACAAAGAAAATGGAGAACGGCCATCTGGAGCAGCAAGCACAGGTGCGGAGACTAAAATGGCCTTTGTCTTCTAAAACACAGCTTGACAGTCTGAGCTCCAACGAAAAGTGACTTTGGGACTGGTCAAATCCGTAAGCAGGAAACAGCCTGGGCAAAGTTCTTTCAAAATGCCTGTGCCATCTCCAAGAATCGGCACAGTTCCTGGCGAGAAGTTGGCACAAGAAGGTTATTGATGGCCTCCACTTTTGCCATGACTGGTCAACTTTTCCTTGGCCCACCACTTGGCCCACGTATTTCACTCTTTGACAGGTTAACTGTCAAGTTGGCAGATGCAAATAGTTCAAACAGGCTCCATAATGTCCTGAAGGTGTTCTGGCCAGGTGGCACTAAATACTACCACATTGTGATACGAAGAACCAGTTTTCTGCCCATCCCTGTCTTTGGGCACTGGGGAAAAAGACTGCTGAAAACTTAGTTTGAGGTGACTTATCTGGATAGTTTTTTGTGTAGGGATAATAAGTACTTGAGGTGCCTTACTTGTGAAGGTAGTTTTATGTGTCAACACAAATTCATCTGCGAGAACTGTGCTCATTAATGTAGGTAGGTAACTATTTCTTGAAGGCAAATCTTGAACTACTAGAGCAGTATGAGTGTCTTTAATTCTTGACCTCTTGAGAAGCACCCCACCAAAAAGACATGCTTGTTCCTTTGCGACAGTCTTTCGGCAATTTACGGAACTGTTCTCTCTATGGGGTGAGAGCCTGAAAAGCGAGCTTGCCCCAGAACAGGCAACAAAAGTGCGCCTTCGGGCCATTCGATCATACAGGACTTTCATTTTCGTTTGCATCTTTTCCATACTATCACTGGCAAACTCAAAAGGAGCGGTTCAATCTGTATTGAAAAGTGCTAACGTGCTCCAACAGACCTCTGACATAATGTCCAAACAAGCTCATTCGGACTAAAACAGACTGCTGAACATCCTCCAGTACTGCAAATAGCACTATGGCCACCCAAAGTGCTATTTGCTTATGCAACTTTCAAACTGATTTCACCAATCTTATAACACCTACATTGTTTGTCAGTGACAGAAACAGTACAACAAAAGTGTTGTTTGAACACATATCAAGCAAAGTAGAGCTTCAGAGTAAGTGATAAGTGACTACTACAATACAGCAACTACTATAATCCTGGGGAAAAAGAAACCTGAATGTTGTCGCTCAACAGAAAAATGAACTAACAAATGAGTCACTTTGACAACTAAATAAAATCAGAATGGGTTTCAAATGGTGTCTGAAAGTTGGCAAAGCAATCAGCAAAGTGTCTTAAAAGACACCACCATGCAATGTTCCCTCATTTTTTGGGAGACTGAGCAGATTTCTCAGATGTCTTCTGAGCACAAATGCAAAAATTCTGTGCAACTTCCTGCGCGCTTTTACTGTGAACACTGAGGCTGTACCCGCTTTAAGTTACAGTTTTAACAGTGGCAATGTAGGCTACTGTGGCTATTTGATCATAACGTAGGCCACCCAGAGTGGCCTACCATCAAAAGCAATGGAGAAAATGCATCCCATAACATTTGAAACCCGATTCAGGAAACTAGGCATATGTCGCAAGTCACGACTTCACAGGAGAGACGTTTGAACGTTAAAACATTTTAATTTAAATCAAAATGCGATTTTTGGCAGAAATGCCTTTTTGAACATGTGAGCAGAAAAACTGAAGGGAGCAACCTTCCCACTAGCCATGATTGGCTGAGATAATGAGTGGGCTGGACATGCCGAGAGAGGAGAGAGGATTGGTCTGCCATATAGAGGGCTTCTGTCTATTTGAGCTCGTCAGTCTGTGTTGGTAATCCTATCGAACGCTGTTTTTTAAAAGATGTATTGTGTAGTGGAGCTGCATTAGTGTTGCTCTCCACTTTCTGGACGATCAAGTTTTGAAATCAGTGGAATTAGAGCATGATAGCTAAAGAGATGGATAAAACACCTGTCTCCGGATTACATCTCCAAACTAAGGGCAACTGTGGTATGGCAATCCAAACAGGGAGACGCGCCCATCATGCATGACAATGTAAACAGGTAAGATTATCGAGTGTTAGCTGTTAGCTACATAATTACCTCGACACCGGTGCCCCCCGCACATTGACTCTTATCTCTTACTTTTTTATTACCAGTGGTAACAACAACTAAGTATCTTGGTTTTCATCCAGACTCTAACCTCAGTGGTGATCAACATGTGGAGCAGTCAGTGAGGAAGGCCTCAAAACGCCTGTTCTTGCCAGAAATGGCCTACCCACTGAAGATCTGGTCACAGTCTTTACTACACTGGTCAGGCCTTGTCTGGAATACAGTGGAGTGCGGTTAGTTGGATGCAGTAAAAAGCAGCAGGCCCAACTAGACAGGGTGCAGAGGACGGCCTTGAGGATCATCTCCAGAGGTGGAGCAGTCCAACCACAGCTCCCCTCACTGCAGAGCATGCGAGAGCAGGCAGCAGTGCACCTAGTGAAGGACATGCACACTCTTGACCATCCACTGATTGAACAGCTCCCTCCAAAAAGAGGTAATTGCACCACCAGGCTCCTGAGAAACAGCCACAAACTGTCCTGTATAACTGCCCATACCAACCGCCTGCGAAACACCACTCCACCCACTGCTGTCAGACTGTATAATAACTCTAGCTCTTAAATGATTCTCCCAAAAGTTCACTTTCCATCCCTCTAAGTGAGCATTTCTCATTTGCCAAGATAATCCATCCTCCTGACAGGTGTGGCATATCAAGAAGGTGATTAAACAGCATGATCACAATGCCACAGATTTCTCAAGTTTTGAGGGAGCGTGCAATTGGCATGCTGACTGATGGAA
Source organism: Salvelinus alpinus (assembly GCF_045679555.1). Taxonomy (NCBI): domain Eukaryota; kingdom Metazoa; phylum Chordata; class Actinopteri; order Salmoniformes; family Salmonidae; genus Salvelinus; species Salvelinus alpinus. The sequence continues at coordinate 2,817,796 of NC_092099.1, read as the reverse complement.
TGTCTACCAGAGCTGTTGCAAGAGATTTGAAAGTTAATTTCTCTACCATGAGCTGCCTCCTCCAATGTCGTTTTGCAGATCACGTGGGGTGGGGTGGGGTGGGGGGGGGGGGGGGCACACGTGACACCGGCACATTTTGGAATTCTAACACCTTAAAACATTGTGTTTGAGCTATTCCTTCTGCATCCATTGTACAATTAGTCTGTGTGGTTAACGGGGGCTGAGCTGAAGAGGTGTTTGTGAGACAAGGGTGGATCCCAAAGGTTTCCGGTCCGGGTCTTTTTACAAAAAGATGTCTGCTATCTATGAAAAGCTGAGACTCTCACAAACATGCACGATTTGCTGTATGACGCTCACAAGCTACACATGAGCCATTAGAAGGGGTTCTTCTATATAGAAGAGCATTGGAAATCCCAGGACTTAGTGTCTATAATACTGTATTAAGCTGGTTGGATATTCATCTCTGAGCAAACAATTTCTGTACTTACAGCATTCATATTAATTCATTTTTGTCAGGTTTTTGCTTTGGATTACCTTATTTTTTGTATTGACGTTTGTGACTACATTTCCCATTTAAATTTGATATATCATTTCCGAGATTGTTTTTTGTACATTTTCTAAAAGTACATACTCAGAGTTTAAAAATTATATATCATACACTGCAGTTGGGGGAAACATGCTTATTTAACCTCTAATTCCTCCCAAACCCGGATCCGGGAGCACCCCCCACAGTAAAAAAGCTGACTAGCATAGCCTAGCATAGCGTCACAAGTAAATACTAGCATCTAAATATCATTAAATCACAAGTCCAAGACACCAGATGAAAGATACACATCTTGTGAATCCAGCCATCATTTCTGATTTTTAAAATGTTTTACAGGGAAGACACAATATGTAAATTGTGCTAAGCTATTAGCTAACCACGTTAGCAAAAGACACCACTTTTTTTACTCCACCAGTTTTTTACTCCATCAGTAGCCATCACTAATTCGACCAAATAAAGATATAAATAGCCACTAACCAAGAAACAACTTCATAAGATGACAGTCTGATAACATATTTATTGTATAGCATATGTTTTTTTAGAAAAATGTGCATATTTCAGGTATAAATCACAGTTCTACATTGCAGCTGCAATCTGAAATAGTGCCGAAGCTGCCAGAATGATTACAGAGACCAACGTCAAATACCTAATTACTCATCTTAAAACATTTCTGAAAAATACACAGCGTACAGCAAATGAAAGCCCAACATCTTGTGAATCCAGCCAATATGTCAGATTTTTTAAGTGTTTTACAGCGAAAACACAATATAGCATTATATTAGCTTAGCACAATAGCCAGAAACACAAGCAATTTACCAGCAGCACAGGTTAGCGATCGTAACAATACAGCAAAAGATATATAATTTTTGACTAACCTTGATATACTTCGTCAGATGACAGTCCTGTAACATCATATTACACAATGCATATAGGTTTTGTTCGAAAATGTGCATATTTAGCAGCACAAATCGTGGTTATACAATGTGATCAGTGGCAACAGGTCATGCATTCTGGAAAGGCACCTAAGTTTACGATTATTTATCGATTAGATTGACTAAAAAATACATGTTGGACAGCAAATGAAAGATGCATTAGTTATTAATGCAACCGCTGAGTTAGATTTTTAAAATGAACGTTACTAGACATACAGTGTGCGTTACAGCCAGACTAGTGCCGCAATAATGGCGGACAAATCTGTTTACATTTTTCCACATAAATACGGAATAACATCATAAATAGCTCTTACTTTTGGACGAGCTTCCATCAGAATCTTGAGCAAGGTGTCCTTTGTCCAAAAGAATCGTTGCTTGGTTGTAAAACGTCGTCTTCAACTTCGGAATTAGCAGCTAACAATAGCTATGTGGCCACAACATGCCCAAATCCCCAAAACGCAATACTAAGGAAATTCCGAAAATAGCAATATACTCGCATAAACTGATATAACTCGGTTTAAAATAACTTCGTTATGATGTTTCTAACACCTATATCGAATTAAATTACAGACGGATATAGCTAAGGCCGATAACTGAGCGTTTCAAAATGCCATCCTGAGATCTTGCTTTGCGCAATGACGAACGACGAAAAGAGAGCTCCCTTCGTTCCTTGGCCTTTTATAAGCTCTGAGAACTACGTAGACACTCCATTCCACTTCTCATTGGTTACTGACATCCAGGGGAAGGCGGGTGCAGTTCATGTCGACCCATAGGATACATACAGAGCTTTAAACTGATCTGAGAACAGAGCCTAGTTTTCAGACCTTCGCAGTTCCTGTCATGAATTTCGCTGCAGAAAGAGTTTTGGTTCACCCACAGACATAATTCAAACGGTTTTAGAAACTAGAGATTGTTTTCTATCCAATAGTAATAATAATATGCATATTGTACGAGCAAGAATTGAGTACGAGGCAGTTTAATTTGGGAACGATAAATGTCCAAGTTGAAACAGCACCCCCTGTAGTGTCAAGAGGTTAAAATGTGATAAACGTGTTATTCCACCTTGTAGACAAGTACCAGAAAACCCCCTTAAGTTTTTCATACTTACTCAAGAGCTCTTTTTTGAGTACGCCCATTCAGCATTGTTCATACCCTTTTAAGCTTTAGTTCGACGCATCTCTTTAAGTATTCACGTCAGGCCATGTGCTAAACTGAGTGATTAAGGTAGTGTAGGAAACAAGTGGTTGAAGTAGTAACCTAAAAGAAGGTACATCTCCAGGTAAAAATACACTTTATCTAGTCCTTGACCTATATCCTAACATGTTGTTCTTCACATTGTTTCTGGTAAATACACTATATATATATCAAACTATACACTATATATATATAACAACAACAACAAAAAAGATGTGAAGATGGGCCAATAGACAGGGCCGCCTTGTTTCTTGTTTAGCTCCTAAGCAACTTTGTAGTATTATTTTTAAATGTTCTTTCTCACGTTATTAGCCCACAACATTTTTTGGTATTATTATATACAGCCGGAAATAACTTTGGGATATCAAAGAGGCAGTAACTCACCAGCATTTCGACCAGGAATACGACTTTCCTAAATTGGAACCTTTGATTGTACGTTCCAAGGCGATTGAACTTATCCCAGAGGCTGCTCCAAGACGCCGCCGGCGGAGAAGACGTATTCGGAGTGGACTTTTAGTCCGACTCAGGAGGCGTGCACACCATCCACCGCTTCCGAGTATATTACTCGTTTATGTTCAGTCCCTGGACAATAAAGTTGACGAGCTCAGGGCGAGGAAGATCCTTCCAGAGAGGCCTCAGGGACAGTAACATGCTCTGTTTCACAGAATCATGGCTCTCTCCAGAAATACTGTCCCCATCCATACAGCCAGCAGGGTTTTCAATACATTGTGCGGATAGGGATAATGAACTCTCTGGGAAGAAGAAAGGCAGAGGTGTATGTTTCATGATTAACTACCCATGGTGTGATTGTGGTAACGTACAGAAACTCAAGTCCTTTTTGTTCAGCCGACCTAGAATACCTTGTGCAAACTGGAAACTTCATATCCTGAGGACGCATTTATTATAGCTGGAGACTTTAATAAAGTAAATCTGAGAAAAACGCTACCAAAATTCTATCAACACATTGCCTGCAGTACTCTCACTTCAAAAACTTCAAAAACACTCAACCGTTGTTACTCTCTGTTCCGGGATGGCTGCAAGGTCCTCCCCCGACCTCCCTTCGGCAAATCAGATCACGACTACATTTTGCCCCTCCCTTCCCATAGGCAGGAAGTACCCGTGCTAAGGTCTATTCAATGCTAGTCAAGACTGTTTTGATCTCGAGGACTGCGACATGTTCCCGGGTTGCCTCTGAGAATAACATGAACGTATACACTGACACGGTGACTTCAGTGTATAGTCGATGCTGTTCACACTGTGACGATTAAAACCTGACCAAAAACCGTAGATAGATGGCAGCATTGAAAGCCTGAACCACTGCATTTAACCACGGCAAGGTGACTGGGAATATGATTGAATACAAACAGTCTAATTATGCCCCCTGCAAGGCAATCAAACAGCCAAAATGTCAGCCAGTCAAAAGTTTGGACACAGCTACTCATTCCAGGGTTTTTCTTTATTTTCACTACTTTCTGCATTGTAAAATAATGGTGAAGACATCACATCTATGAAATAACACATATGGAATCATGTAGCAATCCAAAAAATGTTAAACAAATAAAAAATAATTCAAATTTTAGATTCTTAAAAGTAGCTACCCTTTGCCTTGATAAAGGCTTTGCACACTCTTCACATTCTCTCAACCAGCTTCATGAGGTAGTCAACAGGAATGCATTTCAATTAATAGGTGTGCCTTAAGATAATTTGTGGAATTTCTTTCCTTCTTAATGCTTTCTCCGCAGAGGAGTTACATGGAATATTGTCAAAAAGCCATACCACCCTCTCAGGCCCTAGAGCTTGAGAAGGGAGATATGGAGATTTGAAAGAAGAAAGAAGAGTGAGTTTTTGTTTTTGTCAATGTACTATTTTTTATTTGGGTGGATTAAGTTAGTTTCGTTATCACGTACGGATTTTATTTTTTACATTGTTTTGGTTTTTCAACCCGTCCAGTTGGTGGCGGCTATACATATTTTGGGGTTGTAGTCTGCCATAAAACCCACGCTGCTTTTTTGAAAGATATCACGTAGTAGAAATGCAAAAGTGTTGCTCTCCACTTTCTGGAGGCCTGAGTTTTGAAATCAGTGGAATGCTGATTGGACTTAGAGTATGATAGCTAAGGAGATGGAGACAATTCTGGTGTTTGATTGCAAATATGCAGAGGGAGTCAAAAAGAGAACACTGAAGGGATTGTATAAAACACCTGTCTCCGGATTACATCTTCAAACTTAGGGCAACCCTGGCATCCGTCACAGAGAGGGAGAAGCGTCCATCCAGGTATACGGGTAAGATAGTCTATCTAGCTACATTTTCAGATATTATACCTTTTAATTTAATCAGGTATTCATTTTCATTTCAAGTTAAAGTGTACTGTCAGCTAGCTGGCTATCGTTAGCTGGCTGGCTCGCTAGCTAATGTTACGTGTATGATCTGTGTAGTAATATTATTTGTATCTCAGAGCCATTTGCATTGCTAGTTATAGCTTAATATTAGCTAGCTAGCTAACATTGAACCTGGTTGGTTAGATACCTGCAGATTCATGCAGGGTAGTAATGTTATGAGTTGGGATTATGGTTCATTGTTTAGCTAGCTAACTAAATGTCTAAACAAAAGACTACACTATGCAAGTAAACATTTCAGTACACCTTCTGTATCCTGTGCATGTGACAAATAAACATCGATTTTATTTGATATAGTATGTGTTTACCAGAAAGGGGAATGTGAAAAACATGACCTGCACAAATGTCAAATTAGGATATAACATTAGGCCAATCTCCTTAAAGAGATGGGTGAGGCTAAGGCTTTAGAGGGTGTGAACGATGCTGAATGGGTGTGAAAGTAGAGCTCTCCAGTAGGTTTACCAAAACATTTTAGCAACCAGGAAACTATTCTAATTTTATCAAACAGGAAATGGCGTAGCAATTTCTCTATAGTACATCTAAGTAAAAGGTCTTCTGTTATTTGCGTTTCTTCTGCTCAGTTTTCTTGGGAAGTTGTGTCATTTCGCTCCAGTTCACACTGACAGTGTACCATCACTATCAGAAAACCCTGCAATGTCTGGTTCAATGGCAATGTCCTAGTTACCCACGTCAAGGATTTGATCATCATCTGATTCATTTTCAGTCTGAGAGTCAGCTCATCTTCCTCCAGAAAGAAGTAAATCACAACATTCTCAACAATCTCAACAATCAAGGCTAGCCAGGAAGAATCCTTTGTTAAACCTAGCTCGTAATAATGTATTTTTCATTCATATTTACAGATCACCTACGAGTTTGTTATTGAGGCACATGAAAGTACACATGTTTAATAAGGCATTTCTGCCACCCCCCCCCCCCCCCCCGGAATAAACATTGTTATGAAAAAATATCCTTTGAATTGGGAATGTCGGTTTTACGGACACTTGAGAGATCCAGACACATTTGTCAATAAAACAGATGAATGCAACTGTTTATGTCAAATTGTTTTGTGTTCTACTTGTAGCCCTGGTTGTACTGAAAACTTAATTGTGAGGCTAAATATAGGGGTTGGACATGCAGATAAATGAAAGTCAAATAAATGAAATGTCGATTTTTGCTGGAGTCTCGAGTCTGATCGGGTTAATCCCACTTTAACACAATAACATGTTAAGAAATCCAAGGGGGGGTGAAAATTTATGATAGGCACTGTAAAGGTCGGAGTCAGTAGTAACATATGAATATGATGCAATATCATCTTCTCCATATCTCCCTTCTAACAGCTGTGTCTCCTCTCCATCACTCCATGTGTCACACTGATGTTGTTCCCTGTGTTAGTGGGGACCCTGGGTGAATGCTTGCATGAGAATCTCAACGCAACAAGGCTCAAGGATCACTTCCCGTCTATGTTACAGAACCAACATCCACTCTAAGCACAAGAGTTCAACGATTATGCAAGATAAGACACTCAGGTTGTGTTTACACAGGCAGTCCAAATCGGATCTTTTGCCCAATTATTGACTCGAGCTGATCTGATTGGTCAATAGACCATTTAGTGGAAAAATATCAAAATTGGTCTGCCTGTGTAAACACAGCCTTACATACACTTACCCTGGCAAGACGGTTGGTTTCAATGGATGGTTAACTATTCATTATAGACATCCTTGATTCCAAGATGGCGTAGCAGTCGGACGTGTGTTTTGTCTTGTCCCGTGTAAATAATCGTTTTCCTCGTTTTTTCCGTTTATATTTTAATCTCACTTTCCATCTACGGACTGAATATACTCTCCTGCAACCCCCAACACCCAATGTGGTACGGATCTGCTATTTTTATACTTTAGAACCGGAACCCCCATCAGAAGCTAGCCAGCTAACTAACTACTAGCTAGTTATCAGTTAGTCACTGCTAGTGGTCTTTACCGTTAACTCGGACACCAGCCAGCCTCAGCTTGGTCAATACATTCCAGTCTGCACAGCGCGATATCAACCCAGAGAATATCGGACTGCTTTTTCTCTACCAAATCTCCAGATTACTACCGCAAGCTCTGGACCTTTACACCGGATCAGATAGCTAGCTGCAATCTGAGTGGCTACCCCTGGCTAACGTCTCTGTCCCGAAGCAAGCAACAGTTAGCCTTGAGCTAGCCTCGAGCTAGGCCAATCTCCCGGCTAGCCGAAGAGGTCCTCCGGCTAATTCTTGTGCTACAATACATATTTTGCCAATTGGCCTGGACCTTTTTTTGCCGACACAGAGCCCTGCCAATCCATCACAACTGGTCTGCCGACATAATCGTCCGAGGCTAGCTAGCTGCAAACCGTGTGACTATTGGCTTACGTCGATCCCGGAGCAAACTCAAATCATTCCGGAGCTAGCCAGCTGAGGAGTTCCATCAGCCATTCCTGGGCTACAGTCACCTATCCGGACCCGTTTTTTTTGTTTTGTTGTTGCTGCAGATACGGAGCACCACCGGGCCTTCACGACTGACTGCCGACGTTATCTGCCCGAGGGAGTTATCCAACTGGCACCTCCGTCCCGACGTTACCTGAACGCTCATCTGGGGCCCGCTAACCGTTAGCTGTCTTATCGGCTGCTATCTGAATAAGTATATCGGACAATTATTATTATTATTTAGTTATTTTATTTTTTTCTTGGGTCACTATATCTATTTTGCCAATTTGGATTGATCCCCTCTACCACACGGAACCCCACTAACCTACCGACGGAAACGCACGAGGTATCTACAAATAGACTTCCATACTATGCTATTTTGCTACCGATAGCCATCTACCCGGCCAGCTGTCTGGATCGCCGTGACCCCAACCAACCTCTACTCACTGGACCCTTATTGATCACTCGATTAAGCATGCCTCTCCTTAATGTAAATATGCCTTGTCCATTGCTGTTCTGGTTAGTGTTTATTGGCTTATTTCACTGTAGAGCCTCTAGCCCTGCTCACTATACCATATCCAACCTCACAGTTCCACCACCCACATATGCGATGACATCACCTGGTTTCAATGATGTTTCTAGAGACAATATCTCTCTCATCATCACTCAATACCTAGGTTTACCTCCACTGTATTCACATCCTACCATACCTTTGTCTGTACATTATTCCTTTAAGCTATTTTATCGCCCCCAGAAACTTCCTTTTACTCTCTGCTCTAGAAGTTCTAGACGACCAATTCTCATAGCTTTTAGCCGTACCCTTATCCTACTCCTCCTCTGTTCCTCTGGTGATGTAGAGGTGAATCCAGGCCCTGCAGTACCTAGCTCCACTCCTATTCCCCAGGCGCTCTCTTTTGATGACTTCTGTAACCGTAATAGCCTTGGCTTCATGCATGTTAACATTAGAAGCCTCCTCCCTAAGTTTGTTTTGTTCACTGCTTTATCACACTCTGCCAACCCGGATGTTTTAGCCGTGTCTGAATCCTGGCTTAGAAAGACCACCAAAAATTCAGACATTTTCATCCCCAACTACAAGATTTTCAGACAAGATAGAACGGCCAAAGGGGGCGGTGTTGCAATCTATTGCAAAGATTGCCTGCAGAGTTCTGTTGTACTATCCAGGTCTGTTCCCAAACAATTTGAACTTCTACTTTTAAAAATCCACCTCTCTAAAAACAAGTCTCTCACCGTTGCCGCCTGCTATAGACCACCCTCTGCCCCCAGCTGTGCTCTGGACACTATATGTGAACTGATTGCCCCCATCTATCTTCAGAGCTCGTGCTGCTAGGCGACCTAAATTTTAACATGCTTAACACCCCAGCCACCCTACAATCTAAGCTTGATGCCCTCAATCTCACACAAATTATCAATGAACCTACCAGGTACCACCCCAATTCCGTAAACACGGGTACCCTCATAGATATCATCCTAACAAACTTGCCCTCCAAATACACCTCTGCTGTTTTCAACCAAGATCTCAGCGATCACTGCCTCATTGCCTGCATCCGTAATGGGTCAGCGGTCAAACGACCTCCACTCATCACTGTCAAACGCTCCCTGAAACACTTCAGCGAGCAGGCCTTTCTAATCGACCTGGCCGAGGTATCCTGGAAGGATATTGATCTCATCCCGTCAGTAGAGGATGCCTGGACATTTTTTAAAAATGCCTTCCTCACCATCTTGAATAAGCATGCCCCATTCAAGAAATTTAGAACCAGGAACAGATATAGCCCTTGGTTCTCTCCTGACCTGACTGCCCTTAACCAACAGAAAAACATCCTATGGCGTTCTGCATTAGCATCGAACAGCCCCCGTGATATGCAACTTTTCAGGGAAGCTAGAAACCAGTATACACAGGCAGTTAGAAAAGCCAAGGCTAGCTTTTTCAAGCAGAAATTTGCTTCCTGCAACACAAATTCAAAAAAGTTCTGGGACACTGTAAAGTCCATGGAGAATAAGAACACCTCCTCCCAGCTTCCAACTGCTCTGAAGATAGGAAACACTGTCACCACCGACAAATCCACTATAATTGAGAATTTCAATAAGCATTTTTCTACGGCTGGCCATGCTTTCCACCTGGCTACCCCTACCCCGGACAACAGCACTGCCCTCCCCTCTGCTACTCGCCCAAGCCTTCCCCATTTCTCTTTCTCCCAAATACAGTCAGCTGATGTTCTAAAAGAGCTGCAAAATCTGGACCCTTACAAATCAGCCGGGCTAGATAATCTGGACCCTTTCTTTCTAAAACTATCTGCTGAAATTGTTGCCACCCCTATTACTAGCCTTTTCAACCTCTCTTTCGTGTCGTCTGAGATTCCCAAAGATTGGAAAGCAGCTGCGGTTATCCCCCTCTTCAAAGGGGGGGACACTCTTGACCCTAACAGCTATAGACCTATATCTATCCTACCCTGCCTTTCTAAGGTCTTCGAAAGCCAAGTCAACAAACAGATTACCGACCATTTCGAATCCCACCATACCTTCTCCGCTATGCAATCTGGTTTCAGAGCTGGTCATGGGTGCACCTCAGCCACGCTCAAGGTCATAAACGATATCTTAACCGCCATCGATAGGAAACAATACTGTGCAGCCGTATTCATTGACCTGGCCAAGGCTTTTGACTCTGTCAATCACCACATCCTCATCGGCAGACTCGACAGCCTTGGTTTCCTTAATGATTGCCTCGCCTGGTTCACCAACTACTTCTCTGATCGAGTTCAGTGTGTCAAATCGGAGGGTCTGTTGTCCGGGCCTCTGGCAGTCTCCATGGGGGTGCCACAGGGTTCAATTCTTGGACCGACTCTCTTCTCTGTATACATCAATGATGTCGCTCTTGCTGCTGGTGATTCTCTGATCCACCTCTACGCAGACGACACTATTCTGTATACTTCTGGCCCTTCTTTTGACACTGTGTTAACAACCCTCCAGGCGAGCTTCAATGCCATACAACTCTCCTTCCGTGGCCTCCAATTGCTCTTAAATACAAGTAAAACTAAATGCATGCTCTTCAACCGATCGCTGCCTGCACCTGCCCGCCTGTCCAACATCACTACTCTGGACGGCTCTGACTTAGAATATGTGGACAACTACAAATACCTAGGTGTCTGGTTAGACTGTAAACTCTCCTTCCAGACTCACATCAAACATCTCCAATCCAAAGTTAAATCTAGAATTGGCTTCCTATTCCGCAACAAAGCATCCTTCACTCATGCTGCCAAACATACCCTTGTAAAACTGACCATCCTACCAATCCTCGACTTCGGTGATGTCATTTACAAAATAGCCTCCAAAACCCTACTCAATAAATTGGATGCAGTCTATCACAGTGCCATCCGTTTTGTCACCAAAGCCCCATATACTACCCACCACTGCGACCTGTACACTCTCGTTGGCTGGCCCTCGCTTCATACTCGTCGCCAAACCCACTGGTTCCAGGTCATCTACAAGACCCTGCTAGGTAAAGTCCCCCCTTATCTCAGCTCGCTGGTCACCATAGCAACACCTACCTGTAGCACGCGCTCCAGCAGGTTTATCTCTCTGGTCACCCCCAAAACCAATTCTTCCTTTGGCCGCCTCTCCTTCCAGTTCTCTGCTGCCAATGACTGGAACGAACTACAAAAATCTCTGAAACTGGAAACACTTATCTCCCTCACTAGCTTTAAGCACCAGCTGTCAGAGCAGCTCATAGATTACTGCACCTGTACATAGCCCATCTATAATTTAGCCCAAACAACTACCTCTTTACCTACTGTATTTATTTATTTATTTTGCTCCTTTGCACCCCATTATTTCTGTCTCTACTTTGCGCTTTCTTCCACTGCAAACCAACCATTCCAGTGTTTTTAGTTTTTATTTTACTTGCTGTGTTGTATTTACTTCGCCACCATGGCCTTTTTATATTTTTATTTATTTATACATATATTTGTTTGCCTTCACCTCCCTTATCTCACCTCACTTGCTCACATTGTATATAGACTTATTTTTTTCATTTTTTTTTTCACTGTATCATTGACTATATGTTTGTTTTACTCCATGTGTAACTATGTGTTGTTGTATGTGTCGAACTGCTTTGCTTTATCTTGGCCAGGTCGCAATTGTAAATGAGAACGTGTTCTCAATTTGCCTACCTGGTTAAATAAAGGTTAAATAAATAAATAAAATAAATAAAAATCCTGCAAACCTAGTTGGAGTCCCATGGTGTTTGTGAGTGTGTCATTTCCAATGTCCTATACATCTGGCGGAGCGGAGCCCCTTAGTGTGTCTGTGTCCTTTACCTGTGGCGGTGCCCCGTGGTTGAGGCTTTCCTGTGAGGAGAAGTGGCTGTGACTACGTCGGCGCGACGGCAGACGCTGGTACTGGCGCTGGTACTCTTCCTCTTCCTCCGAGTCCTCCAGGCCATACAGTTGTCCGCTGCTGCGGAGGTGCCCGTTGTTGGCACTGCCACCCGAAGACTGGCTCATCCTGGACAAGGATCGTGCCCGCATCATCCAGTTCTCTGGGTATGGCACCTCGTCTGACCGGATAGAGAGGTCATAGACGGGGGGGCCTACGGAATCCATGTTCGTGTGGGAAAGAGCAAGAGATGTTGTACCTAGTGTAATAACGTGTACCTTTTGGGTGATCAGTTATATTCTACTTCTAGCAGAGTGCATTCTTGCCAGAGTGCATTCTTGGTTCAAATAGTATTGGAGTACTGGAATATCATATTGAGTGCCAGATAGGTTGGATTTGCACTTTTGGGACAAGTCCATTTTGCTCCAGGAAAACTCAATCAAGCACAGCAAGGGTTGCAAAGCTACCAGTAATTTCTCAAAGTAATCTATGGCAATCTATTGTAACTTTGGTAATTTGCACTTGAATAACCTTAAAAAAAATGTATTTATATATAGTATTCATTTTTTATATCTATGTTCATATTGTCCATGAGTTTTGGTTCAAGAGAAAATAGCCTAATTAATTAAAAAATCATCTAATAAACAATGGCATTGTTTTCAACGAGATGCATCTCTTCAATTTATTGACTTTTTTCACAACTGCCACCAGTTTGCCGCCAAAACATTTACAACAAAAACATATTGAAGTTGTAAAAAAAAGAATTCATGCTGAAACCATAATATTAAACACCAATGGTGTTCACTAAATTGATGGTATATATTTAGGATAATGTTTTACAGCTTTGTCATTCTATTTTTTTATTTAAAAATCATCAAATTGTATGATTTTATATATTTTACGTGGCCACACAGAGGGCCAGAGATAATCAGACGTGATAATCTGAAGTACCCGAAAATACCACTAGATGTCATCTGTTAAAATGAATTTTAAAAACTTGAACGTTATCAAAGTCCTGGTAGTGTAATGGTAAACTTAAAAAGTTACAGTAATATACCCTCCCTTTGCAACCCTAAGAACAGCTAAGGCATTTAGGCTTGACCCTTGGCTACATTGTATGTATGTACTTTGTGTCCTAATATCAATGAGCACATGCATTAATATATACAATAGAATAAGAATATGTTTATGTTAGTGGTGTAGTCCTCACCGAAGCGGGCCGGCTTGTCCAGCAGACTCATCCGGCGGCTGTGGAGGACCTCCGTGTTGAACTCGGGGTCTCTCTCACCCTGCTCCTCCAGGATCTGCTGGAACATGCAGGCCATGTCGGCCTCGGCTGTCAGGGACTCCCGTGTGCCGCCCTCCAGACTGCTCTGTGGACTCTGGAGACATCACCACCACCATGTCAGTACTTCTCTAGGCAAGATTATTTTAGAAAACATTTGTTTTTCACTAATGTTTGTCATCGTGCCATTGTGGTGTTTTGAGCCCGGCTGTGATAATTCTACCAGAGTTCTACCAGAGTTTCACTGCGATTCTGCTAGTGGCATGCGTCTATCAAAAATGATGCAGTGACCAAAGACTATCAGGGGGATTTTCTGGCTGAATTGTTGGGAAATCCATTTCGAAGACAGCTCTGAAGTGATGTATTAACCTAATGTTAGCTAGCCTAGCTGGGTAAATTAGTTAGCTAACTTAACATCCTGTATTAAACTCTGAAAGCCATCAGCTAAATCAAATAGCTATCTTTTGGTATACACAGTCAATCAATTTAGCTTATGCCATGATACTGGTAACTTAGTCATTGCTAGCCTGTTAGCTACCTTCAGCAGAGTAAACATGTTTGTTTGTTCGTTCTATCTTTGACTGACATTAGCTAACGTAAGATAGCTAATGTTACTCTTATTTGGTATCTCAATTTGGTTGCCAACTATTCCACCCTTGTTTGGAAAACACTCAATTACAAAAAAGAATATTTTTTTTGATATAGCTAACTCACTCTGTGTGTTGGTAGCGATGATGAATGTGTTTAAATCATCTATGGTTGGTTCTCAGCCAGTCTCAGCTGGCTAGCAATCTTGCTGCTAATTTAGTGACGCTAGTTAGCTAACAGCAAGCTGCCAATATTGAAATGTCCATGTTAGATATGCTTAGCTAGCCAGTCTAATAGAAATCAATACAATTAGTGGGGTGGCTAAATTGTGTATGGTTCTGTACTCTGTTGTAGGTGGTACAGAATCTAATTCCACCAAAATGCGCTTCTAACCCCTAGTTCTGCACAAGGTTAAGGTAAGTTAGAGAAAATATTTATAAGCTAACGGCTAAAATAGCTGAATTTACAGTACGCATGGTATAAACAGAAATTGGGTAGTGTTTGTATGGTTTGTGTTTGTTATGGGGTAAAAGGTGGTCAGAGGTAGCCTGAGACCTTCCAGACCATGTAATCAATTTAGTCTACCCCTCTTCTCTTTTTACCTTTTCTTTTTGTAAAAATCACGTTATCTGGAGTCATTCCACAGTGCCCTGCTAAAAAATACCCCAAAGCGGGGGCATTTTGGGAACACGAGCATGAGGGAGCGGACACACCTTGCAGTTATCAAGGGGCACTGAAAGGTATAAAATGAAGACTACAATAGTAATGTCACAACCACCTCATTCTTCTGTCTGCAGATTCTCAAAACACAGCACAAAGACATGTCTACAAAATTCCCCTGCAAAGGGCTACTATTGCCAAGAATGATCTGTCAAAGTAAATGGGCTGGGGGAGGTTTACAGAGAGTACTTTGAGATGAGGAAGGGGTTTTGGTTGTGCAGGGTTGTGCTTAGACAGTAAATGGGTTGTTGTGTCTTCATACTGTGTAAGAACTGCCTTTCTAAGACCTTCCTTAGCCCCCGCCCCAGCCCATTCACTTTGATGACTGATCTTTCCTGTCAAAAGCAGCTCCCAATGTCTCCTCATTATCCTTAAACAATAAGATAGTCGGTCCCATTCGGTTGACACCTTTACCAACAAAAGTGTTTTGCTCTATGTCCCTTCCACAAAAAGAGTAAAGTGCTAAAACCACAACCATGTCTTTCCAGGACTCGTACAGTACCAGCACATTTTCTGCAAGAGGTCTAAACAGTTGGTGGTTAAGAAGCCCAACACCACTTTCGTCAGTCTTATACAGCTGGCCGTTCACTGCAGAAAGGACAAGCCCATCGCCATAAGCCCAAAGAGTCCAGCCCACCATGCCGAACACAATTGCCAGTGTACCGAAGCCGGATAAAGGACTTTGGCTGTGTTTACACAGGCAGCCCAATTCTGATATTTTTTCCCCTAATTGGTCTTTTGACCAATCAGTAGGGCTGTCCCCAACAAAAATAAATCTTGGTTGACCGAGAGTCGTCTTATTTTGATTGGTCAACATTTTCAAACATGTATTTTTCCACATTTGTTATGAAATAAATCAAATATACTGTATGTAGGCTACTTTGCCTGATACTTTAAGCACTGCAATTATAAATAAAGACACAAATTACTAAAGAGGGAGCCAGAGATCATTATAACCTAACCAGAAGAAATACATCTGTTCCCGACCCCCCCTCCCACTGCCAGATGCTGCTGGCCTTCACAGATTATGCCATTAAGAGAAGTTAAATCGACATACATTTCATTCTGAGATTTATGGTATTACCGGCTTAGTACACAAGGGGGTGCCAAAAACTAAAAATACCTTTGGGCATCTGTTTACAGAATGCTAACCAAATTAGAACAAGTAATATAGAATTTCAATGGAGGCTGCTATCTAAATATGCTAATGAGCGCAAACGAAAATAAACTATTTACAAAGACAGGTAATCTAGCGCATACAGTTGGACATATATAGGTAAGAGTTACCGAATGTCATTTTTGATGAATTTGGACACTGACAAGCGAATGTAAACGAAAGACATTGTGCAAATTAAGAAAGTTTTGAAGCACGCTTGTCTGCTCTGAAATAGCATGTGTACACTCTGTGTCTGTCTGGAGTCCCTAGGGAAATGGGCCTGCCTGCTCTGCTTCAAGTAGATGGGGGAGGAGTAGACAGGCTGAGAAAGGAGAGGAGAAAAAAAGGCAAGCAAATCAAAAGATGTCAGTGGCAGCTGTACAGATAACTAATTCAAAAGGCTTTGACTTCTCAAACACAGCAGAAAGCTTACACAATATGATGCCCCGTCACCTTATTCAGTCAGTAAATTACTTAGATAACTAGCAAGTTAGACTTAGGAGTTGTGTTAATGCATAATTCTTCATTTTTCACACAGGAAAAAAATTAAAACGCGTAAGAAATCCATTACTGCGCTTTGTAAACGCTGACCTAAAATGCTTCTTATTGTAATTTCTGCTCTGCATCAGACTAACTTTGTGCATCTGTTGCATTTCTCCCCACTTGGATGAGAATTCACGAATGGGCATTCTATCAGCAGACAGCGTGTAGCTTTTTTCTCTTGTACTTGGTAGGCCTACTTTTTTTCCCTCGGTGTAGCCAGCCTACTTTTGTCTGGTAAAATTCCAGATGAACTTTAAACAAAATATTAGGACATGCAGCTGGCTACATTACTTCTATGATAAACAGAAATATGATGGCCATGCTTTGTTTTTGCAAGCTCAATTAGGCTACATGTGTGGCTGCCAGCCAAATAGCTTTGCACTTCTGTTGTCATTTAATGAAAATGAAGTTATTTTCTGCCGAATGTGTTGCACTAATGTATTTTCTGTGAAGGAACACTATGGTTGCACAATCACTCTATTGAAGCAAAAAAAACACGGCTGACTTTCAATATAAAACATGTCCCCTGTCAATACACAGCTGGACTCACCCGCTCCCGCTTTCACCCTTTGTGCTATTTACAAACATATGACTGGTTCAATTGTTCTGGGGAATTATGGTAAGCTTCATAATGTAAAATAATGTGACAGGTGAAATGAAGAATGTGATCTGCTTTATCTCCTAATGTATTGCACAAGTTGACACCAGGTATTTACTTAAAAAGTAGCTACAAATACAACAACATATTGAAAAACTTCAAATCAAATATTTTCATGTTATTGAAAAACCATCCCCTGGCTATTTCAAATACCCAGGTATATAGGCCCTGAAAATTGTCAGACTCCAGCCACCCTAGTCATAGACTGTTCTCTCTGCTACCACACGGCAAGCGGTACCGGAGCGCTAAGTCTAGGTCCAAGAGACTTCTAAACAGCTTCTACCCCCAAGCCTACTGAACATCTAGTCAAATGGCTACCCAGACTATTCACATTGCCCCCTCCCCTCTCCACACCACTGCCACTCTCTGTTGTCATCTATGCATAATCACTTTAATTAACTCTACCTACATGTACATACTACCTCAACTAACCGGTACCCCCGTACATTGATTCTGTACCAGCACCCTGTATATATTCTTATTTTTTACTGCTCCTCTTTAATTACTTGTTACTTTTATCTTTTGTTCTTATCCGTATTTTTTGAAACTGCATTGTCGGTTAGGGGCTCATAAGTAAGTATTTCACTGTAAGGTCTACACCGGTTGTATTCGGCGCATGTGACTAATAACATTTGATTTGATATATACGGTACACCGCCCAAGCCTATTAACAACAGTTACAATAACTAATTGACAATAAACTAGAGCAGTCGGGATATTGTACCTTCTTACAATCCCATGTATTTACAAAGTGCGGACCCGTTGCTCACAAAAATGCCATGTTAGCCCTAGCACATGAAGTCAAGTCGTTTAGATAGGTCTGGAGATATTTTGAGCCTCCCCTAGGGTATCTGGCTGGTACAATGTGATTGTTTTATTGAATCAAGATCAAATGTGTTCCAGACTTGATAGCGCAACTCCACATCCACAGTTAAGAATTATTGTCCACTTTGAAAGCGAAACCAGGGGAACCATGCTGACTAGACTGCATGAATAAAACAATAGATATAGAAATATGGCCAATTTTAATATAGTTAGTGGATTAAAGTGAATGCCAAGAAAGACACTACTGTGTGTGTGTGTGTTTGGTTTTATTATCCTTGTGGGGACCAGAAGCCCTCACAAGGATAGTAAAACAAGTCAAATTCAGACAAGTGGGGACAAAAAAAGGCTATTTTAGGCATAGGGATTAGGTTTAGGGTTACAATTAGTGTTAGGGTTAGGGAAAATAGGATTTTTAATGGGAATCAATTGTTTGGTCCCCACAAGGATAGTAAAACAAACATGTGTGTCTGTGTGTGTATTTACGTATGCATGGTGTGGTTGTATGGGTGTACCTTTTCATTTTTACAAGCAAGGGCTAAGAGAGAGTCTAAGGGAGACAGAGGACTTTCTCTTCCAGACAGTACCTGACAGGATTCTTGTCGAGACAGAGAGTGGGTGGAGTAGTTAAGGTCCAGACCGAAATCGACGGGGTGCACAGTGAGCAGTCGTTTGGTCGTTTTCATCTTCAGGAGAGTAGAGATAAAGACATCATCACACATAGAACCAGGAGAGCGGAGAGGAGACGGGGAGGACACCAAAGATGGGTGAAGGCGGTGAGAAGTGGCAACTCTCCACTAATAAGAACTACTGAGACACACTCCCTCAAGAGCTCTGGAGGGGACCAGAGCTCTTGAGGGAGCTCAAGATAGAGAACCTTATACCTGGAATACAACCTTTCCTCTTAATGTATACCCTGGTGGGGTTAGCATTGGTCCAATAAGCATTACCATGCTGACATGTTCTTTCAGGAAGATTATCCTTTTACTGAATGTGACAACAGATGTTTGTACTTCTTTCCAATACTGTATGAGTCAATAAGGAATGCACATGTGGCTCAGTTGGTAGAACACAGCACTTGCAATGCCAAGGACATGGGTTTGATAAAAGTGTTTGCTAAATGACGGATATTATGCAGGCCATGCAAATGCATCATTCCCATGGCTTTGGGTGGGCTGCCATGCGTTGAATGACAATGAAGGATGACGTTCCCTGAGTAAATATCACTATATGATGGAAATGTCACCATAAGTTTGTTGCCGTGGTCATTTATGGGAGATGGTGTCACATTTTCTTTTTTGGAATAACAAAGGATCACCATATGCTAAACTGAGGCTCTTGAAGGTGGGATTTGAGTTGTTTCAGAAATTAACAGTACTTAAGCAGAAAAAAGCATTGCACCCAACTACACTGGCTCATGTCTCCCTGAGTCATTCAAATTACTTGTTCCGCTTACACCACTTGAGGGTGCTCTCCCTCTCTATCTTTCCCAAGGTAACCAAAGCAGGAAATGCTGGTAAGATCATGCTAAAGTTGTGGTCATAAACATGAAAACAGAAGTATTCACTATCACTTCAATTGCAACAACAAAATTAGGTTTAAATCATAGGCTACATGGATATGGACTAGCAAGTGTCTTCACTGACATTTTCAACCTTTCCCTGTCCGAGTCTGTAATACCAATATGTTTTAAGCAGACCACCATATTGCCTGTGCCCAAGAACACTAAGGTAACCTGCCTAAATGACTACCGACCCGTAGCACTCAAGTCTGTCGCCATGCAGTGCTTTGAAATGCTGGTCATGGCTCACATCAACACCATCATCCCAGAAACCCTAGACCCACTCCAATGTGCATACCGCCCCAACAGATCCACAGATGATGCCGTCTCTATTGCACTCCACACTGCCCTTTCCCACCTGGATAGAAGGAACACCTATGTGAGAATGCTATTCATTGACTACAGCTCAGCGTTAAACACCATAGTGCCCTCAAAGCTCATCAATAAGCTAAGGACCCTGGGACTAAACACTTCACTCTGCAACTGGATCGTGAACTTCCTGACGGCTGCCACCAGGTGGTAAGGGTAGGTAGCAATACATCCGCCACACTGATCCTCAACACAGGGGCCCCTCAGGGGGGCGTGCTCAGCCCCCTCCTGTACTCCTTGTTCACTCATGACTGCACGGCCAGGCACGACTCCAACACCATCATTAATTTTAGCAGTCAGACGTCTTTGTCTTGTCGCGTCCCGTGTATATATATTTTTTCTAACCTCAATATCAACATACTCTCCTGCAACCCGCCTCACCCAATGTGGTATGGATCTGCTATTTTTTATACTTTAGAATGGGAACCCCCAACAGAAGCTAGCCAGCTAACTAGCTACTCGTCAGTTAGCCATTGCTAGCGGTCATCAGCTAACCTCAGCCCGGACAACTCCTGTCAGTCTGCACAGCGCGATTCAACCCAGAGCATATCGGACTGCTTTTTCTCAACCACATCTCCACACCTCTGGATTCCTACCGCAAGCTCTGAACCTTTTCACCTGGATCATCGCAGCTAGCTAGCTACTCCTGGCTAACGTCTCTGTCCCGAAGCAAGCACCAGTTAGCTTGGAGCTAGCCTCGTGCTAGGCCCATCTCCCAGCTAGCTGAAGAGGTCCATCAGCCAATTTCTTGGGCTACAATACCTATTTTGCCAATTGGCCTGGACCCTTTTACTGCCTACACGAAGCCCTGCCGATCCATTACAACTGGTCTGCCGACGTAACCGTCCGAGGGGGCTTCAACAGACTCTTCTGTCACGACGTCCCCTAGGCCCGGCACGCTAGCTGTCTGAATCGCCGTGTCTCCAGCTCGCCTAGCTACTCACTGGACCCTATGATCACTCGGCTATGCATGCCTCTCCCTAATGTCAACATGCCTTGTCCATTGCTGTTTTGGTTAGTGATTATTGTCTTATTTCACTGTAGAGCTTCCAGCCCTGCTCAATATGCCTCAGGTAGACCTTTAGTTCCACCTCCCACACATGTGGGGATCTCACCTGGTTTAAATGGTGTCTTTAGAGACAAAACCTCTCTCATCGTCACTCAATGCCTAGGTTTACCTCCACTGTATTCACATCCTACCAGACCCTTATTTGTACATTATGCCTTGTATCTATTCCTCCACGCCCAGAAACCTGCTCCTTTTACTCTCTGTTCCGAACGCACTAGACGACCAGTTCTTATAGCCTATCACCGTACCCTTATCCTACTCCTCCTCTGTTCCTTTGGTGATGTAGAGGTTAATCCAGGCCCTGCAGCGCCTAGCTCCACTCCCATTCCCCAGGCACTCTCATTTGTTGACTTCTGTAATCGTAAAAGCCTTGGTTTCATGCATGTTAACATTAGAAGCCTCCTACCTAAATGTGTTTTATTCTCACTGCTTTTGCACACTCTGCCAACCCGGATGTCCTAGCCGTGTCTGAATCCTGGCTCAGGAAGGCCACAAAAATCCTGAAATTTCCATCCCTAACTATAAAATTTTCCAACAAGATAGAACTGCCAAAGGGGGCGGAGTTGCAATCTACTGCAGAGATAGCCAGCAGAGTTCTGTCATAGTATCCAGATCTGTGCCCAAACAATTCAAGCTTCTACTTTTAAAAATCCACCTTTCCCGCTTGTTATAGACCACCTTCAGCCCCCAGCTGTGCAATGGACACCATATGTGAATTGATTGCCCCCCATCTATCTTCAGATCTCGTACTATTAGGTGACCTAAACTGGGACATGCTTAACACCCTGGCCGTCCTACAATCTAAGCTAGATGCCCTCAATCTCACACAAATTATCAATGAACCTACCAGGTACAACCCCAAATCCGTAAACACGGGCACCCTCATAGATATCATCCTGACCAACCTGCCCTCTAAATACACCTCTGATGTCTTCAACCAGGATCTCAGCGATCACTACCTCATTGCCTGCGCCCGTAATGGGTCTGCGGTAAAACGACCACCCCTCATCACTGTCAAACGCTCCCTAAAACACTTCAGCGAGCAGGCCTTTCTAATCGACCTGGCACGGGAATCCTGGAAGGATATTAACCGCATTCCGTCAGTAGAGGATGCCTAGTTATTCTTTAAAAGTGCCTTCCTCACCATCTTAGATAAGCATGCCCCATTCAAAAAATGTAGAACCAGGAACAAATATAGCCCTTGGTTCACTCCAGACTTGACTGCCCTTGACCAGCATAAAAACATCCTGTGGCGTACTAGCATCGAATAGCCCCCACGATATGCAACTTTTCAGGGAAGTTAGGAACCTATATACACAGGCAGTTAGGAAAGCGAAGGCTAGCTTTATCAAACAGAAATTTGCATCCTGTAGCTTAAACCCCAAAAAGTTCTGGGACACTGTAAAGTCCATGGAGAATAAGAGCACCTCCTCCCAGCTGCCCACTGCACTGAGGCTAGGAAACACTGTCACCACCGATAAATCCACGATAATTGAGAATTTCAATCAGCATTTTTCTATGGCTGGCCATGCCTTCCACCTGGCTACCCCTACCCCGGTCAACAGCTCTGCACCCCCCACAGCAACTTGCCCAAACCTCCCCCATTTCTCCTTCACCCAAATCCAAATAGCTGATGTTCTGAAAGAGCTGCAAAATCTGGACCCCTACAAATCAGCTGGGCCAGACAATCTGGACCCACTCTTTCTAAAATTATCCGCCGCAATTGTTGCAACCCCTATTACTAGCCTGTTCAACCTCTCTTTCTTATCGTCTGAGATCCCCAAAGATTGGAAAGCTGCCGCGGTCATCCCCCTCTTCAAAGGGGGAGACACTCTAGACCCAAACTCTATACCCAAACTATATCTATCCTACGCTGCCTTTCTAACATCGTCGAAAGCCAAGTTAAACAGATCACCGACCATTTCTATTCCCACCGTACCTTCTCCGCTATGCCATCTGGTTTCCGAGCTGGTCATGGGTGCACCTCAGCCACGCTCAAGGTACTAAACGATATCATAACCACCATCGATAAAAGACAATACTGTGCAGCCATATTCATTGACCTTGCCAAGGCTTTCGACTCTGTCAATCACCACATTCTTATTGGCAGACTCAACAGCCTTGATTTCTCAAATGACTGCCTCGCCTGGTTCACCTTCTCAGTTCAGTGTGTCAAATCGGAGGGCCTGTTGTCCGAACCTCTGGCAGTCTCTATGGGGTGCTACAGGGTTCAATTCTCGGTCTGACTCTATTCTCTGTATACATCAATGATGTCGCTCTTGCTGCTGGTGTTTCTCTGATCCACCTCCAGGCAGACGACACCATTCTGTATACTTCTGGCCCTTCTTTGGACACTGTGTTAACTAACCTCCAGACGAGCTTCAATGCCATACAACTCTCCTTTCGTGGCCTCTAACTGCACTTAAATGCAAGTAAAACTAAATGCATGCTCTTCAACCGATCGCTGCCTGCACCTGCCCGCCCGTCCAGCATCACTACTCTGGACGGTTCTGAGACTTAGAATATGTGGACAACTACAAATACCTAGGTGTCTGGTTAGACTGTAAACTCTCCTTCCAGACTCACATTAAGCATCTCCAATTCAAAATTCAAATCTAGAAATGGCTTTCTTTTTCGCAAACAAAGCATCCTTCACTCATGCTGCCAAACATACCCTCGTAAAACTGACCATCCTACCGAACCTTGACTTCGGCGATGTCATTTACAAGATAGCCTCCAACACTCTACTCAGCAAATTGGATGCAGTCTATCACAGTGCCATCCGTTTTGTCACCAAAGCCTCATATACTACCCGCCACTGCGACCTGTTTGCTCTCATTGGCTGGCCCTCACTTCATATTCGTCGCCAAACCCACTGGCTCCAGGTCATCTATAGGTCTTTGCTAGGTAAAGCCCCGCCTTATCTCAGCTCACTGGTCACCATAGCAGCACCCACCCCCGTAGCACACGCTCCAGCAGGTATATTTCACTGGTCAACCCCAAAGCCAATTCCTCCTTTGGCCGCCTTTCCTTCCAGTTCTCTGCTGCCAATGACTGGAACGAATAGTAAAAATCACTGAAGCTGGAGACTCCTATCTCCCTCACTAACTTTAAGCATCAGCTGTCAGAGCAGCTTACAGATCATTGCACCTGTACATAGCCTACCTGTAAATAGCCAATCCAACTACCTCATCCCAATATTGTTATTTACCTATTTTTGCTCCTTTGCACCCCAGTATCTCTACCTGCACATTCATCTTCTGCACATCTATCACTCCAGTGTTTAATTGCTAAATTGTAATTACCTCGCCACTACGGCCTATTTATTGACTTTTCTATTGTGTTATTGACTGTACGTTTGTTTATTCCATGTGTAACTCTGTGTTGTAGTTTGTGTCGCACTGCTTTGCTTTATCTTGGCCAGGTCGCAGTTGTAAATGAGAACTTGTTCTCAACTGGCCTACCTGGTTAAATAAAGGTTAAATATTTTTTTTAATAAAAATTTAATTTGCCGATGACTCAACAGTGGTAGGCCTGATCATCGACAACAACAAGACAGCCTATAGGGAGGAGGTCAGAGACCTGGCCATGTGGTGCCAGGACAACAACCTCTCCCTAAACGTAATCAAGACAAAGGAGATGATTGTGGACTACAGGAAAAAGAGGACCGAGCACGCCCCCATTCTCATCGACGGAGCTGCAGTGGAGCAGGTTGAGAGCTTCAAGTTCCTTGGTGTCCACATCACCAACATGGTCCAAGCACACCATGACAATCATGAAGCGGGCACGACAAAACCTATTTCCCCTCAGGAGACTGAAAAGATTTGGCATGGGTCCTCAGATCCTCAAAAGGTTCTACAGCTGAACCATCGAGAGCATCCTGACTGGTTGGATCAATGCCTGGTATGGCAACTGCTCGGCCTCCGACCGCAAGGCACTACAGAGGGTAGTGCGAATGGCCCAGTACATCACTGCGGCCAAGCTTCCTGCCATCCAGGACCTCTATACCAGGCGGTGTCAGAGGAAGACCATGAAAATTGTCAAAGACTCCAGCCACCCTAGTTATA
This sequence comes from Salvelinus alpinus, assembly GCF_045679555.1. Lineage (NCBI taxonomy): Eukaryota > Metazoa > Chordata > Actinopteri > Salmoniformes > Salmonidae > Salvelinus > Salvelinus alpinus. Next base: position 2,793,060 of record NC_092099.1, on the reverse strand, counting down.
GACTGTTCTCTCTGCTACCACATGGCAAGCGGTACCGGAGCGCCAAGTCTAGGTCCAAGAGGCTTCTAAACCGCTTCTACTCCCAAGCCTTTAGACTCCTGAACATCTAGTCAAATGGCTACCCAGACTATTCGCATTGCCCCCCTCTCCACATCACTGCCACTCTCTGTTTTCATCTATGCATAGTCACTTTAATTAACTCTACCTACATGTACATACTACCTCAACTAACCGGTGCCCCCACATAATGACTTTCTACCGGCACCCCCCTGTATATATTGTTATTTTTTACTGCCCCTCTTATTTACTTCTTACTTTTATCTCTTATTCTTATCTGTATTTTTTAAAACTGCACTGTCGGTTAGGGGCTCTTAAGTAAGCATTTCACTGTAAGGTCTACACCTGTTGTATTCTGTGCATGTGAAAAATAACATTTGATTTGATATGTGGTATAACATTTCTAAACTTTGACACAATGGCCCATACTCACAAAGCATCTCAAGAGTAGTAGTACTGATCTAGGATCAGGTCCACCCCTTTAATAATTAATTATGGTTTAAAAGGAAAAACTGATCTTAGATCAGCAATCCTATACTAAGATGCTTTGTGGATATAACCCCCCCCCGCTGTCCATGTGCTCTTATTCATTATGATCTAAAAGATAAACCTAATCCTAGATAAGCACTCCTACTCAACACTGTAAATACGAGCCAAGGATTATTTTGTCAGCAGACAACAATGAGAGAAAGTGCTTCGTTTTGGTTATTCATTGTGATTTGGAACTAAACAATCAATCTAGACTGTACAACAGTCATAACAAAAACCAGCAGGAGACACTTCAGGGTCTCTCTCTCACTTTCTCATACACTTGACGTTTCTGGGGCTTGCGTCCCAAATGGCACCCTATTACCTATGTAGTGCACTACTATTGACCGGGGCCCACATGGCTTTGGTTAAAAGAAGGGCAATATATAGGGAATAGAGTGCAATTTGGGATACAACCTGGGACTCTTTAATGTGTGTCATGATCTATGACAGCCTGGTATTTATTTACCAACGATGCACCGGGCCAGCGCTGGTTCTGCAATGCCTTAACCCTGACCAGCTGCTCGTCAGGGTTAAGGGTCAGCACAAATGACCAGATCTATAAATCATCTCAACTGTCAAACAACAGGGAAGATCTGTATGAAGGGGCCTCCCGAGTGGCACAGTGATCTAAGGCAGTGCATTGCGGTGCTAGTTGTGCCACTAGAGATTCTGGGTTCGAGTCCAGGCTCTGTCGCAGCCGGCCGCGACCAGGAGACCCACAATTGGCCCAGCGTCGTCCAGGTTAGGGGAGGGTTAGGCCGGCAACGATGTTCTTGTCCCATCGCGCACTAGCGACTCCTGTGGTGGGCAGGGCGCAGTGCACGCTGACACGGTCGCCAAGTGCACGGTGTGTCCTCTGACACATTGTTGCGGCTGGCTTCCGGGTTAAGTGGGCATTGTGTCAAGAAGCAATGCGGTTTGGTTGGGTTGTGTTTCGGAGGACGCACGGCTCTCGACCTTCGCCTCTCCAGAGTCCGTACGGGAGTTGCAGCGATGAGACAAGACTGTAACTACCAATTGGATACCACGAAATTGGGGAGAAAAAGGGGGTACATTTAAAAAAAAAATATATATATATATATTATAAATTAAAAAACAAATAAAAGAGCTATATGAATAAAGATGAGTGATTATACAGTTTAGATCGCCTAGCTTAGGCCAATGATACAGAAGGTGCTACATAATATTTATGCCATTTAGAAGATGCTTTTGTCCTAAGCGACTTAGTCATGCGTGTATACATTTTACATATGGGTTGTCCTGGGAATCGAACACACAATCCTAGCGGTGCAAGTGACATGATCTAACAACTGAGCCATACAGGACCACACAGCATTCACGTAGGAACAATTGAATGACTTATGGTTGATATATCATTTCAGCCTTTTCCTAAACTATGGGCCTACATTCATATTTTAGAAAGGGGCTGTACAAACCTGTCCACTTTTTGAAGTCTGAATTCACCTTTACTTGCACACAGGGATGTCTCAACCATAAACATGAACTTAGGTGTCTCAAACACTCAAGAAGACCTGTACAAGCAACTTAACCCTCATACTACCAACATATTATACATGCATGGATTACCAACTGGGATAATTTTGACCCCAAGAAGAAACTATTTGAAAAATCAACAATCATAGCCAAACATCAACTTCATTCTTATAAAAACATAATTAGAAATAATTTTATCTGAAATAAGGAATAACCAAAACAGACTTATTTCAGCTAAATTACAGGTCATTTGTATATTCTGTCAAATGAAAATATATATTTTCCCCTTAAATAATGTACAGCTTTTGGTAACACTTTATTTGGACATGCCATCTGTAGAGATCTACAGACTATCAGTAACATTTCAACTAACTATCTACTGACCCTAACCCTAGCCTAACCTTAAGCCTTACCCTAACCGTAACCTTAGGAAGCAGTTGCTTATCAACAGATAGTGTGACCATCTGTACAGCATCTACAGATGGACTATCCAAATAAAGCCTGACCCATATTTTTCCCATATTACAAATCAACATAGGCACTAAAAAGATCATTTGATGGTATTATCATTTAGACTTTAGAATTGTGCCATATTTTGGGGCGGTACACCAACATTTTTAATATACTTAATTGTATTGACAAAAAGTGATCCATCCATTGATCCTGAGAGGACATTACAAAGAATATGCCTTTGTTTTCTTTATTTACTTACCCCACAGCCAGCATTAGCATTGCTGCCATTGAAACAATGGGAGTGGTTGAGCCTATGGCAGGATGATTCAAAAAGCATGCTCAAACTAAATATTATAGCAACCCAAATATCATAACAAGTTGCACATATAGAATATTGGAAGATATTTAGGGGATTCTGGTATTTATATAACATTTACCGTAGAATTTTTTTGCTTCTGAGAATACACACCAATACAGCACTATGTGTACATTTAGAGAGTAACTGGTAATTATGTCCCCAGATAAGCTTAGATTCAAATAAAGGTCCTATTTACCAAATTACTATAGGCTGAATTAGGTGTTTTTGGCTGGGGACCAAAATGACCGCAAAGGACTTTTCTTTCTTCTTTCTAATCCATTTGAATACAGAAACACTAAACAATGATTTAGTTTCGTTAAGAACAAGTAAATTGACAAAGTCATGAAATATTGAAAGAATTGATAAACCATCTTTGGGCTATGATCAAAAATATGCTTCTGGGGTCAAAAACCCCAGTCTGTAGTATGAGGGTTAGAACAAACATAAAACTTAAAAGACACAAAGCAGGTACTGTAGTCTGTATATAACAAGAGAAACTAGGTTTTTATTTGTTTATACATGTTACTATGTGTCAAGGTCTCAAATGCTTCAGCATGGATTACCATTGAGAAGACCCAGCAACATTTAAAAAGATATACTGCTGTATGCACACTAATGAGTCACTGTTCATTTTACGTTTTGTGTTTGTTTTATGGATATGGAACGTACAGAATAACACAAATAAACATTTCCCATAATCGTTCATGGGGTAAGGTTGCACATGTGTGTTCTAGCCCAGCACAAGCACAACCGACTCAACTATTCCACTATTCCTCAAGACCCTTTGTTAGTTGAATCGCATGTGTTTGTGCAGGGCTGGAATAAAAATGTGCAATACTCGGGCACAGCCGAGGACCCAAGCTAAGAAACACTGCCATAGAGGGATGTCCTCTACCCACCAACATAAACAGTCAAGGACACAATTCACTGATTAACACTATAGGGCCAACCCGAACCATACTGTGCTGGCTCTGATATTTTCTCTTTACATTGCCCTTTCGCGTACAGTTCCAGCAACTTTGCTGTATGTGAACCCCAGGCCAGCCCAGTATAGTTTGGCTTGGCTCGGTATTGTGAAAAAGGTAATACTGCAATTCAGGAAGTCAGGAATTGAGAGTGGGCAATACCATTCTGTAGTGTCGTCCATCTGCCACGGTGTCCATGTTGTTCTCATCATAGACATCTGATGAGGAGGGAGAAGTGTCTCGTGTGAGTTAAAAATATATATTTTTAATTAAATTCCATAAGACTTCAATTATCTCTCAAAAAGCAACTGTGCTGGGCAAAACAGTGCAAGTTTAAATACATTAGGTACATGCATACACACATTACATAATAAGGTGCCTTCAGAAAGTATTCACTTTTCCACAATTTGTTGTGTTCCAGCCTGAATTTAACGTTGATTACATTTAGATTTGGTGTCACTAGTCTACACACAATACCCCATAATGTCAAAGTGGAATTATGTTTTTTTTTAGCCAATAAGTATTCAATCCCTTTGTTATTGCATGCATGAATAAGTTCAAGAATAAAAATGTGCTTAACAAGTCACACAATAAGTGGCATGGACTCACTCCGTGTGCATTAACAGTGTTTAACATGATTTTTAAATGACTACCCCATCTCTATACCCCACACATACAATTATCTGTAAGGTCCCTCAACTGAGCAGGTCATTTCAAACACAGATTCAAACACAAAGACCAGGGAGGTTTTCCAATGTCTCGCAAAGAAGGGCACCCATTGGTAAAAAAAAAGCAGACATTGAATATCCCTTTGAGCATGGTGAAGTTATTAATTACACTTTGGATGATGTATCAATACACCCAGTCACTACAAAGATACAGGCATCCTTCCTAACAGCTGCTGGAGAGGAATGAAACCGAAAAAAAAAAATATATATATATATATTTTGAATTGAGGATCTATCAACAAAATGTGGAATAAGTCAAGAGTATGAATACTTTCTGAAGGCACTGTACGTCAGGGCTGGGCGATATCACGACATATATCGTGTGATGATAGAAAAATGTCTATTGTTTTAGATTATGCTCTATCGTTTATTTCGTTGTGTCGCAAATCACACTCTTTACGGCAATCTTTTTCGTCAATTGGACGAAGCTTTGCTTTCTTCCACACCTCCGGTGTAGAAGGTAATTTGCAACACAAACAAACATTGACGAGAGTGAACGTGACACAGAGCACGGAGACACGGAGCTCGTACCTAAAAGAGGGGCTACTTCGGTCGCATGGACGTGGTTTAGGTATAAAAGTCTGACACCGACCAGAAACCGTCCTCTGCAAAATATGCCGCAGGCCGGTACCGAAAACAGGCTCAAACACCACTAACCTCTTTTACCACCTACGCAAGAATCATGTGAAACAGTACAGTCGAGTGCTCAAAACAAACCCCCAACTCGGACGTTGCAAGCGGCTTTTGCCCGCAGCACACCATATGGCTAAGAATCACAAAGATGGAAGGAGAGAACAGCTGCGGTTCCAACTTACATCTGCAAAAACATGGCCCCAATTTACACAGTCGAGAAACGGGTTTCGTGAGTTGGTGCTAACACTCGACCCAAGGTACCTTACGCAAATTGATATGTGACACGTATTAATGCCAAAATAACATGAAAAACAGGCAAGTCCCCCCCCCCAAAAAAAGTATTTTAGGCCTATATTTATTTTGTTTGCAACTATAGTTGAAGTGATTTCTATTTAGCTTTTTAGATTTTATACATTAATATTTTATATTTTGTTACATGCTTAATTGGAAATGGGAGAAATAATCAAATATGACTAAGTACCTTTATTTGTTGAGTATAATTCAAAATGTAATAAGAAATAGGTTTTTACATGTGACCACATTTTATATAAACAATTTATTCATTGAATTTACAGAAAATGTGCTATATCGTGAAACGTATCATTATCGGGATATGAAATGACCTATATCGGGATATGACATTTTGGCCATATCGTCCAGCCCTACTGTACGTCAAAAAACATTATCATATTAGCAAAGACTAATTTAGCATTAGCGCAAAGGTGCTTTTCTTTTCTATGTTGTTGCTGTATAGTGTTTGTTTCTTTTTATAGCTCTCTAAATAGAACAGGTAATGGAAATGCAGGAGCTAAGTGACCTTAAGAAACACACGTCAGAGAGCAAATCATATGGTGCTTCTGTCTGCCAGCACGAAAGCAGCACAAGTAGGTAAAGTGCGAGCACACAATGTGTTTCTCAGTCTCTTTTTATGAGTCTGTTTATGAGTGACTTGCTTTGCTCAGTAACATTTTGTTCTACTGGGTTCTGCGCTTATTGAATCAGAGGAGACAGGGAAAGGAAAAGAGAGCGAGGAATAGAGAGAGCGAGGGGGAAAAAAGAGATGCTAAGTGGGAGAAGATTTAAGGATGAGCAGCTGCTCTGCTCAGCAAAAAAAATAAACAACTAAAAACTGAAAGATTGTAAAAGTTAAGATTGTGCAAACAAATGGCACAGTAGATGCTTAAAACACACATGCGCACGCACTTTCTGACACATGCTATCGCACGCATGCAGGTGCACACACAAACAAAATACACAAAATTACCCTCTAATAAATTCCACAAGACTCTAATTGACCTAAAACGTCTCGGACTCTAATACTCCTGTTGACATACCAATGTGCGGTGGTGTAAAGTACTTAAATAAAAATATTTTTAACTACTAGTTCTTTGGGGTATCTGTACTTTACTATTTACAGTTGAAGTCGGAAGTTTACATACACTTAGGTTGGAGTCATTCAACCTAGTTTTTCAACCACTCCACAAATTTCTTGTCAACAAACTATAGTTTTGGCAAGTCGGTTAAGACATCTATTTTGCGTATGACACAAGTAATTTTTCCAAAAATTGTTTACAGACAGATTATTTCACTTATAATTCATTGTATCACAATTCCAGTGGGTCAGAAATGTACATACACTAAGTTGACTGTGCCTTTAAACAGCTTGGAAAATTCCAGAAAATTATGTCATGGCTTTAGAAGCTTCTGATAGGCTAATTGACATCATTTGAGTCAATTGGAGGTGTACCTGTGGATGTATTTCAAGGCCTACCTTCAAACTCAGTGCCTCTTTGCTTGACATCATGGGAAAATCAAAAGAAATCAGCCAAGACCAAAAATAAATAAATGTAGACCTCTAAAAATCTGGTTCATCCTTGGGAGCAATTTCCAAATGCCTGAAGGTACCACGGTCATCTGTACAAACAATAGTATGCAAGTATAAACACCATGGGACCACGCAGCCGTCATACCGCTCAGGAAGGAGACGTGTTCTGTCTCCTAGAGATGAATGTACTTTGGTGCGAAAAGTGCAAATCAATCCCAGAACAACAGCAAAGGACCTTGTGAAGATGCTGGAGGAAACGGGTACAAAAGTATTTATATCCACAGTAAAACGAGTCCTATATAGACATAACCTGAAAGGCCGCTCAGCAAGGAAGAAGCCACTGCTCCAAAACCGCCATAAAAAAGCCAGAATACAGTTTGCAACTGCACATGGGGACAAAGATCGTACTTTTTGGAGAAATGTCCTCTGGTCTGATGAAACAAAAATAGAACTGTTTGGTCATAATGACCATCGTTATGTTTGGAGGAAAAAGGGGGACGCTTGCAAGCCGAAGAACACCATCCCAACTGTGAAGCACGGGGATGGCAGCATCATGTTGTGGGGGTGCTTTGCTGCAGGAGGGACTGGTGCACTTCACAAAATAGATGGCATCATGAGAAGGAAAAGTATGTGGATATATTGAAGCAAAATCTCAAGACATCAGTCAGGGAGTTAAAGCTTGGTCGCAAGTGGGTCTTCCAAATGTACAATGACTCCAAGCATACTTCCAAAGTTGTAGCAAAATGGCTTAAGGACAACAAAGTCAAGCTATTGGAGTGGCCATCTCAATCCCATAGAAAATGTGTGGTCGAGCAAGGAGGCCTACAAACCTGACTCAGGTACACCAGCTCTGTCAGGAGGAATCGCCAAAATTCACCCAACTTATTGTGGGAAGCTTGTGGAAGGCTACCCAAAACGCTTGGAAGGCTACATACACTAAATTAGTGTATGTAAATTACTGACCCACTGGGAATGTGATGAAATAAATAAAAGCTGAAATAAATCATTCTCTCTACTATTATTCTGACATTTCACGTTCTTAAAATAAAGTGGTGATCCTAACTCACCTAAGACAGGGAATTTTTTATTTGATTAAATGTCAGGAATTGTGAAACTGAGTTTAAATGTATTTGGCTAAGGTATATGTAAACTTCCGACTTCAACTGTATATTCTTGTCAATGTTTACTTTTACTTCACTTCATTCCTAAAGAAAATAATTGACTTTTTACTACATACATTTTCCCTGACACCGAAAAGTACTCGTTACATTTTGACAGGAAAATGATCCATTTCACACACTAATCAAGATAACATCCCTGGTCATCCCTACTGCCTCTGATCTGGTGGACTCACTAAACACAAATGCTTCGTTTGTAAATTATGTCTTAGTGTTGGAGCGTGCCCCTGGCTATCTGTCAATAAAAAATACTTTTGCTTTTGATAAATAAGTACATTTTAGAAGTTCAATTTACTTTTCATACTTAAGTACATTTAAAACAAAATACTTTTAGACTTATACTCAAGTAGTATTTTACTGGGTGACTTTCACTTTTTCTTGAGTGATTTTCTATTAAGGTATCTTTACTTTTACTCAAGTATGACAATTGAGTACTTTTTCTACCATTGCCAATGTGTCGGGGTGTGACAGGCTAACTATGTGCCAGCCAACCCACAGGGTGCTACTTACAGGGTAAGTGCCCAAGCTACAGTGCCCACGGCTCTGCCTAGAGCTACAAAGCGGGTCTTTTTCAATCAAATAAATGTAAATGAAGTTGTATTTAATATTTGACCTTAATCAGATTTCCTAAGCCATAACCAAATTGTGCTTTGGCTAGCTGGTTAATTTCTATGTCTGTCAGACTGCCCTTATCTAATAGATAAAAATACATCCACTTTAAACATTACCTAATAAGTGTTAGGGTAAAATATGTTTGTGCTTCACTAGAAATTAGATTCCAAAGTCTGAAAAGCCCATTCTTTACTGTATGTGGATGGAGTGAGTGAGTGATCAGTGAGACAAGCTGTTCTTGGTAAAGTGTCTATGGAATGACACTGGACAAAGCCATTGTGCTTGATAATTGTGCAGAGACACAGAGCTCTACTTACTGTGGCTTTCGGGCATGCTGTGTGTGTCATCTTCATGAGGCTCTGGGAAGGAGAGACAGAGGGAGAAAGACTAACTGTCTGAGGTCAAATCAAACAATTCAAAAGAAAGGCCCCTGACGTCATCAGTAGTGATGGTCCCTTTGTAAATAAATGCACAATCAGAGATAATCTTGATGACATAACATCAAATGTAAAGATACACTGTTGCTAGAGCTGCTAATTTCAATGTATGCTCATATGTGAAGAATGAGACTTGTGCTGTGCATGTGTAAAGAAACCTTATGTCGTTTTGCTCCTCAACAGAATGGAAAGTCTCAACATAAGTTTTTGTCATAGTCTCTCTGTACACCAGAAGACAGTGGTGTGGGGATGACACCCTCTGAGCTTTCGGGGCCTCATGGACCACTGTCAGAAAGGACAGTGTGGTTGTGCACATGCACACTGTTCTGGCGTATGCAGCATGTGTGTGTGAAGCAATATGTTCACGTTGGTATGTGCTTGCGTGTGGACTCTGTATAGACTGTGTATGAATCTGTTTGTATATGTATTTGTAGGTGTTTCTGTGTATATCTTTACATGTGTACATGTACATTTGCCTAAATGCAAAACCGGTGTCTGTTCTCTTTCGCCCGGTATCTGGCCAATTGAACCCTGCAGGATTGGATCAACCCAGAGACATGACATTTCAGACACAGAGCAAGACGTGATCATGCAATCACACGGACTGCTGGATCCAGCCAACCAGCTCCCTCCTCATCCCACCCACAATCCTCCATAGTGACTTAACTCTTTTCACTATAATTCCATATTTGCATGATTTCCTTTTCCTTTAAGCAACGTCACAAACTCGTCAGGGCCAAGACATCAGGTCTCGTCGTTTTAAAGATGCCTTGGGTGTTGCTTGCAGATAAGCTCCATTGTATAGTTAACATCAGGCAAATAACATGTCAGTTTTGCTTTGATTAAACCCAATCGTCACTGCGTTAAACTTTAAACATGTCAGACAAACATACACAAAGCCTTTCATTGCTATGTCAATAAGTCTGGTAACGTAGGCAACGTCCGGAACTGACCGAGTCATATAGGCACCAACGGAGGCAACGTTTCTCTAACATTGTTGGTCAGTGGAGGATAAAATGGCATGACATTTAGACTGAATCCAGGCCTTTGTGCTGCAGTGCTCTTAACACGGCTCCACACACAGTTGTAGTAAGCCAGAAAAACAGAGAAGATGGAAAAGATTAAGTCCCTCTGTCCTATTTGCCAGGCAGCTCCCTGAGAAGGGCTTACTGACTGAAAAGAGGGAAAGAAAGAAACTTATTTCCTATGATTCAGAATGCACAGAGTGGGACAAATTAGTCATGTGTATCACTCCATTCAAGTTTGCATGTAAATCTTCCACACACCCGAAAAGCACTATGCAAAGATGGATAAAATGTTACTTTAACAGATTACAAAAGCTCCCGTGTTAGATATCATGCAAATGTTGGATTTAGAGAGTGTAAATGGTAAGCTGAGAAGGGAATTGGTTTAAAATTTGCCTTGGTGACATTTACAATGCCTGCATAGGCTGTTATAAACACCATCATTTTATGAGTTGTGTTTACAAAAAATGACGACCAGTGATTTTAAGTCATTTCCGATTCCAGAGTTAACATGGGGATGCATACACCACAACACTGACCTGACATGGCCTGACATTGTAATCATTTTGGGTGATATTTTCTATACCATAGATGCAGCCTACAGTAAATACATTCCATCCACCATGACAAGAGGTTAACACTCAGCCACTGTATAAAGCAGCTGCGTCTCTAGAAAGCTTTTCATTTATTGTGTATTTAGAACAATAAGCTTCAGCAGATCTTGAGCAACAATAAACTCCCTACTGTACCTCGTGGGCTCTATAGCACTGCTACCGTGTGCTACAGGGTTTCCTAAGGGTTTATACAGGGGTGATGGGGTCTCCTAAGGGCTTCTTCAGGTGTGGGCATGAAACCCATAGTACCCACCTCTCAGGTCACTCTGGGAGGCGCTGAGATCACCACTCAACCTCTTGTAGAGCGAGCGCATCACCTTGGCACTGCCAAAGCGCTTGAAACGGGAGCGCACATTCTCATGGTACCACTCCAAAGTGCCAATCTTGAGGACCCTGGAGAGAGAGAGAGAGAGAGAGGACTTCAATAATGACTGGCTATACAGACAGATGGATAGACAGAGCAGGGACAGACTTAATAGATACTGTATGGCTCCAAGGTTTAAATCTGAAGCAGCTATTCTAGGAGTATGTTCTTGAGGTTTATGTTGAGCCTTTTTTTTGTACATTAACGCATCACTACGTCAAGGGAAATATAGTATCCTTTCTAACAAAGATATCTACATAATTGTTTTTAAAACATACCTTATCCTGGGTATGGGCTAAGTTGAGCATAGGGACAGGGTAAGTTGAGCCGCCTACAAATGTATATACTGAATGAAATATTACCGCAACCTTTTTAAACCCATGTCTATCTTTATTTCCCAAACACAATTCAACACAATCAGAATCACTTTGTCTTTAAGTAATTTTAAGCATCTTTTAACACAGGTTTAAAACTTAACATAGGCTTAACACCTAACAAACACTTGTACTGTTTTAACACAGGCCAGGCCATGGTGTTACCTCAAATCGCAGTGATAATGCCTTGCATTTGAACCTGGGAAGAAAACACTTAAATTTGCTCAACTTTACATTGCATTGGCTCAAGCATGGGCTCAACTTGCCCCACAGCAAAGCTTTTTTACTATATTAGCCCAAAAGGCTACAAGGATGCACTTTCATGCTATGTTTAGGACTTCATATTGAAGCTTATAGATACACCAACTGATGTATAGAACAGTACAACAACTACAGTATTTACTTTGGTTTACATACAAGAATCATGAAACCTGTTCCCCAAATAATTCATTTGATGGTGGAAATCAGTTTTTTGGACCTAACTTGTTTACCACTTTTTCCCATGTGATTTTATTCCTTCACCGAATGCATGAAATTATGACCTCTTCCTAAATATTTGTTCACATTATTAATTTTTTGTATAGTTTCCAAGAAACAAGGGGTGTCTCAACAAACCCTTAGGCTGAACTTACCCCACTCTCCCAAGTGAGTAGGGTAAGCATTTCAGTACTTGGATCACACAGTATGCGAGTTTGCAAAATGCATCAGACCAGGTGTGTGGGAGATTTGTCAGAGGGATGGATGAAAGGGACTATCTATTTGCCTTTAGACCTTGAGTAGGAATTGGGAGAGGAACTTTAGATGAAAAATACAGTGGTTGCTCCTTTAAAAGTTGCAAGCTTACGCCGCAGGACTTAAAGGTAATTTGTGGTTTTGTACGGTACCCTGCGTCACCACTTCATTGCTCCAGACCAGCGCAAGGGGGAGGTAGTTTTTTTTGTTGCTTTTGGGTCCTACTGTGTCTCTGACAATGAATGGGCGACATAAACCTGAATAGAAACTGATAATTGTGCACGACTTCAGCATTACTTACTAAACCTGAAGTTACATGAAGGATTTTATTATTTTATTTTGCTAGGATTCTTTTGCTCTTACTGTAGACATCTCCTGACTGGTCTTGTTGTACAGCGCTTGAGTGGCGCAACAGTCTAAGACACTGCAAACCAATGCAAGCTGTGTTACTACAGATGCATGTTCGATACCCGTGCCAGCCGCCACCGGGAGAGCGATGGTTGCATTTGTTTTTAATTTAGAATCCTCCAATCCTCTATATGTAATTATTGGCGGAGAGTCACGTCATATTTTTCGATATACTGTTTGCCTACCGCGGGCGACATGAGTCTCACTAGTGTTGAGTAATGTGCTGTAGGTCTTATTTATTTAAAGAGCATGTTGAAGTTAGAAGCAATAGGATTTGAAGCAATCGCCTAAAACTATTTTAGCACCGTTTCGCGCTGCTCTGAAACAAGCATGGGGACTGGTCTTGAGAAATCAATGAGATTTCTATTTTCACTTAATCACCGTTTGGGTGAATAAGGTTGGTTAGACTAGAATTTAAAAAATAGGGTGCATAAATGTTATGCTCTTAGTGTAACCTTTATTTAACAAGGCAAGTCAGTTAAGAACAAATTATTATTGACAAGGACAACATATTCCTTCCTCCCCATCCGGGAATTGAAGCCCGGTCTCACGCGTGCCCTGCCTGCAAGACATGACGATTCTTTAGCTAAATAGCCCAGTAATGTACTGCCGACCATCACGTTGTACAACGCCATATTTTCCGTTCCATCCTAATGGAAACTCAGAGGGTTTTTCGTTTTTCTTGGAATAGAACCACCATAATATTAATCTAATTATTTAAGCAAGTACCAATCAAAAGTTTGGACACACCTACTCATTCCGGGATTTTTATTTATTTTTACTATTTTCTACATTATAGAATAATAGTGAAGACATCACAACTATGAAATAACACGTATGGAATCATTTAAGAACAAATTCTTATTTACAAGGACAGCCTACTCCTTCCTCCCAGTCAGGGAATTGAACCCCGGTCTCCCGCGTGCCCGCATTCTCTAGTACAGCCATTATTGAAGGAACTTGAGGTCACCGAGAAAGTCTGGACATGGCCTGCGCTCCCTTATGTAAGGAATTAGGCACTTTCCCATGTTTACAACAGTATGTATTGTAGGCTATGTTTACTTGTCAGACTGCACAGTAGCCTAATAAACATATGCAGGTGGCTTATATTATTATCCAAATGTAAAAGCATATACTGTACAGTACTGTATTTCTTCACCAGCATCTTTATGCTTTCATTAGTAAAATAATCATAAAAATACTCTTTCAAAATGCAGATGTTGATTTAGTTATGGATCCATAACAAATGACTATGGGAATAAATATCACTGAATTACAGAAATATTGGAACAAAGTTGTCTAATGAAGGCAAACAAATTGTTGCTTACTGGAAAATACTCTTTCAAACACACATGGTCACGTTGTACAGCGTCATTATGGCTATTAGCAGGGCTATATTTTGGCCTTTATAAATATTATTTTTGCCTTTATTCAGATTACAATCGCTCACTGTCATTTTTTTGAAAACTAAATAATCTCCAATATATCATTATATATAGCCTTCCCGCTGTGGACGCCTATTTCAGCACCGTTTCACGCTGCTCTGAGACCAGCATGGAGAATCGAAAACGTTCAATTATTCCATGATATTCTTAAGATATAAACTCAGCAAAAAAAGAAACGTCCTTTTGAGGACCCTGTTTTCAAAGATAATTCGTAAAAATCCAAATAACTTCACAGATCTTCATTGTAAAGGGTTTAAACACTGTTTCCCATGCTTGTTCAATGAACCATAAACAATTAATGAACATGCACCTGTGGAACAGTAATTAAGACACCAACAGCTTACAGACAGTAGGCAAATAAGGTCACAGTTATAAAAACTTAGGACACTAACCCTAACCCTAGTCCTTTCTACTGACTCTAAAAAACACCAAAAGAAAGATGCCCAGGGTCCCCGCTCATCTGCGTGAATGTGCCTTAGGCACGCTGCAAGGAGGCATGAAGACTGCAGATGTGGCCAGGGCAATAAATTGCAATGTCCGTACTGTGAGACGCCTAAGACAGCGCTAGAGCGAGACAGGACGGACAGCTGATCGCCCTCGCAGTGGCAGACCACGTGTAACAACACCTGCACAGGATTGGTACATCCGAACATCACACCTGCGGGACAGGTACAGAATGGCAACAACAACAACTGCCCGAGTTACACCACGCACGCACAATCCCTCCATCAGTGCTCAGACTGTCCGCAATAGACTGAGAGATGCTGGACTGAGGGCTTGTAGGCCTGTTTTAAGGCAGGTCCTCACCAGACATCACCGGCAACAACGTCACCTATGGGCACAAACCCACCGTCGCTGGACCAGACAGGACTGGCAAAAAGTGCTCTTCACTGACGAGTCGCGGTTTTGTCTCACCAGGGGTGATGGTCAGATTCACGTTTATCGTCGACGAAATTAGCGTTAGATTGATGCCTGTACTCTGGAGCGGGATCGATTTGGAGGTGCAGGGTTCGTCATGGTCTGGGGCTGTGTGCCACAGCATCATCTGACTGAGCTTGTTGTCATTGCAGGCCATCTCTACGCTGTACGTTACAGGGAAGACATCCTCCTCCCTCATGTGGTACCTTTCCTGCTGGCTCATCCTGACATGACCCTCCAGCATGACAATGCCACCAGCCATACTGCTCGTTCTGTGTGTGATTTCCTGCAAGTCAGGAATGTCAGTGTTCTGCCATGGCCAGCAAAGAGCCCGGATCTCAATCCCATTGAGCACGTCTGGGACCTGTTGGATCGGAGGGTGAGTGCTAGGGCCATTCCCCCCAGAAATATCTGGGAACTTGCAGGTGCCTTGGTGGAAGAGTGGGGTAACATCTCACAGCAAGAATTGGCAAATCTGGTGCAGTCCTTGAGGAGGAGATGCACTGCAGTACTTAATGCAGCTGGTGGCCACACCAGATACTGACTGTTACTTTTGATTTTGATCCCCCCTTTGTTCAGGGACACATTATTCCATTTATGTTAGTCACATGTCTGTGGTAGTTGTTCAGTTTATGTCTCAGTTATTGAATCTTGTCATGTTCATACAAATATTTACACATGTTAAGTTTGCTGAAAATAAAACGCAATTGACAGTGAGAGGACGTTTCTTTTTTTGCTGATTTTATGTGTTGACTGAATATAAGCAAGTGATGTCTGCTAAATAATCAAGTTAGAAATATTATTTATGGAGAAACCTAAATAACAAACTGGCTTTATTTACAAATTAATGAGAATGTCTCACCTCATGTTCAATAATTGCTTTTTTCTCGCTCACTCTAGGTTAAATGAAAACGAAATCTCCAAAATATCGTTACTTTTTAAACAAAGCGATTATTATATTATTAATTAATTTAGAATTATATAAAATCCCCTTAGATATTAATTTAGAATCCTCCAATCCTCTAATTGTAATTATTGGCGAGTCACGTCATTTAAACATTATTTTTTTTAGATATACTGTAGGCCTACCATAGGCGAAATGAGTATTGGTTACACTACAATTAGGGTGTGGAAATGTTATGCCCCTTAGATATTCATTTAAAATCCTCCAATCCTCTTATGCTTTAGCCTACTCCCGACCGTCACGTTGTACAGCGCAATATTTTCCATTCCATCCTAACGGAAACCCTGAGGGTTTAGTTTTTCTCGGATATAAACACCATAATATTAATCAAATTAATTAAGCCTAATTTCTTAAAATCAATCCCATGTACTATGTTATTACAAATGTTTATTTTTTTATTCTCTAGTAAAGCCAATATGGGAGACTATCAAATGCTTCTCAAAGTTGCCTTCTGGTGGTCAAACTAGCACTAACTTGCATTAACGTAAAAAATGGCTGACAATTAAATAACGTGCCATAGAATGCTGCAGCAGCCCGCAAGGTGTGCTTTTAAAGGAGGAACCACTGAATGCATTAAATTCTTCTTGTCACGAATCCCGCCGAAGATGGTGCCTCTTCCCGTTTGGGCGGCGCTCGGCGGTCGTCGTCTCCGGCCTACTAGCTGCCACCGATCCCCTTTTCTGTTTCATTTAGTTTTGTCTGATTTGTTGCACCTGTTTTGGGTTTAGGTTCATTGTGGGCTATTTAAACCCAGTTGGCCCGCCGACTTTTGTGCGGGCTTGTTTTTCTGTTTGTGGTGTTCGTTATTTCTTGTGGTGTCTGTTCCAAGTAGATTTTGTCCTGTTTGTTTTGGACTGTTTCTTGACGCGCCCTCGTATGTATGGCGTAGCCGTCTCACTGTATCTCTTTGGAATATTAAATCCACTTGCTTTTGAACTACCCTGCTCTCTGCGCTTGACTCCTTCATCACCACTCTTGGAATTATGACACTTCTTTACTTTTATATTCTATATAACTTCCTGGTTGCCTGAAGCGGCCTGAGACCTTCCTCCAATTAGTTTTGGGGGTTGTAACAGACCAACATTTATTTTTGATACTGTCGCAAAACTAACTAAAAAGCAGCATTCCCTAAGAGAGGATGGCTTTCACTTTAGCAGCAATACATTACGGACTCCTCTTTAAATCTGCATATTCCTCCAAAGCTCAGTTGTCCTGAGTCTGCACAACTCTGCCAGGACCTAGGATCAAGGGAGACACTCAAGTGTTTTAGTAATAAATCTCTTGACACAATGATGAAAATAATCATGGCCTCTAAACCTTCAAGCTGCATACTGGACCTTATTCCAACTAAATTACTGAAAGAGCTGCTTCCTGTGCTTGGCCCTCCTATGTTGAACATAATAAATGGCTCTCTATCCACCATATGTTTACCAAACTCACTAAAAGTGGCAGTAATAAAGCCTCTTGAAAAAATCCAAACCTTGACCCATAAAATATAAAAAACGTTCAGCCTATATCGAATTTCACATTCCTCCAAAAAAAATGGAAAAAGCTGTTGCGCTGCAACTCACTGCCTTCTTGAAGACAAACAATGTATACGAAACACTTCAGTCTGGTTTTAGACCCCATCATAGCACTGAGACTGCACTTGTGAAGGTGGTAAAATACCTTTTAATGGCGTCAGACCGAGGCTCTGCATCTGTCCTCGTACTCCTAGACCTTAGTGCTGCTTTTGATACCATCGATTATCACGATCTTTTGGAGAGATTGGAAACCCACATTGGTCTACATGGACAAGTTCTGGCCTGGTTTAGATCTTATTTGTCGGAAAGATATCAGTTTGTCTCTGTGGATGGTTTGTCCTCTGACAAATCAACTGTACATTTTGGGGGTCCTCAAAGCTCCATTTTAGGACCACTATTGTTTTCACTATATATTTTACCTCTTGGTGATGTCATTCGGAAACATAATGTTAACTTTCACTGCTATGCGGACGATACACAGCTATACATTTTGATGAAACATGGTGAATCCCCAAAATTGCCTACCCTGGAAGCCTGCGTTTCAGACATAAGGAAGTGGATGTGGCACATTTTCTACTTTTAAACTCGGACAAAACAGAGATGCTAGTTCTAGGTCCCAAGAAACAAAGAGATCTTCTGTTGAATCTAACAATACATTTTGATGGTTGTCTCAAATAAAACTAGTGAAGGACCTCGGGGTCTCTCTTTTGACAAACATATCAAGACTGTTTCAAGGACAGCTTTTTTTCCCATCTACGTAACATTGCAAAAATCAGGAACTTTCTGTCCAAAAATGATGCAGAAAAATGTATCCATGCTTTTGTCACTTCTAGGTTAGACTACTGCAATGCTCTACTTTCCAGCTACCCGGATAAAGTAATAAAAAAAGTTCAGTTAGTGCTAAACACGGCTGCTAGAATCTTGACTAGAACCAAAACATTTGATCACATTACTCCAGTGCTAGCCTCTCTACACTGGCTTCCTGTTAAGGCTAGGGCTGATTTCAAGGTTTTACTGCTAACCTACAAAGCATTACATGGGCTTGCTCCTACCTATCTCTCCGATTTTGGGAAAGGGCAACCGTGTCTCCCATATTTATGCTGCAATAGTTTGTGTCGGGGGGCTAGGGTCAGTCTGTTCTCTCTCTCTCTCTCTCTCTCTCTCTCTCTCTCTCTCTCTCTCTCTCTCTCTCTCTCTCTCTCTCTCTCTCTCTCTCTCTCTCTCTCTCTCTCTCTCTCTCTCTCTCTCTCTCTCTCTCTCTCTCTCTCTCTCTCTCTCTCTCTCTCTCTCTCTCTCTCTCTCTCTCTCTCTCTCTCTCTCTCATATATATATATATTAGTTAGCATACAATGCCTTCAGAAAATATTCATACCCCTTGACTTATTCCATATTTTGTTGTGTTACAGACTGAATTCTAACATTTATTAAATCGTTTTTAGAAAAGAAAATGTTTTTAATAAATGGGAAAATGAAATACAGAAATATGTCAAACACATAATTATTCACACCCTTGAGTCAATACATGTTAGAATTATCTTTAGCAGCGATTACATCTGGGAGTCTTTCTGGGTAAGTCTATTACAGCTTTCCACACCTGGATTGTACAATATTTGTACATTATTATTATACTTTTTTTTCAAGATCTGTCAACTTCAATGTCATCTTGGTAAGCAGTGAACATTTGGCCCTGTGTTTTTGATTATTGTCCTGTTGGAAGGTGAATTTGTCTTCTAGTGTCTGTTGCTTAGCTCTATTTTGTTTATATTCTTTTATTTTGTTTAGTCCTTGCAAATGTCAAGCATACATACAGTTGAAGTCGGAAGTTTACATAAACTCAGGTTGGAGTCATTAAAACTAGTTTAAAATTGTAGACCTCCACAAGTCTGGTTCATCATTGGGAGCAATTTCCAAACGCCTGAAAGTACCACAGTCACCTGTACAAACAATAGTACGCAAGTATAAACACCATGGGACCACATATCTGTCATACAGCTCAGGAAGGAGACACGTTCTGTCTCCTAGAGATGAATGTACTTTGGTGCGAAAAGTACAAATCAATCCCAGAACAACAGCAAAGGACCTTGTGAAGATGCTGGAGGAAACAGGTACAAAAGTATCTATATCTACAGTAAAACGAGTCCTATATCGACATAACCTGCAAGGAAGAAGCCACTGCTCCAAAACCACTATAAAAAAGACAGACTCCGTTTTTTCAACTGCACATGGGGACAAAGATCGTGCTTTTTTGGAGAAATGTAATCTGGTCTGATGAAACAAAAATAGAACTGTTTGGCCATAATGACCATCGTTATGTTTGGAGGAAAAAGGGGAAGGCTTGCAAGCTGAAGAACACCATCCAAACCGTGAAGCACGGGGGTGGCAGCATCATGTTGTGGGGGTGCTTTGCTGCAGGAGGAACTGGTGCACTTCACAAAAAACGATGGTATCATGAAGAAGTAAAGTTATGTGGATATATTGATGCGCGGGCAAGGAGGCCTACAAACCTGACTCAGTTATACCAGCCTTGTCAGGAGGAATGGGCCAAAATTCACCCAACTTATTGTGGGAAGCTTGTGGAAGACTACCCAAAATGCTTGGAAGGCTACCCAAAAGGCAATGCTACCAAATACTAATTGAGTGTATGTAAACTTTTGACCCACTGGGAATGTGATGAAAGAAATAAAATATGAAATAAATCATTCTCTCTACTATTATTCTGACATTTCACATTCTTAAAATAAAGTGGTGATCCTAACTGACTTAAGACAGGGAATTGTTACTAGGATTAAATGTCAGGAATTGTGAAAAACTGATTTTAAATGTATTTGGCTAAGGTGTATGTAAACTTCCAACTTCAACTGTATAACATGGTGAAGTCACCACCATGCTTGAAATTATGAAGTGTGGTACTCAGTGATGTGTTGTGTTGGATTTGCCACAAGCATAATGTTTTTACTTTAGTGCCTTATTGCAAACAGGATGCATGTTTTGGAATATTTTTATTCTGTACAGGCTTCCTTCTTTTCACGCTGTCATTTAGGTTAGTTTTGGGGAGTAACTACAATGTTGTTGATCCATCATCAGTTTTCTCCTATCACAGCTATTCAACTCCGTAACTGTTTTAAAGTCACCATTGGCCTCATGGTGAAATCCCTGAGTGGTGTCCTTCCTCTCCGACAACTGAGTTAGGAAGGACGTCTGAATCTTTGTAGTGACTGGGTGTATTGATACGCCATCCAACGTGTAAATAATAACTTCACCATGCTTAAAGGGGTATTCAATGTCTGCTTTTTTATTTTCACCCATCTTACCAATAGGTGCCCCTCTTTGCGAGGAATTGGAAAACCTCCCTGGTCTTTGTAGTTGAATCTGTGTTCGAAATTCACTGCTCAACTGAGGGACCTTACAGATAGTTGTGTATGCGGGACACAGAGATGAGGTAGTTATAAAAAAATCATGGTAAACACTATTACACAGAGTTAGTCCATGCACATTATTACGTGACTTGTTAAACAAATGTGTACTCCTGACCTTATTTAGGTTTGCCATTTCAAAGGGGTGGAATAATTATTGACACGAGACATTTCATTAATTTTTAATTAATTTCAAGAAAACTCGACAAACAATCCATTTTAAATTCAGACTGTAACACAACAAAATGTGGAAAAAAGTCAAGGCATGTGGATACTTTCTGAAGGCACTATATAGTAGCATTACAGTTGTTGTGCTAATGTCCTAACCTTTAGCATGTTTCTTCATTTCACCTGGTCATACGGAAGGGGTCGCACACCCGGCTGACATACTTTTTGTTGTAGAGGCTTCAGGCCCTAGCATGTCAGCATATATTAGCGTGAAGGTTGTTCTACCGAGATGCTAGCATCAGTATGTTTCTCCAGCTCACCTGGACATGTGGCAGGGGTCGCATACCCATCCGCGCTCCTTCTTGTTGTAGCGGCTGCAGGCCTTGCAGGCGTACAGCTGGCAGTCCAGACACTGGCGCTTGCTATTGACCAGGAACTTGAAGGGCTGCAAGCAGCGGATGCAGTGGGACTCTGTCAGGCTGGTCCCAGTGCCCAGCAGCTCTCTCTTGGTGTCCTCCTTCTCTAGCTGCGTCTTTAGCTCCCTGCAAAATACACAAGGATGGATGGATAAATTGATTGACAGAGAAATATAAACAGAAGATGATGGATAGCTTGGCAGAGAGGCTATAGTGCAGAGATTATCAACTACAATCAGCCGAGGGCTGATTTTTTTCTTGAGAGGATGGTCAGTGGGACAGAAAATAGTTACAAATAATTTGTAGACTGCAAATTGACCGCAAGAAGCCCAAACAGATATAATATTAGACTAAAACATAATAATTTCAAACCTTGCTTGAATTTGTATACAATCACATAGAATGAGTATACCAAACATTAGGAACAACTTCCTAATATTGAGCTGCACCACCGCTTTTGGCCTCAGAACAGCTTCAATTTGTCGGGGCATGGACTCTACAAGGTGTCGAAAGCATTCTACAGCTGGGCACTGGGACAGGAATGCTCGCCGATTTTGACTCCAATGCTCCCCATAGTTGTGTCAAGTTGGCTGGATGTCCTTTGGGTGATGCACCATTCTTGATACACCCAGGAATCTGTTGAGCGTGAAAACCCCAGCAGCGTTGCAGTTCTTGACACAAACCGGTGTACCTGGCAGCTACTACCATACCCGTTCAAAGGCACTTAAATACTTTGTCTTGCGCATTCACCCTCTGAATGGCACACATTCAAAATCCATGTCTCAATTGTTTCCAGGCTTAAAAATCCTTGTTTAACTTGTCTACTCCCCTTCATCTACACTGATTGAAGTGGATCTAACAAGTGACATCAATAAGGGATCATAGGTTGCACCCCCCCAAAACAGCTAGAATTTTTTTTGTCTCAGAAAACTTAAGGGGCCAAATAAAATCACATGCGGGCCAAATTCACAGTTGGGGAACCCTGCTGTAGTGGATGGATGGATGGATAGACAGACAGAAGTAAAGACAGAAGAATGGACATAGGAAAGGACAAATGGAGGGACAAACTGACAGTAGATAGGACAGACAGTAGATTGATTATTCTATACCAGTCACAGGAGTTGAAGACAATGGCCCAATTTTTCTGTAAGCCTGCAATCAGTCCCTTTCCTATCCTGTAATATGTTCAGTGATGGACCAAGGCATGCGTATCCTTGGGCTATCCAAAGTAATGAAGGGCCACTGGTATCTATAAAGGCTTTATATGAAGCCCGAGAGACACGGCTCACATCTGTGGTTACATATATTTTACATAAGCTGCAAACATGGCCCCGGGAAATAAGTCCGTGAGGCCATGTGAGCCATCTCATAAACAGCAACATGACTAGCCCAAAGGCTAAAATGCTATCACTTTGCAGATGGAAACCGAAGCATTATTGCTTCCTTTAAGCGGTACCATATGTTTAGTTTTTTTTGCCAAATATCAAAGCCTTGCTTGCTTGTAACAATAAAAGACAAACGTAACATATTTACAATCCATGGTAAGGGAATGGTAAATGTCATAATGTGCTTCTTGAGTGAAAACGGACTTTTAGCTCGAACTTGTAGGCTTATGCTACGTGTCAATCTGCATTAAGCCGATTCGTTCACAACTGGCTGGTGGCTGCATTGGAGTTCTCGGTATAAGCTGGAATCATGGAGGTTTTAAACTCAGCAGATTGTGGGTTCTCCAACCTGGGGAAAGTCTAAATCCCTGCCACAACTAAACCCCTGCATATCAAATGTCAACTGCTAACCTTATGAGACAACAGGTAATAAGAGAGAACTAGGAATATACGCGGCATCAGAGGTAGACATGGAGAAGGCTAACAATTTAATTTTCTATTTTCCACATGAAAACAACTGGTTCCCCTCGTCTGTCTCTCGCATTGTGGTGGATTGCAGAAAGTACTTGGTGGCCATCTTGGCCGTCAGTCGTTTCTGAGGCATGCTAATCCAATAGTATGTGTCAGTAATAACGCACAACATGCATATTGATACAGTACCTTAACTGCACTGGACTTGTAGAGTTAGTAGAGCCTGACAGAAACATTCTAACATTGGACATAGAGTTGAAGTCGGAAGTTTACATACACCTTAGCCAAATACATTTACACTCAGTTTTTCACAATTCCTGACATTTAATCCTAGTAAACATTCCCTGTCTTAGGTCAGTTAGGACCACAACTTTATTTTAAGAATGTGAAATGTCAAAATAATTGTAGAGAGAATGATTTATTTCAGCTTTTATTTCTTCCATCACATTCCCAGTGGGTCAGAAGTGTACATATACTCAATTAGTATTTGGTAGCATTGCCTTTAAATTGTTTAACTTGGGTCAAACGTTTTGTGTAGCCTTCCACAAGCTTCCCAAAATAAGTTGGGTGCATTTTGGCCCATTCCCCTTGAAAGAGCTGGTGTAACTGAGTCAGGTTTGTAGGCCTCCTTGCTCGCACACACTTTTTCAGTTCTGCCCAAAAATTTTCTATAGGTTTGAGGTCAGGGCTTTGTGATGGCCACTCCAATACCTTGTCTTTGTTGTCCGTAAGCCATTTTGCCACAACTTTGGAAGTATGCTTGGAGTCATTGTCTGTTTGGAAGACCCAATTGCGACCAAGCTTTAACTTCCTGACTGATGTCTTGAGATGTTGCTTCAATATATCCACATAATTTTACTTCCTCATGTAGCCATCTATTTTGTGAAGTGCACCAGTCCCTCCTGCAGCAAAGCACCCACACAACCTTATGCTGCCACCCCCGTGTTTCACGGTTGGGAAGGTGTTCTTCGGCTTCCAAGCTTCCCCCTTTTTCCTCCAAACATAACGATGGTCATTATGACCAAACAGTTATATTTTTGTTTCATCAGACCAGATTACATTTCTCCAAAAAGTATGATCTTTGTATTCATGTGCAGTTGCAAACCGTAGTCTGGGTTTTTTATGGCGGTTTTGGAGCAGTGGCTTCTTTCTTGCTGTGCGGCCTTTCAGGTTATGTCGATATAGGACTCGTTTTACTGTGGACATACCTGTTTCCTCCAGCATCTTCACAAGGTCCTTTGCTGTTGTTCTGGGATTGATTTGCACTTTTTGCACCAAAGTATGTTCATCTCTAGGAGACAGAACGTGTCTCCTTCCTGAGCGGAATGACGGCTGCGTGGTCCCATGGTGTTTATACTTGCGTACTATTGTTTGTACAGATGAACGTGGTTCCTTCAGGCGTTTGGAAATTGCTCCCAAGGATGAACCAGACTTGTGGAGGTCTACAATTTTTTTCTTCTGAGGTCTTGGCTGATTTCTTTTGATTTTCCCATGATGTCAAGCAAAGAGGCATTGAGTTTGAAGGTAGGCCTTGAAATACATCCACAGCTACACCTCCAATTGACTCAAATGTTGTCAATTAGCCTATCAGAAGCTTCTAAAGTATTACATAATTTTCTGGAATTTTCCAAGCTGTTTAAAGGCACAGTCAACTTAGTGTATGTAAACTTCTGACCCACTGGAATTGTGATACAGTGAATTATAAGTGAAATAATCTGTCTGTAAACAATTGTTGTAAAAATGACTTGTGTCATGTTCAAAATAGATGTCCTAACCGACTTGCCAAAACTATAGTTTGTTAACAAAA
Organism: Salvelinus alpinus; assembly: GCF_045679555.1. Classification (NCBI taxonomy): domain Eukaryota; kingdom Metazoa; phylum Chordata; class Actinopteri; order Salmoniformes; family Salmonidae; genus Salvelinus; species Salvelinus alpinus. Next base: position 2,767,762 of record NC_092099.1, on the reverse strand, counting down.
GATTTGTGGAGTGGTTGAAAAATGAGTTTTAATGACTACAACCTTAGTGTATGTAAACTTCCGACTTCAACTGTACATTAAATAAACTCAAATTGTCCTTGATGTCAAGGACCCAATAATACATACAGCTGGAAGCGTTGCTCTTATTAGGTGATATCATGATGTTCACCTGCACTATTAGAATACAGAGAGGCAGACTTGCAACACCCCTAAGCAACACATTTTTTTTGTGGTAGTTATTAGGATCCCCATTAAGCAGCTACTCTTCCTGGGGTCCACAAAAAACATGAATAGACAAGAACAGAACTACAACAAAAAAAAATGGCACACAAAGCTTACATATCAATACATACATAGAAAATACAGTATCTAGGTCAAATAGGGGAGACGCATTGTGCTGTGAGATGTTGCTATTTGGTTTGTTTTTTACAGACAGGACTACCAATTTGTTTGTTCCAGAATGAGGGTAGGAAAATTCTTGGAGGCAGACATGACACGGTTTAACTGTGCTTAGACCCTATATTTACTGTAAATTGTAATTAAGACAGAGATGATATAAAATAGCATACCACTCAACTCAACCATTTCAGTGCGTTATTAGAGGATAAAGTCAATACTGTAAGAATAATACATGTTGTCTTAATAACACATGGAACCCAGAGAAGGGAGACATAACTTGCTTTACAATGTCCAGCAAATCTCTTGACATCATATAAACACTGAATGTGTACATCAAAGAAATCGTACATAAAATGCAAACGCTTAAACTGTATACAGTAGATGCCACAAATGCAATAATTTACAAGGTTTAGAAACAAGTAGGGTGAATTCATATAAATCAGGTCTTCACATTCAAATTGCTGCAAAGAAACCACTGCCAAGGGACACCAATAAGAAGAAGAGACATACTTGGGCCAAGAAACAAGAGCAATGGACATTAGACGGGTGGAAATCTGTCCTTTGGTCTGATGAGTCCAAATTTGAGATTTTTGGTTGTCTTTGTGAGACGCAGTAGATGAACAGATTATCTCTGCATGTGTGGTTCCCACCGTGAAGCATGGAGGAGGTGGTGTGATGGTGTGGGGGTTCTTTGCTGGTGACACTGTCTGATTTATTTAGAATTCAAGGCACACTTAACCAGCATGGCTACCACAGGATACTGCAGTGATACGCCATCCCATCTGGTTTGCATTTAGTGGGACTATCATTTGTTTTTCAACAGGACAATGACCCAAAACACCTCCAGGCTGTGTAAGGGCTATTTGACCAAGAAGGAGAATGATGGTGTTCTGCATCAGATGACCTGGCCTCCACAATCACCTGACTTCAATTTACTTTTTTACAATCGCTTTTCCAATTGACATGGTTTGGGACGAGTTGGACCACAGAGTGAAGGATAAGCAGCCAACAAGTGCTCAGTATATGTGGGAACTCATTCAAGACTGTTGGAAAAGCGTTCCAGGTGAAGCTGGTTGAGAGAATGCCAAGAGTGTGCCAAGAGTCATCAAGGCAAAGGGTGGCTACTTTGAAGAATCTCAAATATAAAATATATTTTGATTTGTTTAAAACTTTTTTGGTTACTACATGATTACATATGTGTTATTTCATAGTTTTGATGTCTTCACTATTATTCTACAATGTAGAAAATAGTAAAGATAAAGAAAAAACATTGAATGCGTAGGTGTGTCCAAACTTTTGACTGGTATTGTATATCTCACTAGGTCAGGATTTTTAAGCCTTGATACAGTGCCTTCGGAAAGTTTTCAGACCCCTTCACTTTTTCGACATTTTATTAAGTTACTGCCTTATCCTACAATGGGTTAAATAAAATAAAAATCCTCATATCTGGAGAGACTTGAAAATAGCTGTGCCTGACCTGACAAAAACATTTTTTTAAATCAATTTTAGAATAAGGCTGCAACCTAACAACATGTGGAAAAAGTCGAGGGGTCTGAATACTTTCCGAAGGCACTAGTTCTAATGTGTTCATGATATTTGTAATTTCCCTAATTGCATGATGGTGATAGTTTTTAGTGTGATTTCCTTTACTGTCCATTGTGGTACTTAAAACCGTATTATAATCTTCCACCATAATAATTGAGTAATTTGTTGCTCAATAGATTATTATATAGATATTTTCTAAGAATTGTGGATCATCATTATTTGGACCATATAGATGAATTAGCCAAATCTGTTTTTGGTCCAATAGCATATTTAAAAGGATCCGCCTTCCTTGAGGATCTGTTTGGACAGTTTGCCCTGGCATTAGTTGAACACAGCCAATCCAACAGTTTCTGAAAAGTTGTCACTTCCTGAGATCTGTTTCAAATGTTTTTTTAAGTAGTTCCTTTCTCAGATATGTATTCAAATAGTTTTTAAAAAAGTAGTTACTTTCTGAGATCGGTAGTCAAATAGTAGTAATCACCTCCAAAGTAAATATTTGTTCTCACAATTTAAAAAAAAACTACAGCTATCCCAGGTCTGCAAGGTTCTGAACCTTTCACTGAATACACCCCTGGTTAACAGACTCATGCCATGATATGGGGTCATGCTTTTCGAACTGTGCACAGTTCTCAGGAGTCAGAATAGGAAGGCTACTGCTTAATAGCTATGCCCGGTCAGCAAGATGGGGCCTCAGAGATACAGCAGTACAGCTGTGAGGCATTGGCAATGGGATATAAAATGTATATCTGTTAAATCTGTCCTCTGAAAGCCCAAATCCCAGGGGCTTGGTATATATCCTGTGCCTTCCTGATTTGAATAGCGAGGATATCCGCACCATGGGCAAAGTCTTAGCTAGTTGCATGGAGGCGTGTGGCAGCATCGTCTCTCAAGGTTCCATTCAAGACCCCTCTGGTTAGAGATCCGGAAGATACGCACCTGGAAAAATAACTACCTTACAATGAAGGCTAGATGTGACATGTGACATGTGCAAGTGTTAACATGTTGTTTTTTTGTTGTTTGAAAAAAAAAAAGTAAAAAATCATCTTTATCATTAATATGCTATGTCAATAAAAGCAATTTAACTGTCAAAGAAGACTGCCTTGGAATTTTATTTTGTGCAAACTAATAAAAAACAATGTTTTGCACATTGTCTTTTTCTACTTCAATTTTAGCATGCTATAGATACAGTAGATATTTATGTTTTTCTTTTCAATGTGATCTTTAGTGTAGACAGATTGAGCCAAGTTTGAGTCTGTGTAAGGGTTCTAAAAATTAAATAACTTTACAAGTAGACCCAGATATTTGAGAGGTTTTATAAAATACACAGGATTAGCATGTCCCTAGGATTACATTAAACTAAATTGATTATGACCTTAAACCAGAAAGTTCTGCTTAGCTGGCACTCCTTGGGAATCCTGGTATGGGAGCCAGACATCCACATTCTGGGAAGATCCAATTTAGCAGACTGTTCCCATACAAGGATATCTCCTGGATGCCCATCAACACCAGCCCCCCCCCCCCTTCCCCACACACATCCTTCATAGCTCACATTAAGTTAAGGGGAGTGAGAAAGAAAGAATCATAAAACCATCACATAATAGTTTCCAGAGACTGAAAAGCAACCCACGGTTCAGAGCAGACTACTAAGCATTAAGAGCCATTTTCCCTTTCGATCCCAAAAACCTCCGCTTGATTTGATAAATCTTTAGCCAAACAGTTCTGCTAAATGGACCGGTTTCAACATTGCAGTTACATAATGCGGGGATCAATGTGAATGCATATACACAAGAGTAAGAGTGTTTATCGTAAGGCGTTAACCCCGGCGTCCTGGCTAAATTCCCAAATTAGCCCCATTTCCATCATGGCCACCTAATTACCCCTTCATTCCTAATTGTCACATAGTATCACACCTCACCTCTTTTTAAATTAAATCAGTTATTATAATATTATTCAATTAAAGCTTCATTCTGGGATTCGAAAAACAACCAAATGGCCATCCCGCCACTTGTTTTGGTTTACAGATCATCCCCAGCTTACAATTGGCTCGTTCATCCCCCCTCCTCTCTCCTGTAACTATTCCCCGGGTAGTTGCTGTAAATCAGAACGTGTTCTCAGTCAACTAACCTGGTAAAATAAAATAAAATACAGCTGACAGATGGGCCTAAGAAAATGTAACCCCTCTCAAATGCAAATGAACCTCTAACGAGGATTAGCTGTCAACGGATGTTTATTGACTCTCCAAAATATTATCTAACCCATAAGATACGTTGTGAAATGAAATGATAGAACGTGCAATGTTAAACAATGTTAAACAAGAGCCATTGTTAATAGAGAGACGTGATTTGTGGTTATTACTTACACAAACTTTCATGGTTGGAGGTACAATATAGCAGAAAACAATGCTACAATAATTGGGATTATGGCTTGAGTTTTAAAGTGGAACTGACAGATTTTAGCAACATGAAATCTTATTAAAATCAGCTCAATATACAGCCCCAGGAAGAATATGAAGCCTTTAAAAAGAAATCTGACAAGCAAGCAAATAGATATGGTAATTTTAAAATGCTATTAAATTCATAGAATGTTTGAGAATGACGTAGAGTAAGCCATTTGTGAAATTTCTATAGAAATAAAGAGTGGAAACGCGGCCGTGCGTTTGGACAGTTAATAGACACTGCAGTAAATTAAACATCTGTCTTGTCTAGGACCGGAGTCTACACAGACTGGTGCGCCATTGCCAATCAGAGCTACAGCAGGCCTATATGCAAATAAGCCCTTGTGTTGCCAACAATATTTAGTGGGTTTTCAGACCCCTCCAGCGACTTTAATTGGTAAAATTTTCTAGCGACATATTCAGCTACCTACACGGGCCTATCATTATTCACTTTGAACTGGACTGTGTGTTTACAGGCAGTAGCAACAGTGTGCGTCACGCCCTGACCTTAGAGATCCTTTTTATGTCTCTATTGTGGTTTGGTCAGGGCGAGAGTTGGGGTGGGCATTCTATGTTTTGTGTTTCTATGATTTTCTATTTCTATGTTTTGGCCGGGTATGGTTCTCAATCAGGGACAGCTGTCTATCGTTGTCTCTGATTGAGAACCATACATAGGTAGCTTTTTTTCCCACCGTTATTTGTGGGAAGTTGACTTTGTTTAGGGCACATAGCCTTTGAGCTTCACGATTTGGTTTGTATTGTTTATTGTTGTGTCGGCGTCATTTCTAAAATAAAAAGAAAATGTAGGCTCACCACGCTGCACCTTGGTCCTCATCTTTCAACAGCTGTGACAGTGGGACTTTAGATCATTGAAAAGCGTTTGCCAAAAGTCACAAAATACATCTGAATGGATTTCTGCAAATATGTTAATACCACAGGAGTACTCTTACATTTGGGAACTTTACAGTTCTATTGATCAAACAACCATGAAAAGGTAAGCTTTCTCCCTCAATTGCCTATGAACATCAACAACAACAAGATCAATAACTAATGTTAGAGCGAGATGAGCTAAAATCTTACAAGGGAACAATAGATAAACCCACTCAAACTTTTTCAGCTTGTAGATGGCCGTCAAAATTGCACTTATAAACGATGGGGAATAATAACCTGCTTTCCCGTCTGCAGCTTGTCTGCCAATGCATGCTTGTCCAAAACCACAATTTGACGACTGAATGGGAACCCATTTGATCGATGCCAAATACACTTGATTGACAACTAAGAGTTATGTAAACTGTCAGCATAGCTTGCTAGCAAAGTGATTCACATTTCTTGCTAGTTAACCAAACGACACCTATAGGTAAAACTAGGCTCCTTGTGTTTAGCTTGCTACATAAATACAGTTGAAGTCGGAAGTTTACATACACCTTAGCCAAATACATTTAAACACAGTTTTTCACAATTCCTGACATTTAATCCTAGTAAAAATTCCCTGTCTTAGGTCAGTTAGGATCACCACTTTATTTTAAGAATGTGAAATGTCAAAAAATTTGTAAAGAGAATTGATTTATTTCAGCTTGTATTTCTTTCATCACATTCCCAGTGGGTCAGAAGTTTACATATACTCAATTAGTATTTGGTAGCATTGCCTTTAAATTGTTTAACTTGGGTCAAACATTTTGGGTAGCCTTCCACAAGCTTCCCACAATAAGTTAGGTGAATTCTGGCCCATTCCTCCTGACAGAGCTGGTGTAACTGTCAGGTTTGTAGGCCTCCTAGCTCGCACATGCTTTTTCAGTTCTGCCCAAAAACTTTCTATGGGATTGAGGTCAGGGCTTTGTGATGGCCACTCCAATACCTTGACTTTGTTGTCCTTAAGCCATTTTGCCACAACTTTGGAAGTATGCTTGGGGTCATTGTCCATTTGGAAGACGCATTTGCGACCAAGCTTTAACTTCCTGACTGATGTCTTGAGATGTTGTTTCAATATATCCACATCATTTTACTTTTGTGACGAGCACCAGTCCCTCCTGCAGCAAAGCACCCCCACAACATGATGCTACCACCCCCGTGCTTCACGGTTGGGATGGTGTTCTTCGACTTGAAAGCCTCCCCCTTTTTCCTCCACATGGTGATTATGGCCAAACAGTTCTATTTTTGTTTCATCAAACCAGAGGACATTTCTCCAAAAAGTACAATCTTTGTCCCCATGTGCAGTTACAAACCGTAGTCTGTTTTTTTTATGGCGGTTTTGGAGCAGTGGCTTCTTCCTTGCTGAGCGGCCTTTCAGGTTATGTCGATGTAGGACTTGTTTTACTGTGGATATAGATACTTTTGTACTTGTGTCCTCCAGCATCTTCACAAGGTCCTTTGCTGTTGTTCTGGGATTGATTTGCACTTTTCGCACCAAAGTACGTTCATCTCTAGGAGACAGAACGTGTCTCCTTCCTGAGCGGTACGACAGCTCCGTGGTCCCATACTTGCGTACTATCGTATGTACATATGAATGTGGTACCTTCAGGTGTTTGGAAATTGCTCCCAAGGATGAACTAGACTTGTGGAGGTCTACAGTTTTTTTTCCCGGCTGATTTATTTAGATTTTCCAATCATGTCAAACAGAGGCACTGAGGTTGAAGGTAGGCCTTGAAATACATCCACAGGTAAACCTCCAATTGACTCAAATGACGTCAATTAGCCTATCAGAAGCTTCTAAAGCCATGACATAATTTCATGGAATTTTCCAAGCTGTTTAAAGGCACAGTCAACTTAGTGTATGTAAACTTCTGACCCACTGGAATTGTGATACAGTGAATTATAAGTGAAATAATCTGTAATAGTCTGTAAATAATTGTTGGGAAAATTACTTGTGTCATGCACAAAGTAGATGTCCTAACCGATTTGCCAAAACTATTTGCCAAAATTTGTGGAGTGATTGAAAAACAAGTTTTAATGACTCCAACCTAAGTGTATGTAAACTTCCGACTTCAACCGTAAGCTAGCTTTTTTTGGTAAGCCATTCTTGTGATTTTTGTTGAGCACCCCTCCATTGCTTTGTTTGCAAAAGCACGAAGGCCCACCTGAACAAATAAACTAGCCTATTAACACCGTTATGACTGACTAGTGATCATTGCTCTTGCAGTTTGATTGTTTTAACATTCCCAGCCTTGGTTACATTCATCTGTTTTTGTCCAAAATATTGAGTCATTGAAACTGCAACAGTGCATCCCAAATGGGTGGCTGGAGCAAACAATGTACCAGGCCAGGTGTGATTTACAACCTGATAGCAATATTTGTTGGACTACCAAGAAATGTATTATATAAATGATATTATTAATGCGTTGAAGTCACACCCTGATCTGTAGACCTGTGCTTGTCTACACACCCCCATCAGGTGTCTCCCATTTCCCCTATTATCCCCTGTGTATTTACACTTCCGTTCAAAAGATTGGGGTCAATGGGAAATGTCCTTGTTTTTGAAAGAAAAGCACATTTCTTTGTCCATTAAAATAACATAAAATTGTTCAGAAATACAGTGTAGACATTGTTAATGTTGTAAAGTCCCTTTTTCAGGACCCTGTCTTTCAAAGATAATTCATAAAAATCCAAATAACTTCACATATCGAATTTGTAATAGGTTTAACACTGTTTCCCATGCTTGTTCAATGAACCATAAACAATTAATGAACATGCACCCGTGGAACGGTCGTTAAGACACTAACAGTTTACAGACGGTAGGCAATTAAGGTCACAGTTATGAAAATGTAGGACACTAAAGAGGCATTTCTACTGACTCTGAAAAACACCTAAAGAAAGATGCCCAGGGTCCCTGCTCATCTACGTGAACTTGCCTTAGACATGCTGCAAGGAGGCATGAGGACTGCAGATGTGACCATAAAATTGCAAAGAATTGCAATGTCCGTACTGTGAAACGCTTAAGACAGCGCTACAGGAAGACAGGACGGACAGCTGATCGTCCTCGCAGTTGCAGACCACGTGTAACATCTGCACAGGATCGGTACATCCGAACATCACATCTGCGGGACAGGTACAGGATGTTAACAACTGCCCAAGTTACACCAGGAACGCACAATCCCTCCATCAGTGCTCAGACTGTCCGCAATGGGCTGAGAGAGGCTGGACTGAGGGCTTGCAGGCCTGTTGTAAGGCAGGTCCTCACCAGACATCACCGGCAACAACGTCGCCTATGGGCACAAACCCACTGTCGCTGGTCCATACAGGACTGGCAAAAAGTGCTCTTCACTGACGAGTCGCGGTTTTGTCTCACCAAGGGTAATGGCCGGATTTGCGTTTATCGTCAAAGAAATTAGCGTTACACCGAGGCCTGTACTCTGGAGCGGGATCGATTTGGAGGTTGAGAGACCGTCATGGTCTGGGGCTGTGTGTCACAGCATCATCGGACTGAGCTTGTTGTCATTGCCTGCAATCTCAACGCTGTTCGTTACAGGGAAGACATCCTCCTCCCTCATGTGGTACCCTTCCTGCAAGCTCATCCTGACATGACCCTCCAGCATGACAATGCCACCAGCCTTACTGCTCGTTCTTTGCGTGATTTCCTGCAAGACAGGAACGTCAGTGTTCTGCCATGGCCAGCAAAGAGCCCGGATCTCAATCCCATTGAGCACGTCTGGGACCTGTTGGATCCGAGGGTGAGGGCTAGGGCCATTCCCCCCAGAAATGTCCGGGTGCCATGGTGGAAGAGTGGGGTAACATCTCACAGCAAGAACTGGCAAATCTGGTGCAGTCCTTGAGGAGGAGATGTACTTAATGCAGCTGGTGGCCACACCAGCTACTGACTGTTACTTTTGATTTTGACCCCCCTTTGTTCAGGGACATGTTATTCCATTTATGTTAGTCACATGTCTGTGGAACTTGTTCAGTTTATGTCTCAGTTGTTGAATCTTGCTTTGTTCATACATATATTTACGTATATGTAAATATGTTAAGTTTGCTGAAAATAAATGCAGGTGACAGTGAGAGTACGTTTCTTTTTTTGCTGAGTTTATATCTGAAAGATATAAGAAAGATCAGGAAACATTTGTTAGTTTTTTTTACATGTATTTAACCCTGTAGTTTGGTCACTAAACAGCCTCCATATACTGTATACTTCCATAATTGTTTTGACAGGTACTGGGGGACTTTCAGACGAGTCGTGAGGCCCGTGGGCTTCCTATAACAAAACAACTGACATGTAGGTGTTCGTGAGTCACCTTTACACAGAGGGGTCATATTCATTTTGTAGGCCAAACCGTTCGGACGTTACAGACTATTTTGTGAGAAGACTGATTTCTTCGGGAAGTCTCATGGTCTGACATACATCGCTCTAGCTCTTTCACCTTTCACTGCAGATGCAAAAGTGTTACAAAGCTGGATGCGGTGGATTGAGACGCATCCAATGCATTATAAAAACATATCTCGAGCTTAAACTGATGGACTTTTATGGGAATGTTCGTATTATGCTAATTAGATTTCCGCGGGGCACGGACATCGACCTTAGAGGGTTAATGGACTTAATCAACAACAAGCATCATGACAAAAACAGCTCTAACTCTAACAGAGAACACGGAAAATAAATAGCTGGATCAAGACATTGGCAAAGTGTGTGGCAGAATTTGGAAAGGAAGAGGAGACAGTGAGTTGTTTGTGTTTTGGGAAAGAGAGACCAGGAGAGGAGGAGAGAGAGAGAATCTTGTTTTTCATTCAGAGTTTGAAATAGTCTGGCTAAAATTGGCCTTGTGACTGACATGGCTGTGTTCCTCTCTACAACGGGAAAGAAAATTCCACGTACATTCCAGAGCCGTAGAGAGACTCATGGCCTGGACAACATAGACCATCAGCAACTGCAACCAAGCGTGCTTAGGCCTACTGTATAGCTGTGACTATAGCTAAAGCTTCCTAACCACAACAAACAACCACACTGAATATGGATACATGGGAGTTTAATCTGGACACAAAATGGACCGTTAGTCCTGTTTTATTGCTACTGTGCATCTATATTTTTGTATTTTCTCTATATTAAGTTAGAGACATGTGGAGCAGCAGAGGTCAGCATCATGGCATCAGGGGACTTTCTGCAAATCTGCAGAAGAGCTCTGAGTATGCCAGGAGTGATTGGTTGATTAGATCAGGTTAGATTTCTGACCAAAGGGCAGGGCGTGTGCCAAACTGGTGCTTCTTTCTCTGCTATGTCCCTTCCTTTTCTGTCTCTCTCTCTCAAACCCAACCATACACACAAATAAGACCAGATGCACAAAGGCACGCAAGCACACATGCACACCCCAGGCATTCCCAAACACCTGTAGAACATCAATATTTCATATCTACGATTAATCATCCTACATGTTACTACCGAAGAATTTACAATCATTTAAATGCTTATTGTAAAATATGTGACATGCAAGTTTAAAAACCAGACATGGCATTTAACATGTTAAATATAACTTTTTATTCATTAAGAACACATGGGAACCAGCAGCTAATCCATTTACAATGGGTTAAATAACAAGGACATTTCACATAGGAGGAATAAAAACAAGGACTGCGTCTCAAATGGCACCCTATTCCCTAAACGCTATCATAACCGTCATCGATAAAAGACAATACTTTGCAGCCGTCTTCATCGACCTGGCCAAGGCTTCAACTCTGTCAATCATCGTATTCTTATCGGCAGACTCAACAGCCTTGGTTTCTTAAATGACTGCCTCGCCTGGTTCACTAACTACTTCTCAGATAGAGTTCACTGTGTCAAATCGGAGGGCCTGTTGTCCGGACCTCTGGCAGTCTCTATGGGGGTGCCACAAGGTTCAATTCTCGGGCATACTCTTTTCTCTGTATATATAAATGATGTCGCTCTTGCTGCTGGTGATTCTCTGATCCACCTCTACGCAGACGACACCATTCTATATACATCTGGCCCTTTGGACACTGTGTTAACAAACCTCCAAACGAGCTTCAACGCCATACAACACTCCTTCCGTGGTCTCCAACTGCTCTTAAATGCTAGTAAAACTAAATGCATGCTCTTCAACCGATCACTGCCAGCACCCGCCCGACTAGCATCGCAACTCTGGAGGGTTCCGACTTAGAATATGTGGATAACTATAAATACCTAGGTGTCTGGCTAGACTGTAAACTCACCTTCCAGACTCACATTAAGCATCTCCAATCCAAAGTTAAATCTAGAATCGGCTTCCTATTTCGCAACAAAGCCTCTTTCACTCATGCAGCCAAACATACCCTCGTAAAACTGACTATCCTGCCGATCCTCGACATCGGCGATGTCATTTACAAAATAGCCTCTAAACATTCTACTCAGCAAATCGGATGCAGTCTATCACAGTGCCATCCGTTTTGTCACTAAAGCCCCATATACAGTGAGGGAAAAAAGTATTTGATCCCCTGCTGATTTTGTACGTTTGCCCACTGACAAAGAAATGCTCAGTCTATAATTTTAATGGTAGGTTTATTTGAACAGTGAGAGACAGAATAACAACAAAAATATCCAGAAAAACGCATGTCAAAAATGTTATAAATTGATTTGCATTTTAATGAGGGAAATAAGTATTTGACCCCCTCTCAATCAGAAAGATTTCTGGCTCCCAGGTGTCTTTTATACAGGTAACGAGCTGAGATTAGGAGCACACTCTTAAAGGGAGTGCTCCTAATCTCAGTTTCTTACCTGTATAAAAGACACCTGTCCACAGAAGCAATCAATCAATCAGATTCCAAACTCTCCACCATGGCCAAGACCAAAGAGCTCTCCAAGGATGTCAGGGACAAGATTGTAGATCTACACAAGGCTGGAATGGGCTACAAGACCATTGCCAAGCAGCTTGGTGAGAAGGTGACAACAGTTGGTGCGATTATTTGCAAATGGAAGAAACACAAAAGAACTGTCAAACTCCCTTGGCCTGGGGCTCCATGCAAGATCTCACCTCGTGGAGTTGCAATGATCATGAGAATGGTGAGGAATCAGCCCAGAACTACACAGGAGGATCTTGTCAATGATCTCAAGGCAGCTGGGACCATAGTCACCAAGAAAACAATTGGTAACACACTACGCCGTGAAGGACTGAAATCCTGCAGCGCCCGCAAGGTCCCCCTGCTCAAGAAAGCACATATACATGCCCGTCTGAAGTTTGCCAATGAACATCTGAATGATTCAGAGGACAACTGGGTGAACGTGTTGTGGTCAGATGAGAACAAAATGGAGTTCTTTGGCATCAACTCAACTTGCCGTGTTTGGAGGAGGAGGAATGCTGCCTATGACCCCAAGAAACCATCCCCACCGTCAAACATGGAGGTGGAAACATTATGCTTTGGGGGTGTTTTTCTGCTAAGGGGACAGGACAACTTCACCGCATCAAAGGGATGATGGACGGGGCCATGTACCGTCAAATCTTGGGTGAAAACCTCCTTCCCTCAGCCAGGGTATTGAAAATGGGTCGTGGATGGGTATTCCAGCATGACAATGACCCAAAACACACGGCCAAGGCAACAAAGGAGTGGCTCAAGAAAAAGCACATTAAGGTCCTGGAGTGGCCTAGCCAGTCTCCAGACCTTAATCCCATAGAAAATCTGTGGATGGAGCTGAAGGTTCGAGTTGCCAAACGTCAGCCTCGAAACCTTAATGACTTGAAGAAGATCTGCAAAGAGGAGTGGGACAAAATCCCTCCTGAGATGTGTGCAAACCTGGTGGCCAACTACAAGAAACATCTGACCTCTGTGATTGCCAACAAGGGTTTTGCCACCAAGTACTAAGTCATGTTTTGCAGAGGGGTCAAATACTTATTTCCCTCATTAAAATGCAAATCAATTTATAACATTTTTGACATGCGTTTTTCTGGATTTTTTTGTTGATATTCTGTCTCTCACTGTTCAAATAAACCTACCATTAAAATTACAGACTGATCATTTCATTGTCAGTGGGCAAACGAACAAAATCAGCAGGGGATCAAATACTTTTTTCCCTCACTGTACTACCCATCACTGCGACGTGTATACTCTCGTTAGCTGGTCCTTGCTACAAATTCGTCGCCAAACCCACTGGCTCCAGGTCATCTATAAATCTCTGCTAGGTAAAGCGCTTACCTCACTGGTCACCATAGCAACACCCACCCGTAGCACCCACTCCAGCAGGTATATTTCACTGGTCATCCCCAAAGCCAACACCTACTTTGGCCACCTTTGCTTCCAGTTCTCTGCTGCCAATGACTGGAACGAATTGCAAAAAAATCCCTGAAGTTGGAGACTTATATCTCCCTCACTAATTTTAAGCATCAGCTGTCAGAGCAGCTTACCGATCGCTGCAGCTGTACACAGCCCATCTGTAAATAGTCCATCCAACCAACTACCTACCTCATCCCCATATTTGTTTTTGTTTTTCTGCTCTTTTGCACACCAGTATTTCTACTTGCACATCCTCATCTGCACATATATCACTCCAGTGTAAATTGTAATTACTTCACCACTATTGATCTATTTATTTTCTTACCTCCTTACTTCATTTGTACACACTGTTTACAGATTTTTCTATTGTGTTATTGACTGTACGATTGTTTATCCCATGTGTAACTTTGTGTTGTTTGTCACAGGTCTTTGCTTTATCTTGGCCAGGTCGCAGTTGTAAATGAGTACTTGCTCTCAACTGGCCTACCTGGTTAAAAAAAGGTGAAATAAAATACATTTAAAACAAATGTGGTGTCCTACTTTGTTTTGTGTACACATAGGGCTCTGGTCAAAAGTAGCACACAGTAAAGGGACAGGGTGCCATTTTGGACAAAGGCAAGTTTTACGAAGGAAATTAGTGGCTTGGGTCACAATCACTCGGCTAATGTTGTAAAAGACTTGACCAGAGGGGTATCCTATGAAGCAGGTTTGAGGAGTTAGAGCTATAACTTCGGTCAAATGAAAGTGTCTCACCTTTTAGCCAGATAAAACTATACTAAATATAATAACATGTCACCGAATAACTGATTAAAAACACACTATTTTGCAAAAAAGGTCTACAGTAGCTTCAACAGCACTCTGTAGGGTAGCACCATGGTTTAGCTGGAGGACAGCTAGCTTCTGTCCTCTTCTGGGTACATTGACTTCAATACAAAACCTAGGAGGTTCATGGTTCTCACCCCATTCCATAGACTTACACAGTAATTATGACAACTTCCGGAGGACGTCCTCCAGCCTATCAGAGCTCTTGCAGAATTAACTGACATGTTGTCCACCCAATCAAACAATCAGAGAATGAATCTAGTAGTAAAAGCATAAGCTATAGCTAGCTAGCACTGCAGTGTGGTGAGAAAATGTGGTGAGTGAAAGACAATAGTTGAACAAAAGTTGAACAAAATGAAGGAGAAGCTAGAGAGAAATAGAGAGAGAGAGTAATTTTTTTTCACTTTCAATTTAACTTAAAGTTGAAGTCGGAAGTTTACATACACCTTAGCCAAATACATTTAAACTCAGTTTTTCACAATTCCTGACATTTAATCCAAGTAAAAATTCCCTGTTTTAGGTCAGTTAGGATCACCACTTTATTTTAAGAATTTGAAATGTCAGAATAATAGTAGAGTAATTTATTTCAGCTTGAATTTCTTTCATCACATTCCCAGTGGGTCAGAAGTTTACATACACTCAATTAGTATTTGGTAGCATTGCCTTTAAATTGTTTAACTTGGGTCAAATGTTTTGTGTAGCCTTCCACAAGCTTCCCACAATAAGTTGGGTGAATTTTGGCCCATTCCTCCTGACAGAGCTGGTGTAACTGAGTCAGGTTTGTGGGCCTCCTTGCTCGCACACGCTTTAGTTCTGCCCACAGATTTTCTATAGGTTTGAGGTCAAGGCTTTGTGATGGCCACTCCAATACCTTGACTTTGTTTTCCGTAAGCCATTTTGCCACAACTTTGGAAGTATGCTTGGGGTCATTGTCCATTTGGAAGACGCATTTGCGACCAAGCTTTAACTTCCTGACTGATGTCTTGAGATGTTGCTTCAATATATCCAGATAATTTTCCTCCTTCATGATGCCATCTATTTTGTGAAGTGCACCAGGCCCTCCTGCTGCAAAGCACCCCCACAACATGATGCTGCCACCCCCGTGTTCTTTGGCTTGCAAGCCTCCCCCTTCACCCTCCAAACATAACGATGGTCATTATGGCCAAACAGTTCCATTTTTGTTTCATCAAACCAGAGGACATTTCTCCAAAAAGTATGTTCTTTGTCCCCATGTGCAGTTGCAAACCGTAGTCTGTTGTTTTTAAATGGTGGTTTTGGAGCAGTGGCTTCTTCCTTGCTGAGCGGCCTTTCAGGTTATGTCGATATAGGACTCGTTTTACTGTGGATTTAAAAACATTATTTTTTATTTTATTTCACCTTTATTTAACCAGGTAGACTAGTTGAGAACAAGTTCTCATTTGCAACTGCGACCTGGCCAAGATAAAGCAAAGCAGTTCGACACATACAACAACACAGAGTTACACATGGAATAAACAAACATACAATCAATAATACAGTAGAAAAATCTATATACAGCATGTGCAAATGAGGTAGGATAAGAGAGGTAAGGCAATAAATAGGCCGTGGTGGCGAAGTAATTACAATATAGCAATTAAACACTGGAATGGTAGAATGTGCAGAAGATGAACGTGCAAGTAGAGATACTGGGGTGCAAAGGAGCAAGATAAATAAATAAATACAGTATGGTTCCGGAGTTCCGGAGTTCCAAATTAAGCAGCAGCAGCTGAAAAGATGAGCTCCTACAAATATTGAAATTTAAATGTTTTTTTAGAGTAAAGTACATCAAAAAAAATCAAAAGAAAACTGCAAACTGAATAGGAGACCAAACAAGCAGCAAACAAAGAAGAAAGGCTTTTGAAAAGTAACAATTTTTCATAAAATTATACCGTTTTCTTAGCTAGCTAAGTTGTTTACCTGTTGCTAGGCAGTTGCTAGGGACATTCCTGGAAGAAGCTACCTAGCTAACAAGGAGTGTCTAGTTGGTAGAAGAGAAGAAGGGACAAAGAAGGGACAAAGTGGGACAAAATAAGGACAGAAGAAAAGGGAAAGGGGACATTAAGGTGAAGCAGTCCTCTAAAGACACAAAAGACAATAATACAAGAAACAACACTTCTATTGCCTCTCCCTCTACGATACGCACTTCCGGGTTGGAGCGAGTAGTTGCATTCCGCATTGCTCCACAGGTAGTATTACATTTCATTTCATTACAGTACAACAGTTTGATTTGTTTGATCTTAGCTGGCTACATAGCCGTCTTTGTATCCAAGATAATTGTGTAGTCTAGAGTAATTGTCGAGGTTACCTAGCCAGTTAGAGGTTACCTAGCCAGTTACACTTTCAAACAAAGTCAACAACGCAGCCACTGCTAGCTAGCCTATTTCACCAGCCAGCAGTACTATATCATTTTAGTCAATAAGATTTTTTGCAACGTAAGCTTAACTTTCTGAACATTCGAGACGTGTAGTCCACTTGTCATTCCAATCTCCTTTGCATTAGCGTAGCCTCTTCTGTAGCCTGTCAACTATGTGTCTGTCTATCCCTGTTCTCTCCTCTCTGCACAGACCATACAAACGCTTCACACCGCGTGGCCGCTGCTACTCTAACCTGGTGGTCCCAGCGCGCACGACCCACGTGGAGTTCCAGGTCTCAGGCAGCCTCTGGAACTGCCGATCTGCGGCCAACAAGGCAGAGTTCATCTCAGCCTATGCTTCCCTCCAGTCCCTCGACTTCTTGGCACTGACGGAAACATGGATTACCACTGATAACACTGCTACTCCTACTGCTCTCTCCTCGTCTGCCCACGTGTTCTCGCACACCCCGAGAGCTTCTGGTCAGCGGGGTGGTGGCACTGGGATCCTCATCTCTCCCAAGTGGACATTCTCTCTTTCTCCCCTGACTCATCTGTCTATCGCCTCCTTTGAATTCCATGCTGTCACAGTTACCAGCCCTTTCAAGCTTAACATCCTTATCATTTATCGCCCTCCAGGTTCCCTTGGAGAGTTCATCAATGAGCTTGACGCCCTGATAAGTTCCTTTCCTGAGGATGGCTCACCTCTCACAGTTCTGGGTGACTTTAACCTCCCCACGTCTACCTTTGACTCATTCCTCTCTGCCTCCTTCTTTCCACTCCTCTCCTCTTTTGACCTCACCCTCTCACCTTCCCCCCCTACTCACAAGGCAGGCAATACGCTTGACCTCATCTTTACTAGATGCTGTTCTTCCACTAATCTCATTGCAACTCCCCTCCAAGTCTCCGACCACTACCTTGTATCCTTTTCCCTCTCGCTCTCATCCAACACTTCCCACACTGCCCCTACTCGGATGGTATCGCGCCGTCCCAACCTTCGCTCTCTCTCCCCCGCTACTCTCTCCTCTTCCATCCTATCATCTCTTCCCTCTGCTCAAACCTTCTCCAACCTATCTCCTGATTCTGCCTCCTCAACCCTCCTCTCCTCCCTTTCTGCATCCTTTGACTCTCTATGTCCCCTATCCTCCAGGCCGGCTCGGTCCTCCCCTCCTGCTCCGTGGCTCGACGACTCATTGCGAGCTCACAGAACAGGGCTCCGGGCAGCCGAGCGGAAATGGAGGAAAACTCGCCTCCCTGCGGACCTGGCATCCTTTCACTCCCTCCTCTCTACATTCTCCTCTTCTGTCTCTGCTGCTAAAGCCAATTTCTACCACTCTAAATTCCAAGCATCTGCCTCTAACCCTAGGAAGCTCTTTGCCACCTTCTCCTCCCTCCTGAATCCTCCTCCCCCTCCTCCCCCCTCCTCCCTCTCTGCTGATGACTTCGTCAACCATTTTGAAAAGAAGGTCGACGACATCCGATCCTCGTTTGCTAAGTCAAACGACACCGCTGGTTCTGCTCACACTGCCCTACCCTGTGCTTTGACCTCTTTCTCCCCTCTCTCTCCAGATGAAATCTCGCGTCTTGTGACGGCCGGCCGCCCAACAACCTGCCCGCTTGACCCTATCCCCTCCTCTCTTCTCCAGACCATTTCCGGAGACCTTCTCCCTTACCTCACCTCGCTCATCAACTCATCCTTGACCGCTGGCTACGTCCCTTCCGTCTTCAAGAGAGCGAGAGTTGCACCCCTTCTGAAAAAACCTACACTCGATCCCTCCGATGTCAACAACTACAGACCAGTATCCTTTCTTTCTTTTCTCTCCAAAACTCTTGAACGTGCCGTCCTTGGCCAGCTCTCCTGCTATCTCTCTCAGAATGACCTTCTTGATCCAAATCAGTCAGGTTTCAAGACTAGTCATTCAACTGAGACTGCTCTTCTCTGTGTCACGGAGGCGCTCCGCACTGCTAAAGCTAACTCTCTCTCCTCTGCTCTCATCCTTCTAGACCTATCGGCTGCCTTTGATACTGTGAACCATCAGATCCTCCTCTCCACCCTCTCCGAGCTGGGCATCTCCGGCGCGGCCCACGCTTGGATTGCGTCCTACCTGACAGGTCGCTCCTACCAGGTGGCGTGGCGAGAATCTGTCTCCGCACCACGTGCTTTCACCACTGGTGTCCCCCAGGGCTCTGTTCTAGGCCCTCTCCTATTCTCGCTATACACCAAGTCACTTGGCTCTGTCATATCCTCACATGGTCTCTCCTATCATTGCTATGCAGACGACACACAATTAATCTTCTCCTTTCCCCCCTCTGATAACCAGGTGGTGAATCGCATCTCTGCATGTCTGGCAGACATATCAGTGTGGATGACGGATCACCACCTCAAGCTGAACCTCGGCAAGACGGAGCTGCTCTTCCTCCCGGGGAAGGACTGCCCGTTCCATGATCTCGCCATCACGGTTGACAACTCCATTGTGTCCTCCTCCCAGAGTGCTAAGAACCTTGGCGTGATCCTGGACAACACCCTGTCGTTCTCAACTAACATCAAGGCGGTGACCCGTTCCTGTAGGTTCATGCTCTACAACATTCGCAGAGTACGACCCTGCCTCACGCAGGAAGCGGCGCAGGTCCTAATCCAGGCACTTGTCATCTCCCGTCTGGATTACTGCAACTCGCTGTTGGCTGGGCTCCCTGCCTGTGCCATTAAACCCCTACAACTCATCCAGAACGCCGCAGCCCGTCTGGTGTTCAACTTTCCCAAGTTCTCTCACGTCACCCCGCTCCTCCGCTCTCTCCACTGGCTTCCAGTTGAAGCTCGCATCCGCTACAAGACCATGGTGCTTGCCTACGGAGCTGTGAGGGGAACGGCACCTCCGTACCTTCAGGCTCTGATCAGGCCCTACACCCAAACAAGGGCACTGCGTTCATCCACCTCTGGCCTGCTCGCCTCCCTACCTCTGAGGAAGTACAGTTCCCGCTCAGCCCAGTCAAAACTGTTCGCTGCTCTGGCACCCCAATGGTGGAACAAACTCCCTCACGACGCCAGGTCAGCGGAGTCAATCACCACCTTCCGGAGACACCTGAAACCCCACCTCTTTAAGGAATACCTAGGATAGGATAAAGTAATCCTTCTAACCCCCCCCCCCCTTAAAAGAGTTAGATGCACTATTGTAAAGTGGTTGTTCCACTGGATATCATAAGGTGAATGCACCAATTTGTAAGTCGCTCTGGATAAGAGCGTCTGCTAAATGACTTAAATGTAAATGTAAGTATGGGGATGAGGTAGATTGGATGGGCTATTTACAGATGATCTATGTACAGGTGCAGTGATCTGTGAGCCAGCTGACAGCTGGTGCTTAAATCTAGTGATGGAGTGAAGAGTCTCCAGCTTCAGTGATTTTTGCAGTTTGTTCCAGTCATTGGCAGCAGAGAACTGGAAGGAGAGGCGGCCAAAGGAAGAATTGGCTTTGGGGGTGGGTGCTGCAATGGTGACCAGTGAGCTGAGATAAGGCAGGGCTTTACCTAGTAAAGACTTGTAGAGCCAGTGAGTTTGGCGACGAGTATGAAGCGAGGGCCAGCCAACGAGAGCATACAGGTCACAGTGGTGGGTAGCATATGGGGCTTTGGTGACAAAACGGATGGCACTGTGATAGATTGCATCCAATTTATTGAGTAGAGTGTTGGAGGCTATTTTGTAAACGACATCGACAAAGCCGAGGATCGGTAGGATGGTCTTGTTTTACGAGGGTATGTTTGGCAGCATGAGTGAAGGATGCTTTATTGTGGAATAGGAAGCCGATTCTAGATTTCATTTTGGATTGGAGATGTTTAATGTGAGTCTGGAAGGAGAGTTTAGTTTAACCAGACACCTAGGTATTTGTAGTTGTCCACATATTCTAAGTCAGAACCATCCAGAGTAGTGATGCTGGACAGGCGGGCAGGTGAGGGCAGTGATCGGTTGAAGAGCATGCATTTAGTTTTACTTGCATTTAAGACCAGTTGGAGGCCACGGAAGGAGAGTTGTATGGCATTGAAGCTCGTCTGGAGGTTAGTTAACACAGTGTCCAAAAAAGGGCCAGAGATATACAGAATTTTTATTTTATTTTAATTTTTATTTCACCTTTATTTAACCAGGTAGGCTAGTTGAGAACAAGTTCTCATTTGCAACTGCGACCTGGCCAAGATAAAGCATAGCAGTGTGAACAGACAACACAGAGTTACACATGGAGTAAACAATAAACAAGTCAATAACATGGTAGAAAAAAAAGAGAATCTATATACAATGTGTGCAAAAGGCATGAGGTAGGCAATAAATCGAATAATTACAATTTAGCAGATTAACACTGGAGTGATAAATCATCAGATGATCATGTGCAAGAAGAGATACTGGTGTGCAAAAGAGCAGAAAAGTAAATAAATAAAAGCAGTCTGGGGGGTGAGGTAGGTAAATTGGGTGGGTAGTTTACAGATGGACTATGTACAGCTGCAGCGATCGGTTAGCTGCTCGGATAGCAGATTTTTAAAGTTGTTGAGGGAGATAAAAGTCTCCAACTTCAGAGATTTTTGCAATTCGTTCCAGTCGCAGGCAGCAGAGAACTGGAAGGAAAGAATGGTGTCGTCTGTGTAGAGGTGGATCAAAGAAACACCAGCAGCAAGAGCGACATCATTGATGTATACAGAGAAGAGAGTCGGCCCGAGAATTGAACCCTGTGGCACCCCCATAGAGACTGCCAGAGGTCCGGACAACAGGCCCTACGATTTGACACACTGAACTCTATCAAATAAGTAGTTGGTGAACCAGGCGAGGCAATCATTTGAGAAACCAAGGCTGTTGAGTCTGCCAATAAGAATGTTGTGATTGACAGAGTTGAAAGCCTTAGTCAGGTCGATGAATACAGCTGCACAGTAATGTCTCTTATCGATGGCGGTTATGATATCGTTTAGGACCTTGAGCGTGGCTGAGGTGCACCCATGACCAGCTCTGAAACCAGATTGCATAGCGGAGAAGGTACGGTGAGATTCGGAATGGTCGGTAATCTGTTTGTTAACTTTGCTTTCGACGACCTTAGAAAGGCAGGGTAGAATAGATATAAATACTTTTGTTTCTGTTTCCTCCAGCATCTTCACAAGGTCCTTTGCTGTTGTTCTGGGATTGATTTGCACTTTTCGCACCAAAGTACGTTCATCTCTAGGAGACAGAATGCGTCTCCTTCCTGAGCAGTACGACAGCTCCGTGGTCCCATGGTGTTTATAATTGCGTACTATTGTTTGTACAGATGAACGTGGTACCTTCAGGCGTTTGGAAAGTGATCCCAAGGATGGACCAGACTTTTGGGGATCTACATTTTTTTTCTTAGGTCTTGGCTGATTTATTTTAGATTTTCCCATGATGTCAAGCAAAGAGGCATTGAGTTTGAAGGTAGGCCTTGAAATACATCCACATGTACACCTCCAATTGACTCAAATTATGTCAATTAACCTATCAGAAGCTTTTAAAGCCATGACGTCTTTTTCTGGAATTTTCCAAGCTGTTTAAAGGCACAGTCAACTTAGTGTATTGTAAACTTCTCACCCACTGGAATTGTGATACAGTGAAATAATCTCTCTGTAAACAATTGTTGGAAAAATGACTTGTGTCATGCACAAAGTAGATGTCCTAACCGACTTGCCAAAACTATAGTTTGTTAACAAGAAATTTGTGGAGTGGTTGAAAAACGAGTTTTAATGACTCCAACCTAAGTGTATGTAAACTTCCGACTTCAACTATACTTAGCTAGCAAATGCGGCTAGCTAGTTTAACCTACTGAAACACCCTGCTCAAACAGAGGGATGCTATGTTAGCTAGCTGGCTAGGACTTTCCAACACAACACTGGAACACTTCCATGTCAACGTAACTTTAAGCTTTTGGTATTACTCATTTATTGCCACTGGGGCTCGCCGGTGTAACTGCTTACTGACTGTACACTAACATTACTGCATGATTGTAGCAGGTTTACCGACGTGTTAGTTCTATTAGCTATGCTGACTATGACATTGTAGGCTGTCTGTAGAGGTTTGGCTTGGAAAGGTTCTCTCGCCTGGTCACATACAGCTGATATGTTGTGCACTGAAGTCCACAAGCGAAGGGAAAAGAAGGAATACAATGTGGCTGTTATGAAAGGGAACTCTCTTTACGCGTGATCAGGGGTGTATTCATTCCCGATCCTGTTGAAAAACATTTCTTAAACGGAAGCAAACGGAACAAAACAGGGAGAAAAATACCTGAATTTGTCCAATAGAAACTCTTGTTTGCAACTGTTGGACTAATAATTACATTATTGTTTGTGTAAACTGTGTTGTTGGCTACCTCCAATGACGAGAGAGCATGGATATGTATGGATATATCCAAATAAATGTCACTAGAAAACAGCTAAAACAAATGCAAATGCAGCTACTGTTGTTATTCTGTCTGCACTGTTTGATGTGACTGTAAGTTAGCCGTAGTTGGCTAGCTAGCAAGCAAGGGACAAGAACGTTTCCAGCCAGTATGGCAATGGAACATTTAGAAAGCACATCAAATTTGTCTCTCGACCTATGTTCACCTGCGTTGTATACTTTCATTCATAGGCTAGATTGTAGCAACCTAATGATGGGTATAGGGGAAATTTGAGTATCATGTAGTAGCCTAAACCTATTGCTGTTACATTAAACTGGGTGAATGGAATATGAATGAGAGTCATCCAATATGCTGTAATAGAAATAAGGCCATGCTCATTTTAAACGGCACTGAACTCCACTTATCCTGAATGAAATGACTGAGCCATAAGTTAAGGATCAATGAAATCAGATTCCCTCCCTCTTGCAAAGATTGCATCATCATCCCCTTCATTTGAGGAAGACGACTGATTGAATATTTTTATTAATAAATTAAAAAAGGGTGTTAAATGTTTTAGTATTAAAATATATCCCATTACACATTTTAGTAATGACAATGTATTTTAAACTTCATGCACAGTAACACTTTTTGTACGACTTAATAAAATAATTGTATCGATGTGCTTGTGGATTGATAAGTACACAAGTTGAGAAGTAATAACATAAGGACAGCACTTCTAAAAGCCTATTTCACACCATAGCCTGCTGAATTTGCAATATAACTTTTATTTTCATTTTGATTTCGGCACAAATGAATATGTGACACTGATTCGCCCTTGGATTAATGTTTCAACATTGTCTCAATGAAGAGTTTGGCGTTCGACTAGCAATGTGCAACATGCACAGCGCAGTTACAAACCTGCTAGTGTCAGAGGCAGGCGGATGAGCAATATCCACTGTCGTAGTATGGATGAAGCCGGAGCTGGAATGTGAAGCTAACTGAAGCTGGTTAGCGTTAGAAAACCCTGAGTAGATATAGCTTGCTTTGTAGGATACCTTTCTGGTGTGATCAGACATAGCACGTTGTCTACAATTATATTAGGCTACTAAGTGATAGTGATCCACGGATCATCCAGGATTGATTGCTGATCAACTGGAGTCATGTAGGAATCCAACATGGTATATACTCCATCAGAGGCCTAGATGTGATGTCAAAAAGTGTAAATCCAAGTGGTTAGTTTAGGATCTGCATACTGCATATTGGTAGAGGTAAAGAAACAAAGGTAAGGTATTAAGCAAAATCTAAGGTAGGTCAATACCGTTGCATAAACCCCATAAATCCGTCTTGCATGGCGTTTGAACACATCATTAGCACTGTGCATCCCTTTGAGTAACACATTCATGCAATTAGTAGTTCATTAGATTCAAAACGACTGACTAACCGATTATTCAACAATAGATCCTATCCTTCACCATTACGAGGATCAAAACAAATCTGACCCTGGACCAGCGGTTACATGGAACTTTGTCCAATTCTGCATATTGGATGAGCAAGATTTAGACTTGACCCAGCAGAACTAATCCACGACACAGCCAGGGAAGGTCCCATTATCCCCATCCCACCATGCTTATCTCTCCCTACCATCAGAGGCGCTCCAGAGAGTCATGTGATGGCCGGGCTAGGCCGAGCAGTGCCTCCCGGAGTCTGGACATAGTCCACATCGTCTGCTGACTCCTGCATGGCACAGATAGTCCTGAGACTCATTACCTAGAAAACCACACAGCGTGAGAAGGGAGAGTCAATGCTCTTCATAACATTGCTAGCTCTGACCTGACTCGTATGAGAATCAATGCATCTTACCACAAGTAAAAAAAATAAAAAAAATTGATTGGCTTTTTATGATATAGGAGGGTATTTTTGTAAAATGTTCTAAGGTGTTTGACATATTTTGTTTAATTAACGCCAAACCATACAAGTGAGGTGAACCTTCAAGTGGAACAAATGTGAGTGTCAAACCACAATTGGATCATGCAACCTTGTCTTTATGGAATAATATCATCAGCTGACTAGTAGACTCCATCTCTACCAGAGAAAAACACACTGGGACATCAGGAATGTGTCAATTATCTGGCATTACACAGCTGGGCTACAGAACAGGTCATGTGATCTGTGGCTCACTACCAGGCATCCCAGTAGAGCTTAGATATATAAAGGCCCTCTATCAGTGTTTACTA
Source organism: Salvelinus alpinus (assembly GCF_045679555.1). Classification (NCBI taxonomy): domain Eukaryota; kingdom Metazoa; phylum Chordata; class Actinopteri; order Salmoniformes; family Salmonidae; genus Salvelinus; species Salvelinus alpinus. Next base: position 2,742,421 of record NC_092099.1, on the reverse strand, counting down.
TCATGCCTACCCACTGGGTACAAACAGGTTGAAAGGACATTGCTTCAACGTCTTGTGAACATTGTAGGATTATCATTGTATCAACATGGAAATCAAACTGGATTTGAAAAATTCTATTTTGGTCTTGCCTGAAATCAAAGGCCATCACAGGCGTCAAGGTTTGAGTTAATTTCACGTTAGTCTAAGATGCTTGGTTGACATCATCAGAGGGAGTTAAGGGAACAACAAGTATGTACAGTATGTACTGTATAATGCATTTGACTCTGATGTGAACCTTGAGGTCACTCCTAATCCCAGTCTACAGAAAACTGCAATTAAAATGAGACGGATTAACACGTCTCCTGGAGAAAGAGCCGTCTGAACCAACAAAATATCCCGATCTGCACTAATCTACACTATTAATTTACGTGGTCACACAGTGTGAATTCAATGGTGGATATACTAAAAAGTAGCCTTTGTCAGCTGGACCCAACTCTGCTATTCTCTGGGTAGAAAGAATGATTCCCTCAACAAAGTGGAGTGATAATGCCTATTCCAATTTTATGTCATGTCTATAGACTCCGATATATGGTCAAATGTATCAAAAATAATGACATGAAATGAATAACTGATTGATCCTGCATGGTAAGTGATCTTTAAAGTTGCTGTTCCAAATTACAGAGCAGTAAACCTCTGACATTTCAACATATCCAGTAACTCAATTAGATTGTTACTAAGATATGCCATTGTTAATTCTTAGGCGAGATCAGTCACTGGTAGACAGAATAGTGATAAATAGCAAATATGATCCAATATTCATAATATTTGCATACTACTTCAATATAACATACTGAAATCAAACCAATAATTTGGCAACAAAAAAACAACAAACTTCTTAAATTGAAACATATAAGAGAGCCCCTGCCTTTAGTACGAGTCCAGCTCTTGGTAATGTTTGCTTTCATTTCAACAAAGTAGAGATGTGTTTTTTTTGTGAACCAACAAACTATGTTCAAATAAAAGGAAAAACAAAAGGATCAATAATATATCAAATGAAAAGGGGTTTGCCTACCCCAGTCTGTCCTCCTCTTTCTTCCTCAAGTCAAAGTCTCTCTGGACGACCTGAAACACGTGCTGGGCCTCCTCCTCTGTCAGTGTGGAGAGATCCAGCTTCTTTCCCACAGCGGTGGTAGGCATCATGGTCACCTTGGGCGCCCGGGGACCATTCACTGCTTTATATTGGACTGCAAAAAGTGGGAGAGAAAACCAGTTAGATTGCCACCATAGTGCAACAGAAAGACACAAGACAAATGTTTACTCAAAACCATTATAATACAAAACGACAGTGTCATCAAATATAGATAAAAACGACATGGAACAGCAACTCAACCAAGAAAAGCCAAATCCCCTAATAACTACTACATAAAACACTACAGTTGATGTTCCAAAGTCAATGTTTGATACAGCTGGATGGACTAGTAAAGCTATAGCAATTTTAGAAAGAAAATAATTGCAAGCTTTGCTTTGCTGCAATTCACTTCTTGTCATGAAAATATGTCTGTTTTTCTATTGCAACAAAAGTAATACAAAAGCTTGCAGACAGTGTAACTGACAAAACAACATGAGGGAGGTAGGGAATGCAGTACACTAAAATATTCTGGGTTGTTTGGTTGACTCAACTGCTGGTTTGCAGGCGTTGGGTCACTTAGTTGGGTTGTTTTCTTTAAAAATAGAATGGTTCCATTGTTGATACTGGGTTATTGAGATATGAACCAGCGTGTCAGATCAGAAGACTGGTCGTGTAGTTTAGTAGAGGTGTGGCTTTCAGATTATTCTTTTTACCCACCTGTGAGAGTAAATGTCATTCCTGTTCATCTGTTCTGTTGTATAGTTGTCACGTTAAGGTTGAACATTTTTGTTGTTCAATGAGGCTTACAGAAGTGTATGAGGTCCCTTAAAGCCTATGTAAATCCCATTGTTGGGATAGATACCACCATGTAATAAATTATCTTAAACTTCTAGAAGAATGTGTAAGAAGCTTAACATTAAGGACAAATTACATTTTCTATATGTAAAGTTAACATGATGAATGGGAATGACATTTGTGACCCGTTTCAGGAAACTAGGCGTATGTCGCAGGTAACTTCTTCACAGGAGAGCCGTTTGAACGTAAACTTTTTTTTACTTTTATCAAAATGTTTTTTTTGGCACAGGAGATGCATCCATCCATGATGTATACGTGTAATATAGTCTAGCTAGCTACATTTTCAGATATTACACATTTCAAATTGACAAAGTAGTGTAATTTCAAGTTTAGGTGTACTGTTAGCTAGCTAAAGTTAGCTGGCTGGCTCGCTAGCTAACATTACGTGTATGACCTTATTCTTTGTATCTTAAAGAAATTAGCTTGACTAAGCTAGCTAATATTGAACCTGGTTGGTTAGCTACTTGCAGATTCATGTAGGGTAGTTAACATCATGAGTTGGGATTATGGTTCATTGTTTACCTACCTAGCTACGTGTTTTAACAAAATTCTCTTGTCTGAGTGTGCCGGAGCGCAGAATTGTGCATCCATTGCGCGCTCTGAACTCTCTGAGAGTGAAATGCTCTGAATTTACTAACGGACAATCTGACAGCACAGTTGCAGTCACCAACGCTCTAGATAACATAACAGCCTAACCAGCTCTGCTAGGGCAAGTAATGTTCAGTGTGCTGTTCTCTCATTTGTATCTGGAAGTAACTAGCAAGTTAGCTTGGGTGCTTGACTGCTGTGTGTACAGAACGCCCGGATCAACCCTTAAAGAGATGCGTGGGGATGAAGTTTAAGAAATGCTGAATGGGTGTGGGTAGACAAAGAAGGGCTCTCCAGTAGTAGTACCAAAACATTCAAAGACAATTTTCTCAAAAGTGAGTTTACAAGTTTATCAACTTTCAAAGCAAAATTACTTTCCCATTGTTCCTCAACTGTAGTGTAAGATATAACATTCTGTAGCTCTGAGTAGGGTTGCAAAGGGTCAGAAACTGTCTGACTGAATTTTTCCAGAAATTTTCCATGGGTAGTAAAGCCTGGGAATTTTTGGAATTTAGCTCAAATTCATCAAAAAAGTTAGCTTACAACAGTGAACCATTTTATGTGGGATACACATAAGGCAATTCTAGGTCTTGTGGCATATTTTGGTTAAACTATCCCCAATTCAATGGAATTGCAACCCTCTGCATGAACAGTGCATTCTTCCATCACATGTGCAGTGCACTTTTCCATCACATGTACAGCTGATTCTCAAGATCTTGCACACTAATGAGATGCTATTGAGCCCACACTACTACACTGTCTGAGCCAAGGACTACATGCTTTCTGGTAAGTTTTGATTACAATACTGGTTGGGGTGAATATATTTTATATGACATACATCATTTTTTGTTAAGTAATAAATAGTAGCCTATGGGGCGTCAGATTGCTTAGGGGTTAGAGTGTTGGACTAGCAACCGAAAGAAGAGTCTCTGAGCTGAGAAGGTAAAAAAAATGTTGTTCTGCCCCTGAATAAGGCAGTGAACCCACTGTTCCTAGGGTGTCATTGAAAATAAGAATTTGTTCTGAACTGACTTGCCAAGCTGCAACATCAAGAGCATCTTGACTGGTTGCATCACTGCCTGGTACGGCAATTGCTCGGCCTCTGACCGCAAGGCACAACAGAGGGTAGTGCGTACGGCCCAGTGCATCACTGGGGCTAAGCGGCCTGCCATCCAGGACCTCTACACCAGGTGGTGTCAGAGGAAGGCCCTAAAAATTGACAAAGACCCAGCCACCCCAGTCATAGACTCTTCTCTCTACTACCGCATGGCAAGCGGTACCGGAGTGCCAAGTCTAAGACAAAAAGGCTTCTCAACAGTTTTTACCCCCAAGCCATAAGACTCCTGAACAGGTAATCAAATGGCTACCCGGACTATTTGCATTGTGTGCCCCCAACCCCTCTTTTACGCTGCTGCTACTCTCCGTTTTTCATATACAGTGGGGAGAACAAGTATTTGATACACTGCCGATTTTGCAGGTTTTCCTACTTACAAAGCATGTAGAGGTCTGTAATTTTTATCATAGGTACACTTCAACTATGAGAGACGGAATCTAAAACAAAAATCCAGAAAATCACATTGTATGATTTTTAAGTAATTAATTTGCATTTTATTGCATGACATAAGTATTTGATACATCAGAAAAGCAGTACTTAATATTTGGTACAGAAACCTTTGTTTGCAATTACAGAGATCATACGTTTCCTGTAGTTCTTGACTAGGTTTGCACACACTGCAGCAGGGATTTTGGCCCACTCCTCCCTACAGATCTTCTCCAGATCCTTCAGGTTTCGGGGCTGTCGCTGGGCAATACGGACTTTCAGCTCCCTCCAAAAATGTTCTATTGGGTTCAGGTCTGGAGACTGGCTAGGCCACTCCAGGACCTTGAGATGCTTCTTACGGAGCCACTCCTTAGTTGCCATGGCTGTGTGCTTCGTGTCGTTGTCATGCTGGAAGACCCAGCCACGACCCATCTTCAATGCTCTTACTGAGGGAAGGAGGTTGTTGGCCAAGATCTCGCGATACATGGCCCCATCCATCCTCCCCTCAATACGGTGCAGTCGTCCTGTCCCCTTTGCAGAAAAGCATCCCCAAAGAATGATGTTTCCACCTCCATGCTTCACGGTTGGGATGGTGTTCTTGGGGTTGTACTCATCCTTCTTCTTCCTCCAAACACGGCGAGTGGAGTTAGACCAAAAAGCTCTATTTTTGTCTCATCAGACCACATGACCTTCTCCCATTCCTCCTCTGGATCATCCAGATGGTCATTGGCAAACTTCAGACAGGCCTGGACATGCACTGGCTTAAGCAGGGGGACCTTGCGTGCGCTGCAGGATTTTAATCCATGACGGCGTAGTGTGTTACTAATGGTTTTCTTTGAGACTGTGGTCCCAGCTCTCTTCTGGTCATTGACCAGGTCCTGCCGTGTAGTTCTGGGCTGATCCCTCACCTTCCTCATGATCATTGATGCCCCACGAGGTGAAATCTTGCATGGAGCCCCAGACCGAGGGTGATTGACCGTCATCTTGAACTTCTTCCATTTTCTAATAATTGCGCCAACAGTTGTTTCCTTCTCACCAAGCTGCTTGCCTATTGTCCTGTAGCCCATCCCAGCCTTGTGCAGGTCTACAATTTTATCCCTGATGTCCTTACACAGCTCTCTGGTCTTGGCCATTGTGGAGAGGTTGGAATCTGTTTGATTGAGTGTGTGGACAGGTGTCTTTCATACAGGTAACGAGTTCAAACAGGTGCAGTTAATACAGGTAATGAGTGGAGAACAGGAGGGCTTCTTAAAGAAAAACTAACAGGTCTGTGAGAGACGGAATTCTTACTGGTTGGTAGGTGATCAAATACTTATGTCATGCAATAAAATGCAAATTAATTATTTAAAAATCATACAATGTGATTTTCTGGATTTTTGTTTTAGATTCCGTCTCTCACAGTTGAAGTGTACCTATGATAAAAATTACAGACCTCTACATGCTTTGTAAGTAGGAAAACCTGCAAAATCGGCAGTGTATCAAATACTTGTTCTCCCCACTGTATGCACAGTCAATTTAACTATACATTCATGTATATATGTACATACTACCTCAATTGGCCCGACCAACCAGTGCTCCCGCACATTGGCTAACCGGGCTATCTGCATTGTGTCCCGCCACCCACCACCCGCCAACCCGTCTTTACGCTACTGCTACTCTCTGTTCATCATATATGCAGTCACTTTAACATGTACATACTACCTCAATCAGCCTGACTAACCGGTGTCTGTATGTAGCCTTGCTATTTTTATAGCCTCGCCACTGTTTTTCACTGTCTTTTTACTGTTGTTTTTATTTCTTTATTGTTCACCTAATACCTTTTTTGCTCTATTGGTTAGAGCCTTAAGTAAGCATTTTACTGTTACATTTTACCTGTTGTATTCTTCGCACGTGACAAATAAACTTTGATTTGAGTTAAATAAAGGTAAAATAAAAAAAAAATGAAAAAACAGCAAAGTGAGTTTAAATCATTTCTAACTTGTTAACAATTTATGCTGGTTAGTTTTTGCTACCATGTGGGTTTTAGCTTGCTCGAGCCTGCTAACTGAGGAGTGTTAATTCACCTGTTTCCATACATGTTTCCTTTTAAAACATTTATCTTACAAATTAGTTAATTAATCTAACTGCTTAACTATTTATCTGTACATGGAATTGTATTTGTTTATTTAAAATAGAAATGTTCTTGTATTTACAGGAAAATGCCACGGGCACTATCTGATGTGTGGAGACATTTCACTGCAGCTAATGTAGAAGAAAAAGCTGTGTACATTTGCAAATACTGTGCCAAATCATATGTGAAGAATGCAACAAATCTGCAGAATCAACTGGCCAAGTGCATAAAGTTCCATCAGCGCTCACAACAAGCAACCTCTGACAAAAGTCCCTCTACTTCTATTCGAGGTGAAAATGATGAATCAGACACCTTATCGATAGCAACTGTCTTGCTCGAGCTGTGTGTGCAACTGGTTCACCTCTGATGCTCACAGGCAATGTGTATTGGAAGAAATTTCTGAATGTTCTTTGCCCAGCATACACCCCTCCAACCAGACATGCTTTATCTACTCATTTGCTGGATCCAGAGTTCAAGTGAAGGTCAAGCAAATCATAGAGAAAGCAGACTGTATTGCAGTCATCTCTGATGGGTGGTCGAATGTTCGTGGGCAAGGAATAATTAACTACATCATCTCCACCCCTCAACCAGTATTCTACAAGAGCACAGACACGCACAGACACAAGGGACAACAGACACACCGGTCTCTACATTGCAGATGAGCTGAAGGCAGTCATCAATGACCTTGAACTACAGATTTGCACTGGTGATAGACAATGCTGCGAACATGAAGGTGGCTTGGTCCAATGTGGAGGAGTCCTACCCTCACATTACACCCATTGGCTGTGCTGCTCATGCATTGAATCTACTCCTCAAGGACATCATGGCACTGAAAACAATGGATACACACTACAAGAGAGCCAAGAAAATGGTTAGGTATGTGAAGGGTCATCAAGTTATAGCAGCAATCTACCTCACCAAGCAAAGTGAGAAGAATAAGAGCACCACATGGAAGCTGTCCAGCAACATCCATTAGGGTGATATTGTCATCATGTTTGACAGTTTTCTGGAGGGGAAGGAGTCTCCAAGAAATGGCCATATCACAGTTTGCCGATATGGACAGCCCCATCCTCTTGGATGATGTATTTTGGGAGAGTGGTAAGCAGCCTGAAACCAGCCTGTAGCCATTGCACGGATCGAGGGAGACAATGCCATCCTGTCTGATGTTCAGACTCTGCTTGCAGATGTATGAGAAGAAATCTGTACTGCCCTGCCCACTTCACTGTTGCTCCAAGCAGAGGAAACTGCAGTTCTGAAATACATCAAAAAGCTTTAAGACTTCTGCCTAAAGCCCATACATGTTGGACCCCAAGTATTCTGGCAAAAGCATCCTCTCTGGTGCAGAGATCAACAAGGCCTATGGTGTCATCACAATCATGTCACATCCCCTTTGCCTAGAGCAGTAGCAATGGCTACTGATATAGGTTTCAGGCTGCTTACCACTCTCCCAAAATACATCATCCAAGAGGAGCCTCTTGATGGGGCTGTCCATATCGGCAAACTGTGATATGGCCATTTCTTGGAGAGACTCCTTCCCCTCCAGAAAACTGCGGACTCTCCTTCACTGCAGCCGACGTGAGTAAAACATTTAAACGTGTTAACCCTCGCAAGGCTTCAGGCCCAGACGGCATCCCCAGCCGCGTCCTCAGAGCATGCGCAGATCAGCTGGCTTGTGTGTTTACGGACATATTCAATCAATCCTTATCCCAGTCTGCTGTTCCCACATGCTTCAAGAGGGCCACCATTGTTCCTGTACCCAAGAAAGCTAAGGTAACTGAGCTAAACGACTACCGCCCCGTAGCACTCACTTCCGTCATCATGAAGTGCTTTGAGAGACTAATCAAGGACCATATCACCTCCACCCTACCTGACACCCTAGACCCACTCCAATTTGCTTACTGCCCCAATAGATCCACAGACGACGCAATCGCAACCACACACTGTGCACACTGCCCTAACCCATCTGGACAAGAGGAATACCTATGTGAGAATGCTGTTCATCGACTACAGCTCAGCATTTAACACCATAGTACCCTCCAAACTAGTCATCAAGCTCGAGACCCTGGGTCTCGACCCCGCCCTGTGCAACTGGGTACTGGACTTCCTGACGGGCCGCCCCCAGGTGGTGAGGGTAGGTAACAACATCTCCACCCCGCTGATCCTCAACACTGGGGCCACACAAGGGTGCGTTCTGAGCCCTCTCCTGTACTCCCTGTTCCCTCACGACTGCGTGGCCATGCACGCCTCCAACTCAATCATCAAGTTTGCGGACGACACTACAGTGGTAGGCTTGATTACCAACAACGACGAGACGGCCTACAGAGAGGAGGTGAGGGCCCTCAGAGTGTGGTGTCAGGAAAATAACCTCACACTCAACGTCAACAAAACAAAGGAGATGATTGTGAACTTCAGGAAACAGCAGAGGGAGCACCCCCCTATCCACATCGACGGGACAGTAGTGGAGAAGGTAGTAAGTTTTAAGTTCCTCGGCGTACACATCACAGACAAACTGAATTGGTTCACCCACACAGACAGCGTTGTGAAGAAGGCGCAGCAGCGCCTCTTCAACCTCAGGAGGCTGAAGAAATTCGGCTTGTCACCAAAAGCACTCACAAACTTCTACAGATGCACAATCGAGAGCATCCTGTCGGGCTGTATCAACCGTAAGGCTCTCCAGAGGGTCGTGAGGTCTGCACAACGCATCACTGGGGGCAAACTACCTGCCCTCCAGGACACCTACACCACCCGATGTCACAGGAAGGCCATAAAGATCATCAAGGACAACAACCACCCGAGCCACTGCCTGTTCACCCCGCTATCATCCAGAAGGCGAGGTCAGTACAGGTGCATCAAAGCAGGGACCGAGAGACTGAAAAACAGCTTCTATCTCAAGGCCATCAGACTGTTAAACAGCCACCACTAACATCGAGTGGCTGCTGCCAACATACTGACTCAACTCCAGCTCACTTTAATAATGGAATTGATGGAAATGAATCAAAAATGTATCACTAGCCGCTTTAAACAATGCCACTTAATATAATGTATATCTATATACTGTACTCTATATCATCTACTGCATCTTGCCATCTTTATGTAATACATGTATCACTAGCCACTTTAAACTATGCACTTTTATGTTTACATACCCTACATTACTCATCTCATATGTATATACTGTACTCGATACCATCTACTGCATCTTGCCTATGCCGTTCTGTACCATCACTCATTCATATTTCTTTATGTACATATTCTTTATCCCTTTACACTTGTGTGTATAAGGTAGTAGTTGTGGAATTGTTAGGTTAGATTACTCGTTGGTTATTACTTGCATTGTCGGAACTAGAAGCACAAGCATTTCGCTACCCTCGCATTAACATCTGCTAACCATGCGTATGTGACAAATAAAATGTGATTTGATTTGATTAGATGAGGGCAAGGTTATTGGCAGTCTGGCGAAGTCCATTTCCAAGCAAGGGCTTTGGGATGGAGATGCAACATGGCAGTCGTGCCAATATATCTCATCAGCTACTTGGTGGAAGCGACTTTGTGGATCTGAGGCTCTTTCCCCTGTTGCCTCCATCATCCTCCAAATCCCACCAACATCAGCCGCCTCAGAGCGCAACTGGTCCATGTTTGGGAACACACACACCAAAGCACGCAACAGGCTGACCAATACCAGGGTTGAAAAATTGGTGGCCATCCGGGCAAATTTGAGGCTTTTTGAGCCTGACAACGAGCCATCCTCAACAAGGTTGGAAAGTGACAGTGAAGATTAGGCCTCAGAGTCTGATGTTCAAGAGGCTGACATTGAGGAGGTCCATGGAGAAGACATGGAAGCCTGAGAGGAAGACAACCAAAGCATTAGTTTCTAGACTATCATTTTACAGATGTATGTTGAAAACGTTTTTGGGAGATCCGATGGATCATTGGGGATCATTCAATATTCCCTTTTGTTTTTCAGTGAAATCATCCCATTTGAAAAGTCAACTCATTTAATTAAAGTTCAATTCGTAACTAAATCGTTTTTTAAATTTCTATTGAAAGGATTTAATCATTTGCAATTCTGTCTCCATATGATATGGTAAATATATCCAATGCAAAAAACATCTACATTTAAATGGTATTAATATTAATTTGCATATATTTCTGTTAATTCCCATATATTCCCATTAATTCCCATATATTCTCGTTAAATCCCACGGAAAGTTCCACCTCTGAATATTCCCCAAAATGTCCAACCCTAGCTCTGAGTGTCTACATTTATCCAATGTAAAAAACACAATTTCAAATTTTGCTACATAAGGCCAATTTGAGCCGGTCGGTCACATTTACTCTCATGGGTGGCCAATTAGATCTATCTGAAAGCCACAACCCTAATAAGACACTTCTCCTGAAAATAACCTAAGGATTACATTCAAAAAGACATAGCTGCTAGGTCAACCAGGCATGAAAGTAAAAAATACCCAACTGATGGTTAAATGAACCTGTGTTTGAGTAATTCCAACAACCCAACATGTTGGGTTATTCATACAATATTTACCCAGCGCTGGGTTACCAACCGAAATTGGGTGGAGGACTTGGGGGCTCTTTAATTTTTGTCCACTTTGCCTCTATTTTACCTGAACCAGTTCCTTGGACTGACTAAATGTAAAACAGCCAACGTAAACAAGGTACATAAAATACATATTTTCAGGGGAACCTGTCACAATCTAGAATACTGCAACATTAGGCCTACCCATTCTATATTTCCCTTTTCCTCATCATTTGGTGAGGGTTAGATAACCCAACCCGAAATGTATACATTTGAAACGCTTTGAATGCAATCATATTTATGGTATTGATATTGTGTTGCAATGTTATTCAAACCCATTTGTGAATGACAAATGAAATGTATTCATCTTGAGTCTAATGTTCAGTAGGGAGGTGGTAGTAGTTTTTTTGTAATTGTCAAAAGCATAATCATTCAAGCAATCCAACACTTAGTTTAGAAGTCTTGCTAAATTGCTTTCTCCCAATCCAGTGCAGCCTCATGTATTTAAGTAATAATGCCCGGGAAGCCGGTGTCTAGAGGAAATATTGGCACGGCTGATGTTACATATTAAAATAATGAATGACATACAGTACCAGTCAAAAGTTTGGATACACCTACTCATTCAGGGGTCTTACTCCATTGTAGAATAATAGTGAAGACATCAAAACTATGAAATAACACATGGAATCATGTAGTAACCAAAAAAGTGATGTTATATTTTGGATTCTTCAAAGTAGCCACCCTTTGCCTTGATGACAGCTTTTGCATTCTCTCAAACTGCTTCATGAGGAATGCTTTTCCAACCGTCTTGAAGTAGTTCCCACATTTGCTGAGCACTTGTTGGCTGTTTTTCCTTCACTCTCTGGTCCAACTCATCTCAAACCATGTTAATTGGGTTGAGGTTGGGTGATTGTGGAGGCCAGGTCATCTGATGCAGCACACCATCACTCACCTTCTTGGTCAAATAGCCCTTACACAGCCTGGAGGTGTGTTTTGGGTCATTGTCCTGTTGAAAAACAAATGATAGTCCCACTAAGCCCAAACCAGATGGGATGGTGTACCGCTGCAGAGTGCTGTGGTAGCCATGCTGGTTAAGTGTGCCTTGAATTCTAAATAAATCACAGACAGTGTCACCAGCAAAGCACCCCCACACCATCACACCTCCTCCTCCATGCTTCAGTGGGAACCACACATCTGTTCACCTACTCTGCGTCTCACAAAAACATGGCGGTTGGAACCAAAAGTCTCAAATTTGGACTAATCAGATGCAAGGACAGATTCCCACCGATCTAATGTCCATTGCTCGAGTTTCTTGGCCCAAGCAAGTCACTTCTTCTTACTGGTGTCCTTTAGTAGTGGTATCTTTGCAGAAACTCGACCATGAAGGCCTGATTCACACAGTCTCCTCTGAAAAATGTATGTTGAGATGTGTTCGTTCTAAATGTTCCATTGCCATGATGGCTGGCAACGTTATTATCCCTTACTTGCTAGCTAGCCAACTTTGACTGACACAGTCATGTCAAACAGTGCAGCCATAATAACATCAAAGTAGCTGTGTTTGTTTAAGCTGTTTTCTAGTGATTTTCTGGGATACATCCATAACAATGAGCTATTGATGTGCGATTTCACCTGGCCTAGAACATTTGCTCTCTCGCCAGGCCACTGTTCAGAAGAGATAGCCAACTAAGTCGCTCTGGATAAGAGCGTCTGCTAAATGACTTAAATGTAAATGTAAATGTACACAGCTAACACAATCACTTCAAACTGAAGCTGGAATGACAGCAAACTAGCTGCATTTCGTGTTTTTCTATTGGCATTTCATTGTATATATCCATAAAAATGATGCTGATTCATGATTTCGATTGGCTGAGAAAAGCTGCCAGCTTGTCTGTCTCATCCCGACTCCTGACACGTCCATTACCATAGGACAGCTGGAGATCGAATTTCAATATTGAAACAATGTTGCAAATGTCGGATAGGCAGACAACAATGTTATTACAAATCTCCGCTGTTGAAACCCAAATGCTAGTCTAAAAGAAATGTCTACATGTTTTTTACAGGGTAGATCTAGTATATGAATTGCCTGGCTGAGCTGATGAGACAGTGGATTGCGCAGTCAGATGGAACAGAGCAAATAGGCATTTCAACATCATAGATTTAGCCAGTGGTAACTTGTGGAGTAAACACCAGCTGGAATGCGGTTTTAACCAATCAGCATCCAGGATTAGACACACCCGTTGTATAACCACACATATCCACTGTATCCCCATGCCAAATCAGTCATATAGTTGGCAGTATTGTTTAATTGCTACCATTTAAGGTGGTGATAAATCCCAACAGATTATGTAAAAAATCAGAGTTTAATAGCAGCGTTCTGGACTACAGCAGTGTAAGGCCTCCAAGGAATTGGGCAATTCATTTCATCTGAGGAGTGAACAGACAGTAGGCTAATACTATAATAAACTAGTTATTTATTTATAGGAAATGCAATGTGGCCATAAAAGTATTTTCTTGCAAGTTGTGACCTTTTTATTTTGTTAAAGGGATAGTTCACCTAATTTACAAAATTACATACAGTGTATTCACACCCCTTTACATTTTCCACACTTTGTTGTGTTATAGCCTGAATTTAAAATTTAGATTTTGTGTCACTGCTCTGCACACAATACCCCATAATGTCAAAGTGGAATTATGTTTCTAGAAATGTTACTACTTAATAAGAAATGAAAAGCTGAAATGGCTTGCGTCAATAAATATTCAACCCCTTTGTTATGGCAAGCCTAAATACGTTCAGGAGTACACATGTGCTTAACAAGTCACATAATACATTGCATGGACTGTGTGCAATAATGGTGTTTAACATGAATGACTGCCTCATTCCTGTACCCCACACATACAATTATCTGTAAGGTCCCTCATTTGAGCAGTGAATGTCAAGCAGTGAATTTCAAACACAGATTCAACCACAAAGACCCTGGAGGTTTTCCAATGCCTTGCAAAGAAGGGCACCTATTGGCATATGGGTAAAAAAAGAAGACTTTGAATATCACTTTGACCATGGTGAAGTAATTAATTACACTATGGATGGTGTATCAATAACCCAGTCACTACAAAGATACATGTGTCCTTCCTAACTCAGTTGCCGGGGAGGAAGGAAACCACTCAGGGATATCACAATGAGGCCAATGGTGACTTTAAAACAGTTACAGAGTTTAATGGATGTGATAGGAGAAAATTGAGGATGGATCAACAAAATTGTGGTTACTCCACAATACTAACCCAAATGACAGTGTGAAAAGAAGGAAGCCTGTATAAAATACAAATATTCCTGTTTGGAATAAGGCACTAAAGTAAAACTGCAAAGAAATTTGAATGCAAAGCATTGTGTTTGGGGCAAAACCAACACAACACGTCACTGAGTACCACTCTTCAAACATGGTGGTGGCTGGATCATGTTATGGGTATGCTTGTCATAGACAAGGTCTATGGATTTTTTTTATCTCCAATTTCCATCTTGTCTCCCGAACGGAATCGGAGGGCGAAGATCGAGTCATACGTCCTCCGAAACATGACCCACCAAACCGAGCATCTTAACACCCGCACACTTAACCCGTACGCCAGCCACACCAATGTGTCGGAGGAAACACCATTCAACTGATGACCTAGGTCAGCCTGCAGGCGCTCGGCCAGCTGCAAGAAGTCGCTAGAGAGCGATGAGCCAAGTAAAAGCCCCCCCGGCCAAACCCTTCCCTAACCCGGACGATTCTGGGCCATTTGTGCGCCACCCTATAGGACTCCCGATCACGGCCGGTTGCGACACAGCCTGGGATCAAACCCGGGTCTGTAGTGACACCTCTAGCAGTGTGATGCAGTGCCTTAAACCGCTGTGTCAATCAAGAGGCCCTAGTGAGTGTTTTTAAAAAATAAACGGCATAGAGCTAAGCACAGGCAAAATTGTAGCGGAAATCCTGCTTCAGTCTCCTTTCCAACAGACACTGGGAGACAAATTCACATTTCAGCAGGACAATAACCTAAAACACAAGGCCAAATCTACACTGGGGTTGCTTACTCCATGCCAAAGGTGATTCAAACATGTATTGACTCAGGGATGTGAACATTTATATAAACAATATATTTCTGTATTTCATTTTCAATATATTAGCAAAGATGTCTATCTTAAGATTTTTGCACATCATGTTCAAAACATCTATAAGTGTCTTTGTTGAGCTTCACAATCAATTTGAGACACTTTCGGATGATTTGGATATGATGCGCAAAAAATGCTATTATCTGTCACATGACATGAATGGGATTTGTGCCACAAATGCTAAAATGTTAGCATGTGGAAACGTGCCAGGGAAACGAAACCATAGCATGGATTGCTGTCATACTTTGTCGAAAGACTGCTTAAAGGGTAAGGAAACTAATGTAATTTTGTAATTTGGGTGAACTAGCAAGCTGGTCGCATTGGTGAACCCATGCTATTACTTAGCTATCCGCCTAGCACGGCATTTTTATTTTTATTTTTAGAAAAGATTGTAGAAGGTGGGTAAAATAAGTATTAAACGATATCACAACATGCTTCAGTCATATCATATATGTATCAATATTGGTGTCCAACACTAATCATAATCACACCTCATTCCCCTATATTTTTTAAATACTATTTTACTCCATGATTCTGTTTGTGGTGAAAGGTTCCTCTGTCTGCTGCGCCAGCACTATCATGTGACCTAGCGTTGGCACAACTCAGAACCATCACATCACTCTCCAGTGGAGCAGATTATAGCCAGTCTGTCTGGACTCCATGCAATTTAGTCTGTGCACATTTTCCCAGACCCAGGCATCACAATACATGTTTTGAGATAAGCTGAAAATGGGGCAACTTGCACTCATGCCCACAGACAGACAGACAGACAAGTCATTGTGTGAGGGGAAACAAGCATACTTTGTCACACCAATAATAATGGTTTCCACACTGGGCCGTGCAGCAGAATGTAACAGGTGTATAGGCTAAATTTGCTCAGTATTCACTATTTGCAAAAAGTATGAGTTTGCAAAACTTGAGGTGAACATATATTTGCATTTATGGGAAATTAGTCATTATAAACTATACTCAATCTCTTAAAATACTATTTGGCTAAATGCCGCATAAACCACGTTAATCAGTGAATTCATATTTATTGGCAAGAATGCACAGCTATCAAAAATAACAATGGTGCGGACAATTTTGAAAGTTACTCAAGAAAATAGTAAATCAATTTGTCAAATGATCGAGGTTGCACTTGCAAAAGGAATACTGAGACGACTCAAAACAGAGACCTTATCACGCCATCCCTCATGTTACATTTGGGAATGTAGAAGGCAAAAGGCATTAACCTATTTTACTTCAGGGCCATTACTATAGGCCTATACTTCTACAAAGCGGTAATGTAGCCTATTATTAGCACAGCAACCCTGTAAAATATTACACTTACCTTGACCTGCGCGCTAACTTCGTTCGTAGCCTTCCCTGTGGCACATTCCCTTGAGAGAACTTGACAGACCGACTGCATAAGGGGGCAAATCCAGAAATGGTAATCACATGTCTTGTTAACAAGAGAGAAGAAAGTCTCCGCCTCCCTGCACTAACTTCAAAAGGTCAGGCTCAATAATACTCACTAAATCCTTATGTGAATTTTTATGATGTTGATTGCTATTTGAGTTTGTCTCTATTGTCGACATAAGAGGTAGGCCCTATTAAGCCTTAATAAGCCTTAAATAAATATAAATGATTTGAAAAACTTTTCCTAAAAAGTTATTCATATTGATTCAGTTTAGACAATCGATTAGGAAGTATGGCCAATAATGTCAAAATATATTTGGGCCATGAGTATATTTTTAAAAAGTTGTATTTATCCTTTATGTAACCAAGGAAGTCACAATTGGGATTGACATCTCTTTTTCAAGTCCGAGTGTGAGTGAGTGTGTGGTATTAGTGATCGTGCTTCAAAACAATGTGTCAAAGTGTTGGGACTGTTTCCCTCAGTGGCATTTCAGGACATGACATATGACATATGGAGGCAAAGTATTTGGAGAGAGCAGGAGGACGTCCTGTTACTTTCTCTCAAATTAACTGAAGAAAAACACTCAATGCACAGCTGAAAGGCAAAACAATAGCTCTCTCAACAGATCCTCACTTTCCAGGTTATAATGACAGGTCTAGTGGAAATCTAGAACACTTGAACTTCAACATCTCACCGCTAGTATTTACGTGACTGCCTACTGTGGGGTGTTTCAAGGTGTAACTGGAAGACACTTCATCATTAAGGCTAACATGCTGACCACACCGCTCGAGTCACGTGCGCGAGCGTTGCAAAATAAATTTACATATAGATGTTATTCAATCATTGCACTCACACTGCTTGCGCGCGTCTGCATGGCCAGGCGCTAAAATAGAAATTGGTTCTATTTGTGACGCTCAACGCGGTGCAGGTCCGGCCTCCCCCGTCTCCTCACTGGTTTTTAGGAGCATATACCTACGTGGGTGATTGAAATATGAACTTAGGTCCACACTCCGGTCGGTTGTAGTAATGCTGTAAAGTTGGTTGCCAACCGCCATATGAAGTCCAAAGAAGAAAAAGAAGCCTGAAGGATGGAGGAGAGATGACGAAAAACTAATTTGGTTTACCGTTTTATCTGTGGATTAGTTGTCAGAGTAGAGGACCTTGTGCATTTCAGGTAAAATAACAACCCAATGTTTATATACCAGGACAAATTAGCTAGCAACAGCAAGCTAGTTACCTAAATTGCCATAAATGTTTAATGCTTTTTGACCTGAATAATTGTTTCAGTTTGTTTTGATATTTCAACCTGTGTGTCATGATCACTTCTGGTGTGGGTGAACAAAATCAACTTGCGCGCGATGGAGGACGTACGCATGTGAGGAGCATGTTAGGTGCACTAGCAAATGGTTAGGGCCTCTCTTCCACCCCTCTCCTATCTTACAAGCCCAGCCAGATGACTGAACTGACCACCTTCCCTTAAAAAGCTGTTACCTAAAGGCCCTCACCAACTATATGATTTTAGCTATCTCTAGGCAGAGTTCCTCTGTCCAGTGTCTGTGTTCTTTTGCCCGTCTTAATCTTTTCTTTTCATTGGCCAGTCTGAGATATGGCTTTTTCGTTGCAACTCTGCCTACAAGGCCAGCATCCCGGAGTCGCCTCTTCACTGTTGACGTTGAGACTGGTGTTTTGAGGGTACTATTTAATAAAGCTGCCAGTTGAGGACTTGTGAGGCATCTGTTTCTCAAACTAGACACTCTAATGTACTTGTCCTCTTGCTCAGTTGTGCACCGGGCCTCCCACTCCTCTTTCTATTCTGGTTAGAGACAGTTTGCGCTGTTCTGTGAAGGAAGTAGTACACAGCATTGTACGAGATCTTCAGATCCTTGGCAATTTCTCGCATGGAATAGCCTTCATTTCTCAGAACAAGAATAGCCTGACTTTCAGAAGAAAGTCTTTGTTTCTGGCAATTTTGAGCCTGTAATCTAACCCACAAGTGCTGATGCTCCAGATACTCAACTAGTCTAAAGGCCAGTTTTTAATTAGCACAACAGTTTTCAGCTGTGCTAACATAATTGCAAAAGGGTTTTCTAATGATCAATTAGCCTTGTAAAATTATAAACTTGGATTAGCTAACACAACGTGCCATTGGAACACAGGAGTGATGGTTGCTAATAATGATCGTTAGACAACTAGCGGGGTAGAGGCCGACACAAACCTCAACGTGCTGAAGAGCCAGTATCAAAGCAAAGGCTTCTTTCTCAATGGTTGATTAGTGTTTTTGGTAGGAGGCCAAGTTCTTCAAAAAGTACCCCACAGGGTGCTCAGTATCGCTGTTGTCCTGCTGTAGGATCACAGCACCTGCACCGGTGCCGAGACTAAAAGGGCCTTCGACTTCTCAAAAACCCCTTAACAGTCTGGGCTCCAACGGAAAGTGACTTTGGGATTGGTCAAATCCGTAAGTAGTGCAACAATCTTGAAAAATGCCCGGTAGTAGCCAGCCATCCCCAAGAATCGGTGGGATAAGTATGGCTTCAACATGTTGACATGAAGCAGCTGGGTCTTTTTCTGCGTGATGAAGTAATTCTGATTACAAACTTTTTTTCTCCATGAGGTAAGGGCCTGAAAAGAGAGCTTACAACGGTGACCGCAGAAAAAGCAACAAAACTAGGACTTGGTCACCCACATCGAAAGTGTAACTTTAAATCATACCAGACTTTCATTTTTTCCATATTCTTACTGGCAAACTCACAGGGGTGGTGCAATCTGTATAAAACGTGTTAACATGCTCCAACAGATTTTTTTGAGGTGTTGTCCTGCAACAAACTCTCAATGGAGAGTTTGTCCTGCAGCAAGCTCAATGGATCTCTGACATAATGTCCAAACAAAAGCTTATTCGGACTGAAACCGAGAGACTCCTGAACGACCTCCAGTGCTGCAAGTGGCACTCAAGGCACCCCTTCATCCCAGTCTTTTTCGAACTCAAAGCACTAAGCTCTCAACATCGACTTCAAAGTCTGATGAAATCTCTCAAGAGAGTCTGGGTGGAAGGTACCAGAGGGGCAATTGGTAACTCCCAACTGCTGTAACACTTGCTTGAAGACCTTTGAATCTTGGTCTGACTGCACTGCGGAAGCCCGAACATTGAAAATGATTTCACAAGGGCCTTAACAATACAGGGAGCAATGGCTTTGGGGAAAGGAGTGGAGGCACACATGATGGCTAAGATACATTGCTTACCACTCTTTAAATTCTTGCAAAGGACCAACTTAGTCCACCAGAGCCCTGCTGAAAGGTTTGTCAAAAGCAGTTATAGGCTGCAAAGGTGCAACCGGCATATTTTGTTTCGGTTTACCTGTCAGCTGACAAACACGACAGGATTTAGGGAAACCCCAAAATATTTTTTCAGACCTGGACAGAATTATTTACGCAAGATACGGTCATACATATTGTTGACCCCAAGATGGCGTGCCATACTACCATCGTGAGCCAACATCAGTATCTCTTGTCAGAGTGTAAATGGAACACCAACTTGAGATACACTGGGCCAATCATCTTGACCAGAAGTGGCGTAGGAATTTTGTTATTTTTAGTTTAACTTTTATTTAAGGACCATTTCGTTACCCTCTCTTCTTTCAGAGGTCCCCCCAACTCGCTCACCTTTGGGGTTTTCAAAGGAAAGGTCAACTCAGGAGCTTTACCAAAGTCAGGACCACACATACAGTTGAAGTCGGAAGTTTACATACACTTAGGTTGGAGTCATCAAAACTCATTTTTCAACCACTCCACAAATTTCTTGTTAAAAAAAAAATGTTTTGGCAAGTCGGTTAGGACATCTACTTTGTGCATGACACAAGTCATTTTTCCAACAATTGTTTACAGACAGATTATTTCACTTATAATTCACTTTATCACAATTCCAGTGGGTCAGAAGTTTACATACACTAAATTGACTGTGCCTTTATACAGCTTGGAAAATTCCATAAAATTATGTCATGGCTGTAGATGTACCTGTGGATGTATTTCAAGGCCTACCTTCAAACCCAGTGCCTCTTTGCTTGACATCATGGGAAAATCTAAAGAAATCAGCCAAGACATCAGAATTTTCTTTTAGACCTCCAGAAGTCTGGTTCATCCTTGGGAGCAATTTCCAAACGCCTGAAGGTACCACGTTCTTCTGTACAAACAATAGTATGCACGTATAAAGCAAGGCCCCTGAACTCTCATGCATTTTCTGCATTATGCAATGATATGGGCAGCGACCATGTAATGCTTTTACAACATACAGAAGTTCGCTGGTTATCGGTGGGTAAAGTATTGACACGTGTTTTGAGAGATGAGCTTAAAGTTTTCTTTACTGACCATCATTTTCACTTGTCTGACCGCTTGCATGATGACGAGTTTCTCACACGACTGGCCTATCTGGGTGATGTTTTTCTCGCCCGAATGATCTGCATCTAGGATTACAGGGACTCTCCGCAACTATATTCAATGTGGGGGACAAAATTGAGGCTATGATTAAGAAGTTGGAGCTCTTCTCTGTCTGCATTAACAAGGACAACACAGGTATTTTGTGTGCAAATAGACTCAAGCTTAAGGACAATGTCAAATGTGCTATAGCAACCACGTATCTATGTGAGAGTGGATTCCCGGCCCTCACTAGCATGAAACTAAATACAGGCACAGACTGTGTGTGGAAAATGATTTAAGACAGACTCTCTCCAATACAACCCAACATTGCATAGTTATGTGCATCCTTTCAAGCACACCCTTCTCATTATTAAGCTGTGGTGAGTTATTCACAATTTTCGATTAACAAATAAAGTTTTATATGTAAGATGGCAAAATAAAGAGCAAAATGATTGATTATAATTATTATATTATTATTTGTGCCCTTGTCCTATAAGAGCTCTTTGTCACTTCCCACGAGCCGGGTTGTGACAAAACTCACACTCATTATGTTTAATAAATGTATCGTATAGTGTGTGTGTGTGGCAACCATGACAAAAAACAACATTTGAGAGTGTGCTGACCCTGGTGCTAGAGGGGGTACGCAGCTGGAGGTTGAATGTTTGAAAGGGTACGGGACTATAAAAAGTTTGGGAACCACTGCTCTAGGGTATATCTCTGATAACCCATCAGGTTCCTCTACTCTGGGCACCTTATAAACGACCGGATTTAGCACAACCTTCTGAACAGCAAAATCATTAACCAAAATTAATGAATTCCCCTTCAAAGGTAGGCTAGGCCTCACTCCAAAGACCACAGGACCAGAAACAAGATCAGACTCGAGTTCCACATTACACAAAGGAACATCCATACAGTCCATCTCCACACCTTGAACTAACACACTGTAATCAGTTGCTGAAGTGTTAGACAAAGGCAAAACACCCTCCAAAATTAAGGACTGGGCCGCCCCAGTGTCCCGCAGTATCTTCACAGGCTGCTTAACAGCATCACCACTCTGCAGAGACACGAACCCATCTGAAACAAAGGGTTCATACAAATCTGATCCAATGCTGATGCTCAGGTTCTTGTTCCTTTGCTGCACGCTCTTCTTGTTCTTGTACTAGTCTGGCTACACATACTTTTTCCTTTTCTATGTGCTCTTACTCGAGCTCCCTTTTCCTGTACTCAATCTCTAATTTCAGTTGCTCTAATTTTGCCTTTAGTTCTAACTCCCGCAGTTGCACGTCTAATGGGGTTTACCCTAATACACGTAGCGCACTTTTCATCAGCTTCACTCTCCTGAAGGATTTCCTTCTCCACCAAAGCAGCATCAAGCGACTCCTTGGGCAGTCACACTGTCATAATGCTTTGCAATAATGATCGTATTCGTACATTCATCTCGTATTTCCCAAGTAGTGTTTTCCACAAATGCTTCCAAACCAAAATCCTGTGTACTTATGCAATTTTCAAACTGATTTCACCAATCTTATAACCACACTGTTGGTTGTCAGTGACAGACGCTCTACAATAAAAGCATTATTTAAACAGTCATACCTGGGCACAGTAGAGCTTCAGAGTAGGTGATTCTAGCGACTACCCTACTAACTGGAAACAATATCCCAGACGAGCTCCAATTTTGTTTCGTTCCCACAAGACAAAATATGTCGTAGGATAGGAAGTAAAACTAATATGGAGCCAAATAAACAGGGGAAAACACAAAACTCAGGCTTCTTTTGGCTAACTAAAGTTGTTGAGCTGTAAATTACACCGCAGCTAACGTGAGGTGTAGCTCTCCCAACATCTTCTTTCCAATTGATGCACTGGGCCAAGAGGTCTAACGAGGTGAAATGGATAGAAAAACCGAAACCCGTAACTCAAGGGCTGTGTTTACACAGGCAGCCCAATTATGATTTGTTTTCCCACCAATTGATCTTTTGACCAATCACATCAGATCTTTTCTCAGCTCTTTTTCAGACTGATTGGTCAAAATATCAATTAGTGAAAAAAATATCAGAATTGGGTTGCCTGTAGTACGCAGCTAAAGTGTATCTCTCCCTAGTCCTTCTCAAAAAAATCACAGGATTCCTAATTTCTAAGCAGCTCACTTTTTCCAGGGACCACTGAGACCACTTGACTGTTGGCTGACACTTGGCATGGGGCCCCTTATAAGGATCAATGATCTGGGAGCAGTGAGAGCGTTAGCAATGAGAGACCCTGACGAGCTAAAACGAATGCACCTAGGTTTCCACGAGACGAGCTCCTGAGATGCATTCCTGACCTATGGCCGTCGCCCATCTAGGGCATCAGTCAGCTGACTCTGTTTTGAATGAAGAGGCTTGCAGTTCTAGTTGGCTAACTCTAATACAGTTAGCCATTGCTGGGATGAATGCACAATATGTTCAGTTCTTACTGTACAGTAAATGCATTTGCATTCTCAAGACAACTTTAATGGCTACAGGAAGTGTATTACAGGGCAAATTAAGAAACGAATTAAGGGCAAATTAAGAAAAACAACTATAGAAATAGAAAACTGTGCAATTGGCATATCATTGTCATCAGATATGTTTCCGATAACTTGTGTTTTTGTGACATTTAGAACATTTGCATAGAAAATAGATTTGACAATTGCCTGCTACGGTGTCTTTCCATTTACAATCTTGTTGACAAATGAAGTGGCTTAAGTGTTTCCAATACCCATTTAGGCAAATTGCGCATTAATTAATACATTTGTGACAGCTGTATATATTTGTATTTTTTAACTTTTATTTAACTAGGCAAGACAGTTAAGAACAAATTCTTATTTCAGAATGACGGCCTATCCCGGCCAAACCCTCCCCTAATAACATGGACGACGCTGGGCCAATTGTGCGCCGCCCTATGGAACTCACGATCATGGCCGGTTGTGATACAGCCCGGTATCGAACCAGGTTCTGTAGTGACGTCTTTAGCACTGAGAAGCAGTGCCTTAGACCGCTGCGCCACTCTGGAGTGGCGTTAACCTATCTGTTTCATGTCTCAGATACACAAAAAAGGTGCTATCTGGAACCTAAAAGGGTTCTTCAGCTATCCCCATAGGATAACCCTTTGAAGAACCGTTTTTAGTTCCAGGTAGAACCTTTTTAGGGTTCAATGTAGAACCTTTTCCACAGAGGGTTCTACGTGGAACCCAAAATGATTCTATCTCGAGCCAAAAAGGGTTCTCTTATGGGAACAGCCGAAGAACCATTTTGGAACCCTTTTTTCTAAGAGTGTAGCCCACAAAGGCCAGCACAGATGGAATGCAAGAATTGACTGTATTCTAATAATGATCATGTGCAAACATATTGTCACGGTCCGTGCCATGGTGAAACTTGCACACCTGTAGATTTGAAATAATTGGATGGTGAAACTTGCATTGCCAACCGGAAAAGCAAGGCAAAGCAATTCATCCATTCTTGAAAGTCAGGGCAAGGATCCTGAAAAGAAACATTGTTTTTATAGTTGAACAAAATATTTAGCAGGCAGTAGGCATTAAAAACGTAATGTAGAGTGGAGTAAAAAAATCGAATGAAGCGCAATTTCACCTGGCATAGAAAATGTGCTCTTTTGTCAGGACACTGTTGTTCAGAGGAGCTAACACAATCACTTCAAACTGAAGCTGGAAAGACTGCATACTAGCTACGCTTCGTTGTACCTTTATTCAATTGATATTTCTTTGTATATATCCATCAAAATTATGCTCATTTAGGATTTCGACTGGCTGAGAAAAGCTGCCTGCCTGTCTGTCTCATCCCGACTCCTGACGCGTCCATTACTATGCGACAGCTGGAGATTGAATTCGAATTTTGAAACAATTTTGCAAATCTCAGAGAGACAGACAGCAAGGTTAATACAAATCTCCGCTGTTGAAAACTAAATGTTAGTCCAAAAGAAATGTGAGATAATGTCTAAATGCTTTTTATAGTGGAGATCAAGTTTATTAATTGCCTGGCTGGGCTGATGAGACAGTGGATTGCACAGTCAGATTGAACAGAGTAAATATACATTTCAACCTCATAGATTTAGCTGGTGGTAACTTGTGGAATAGAAATGGAAAGGGGGATACTTAGTCAGTTGTCCAACTGAAATGTGTCTTCTGCATTTAACCCAACCCCTCTGAATCAGAGAGGTGTGGGGAGCTGCCTTAATCAACATCCACAGTGCCCTGGGAACAGTGCCTTGCTCAGGGGCAGAACGACAGATTTTTACCTTGTCAGCTTGGGGATTCGATCCAGCAACCTTCCGGTTACTGGCCCAACACTCTAACCACTAGACACTGGCTGGAATGCTGTTCTAACCAATCAGCATTCAGAATTAGACCCACCCGTTGTATGATATCTAACAATACAAAACATTACACGAAAATCTAAAAAGTTAAATAATGGATTTAAGAAATATAGAAATATTAGGATGAGCAAAGTCAGAGTCTGGAATATAAATATAAACAGTGCCTTTGGAAAGTATTCAGACCCCTTGACACTTTCCACAGCCTTATTCTGAAATGGATTAAATAAAAAATGTTCCTCATCAATCCCCACACTATACCCCTTAATGACAAAGCGAAAACAGGTTTTTTGAAAATGTTCACATTTATTACAAATAAAAAACAGATACCTTATTTACATAAGTATTCAGACCCTTTGCTATGAGACTCGTAATTGAGATCAGGTGCATCCTGTTTCCATTGATCATCCTTGAGATGTTTCTACAACTTGATTGGAGTCCACCTGTGGTAAATTCAATTTTCGCTTTGTCATTATGGGGTATCGTGTGTAGTTTGATAAGGACATTTTTATTTATTTAAGCCATTTTAGAATAAGGCTGTAACGTAACAAAATGTAGAAAAGGGGAAGGGGTCTTCATACTTTCCAAATGCACTGTACATAGGGCAGCAATCTCTTACGTGCAGGGTTGAGTACTGGGTGGTTGCCGGCTAGTGAAAGTGATTAATGTTCCTCTCTCTCTCTCTCTCTCTCTCTCTCTCTCTCTCTCTCTCTCTCTCTCTCTCTCTCTCTCTCTCTCTCTCTCTCTCTCTCTCTCTCTCTCTCTCTCTCTCTCTCTCTCTCTCTCTCTCTCTCTCTCTCTCTCTCTCTCCCTCTCTCTCTCCCCATGCAATTTTTCACACAGACCTAGCCCCACCCCCTGTCACTCAAGGAGCGCATTTGTTGTTCCTCGACCCTGAGACACTTGCGTTCAGTCTACAGAGTCAATGCAGCACATTCAACAAAATGTTGATGACAACGATGCTGTTTTCATTTTGTGTCTCAATATAAATCCACTAGCGTTCTATAATTACACTATTAGTTTGTGTTTCTTACATCTGCAAACGGCTAGTTTGTCTTTTCTAAGCAAGTTGGGCCTACATTTTGTTAGCCGCTAATGCTAATCTCATGTTAACTGGTTAGCTAGCTAATAATAAATGTACTGAGTCGGAGCAAATGTAATTATCTATACAGTCTGATAATACCAGTGATGGTGTAGATTTAAATCAGCATGTTGTTTGTGCAACAGTATCTTCTAAATCAAAGAGGAATATGCGAAGCATTAATATGTTAGCTACATGAAGTGGCTAAGAGAACATACTGTAATGAAACAGCAGGGAGCAGGTCTCGAACCCTCGACCTTCTAGCCCGAAGTCCGGCGCGCTACCAATGGTCGTTACACGGAACCCAAACCAGCTGCCATCGTGCATAAATTTATTTTGTCCCCCTACACCAAACGCGATCACGACACGCAGGTTAAAATATCAAAACAAACTCTGAACCAATGACATTAATTTGGGGACAGGTCGAAAAGCATTAAACATGTATGGCAATTTAGCTAGTTAGCTTGCATTTGCATGCTAGCTAATTTGTCCTATTTAGCTAGCTTGCTGTTGCTAGCTAATTTGTCCTGGGATATAAACATTGAGTTGTTATTTTACCTGAACTGCACAAGGTCCTCTAATCCGACAAATTAATCCACACATAAAACGGTCAACCGAATTTCTAGTCATCTCTCCTCCTAACAGGTTTTTTCATGTTGAATTTATATGGTAAGGTGACCAGATTTCTGAAATTAAAACCGGGGACATTGCCAGTTCGGCGGTCAATTATATCATTAAAATATCCAATGTTATTATCTATGAAATAAAAAAGGGGGACAATTCCGGTTTCATGTATTTAGTCTAACGGACACACTGTGATAGAGAAAACAACTATATTACAGAAACACTACAGACAAGACAGAACTGTCCGATCTGAACAGCCATTCAGTGGTCCTGGTGGTCTGGGTAGAATAAGAGCAGAAGAGAACAAGAGAGAAAAAAAAAACAGACAATAGTCTATGTGAAATACTTAACATAATAAAGAAATAAGACGGTGATGAGATTTTATTATGTAGTTACCACTTATACCAACCTAATCTGTATTGTAGCGACCCGCACAGACAGCTGTGTGTTATGTGTTAGGCTAGTAGGTGGTTGTGTTGTACTGACCAGTACCCAGTGTTCGCGGGGTCCGACATGTCAATCAACCTGTTATCTGCCAATCACGGGAATGCCTGGAATGTTCTGATACCGGGCATCCTGGCGGTTGGCGGAGTGGCGTGGAGGGGGGTTGGGCAGGGGGATGGAGCATTGGAAGTTAAGACCAGGTTCAGCCTTTGTTCTCTCTCTTACGTCTGGGCTTCACAAGAGAAGGTCACGATTGGCCTCACAAAAGCTCTTCAGTCTTTCTACTCTGACGGTGAAAATATAAAAAATATCTTTGTGAGCAGGTACTCAACATCAAGGGGAATCATATCCAAAGCTGTTCTGGTCATGTTATGAATGATGTGGGCAGGACAACCTAGGCCAATCACCTCCCGCTGCAGAGCATTTTTAACTTTGGTTTGGTATTTGTGTTGTCGGCAGAGAATGCCACGACTTTGTTTTGCAGGTTACATTTTTGGATGACCACCAAGACCTCAGCTGCAATCTCCTCTGCTGTTTCTCCTTTCAATTCAACAAAATCAAGCAGTTTTGTTTCCACATATATCTGACTACTATTGGCAGCAGCTTTACATGTCCATGATTGGACACATCAATGGCCAGGGACACAAATTCAACCTGGTCTAGGTCCTGTGTTACCAAAGTAGTTGCCCATGGTGCTAAAACGTTACTCACTGTGGCGTCACATTTTGTCCTAGCACATATAAACTTCAGGCTCATAAAGCTTTCGTGTCAGTTGTGCTGTGCAGTCCATAGATCTGTAACTATGATTGTGTCGCATAGTGTGGTATGCAAAGACACCCTCCTGCACAGCTAAATCATATTCTTCTTGGGAAGGCTCTACCTTCTTGAAGAATGTGGTGACAGAGGGCATACCAACACGGACAATCAGAGAGGCTTTATGCTTTTTTTGTCTGTTGATGTTCTACCACTGCCGTTCTTCCCCCGCTGCCATTTGAAAAATAGGAATTACAAAGGGTGCAGTTAACCATTCTATCGTCTTGACCTGAGCGTATAAATGGAAATCTCGTCATGTTGTCATTAAAATGGCATTTCCGTTTCTTGGAAAGAGCCATTGTACCTCCTCTGTCTGCTCTTCTTCTGTAATGGCTGTCTAATTCCTCCTCCTCGGATGAGGAGAAGGAGTAAGGGTGTTACGGATACAAGTGTTCTGTGTGTATCCTGTGTGTATTTCTTTTCTCTCCTTCTCCCCTACTCACAGGTGACCATCATCATTCCCCAATCAGTCATCAATCAGTCGCTAATCAGAAGACACCTGCTCCTTTTCCCTTACCCAATCACAGTCCCTTTCCCTTGGTTTAAAACCCCTGTCAGTTGTTTTCTCCCCAGCTCAATCTCTTTTGTAAATGCCTCCTGTCTGTAGATCGCTTGTGTGTTTTGCAGTTACATGTCACTTGGTCCCCATCTGTGAGTATTGTTTTTGGTTATGGTGTTTGAGTGTTTGTTTGATGGTGGGAAAAGGGGGTAACCAGACAAGTTGCCCTTGGGCTACACTACCCGTAGTTAAACTTTGTTATATAAACACTAGTTAGAACTGGGCGGACCACCCCCTGTATTTTTGGTTAGTTAGTTAGCTGTTTGTGAAGTAGGCTAGTCTAGCTTAGGGGTGTTTTGAATTATTATTCTTTCATTCCTTGGGTCCCGCTCAGCCCCTTTTCCTGCTCACCCCATTTACCGTGTGTTTATAAATAAACATTTAGTGTTTGACGGTAATTAAGTTGTCTGTGGTTATTTTTGTTCTCACTGATATGTTGTCACGATAATAATTTGCATGAGTTGTGTTACGGGTCCCATTACCATCACTCCTAGATTGTCGGGCCAAAGGGATTCGTAACATAAGTGGGGGCTCATCCGGGATCTGTCTTTATTGACACCCATACCGCTTATGCAAATTGTTGTAGTGGTATAGTTCAGTGTTGAGCGCTGTGCTGAAGTAGCATTAGTGTTTGCTATTTTGGTTGGCTCTTGTGTGGTAGTTCAAGATGGCTACTTTTGATTTGAAGTCCTTTTTGGATAACCCTTCGTGGGAGGTTTTTGATAGATGTCGTAGGGTAGATTTAATGACCTTGGCTGACCATTATTCGGTATCGATTCCGCCGGGTTTAGTTAAAGCGGAGGTTAAACAACTAGTGTTAAATGTTTTGTTGGAAGAGCAGGTGCTTGTATTACCGCTGCCTGAGCCTACTACCCCTGTAGGGGATGTTGCTGCTCCTCTAAGCCCAGTGGTGTTTGAGGGCGAGGCTAAAGCACCTGCCACATTGCCCCGTTTTGATCCACTCTCCCCACTTTCAACCGGTGATGCCAGGAGGGATGTCCGTTCCATACAGTTCCAACTTGAGGCAGAACGAGAACAGCGGCAGTTCCAGTTGGAGATGTGTAAAATTGAGGCAGAACGAGAACAGCGGCAGTGTAAAATTGAGGCAGAGTTAAAAATGCGCCAGATGGAACTGGAGGCAGAGACAGCGAGGCTAGCCTTCAGGCCTGCAGCGACTGTTAGTGAGGAGTCCTCACCAGCTGTAGCTTCCAACACTTTTGACATTAGTAGGCAGATTGCCTTAGTACCTGTGTTCAGAGAGTCAGAGGTTGACTCCTATTTTTGTGTATTTGAACGTGTAGCCTTGAAATGGCCTGAAGAGGTATGGTGCCTATTACTTCAGTGTAAATTAACTGGTAAAGCTCAAGAGGTTTTGTCAGCGCTACCTCTTGAGGACAGTTTAAATTATGAAGTGGTTAAAGCTACTGTTCTTCGCGCCTATGAGCTTGTGCCTGAGGCATACCGACAGAGATTTAGGTCTCATAAGAAGTCTTCTAGTAAGACTTATGTGGAATTTGCTAGAGAGAAGGGAAATCTGTTTGATAAATGGCATGCTGCTTGCAAGGTAACTGATTTTAACTCTCTCCGGGAGTTAATCTTGTTGGAAGAGTTTAAAAATTGCTTACCTGAACGCATTGTAGTGTACCTAAACGAACAGAAAGTATCCTCCCTGTCAGAAGCGTCTGTGTTGGCAGACGAGTTTGTGTTGACGCACAAGAGTGTGTTTTCGGCTCATACTGAGAGTAGAGTTACAGAATTGCCTACTTATAGCCCTAGTCGGCCAGCAGTATATCAAGCACGCCAGAAAAATGAGCGTCCCTGTTTCTATTGTCATAAGGTGGGACATATGATTAATGATTGCTTCCTGCTAAAACGTAAACAAGGGATGCCTCTTCGTGCCAAGCCACCAACAGGTGTTGGTCTAATTCGTACGGTTGTGAGGTCTGAAACGAAACAGGTGCCTAAGGGTAAATGTATTTTGAAAGACCCAGTTCCCGACCGTAGTTATGAACCGTTCATTTTCGAGGGGTTTGTGTCCCTAGCGAATGACGAAGCGTCTCAGCGGCCGGTTAAAATCCTTAGGGATACTGGTGCGGCGCAGTCGTTTATATTGTCTGATGTGTTGCCCTTATCCGACGATACATACTGTGGTTCCAGTGTGTTAGTTCAGGGTATAGAAGTGGGTTTTGTTCCAGTGCCATTGCACTTTGTGAAAGTACACTCTGAGTTAATCAGTGGAATATTCAGAGTGGGGGTACGTCCTAGGTTGCCAGTAAAAGGTGTGACCTTTATAATGGGTAACGATATTGCCGGAGGAAAGGTAGTACCCGTTTTGGAGGTAATGGATAAAAGTGACCACTCTCTCTCCAATGAGCTGGCACAGAGTTATCCACATGTGTTCCCCGCTTGTGCTGTCACTCGTGCTCAGACACGACAAGAGAGTGACGTGATAGATTTGTCAAACTGTTCTGTTCAAAGAGGATGACCAAGAGGATGGGTTGTGCGCTATCTCTGGGAAGCTGATCACCTCTGACAAACAGCCCAGGAAAGAAGAGAAGAATGTCGAACTTGTTGCTGATGCAATACAGTTACCAGTCACTCGTGAGCAGCTGGTTACAAACCAAAAGGTTGACACCAAGCTTGCTAAATGTTTTTCTAGTGTTGTCTCATTGGAAGAGGTAAAGAAGAAGAACGTGGCTTACTTCATTGAGGGTAATCTCCTCATGCGTAAATGGACATCCCATGATGACGCAGGCGGAGATTGGAATGCTGTTTACCAAATAGTGATTCCTACAGCCTTTCGACAAAATGTGTTATCCCTTGCTCATGATCACCCATGGTCTGGTCATTTAGGAATCACAAAAACATATGATCGGATCCTTCGCCATTTCTTTTGGCCAGGTTTAAAACAAGATGTGGCTCAGTACTGTCGTACCTGCCACACATGTCAGATAACAGGAAAACCAAATCAGGTTATTCCTCCCGCTCCTCTTTGTCCAATACCTGTCATAGGTGAACCATTCGAACATGTGGTGGTTGATTGTGTTGGACCGTTACCGAAGACAAAATCGGGTAACCAGTTTCTGTTGACAATTATGTGTATGGCAACAAGATACCCCGAGGCCATTCCTCTGCGTAGGATTACAGCCCCGGTAGTGAGTAAAGCCTTAATAAAATTCTTCACGACATTCGGATTACCTATGGTGGTACAAAGTGATCAAGGTACCAATTTCCTATCCAAACTCTTCAAACAGGTGTTAAAATCCTTATCAATTACGCACCGTGTGTCAAGCGCCTATCACCCAGAGTCTCAGGGTGCGCTTGAAAGATGGCATCAGACACTGAAGTCTATGCTACGTAAATATTGTTTAGAATCTGAGAAAGATTGGGATGAGGGAGTTCCTCTAGTTTTGTTTGCTGCTCGTGAAACTGTACAGGAGTCCCTAGGTTTCAGCCCGGCTGAACTAGTGTTTGGTCACACAGTGAGAGGACCAATGAAAGTTCTTAAAGAACAGTTTTTGTCCCAAGAGTTGTGTACAGGAGATGAAAATGTGTTGGACTACGTTAGTCGCTTTCGGGAGCGCCTACACCAAGCCTGTGCTCTTGCAAAGGAAGCTCTGTCTTCCTCCCAAAGGAGCATGAAAAGACACTATGATAAAGAGGCTGTTTCTCGTCCACTACAGCCAGGTGACCAAGTACTGGTCTTATTGCCTGTTCCAGGATCTTCACTGTCAGCTCGTTTCTCTGGTCCTTACTTCATTGAGAAGAAATTAAGTGAAACTGATTATGTGCTTCAAACGCCTGATAGAAAACGCCAATCGCGTGTGTGCCACATTAACATGTTAAAAGCCTACCACACCCGACCCGTCACCCAAGTGGATAGTTCAAAAATAGAGGAAGGTACTGCTGTCTCCTCTGCTTCTACTGCTATGGTAGTGGACTGTCATATTGATGATGGTGAGGGAGATGGATTAGAGTTGCGCAATAATCAGCAGCAGTGCGTTAGATTGCCCAACTCAGAAATACTGCTGTCTATCCAGTCAGGTCTGGTTCATTTAACGGACGGACAGGCCGACGATGTTGTGAGGCTACTACACAGTTTTCCATGTCTCTTTAATGACGTTCCTACTCGCACAAACGTGTTGGAACATGACATTAATGTTGGAAATGCTACACCTATCAAGCAACACCCCTATCGTATCAACGCTTCCAAAAGGAAGATAATGAGGGATGAAGTGACATATTTGTTGGAGAATGACCTGGCTACGCCAAGTTCAAGCCCTTGGAGTTCTCCTTGCATTCTGGTTCCTAAACCTGATGGTACGTCCAGGTTATGTACGGATTATCGAAAGGTTAATTCTGTCACAATGCCAGATTCGTTCCCGTTACCCAGACTGGACGACTGTATCGACACTATTGGTGCTGCTAAGTATGTTACTAAGTTGGACCTCTTAAAAGGTTACTGGCAGGTTCCGTTAACTTCACGTGCTTCGGAGATTTCTGCCTTTGTAACCCCAGACAACTTCCTACAGTACTCAGTCATGGCTTTTGGGATGCGAAATGCACCAGCCACTTTCCAACGACTGGTTAACTCCGTATTAGCTGGAGTACCCAACTGTAGTGCTTATCTTGATGATCTGGTGATTTATTCGTCTGAGTGGTCAGATCATGTTGACTCTCTCAGGGTAGTATGTGAACGGTTGGCAGCTGCTTCGCTAACCCTGAACTTGGCAAAGTGCGAGTTTGGAAAAGCTACTGTTACTTATCTTGGCAAAGAGGTCGGCCATGGACAGGTGCGCCCTGTTGATGCCAAGGTATTGGCTATAACTGCATTTCCCGCACCTACCACCAGACGACAGCTACGCCGTTTTTTTAGGGATGGTTGGCTACTACCGTAGTTTCTGTCAATTTTTCTGCGGTAGTTGCTCCATTGACCGATTTGCTCAGTCCGGCTAAATCATTTGTGTGGTCTCCGGATTGTAAAATAGCTTTTGAATCTGCGAAAGCCCTCATGTGTAATACCCCTGTACTTGCTGCTCCGGATTTTGAAAAACCGTTTCAACTTGAGGTAGATGCTAGTGCCAGAGGTGCTGGTGCTGTTCTACTGCAGCAGGACAAGAGTGGAGTGGATCATCCAGTGTGTTATTTTTCTCGGAAGTTTAATAAATGTCAAACAAACTATGCCACAATAGAACAGGAAGCTCTTGCTTTGTTGTTGGCTCTGCAGCACTTTGAGGTGTACATTGGTTCCAGTGCCCTGCCAGTGATTGTATATACGGACCAAAACCCCTTAGTGTTTCTCCACCGCATGTACAATCAGAACCAGCGCCTAATGCGTTGGGCCCTTATTGTACAGAATTATAATTTGGAGATAAAGCATAAAAAAGGTTCTGAGAATGTGTTGGCAGATGCTTTGTCTCGTGTGTGAGAATTATGATGTTCGTATGTTTTGTAAATGTGTTCGCAATCCCCCTAGGGTTGCTCTTTTAAGGGTGGGAGTGTTACGGATACAAGTGTTCTGTGTGTATCCTGTGTATTTCTTTTCTCTCCTTCTCCCCTACTCACAGGTGACCATCATCATTCCCCAATCAGTCATCAATCAGTCGCTAATCAGAAGACACCTGCTCCTTTTCCCTTACCCAATCACAGTCCCTTTCCCTTGGTTTAAAACCCCTGTCAGTTGTTTTCTCCCCAGCTCAATCTCTTTTGTAAATGCCTCCTGTCTGTAGATCGCTTGTGTGTTTTGCAGTTACATGTCACTTGGTCCCCATCTGTGAGTATTGTTTTTGGTTATGGTGTTTGAGTGTTTGTTTGATGGTGGGAAAAGGGGGTAACCAGACAAGTTGCCCTTGGGCTACACTACCCGTAGTTAAACTTTGTTATATAAACACTAGTTAGAACTGGGCGGACCACCCCCTGTATTTTTGGTTAGTTAGTTAGCTGTTTGTGAAGTAGGCTAGTCTAGCTTAGGGGTGTTTTGAATTATTATTCTTTCATTCCTTGGGTCCCGCTCAGCCCCTTTTCCTGCTCACCCCATTTACCGTGTGTTTATAAATAAACATTTAGTGTTTGACGGTAATTAAGTTGTCTGTGGTTATTTTTGTTCTCACTGATACGTTGTCACGATAATAATTTGCATGAGTTGTGTTACGGGTCCCATTAACATCACTCCTAGATTGTCGGGCCAAAGGGATTCGTAACAAAGGGTCAGACCAAAACGCAGAGTGGTTAGTGTTCATTATTTACTGAGTCAACAAAACACTTCAAAATACAAAACAACCAACAAACGTGACAAAACCGAAACAGTCCTGTGGCACAACCTGACACAGGAACAAACACCCACAAAACACACGTGAAACCCCGGCTGCCTTAGTATGATTCTCAATCAGGGACAACGATTGACAGCTGCCTCTGATTGAGAATCATACCAGGCCGAACACAAAATCCCAACATAGAAAATCACACATAGACAAACCCACCCAACTCACGCCCTGACCAACTAAATAAATACAAGACAAAAGAAAACAGGTCAGGAACGTGACATCTTCACTCTCCTTGTGTCACTCTTCTTACTCTCAACTTTTTCTTCTCCTCCAATCGTCTTCCTGATCTTTCTTCTTCCTTCTCTTTACCTTTCTACCTCACTCTTCCACACTCTCCTCGCTTCACTCTTTTTACTCCCTTAATTTTTCCTTCTCCAGTCTTTAATAATAAATAGTACACTATTAGATAAAATACTTTGGTTAACAGATTCCCATTGCTTGCCTCATTTTGTATTTTATAACAAAAACATTGTTTGGAATAATACATTGGCAGGCTCTGTAATCATATCTTTATCTTTCCTCCTCTATCTCACTCTTCTTCCTATCCAGTCTTCCTCCTCTCCACTCGAACAGAAAACATTATGCTAATGTTGAAATGAAAATTTCAAAATATATTTTCACACTACTTATAATGCCAAACCATCAAAATTGTAATCTACAAATAAATATTATCATAATTGTGCATTAATTTAATATAATCATATTTTCAAAATAGCCCGTCCACTGCATGTTTACATGTGAACGTTTTTTAACCTAGCTCCCATGACAGTTGCTGGCTAACCTAGCTAGATCGACATAGGTTATGCTAGCTAACATTAGCTATTTAAAACCATATAACGCAGACCATTTAACTATAAAATAAGTTGTGAAAGAACATCATTAGCTAGTATTTCAAACGAGTGTAACTTACCTGGCTTGAAAAGACGTTTGTGGTGATGTTATGGATTCACTTGACACTTGCTAGCTTTTGGCCAAGTTTTCCACAGCAGTTTTCTCTAAAACTAGCGCGAGCAAGTAGTTAGAAGAAGTAGAAGAGTGAACGAAGCTGATATAGCGAGCGGCCCCCTCTGCTGGACAAAACAAGCACAACAAGATTGATACGTCAACCGGTAGACTCTGATGCCCGGTCTTTCTTGCCACTTAAAAATGTTATTTCACTTTGCAGTCTGTTTTTAATGCACAGTTAAAAACGGGGACATTTCCGGGGACAGCTCCAGCCGGGGACAGGCCACTAAAAACGGGGACTGTCCCCTGTCCTCTGTTCACCCTATTATATGGTGATCGCATCTAAAATGTCATAGTATTACCACGGCTACCGGCAAAACAGTTCATCTTTCAATCACCCACGTGGGTATAACCAATGAGGAGATGGCACGTGGGTACCTGCTTCTATAAACCATTGAGGAGATGGGAGAGGCAGGACTTTCAGTGCGAT
Source organism: Salvelinus alpinus (assembly GCF_045679555.1). Taxonomy (NCBI): domain Eukaryota; kingdom Metazoa; phylum Chordata; class Actinopteri; order Salmoniformes; family Salmonidae; genus Salvelinus; species Salvelinus alpinus. Next base: position 2,706,113 of record NC_092099.1, on the reverse strand, counting down.
CTGCGTCAGAAATAGGAATGATTTCTATTTTAGCCCTTGGTAACGCAGACGCTCGTTGGCGCGCGAGCAGTGTGGGTGCAATAATTGAATAACATGGATTTCTAAATTTATTTTGCGACGCACGCAACGTGTCCGGTCTGGTCAGCATGTTACACTACTCCTTTCAAAGAGCGCGTCCTCGGGCTAATGTAATGAAACAGGCAGGGAGCAGGTCTTGAACCCTCGACCTTCTTGCCCGAGGTTCGGCGCGCTATCACCTGTGCCGCAAAAGCATGCTCAAGCGGCAGAGTCGATTTCCGCGCTTATAAACCCAGGGTCGTTACAATACAACGTAGCCAAAGACCATAGGGTCCCCTAGGAAACACTTAACAACAATCTGGTTCCTACCATGTCACAATAACACAACATTTGGTTAAAAATAAGGCACAGATTGATTATTCATATTGTGCAGCCCTACATGGCAGTGTGGAAATGAGCTCAAATGAATGCAGGAAATGCAGAAATTTATGAAAATGCAGAGAATTATTTTGGGTTGAAGTTGAATTGAACAGTATAAAACATTCAGAATGCAGAAAGAACCATTTGAAATCACTTAGAATGTATGTGTTGCCATCCTAGGGTGACACACTACGCATAAAGCAAATTTAGAATTTCTATTATTCAAAAACATAAAATACCGTCAAATTTTGGCCATATCGCCCAGCCCTAGCCCCCGGTGATGTGCTGGCTAGACCACACTACCTTCTGGAGAGCCCTGTGGTTGTGGATTGTGCAGTTGCTGTACCAGGTGGTGATACAGTCCAACAGGATTTCTTCAGCCTCCTGAGGTTGAAGAGGCGCTGTTGTGCCTTCTTCACCACACTGTCTGTGGATGAATCATTTCAGATTGTCAATGATGTGTACACCAAGGAACTTGAAGCTTTTAACCATCTCCACTGCCGCCCCGTCAATGTGGATGGGGGCACGCTCCCTCTGTTGTCTCCTTAAGTCCACGATCAGCTCCTTTGTTTTGTTGATATTAGGCTTGGGCAGTATACCATATACAAAATGCAGAAGATATTTCTTATACGTTTTCTTATTTTTTTTCCAGCGTGAAAAATTAAGAATTTTGCTTTAAACGCGACCCCTAAGTTTAACTCGCTAGTTATCAAAGTAAGTGGCTGCATTAATAAGGTGACGGGCATTATATTGTGTTGGCTTTCTACCATGTTTGAGAAGTCAAAGCCTTTTGGATGAGTTATCTGTACAGCTGCCACTGCTATTTTTTGTTTTCCTTTGGTTTTCTCTTCTCTAGAGTTCTCAGCAGTCTGCTCCACCCCCATCTTCTCTGAGCAGAGTAGACAGGCCGATTGCCCTTGCGACTCCAGAATCCACACGTGTACACATGCTGCTCCAGAACCAGTACTGTTCATTGGCACAATGTCACTTGTGAATGTGACCCGTTTCAGGAAGCTAGATATATGTCGCACGTCACTACTTCACAGGAGAGGCATTTTAATGTAAACCTTATTTTCGGGAACATGTGAACTTTAATGTGCATTAATAACAAACTGGTATGCCATCTGTAAATACAAATAAAATGGTTACATTACAATCCTAGTTGGTTTACCCAAGGAAAAAGTAAGGAACCTTCCCGCTAGCCATGATTGGCTGAGATAATGGATGGGCTGGGCATGCCGAGAGATGAGTTCGGATTGGTCTGCCATGTAGTATGCTTCTGAGCTGCTCAGTATGTGTAGATAATCCTTGCTACCATGGCTTTTTTTAAAGATATCGTGGAGAACTGCAAAAGTGTTGCTACTGCTCTCAACAACATTGCTGGCCTGAATTTAGCAGGCGCTATCAACAAAGATAAGTGGGAAAAAGTTATGATGGACTACTTTCTGGTGGACGATCATGCCATGCTGACTCTCTCTGACTCTGTAAATGAATCTTACGATAAGGAAATCCCTGATTTAGGTAAAAACAATTTAATTGAACCAGACATTGTAGTCTTCTGATGACAGTAATGGGGAAGAAACGGTGATAGTAATATTATTCGTATCTCAGAAATCCATTTGCATTGCTAGTTATAGCCTAATGTTAGCTAGCTAGCTAACATTGAACCTAGTTGGTTAGCTTTAGCTACCTGCAGATTCATACTGCAGCATTTCATGCATGGTGACCAGCTATGACAATCCGTTTATACTGCATGGGCTGGGATTAAGGTTCATTATTTAGCTAGCTGCTTGTCTAAATAAAAGACTCCACTTTGCCAGATGATTGCATGACCCATCAAGTTAGCCATGTGTTTGGGAGTGTTTACGGCCCTCTATTGTATTTCATGAACTTCTGTACATGTCTAGACAATAGTGACCCATCCACTTAGCTAGATGTGGCAGGGGGGTGGTTTTCTTTCACAGGAACCATCAATTTAGACAAGTGTGTCTGGGTAAGCATCATCTAATAATTATACTGAACAAAAATACAAAACGCAACATGCAACAATTTCAAAGATTTCACTGTTACAATTCATATAAGGAAATCAGTCAATTGAAATAAATGTATTAGGCCCTAATCTATGGATTTCACATGACTGGGCAGGGGTGCATAGGCCCACCCATTTGGCAGCCAAGCCCACTCGCTGGGGAGCCAGGCCCAGCCAAACGGAATGAGTCCACCCCCACAGGCGATCCCACAGGTGAAGAAGCCGGATGTGGAGGCGCCTGGCGTGGTTACACGTGGTCTGTGGTTGTGCGGCCAATTGGACGTAGTACCAAATTCTCTAAAACAACGTTGGAGGCAGCATATGGCAGAGAAATGAACAGTCAATTCTCTGACATCAGCTCTGGTGAACATTCCTGTAGTCAGCATGTCAATTGCATGCTCCCTCAAAACTTGAGACATCTGTGGCATTGTGTTATTTTTTTTGTCAAAGGTGGAATTTCCCCAGGACAAGGTGCACCTGTGTAATGATCATGCTGTTTAATCAGCTTCTTGATATGGAACATTTCTGGGAATTTTTATTTCAGCGCATGAAACATGGGACCCACATGTTGCTTTTCTATTTTTGTTCAGTGTATAAAATATTTATACAATATTTTGATCTGGAAACTTTCTATTTTTGATATTGCTAAAATGAAAATATGCAAGTAACCATTTTACAATGCCATTTACACCTTCTGTATCCTGTGCATGTGACAAATACATCTTGATTTGATATAGTGTGTATTTACCAGAGATAATGTGAAGAACAACATGACCTACCCCAAAGTTAGATTAGGATTTAGGCCAAGGACTAGATATTGTATTTTTACCTGGAGATTTGCCCTTATTGTAGGCTACTACTTTCACCACTTTTAGTTTTGAAATATTTGGTTGTTAACTACACTACCTTACTCACTCTGTTTCGCACATGGCCTCACATATGAATCCTTAAAGAGATGGTTGGGGCTATGGCTTAAGAGGGTGTGAACAATGCTGAATAGGTGTAGACAAAGAAGATCTCTCCAGAAAATCTCTCCAAACATTCACATACATTTTCTAAAAAATGGGGTTACAAGTTTATCAACTTTCAAAGCAGAACTACTTTCCCATTGTTCCTCAATTGCAGTGTTTGATATATCATTTCGTAGCTCTGAGTCTTTACTTTTATCCAATGTAAAAATTCCAACATAAGACTGAATCGAGGTGGTCGGTCACATATGATGGTACATAGGACCCAACCACACATGTTGTATGTGCGATTTGTAATATATGAGACATTTGCTGCTTTGAACCCAGTCGTGCATACAGTAAACGTGCCAATGAGTGTCTGAGCCAAAGGACGAGTGTAATATGAATGACCGCCACATGCATGCGTGTCACTAGAACTTAAAGTAGATATTGATACTGTAGCTGTGGTAAGGAGCCATTGCTGAGAAGATGTCAAATAGATTGGGTCTAACATGTGAGGTGTTTTTGTATTTTTATGGATCCCCATTAGCTGCTGCCAACGCTACTCTTCCTGGGGTCCAGCAAAATTAAGGCAGTTCTAAAAATGTTAAAACATTACAATACATTTATTACACATTAAGTGTGTGCCCTCAGGCCACTACTCTACTACCACATATCTACAACACAAAATCCATGTGTGTGTATAGTGAGTATGTTATCGTGTGTGTGTATGCATGTGTCTGTGCCTGTGTTTGTGTTGTTTCACAGATCCCGCTGTTCCATAACATGACATATAAATACTCCCCTAGATTCATGCCCATTGGTTGAAAGAAAGGAAAATAATTTTTGCACTAGTGAGCCCATAGGTTAGTCAGCAACCGTGATAGAATTGCCTGAGCGTGCCATGCTCATAGGCTGAAGTTAGTAGGTGAAGACATTCCACACACTCGACATTCACAGAGACTGCTGGCTCGAAATCATGAAAAGAATGGTCAATCAGGTTTGCTGATTGAATGTGACGAGATATTGTAATATCTCCTTGGGTCAGATTATTCACCAAGAGGTTATAAAATGCATTTTTCCCAAAGGGTGCTGGCGACAGATACCCCCTCATGGATAACTGCATTGCATCTAGCCTTATGAGAAGATGGTATGGTCAGTGGAGACGGCACTGTGACCTGTGACCATACTTGGTTGGTTTTCCAATCCATTAGTGGGAGTAAACGATCCATCAAGTCTGCTCTGAGTAGCAGGGGTTCAGATTCGAGGCTGGTAACATTCCCAGGGTGAACAAGCGATATGTCCTGGAAGTGTAGTTTCAGCATGAGTCTCAAGGTGAGAGGTGAGGTAGTCTGAGTGAAACCTCGAAGTATAGTGTCGCATCGTTCTGTTTTTAACCAACGTTTAGTTGGCTTCAAAGCACTTTTGAGTTAATTGAAAAAACGTTTCAGAAATTAGCAACATTGTCGAGCCTGAAACAATTAGCGCATCACAGGTTAAGCAGTTCTCCAGGACTGTTTTCAGGTATGGGCTGTTTGAGTTGCATTTTGCGGTCATATTCCCCACAAAGTGGAGTGGTTGTTCACAACTACGTGATGTGTCATTTGTGTTCATGGTGAAGACACATCGACTAATCGGGTTTGAGTGGAATCGTCTATTGCGATGTTTTTGACCTTTTGCTGAGCAACATTTGTATCAGAGTCTATAGACAAAGCCTGTGGGCTTGTTTCTTGATCGAGCAGGCCCTGGATAGGGTTTTCGAGTGAAAGCAGTTTGATTGTTTACATCCTTGCTAAGGGTGCTAATTCTGGCGAATCTCTTGTCCGGCAATTCCACGTCTAGTCATAGTGACTTGTCTTTTTCCCCTTAATCAACATTTTCTTGCTTTAGTACTTCATGTAGAAGAACATCTAGAGAGCATCGGTCTACGTTTTGATCATCGTTGAACCCTTTGTGACGCTTTTTACCGTTGTATTCTGACACTTTGTGTGGTTTGGGTGCAGGAACGGAGTGATCAGGTTGATTGTAATGGTAGTCATTTTGCTGGCGATGTACTTTAGTTATTTTGACCGCGGTGGGTATTCAAACGGAGTTCCTCGGCTAGCAGAATGTTTTCCTTTTCTGCTTTTGTCAGTTTCCCGGTTCTCTCCACCTGTCCTTTCATATGAACCGTTTCTTGCTCGTGCTTCTGCTGTGCACTGCGATTTTGGACCGATGTAAATCTCTGATAACGACCATGCATCAGGGCTAAACTGAAGAGAACCTTTACAAGAGCTGCGGCCGATGGTTGAATTTGGAGAGCATTTGTCGCAATTTCTGCTGGTTTTCTGCTAATGGCATAGTTAGGGTTTTTATCGCTGCTGGGGTCAGCGATCAATACTTTTATGGGTGAAGGTTCACTAATTAGCAGAGGAATGGGGACATGATAGCTTGCACATAATTTTTATTTTTTAAAGTTTGGGTTTTGAGTCATTGGAAGCTCTAAAAACGATTTTAATCTATTTATATACTTTAATGAACCATCAATACTAGATCAGTAATGTGAGAGTTGGACGTGAATGAATTTGCAAAAGCAATTTAATTGATGAATCAATTGTTTGGGATAGGGGGCGGTATTTTCACGTCCTGATGAAAACCGTGCCCAAAGTAAACTGCCTGCTACTCAGGCCCAGAACCCAGGATATGCATATCATTCGTAGATTGGATAGAAAACACTCTACAGTTTCTAAAACTGTTAAAATGATGTATGTGAGTATAACATAACTTATTTGGCAGGCGAAACCCCGAGGACAAACCATCCCGATTTTTTTGTTGTTGAGGTGACTGTGTTTTCAATTGATTTCTATGGGAATCTAGATTTCTGATTGGTTGCAATTCCTTGGTTGCAATTCTTAGGGCGTCCACTAGATGTCAACAGTCTTTGGAAATTGGTTGATGTTTTTCTTTTGAGTAATGAAGAAGTATGGCTGTTCAGACTGAGTGTCGAGTGTAGTGTACTGTTGTGTTTGGGGCGAGCGACCTGGCGCTCGCTCCACTTTCATTTTATCCGCTATTGAATAAAGTTTATTCCGTCTGAAATTTGATCGATTATTTACGTTTTAAAATACCTGAAGTTGGATTTGGAAAGTTGTTGGAAATGTTTGGACCAAGATTACAGGTAATTTATTAGATAATGTGTAGTCATGTTGGGCGAGTTGGAACCGGTGTTTTTCTGAATCAAACGCGCCAAATAAGTGGACATTTTGGGGATATAACGATGGAATTAATCGAACAAAAGGACCATTTGTGATGTTTATGGGACATATTGGAGTGCCAACAGAAGAAGATCTTCAAAGGTAAGGTATGAATTATATCGTTATTTCTGAGTTTTGTGTCGCGCCTGGCGGGTTGAAATATGATTGTCATGTGTTTGTTTGATGGGGTGCTGTCCTCAGATAATCGCATGGTTTGCTTTTGCCGTAAAGTATTTTTGAAATCTGACACGGTGGCTGGATTAACAAGAAGTTAAGCTGTTTTTGGTTTATTCCACTTGTGATTGTATGAAAGTTAAATATTTCTCATAATTTATTTTGATTTTCGCGCTCTGCAATTTCACCGGATGTTGTCGAAATATTCCGCTAGCGGAACCCCTAGCCGTAAAAGGTTAATGATTGATCGTACCTGTATAGGCTATCTGGGAATTAAACTTTAATTAACCTTAAAGCGTCGCTGTATCTATGTTCATGTGGAAAAGTGAAAAATGTCTAATTGGTTGAAACAAATCAATTTGGACCTTATCCAAGCTAATGCTAGCTACTTAAACAACAATGAACGAAGTGGCAACAATGCCACATTGATGGGAGCTAACCAACCAGGTCCAATGTTAGCTAGCTAACATTAGACTCTAACTATAAAAGTAAACGGCTCTGGAAAACAAATAACGTCAGCTAGGGAGCCAACACTACACTTTACCTTGAAATGAACCACTTTCTGTCAAAATTAGAAACGTGTAATATATGAAAATGTAGCTACCTAACGCTGGACTATCTTACCTGCATACATCAACATACATCATGGATGCCTCTCACTGTCTGGAATGTCATACCACGATTGCCCTTAGTTTGAAGATGTAATCCAGAGACAGGTGTTTTCTCCATCTCTTCAGCTATCATACTCTAATTCTACCTATTTCAAAACTTGATCCTCCATAAAATGGAGAGCAACACTTATTCAGCTCCACTACACAATACATTTTTTTAAAAGCAGCGTTCGACACGATTACCAACACAGACTGACGAGCTCAAATAGACAGAAGCCTTCAATATGGCAGACCAATCCTCTCTCCTCTCTCGGCATGTCCAGCCCACTCATTATCTCAGCCAATCATGGCTAGTGGGAAGGTTGCTACGTTTTTCTGTGGATTAACCAACAAGGCTCGTAATTTAACAGTTGTATTCATATTTACAGATGGCATACAAGTTTGTTACAAGTTTGTTATTAAGTTTGTTATTAAGGCACAACAAAGTTCACATGTTCGAGAAGGCATTTTGTTCGAGAAGGCATTTTTGCCAAAAAACAATATGTTTTTACGTTCAAACGGCTCTCCTGTGTAGTGGGAAAACACCAGTCTCAAATCTCAACGTCAACAGTGAAGAGGCGACTCCAGGATGCTGGCCTCCTAGGCAGAATTCCTCTGTCCAGTGTCTGTGTTCTTTTGCCCATCTCAATCTTTTATTTTATTGGCCAGTCTGTGATATGGCTTTTTCTTTGCAACTCTGCCTAGAAGCGCAGCATCCCAGAGTCGCCTATTCACTGTTGATGTTGAGACTGGTGTTTTGTGGGTACTATTTAATGAAGCTGCCAGTTGAGGACTTGTGGGGCATCTGTTTCTCAAACTAGACACTCTAATGTACTTGTCCTCTTGGATTAGCTAACACAACGTGCCATTGCAACACAGGAGTGATGGTTGCTGATAATGGGCCTCTGTACGCCTATGTAAATATTTCATAAAAATATTTATGCCGTTTCCAGCTACAGTAGTCATTTACAACATTAACAATGTCTACCCTGTATTTCTGATCAATTTTATGTTATTTTAATGGACAAAAAAATTTGCTTTTCTTTCAAAAACAAGGACATTTTTAAGTGACCCCCAAACTTTTGAACGGTAGTGTATGTTGATTCGTTTAACACTTTTGGTTACTACATGATTCCATATGTGTTATTTCATAGTTTTGATGTCTTCACTATTATTCTACAATGTTGAAAATAGTAAAAATAAAGAAAAACCCTTGAATGAGTAGGTGTGTCCAAACTTTTGACTGGTTCTGTACATAAATACACCAAATGGCTTACTGGTGTTCTGAACTGCAAATGGCCAATAACTCAACAGTGCAAGTTTGTTATTGAGTTATACAGAGGTAAATTGGATTGTAGGCACTGGTTGTAGGTCTGCTTTAGGTCTCCCCCTATTGGTAAAATGAGCACGCTGTATGAAAATGTTGATCTGGTAGAAATGTAAATAAATCTTGTCTCCAAAATAATGCATCCTCCAGCAATGCAATTGCAATGTACAAGTTTGGAGTAAAAATCGAACCTAATTTTATTGGTCACATACACATGGTTAGCAGATGTTAATGCGAGTGTAGCGAAATGCTTGTGCTTTTAGTTCCGACAATGGAGTACTATCTAACAAGTAATCTAACAGTTTCACAACAACTACATTGTAAATGGATGAATAAGAATATGTACATATAAATATATGGATGAGCGATGGCCGTGTGGCATAGGCAAGATGCAGTAGATGGTATAGAGTACAGTATTTACATATGAGATGAGTAATGTAGGGTATGTAAACATTATATAAAGTGAGTTTGGCTTTAAGTATAGTAGAGGGTGGCCTTAAAGGCCCTGAGATTAGTTATAGAATTGTTTTGAATACTGCACTTGACATCATACAGCATGTAAATGTGCCTAACCACAAAGACACTGGATCTGAAGGTATTGTTAGCTGGCAGACTTTTATTTTTGACTTTAACTTGGATTCACAGTTCAACAATGCCTATTATAGCTTGTGTGGCTGTTGCAGTACACTCACCCTGCACACATAATGCACTACTATGCCAATTATACAGTACTGAAAATTACTTATTGAAATGCTTAATGATCCTCTAGGTTACCCCTGTGGAGTTGTTAATGAGTTATTTCCTGCTCTGCCCTTGAAATGTTGGAACCTTTCTCCGGGTAATCACTGAAAAGCAGGAAGAGGGCATGGTTTCTCTGCTGCGCAGTGATAAACCAGAAAGCGATGCCTATCAATGTCAGCAAAAACAGCAGGAAATGGACACATTCCTTCACTGGGTCCCAAAGTCGGGCAGTGCACCAAGCCTCACATCATTAAAGTCCTCCTCTATTAAAGGGACATCCCACAGTGAACTTATGTACATTTCTCGCAGTTTGACTGAGTACTT